>NC_136067.1:56406701-57006701 GCF_964261635.1 Lissotriton helveticus
GAGCTGATATCACAGGTAATTGCGTGTTGATCAGTCTTGATACTGTCATAAATGGATTCCACTTTTGAAATGAAATAAGAGTCAAAGTTGCAAACCTTTTGTAATTGTGGCCTGGAACATAGAAGAGGAGCAGACTTTAACTGTCTGCTGAGCTAGGAACCTCCGTTATATATTTTAAGACCTAACTGGTTGGTCTAATGGCCACTGTAGGAAATTGGGTTATTAACTGTGCAGGATGTAAGGCATGCGCAAGAACCAGGTCCACAATTTTCCCAAAGGAACCAAGAACCCCATTGAAAATGCTCCCCCACCTCCTCTATAGCTCCGAAACAGGGATGCGATACAGGCCCGCTTTACAGTATATATGGCCCGGGTATGGGGTCCCCAGAAAAAAGTAGAATCTGGGCAGGTCATCCCATGCACTCTTCTCTGAATAGATCAATCTTGCATAGACCCCTGGGCCACCCGAGGTAATTTGCAGAGATGTGGCAGAGCCCCACTCGCTCAGTTTTTATAAAAAGGCAAAAGGTTGCGGACCTCTAAAAGGCCATAACTCGGGCCATGTTGGACTGATTTAAAAAATCCTAAGACTTATTTTACCCCTAGAAAGGAGCTCTAGCCACCAGGAGCAGTTTTTCCAGGCCACCTCACCTCACCTCTAAAGTGGGTTTAACTACATGGAGCTGGATCCACCAGCTCCCTGTGCCAGCTCTCCTCCTGGTCTTTGTTCTTGGGAGAATAAGTATATATCTTTTCCCCAACTGGTCCTCAAGGCACATTAAGGTGCCACCCTCACTGGACTTTGGAGAGACCCAACGGTCCTGGGTTCAAATGCGGGGCTGAGTCTTTCGTCCTTTTAAGAATCATGGGGTTTCTCCTTCCAGTTGTCCATGGCTGTCACAGTCCCAGGGTCCAGAAGCGAACAGCATAAATACACCATCAGCTCTTTCTCTACCTCGTGCAGAAGTTTTTAACGGTGGAATGTTCTAGAAGCCATGCATACCTGGTCAATCCTGAGGTGCCACATCACCTCTCCACACCTGTCCAATACTCCTGCACAGCATGATGAGACAGTTCAAGATTGTGTCGTCCAGGAATCAATGGTCACATCTGCTCCTGGGGTCTCAGCTCTGACCCTGACTGACATCACTGCCAGGGCCTTTCCCAACAAAAGTTCAAAGAGAAGCCCCCTCATGTGTTGGCTCCATTTGACTTGATTTCCTCCTTTGTTCGGTAGACCTGGGCTGACCCCAACCCTGGTGCAGTGTGCCAAGTAATTAACAAATGCACATTTTCATCCCCAACCTTTCCATGCCTCACCCAGGTCAACATCTAATCCTGTAGAGTCCCCTCTGCGGCAACCTACCTCTGCACAGTTACAGGGCTCGTCAGGACGTTAATCGCACATGTGTAGCCAGCACACATGTGCATGTTCATATATGTTCACGTGTAACCAGCCAAGTGCCCCTTACCCTTGCTGCATCGCAGTGGCCTTCACTTAAAAAGCAAACACCTGCGGTAAACATGCAGTCTATTCGCATGTGATTACCGTGGTTGAGACATGTAGCAAGACTCACCCACAACCAGGTGACCAAATAGCAAAAGAATCCAGGTGTACTGAATGGGTAGAACCAAACTGCAACAGCCACCTTACAGCGTATACTTCAGAATATATATGTGCTAATTTGTCGCTGCTAGAATAAGACCTCTTCCATCGGTTTCCAGCTTCACTGATGTTTAGTTGTAATTTTTTTTAAGAGACACAGACAGCCAGGATCTTCAGGAACTTGGTCTGTCCATTATAAAGGAAATATTTTTGTAATTCTTGGGCCCAGAAAGGACAACACATCGAGTCGAAGGTACGACCCCAGATATGAGTAGCCTTCGTAAAGAGTTGGGAAAGGGAAAAAATTCCACTGATTGTTTACACTTAAGCCAATGAATTCAGAGGGATGCCAACATAAAAGATGAAATTCCCAGCCACAACAAACCTGCTGAAGTTTAGGCATTTTTCAATGCACACAGACAATGGAAGAAGAAATATCAGGGCCTGCAGTGGGAGGGAAGAGGAGGTCCGGGTGGTATACAAGAGGGTTTTACAAGCTTGTATTGGGTCTAAGTGAATAGATCAATAGTTCAGATTGCCTTTACAGATTACAAGGACTCCCCGCCCAAACCATCGCTTGCCTGCCCTGTCAAAATGCAAGATACTTTAATCTGAAGGAATAGCATTAGCAATGGCCGGGTTACACCATCCCTGCAGCCATGTTGCTGTAAGAAGCAGAATATCTCACTTTGGGGCATGTCAACAAATTGAGCACGTCCCACTGATGTCTACATAGGGAGCAACATTTAAGTAAAGCACAAGAGATTTCACCTGTCGTCCGGTGGCAAGTGTCCAAGCCCCAGAGGGCACACTAGTGGGACTGCAGGAGAGTGAACCAGGTATGAGGCATTCCGGAGATATCAAGGCTCCAGAGGGGCCAGTGGGTTCTCAAAAGCAAGAGCTTAAAGGTGTGTGCAAGACAGCTGGATGCAAGTTTGACTGGTGGGTGGTTATCCTAGGTCAGGTGGTTTACCAATATCCGCCTTTATGGTTCAACTGCAGAAATAGGGTTTTTAAAGAAAGTGGGGAGCCGGAGAAAGCTTGAATAGCTGCTCACCTATATACAATCATAAAGATACAATGGGGAAACCCTGTGTCCCTCAGAACCTGAGTAAGTATAGGTAAATCTACAGTGGTTCTGTCGGTGAGAAAAACAATTACATTGCAAATGACGATGAATCTTGTTACCAATATTTTATACAACTCTCTGCTTAACCAATATCCCGGAGAGTAAAAGTGGGCTGAAGAAGACCCGCTCGGACACCAAACAAACACATTATCAGGGTCGAAACATAGACGATAATACATGGCTCAGTCTTAACAAATCCCTGGGTGTACACTAATGAGCGGCCCGCGACAACTACAGATATTGACTGTTCTGACCATTCTTCAACCTGTACATATTTGTATATAGCTTCACTCTTGCATATATGCACAGCACCATCAGCACTGGGCACCTATTGTCACTTTAAAACACATCTCACTTTACAGTTATGCTTCACCTTGACAGCCCTTGAAAAATGAATTTTTTATATGTTTTGAAAAAAAATTCAAAAATAGAAAATAATAATAATGTTTGCAAACAATTTGGAGTTTCTTTTGGTGTACTGTTGTGTTCCAATATTCACTTTGATGCACGCTGTGATTCAGCCCACTTTTACTCTCCAGCATATTGGTTAAGCAGAGAGTTGTATAAAATATTGGTAACAAGATTCGTCATTTGCAATGTAATTGTTTTTCTCCCGGACAGAACCACTGTAGCTTTACTCCCACTTCTATACAATGTCACTTTGATTTCTAATGCGAGTCAGGCAGCATTTTCTGTAGAAGTGCTTTCGTTTGGTGAGCTTGCTTTGCAGACACGTAGCTATGTACCTAACCTATTTCCCCGCCGCCCTTCGCATGTTACCTGCGTTCACAATAATGCTGTGTGCCGACCTAAAGCCAACAATATGCCAGCCGCCAAATTGGTGAAAAACAGCCCAAAAGGTACGCCTTCCACAGGCAACAGACAAGCGGATAGAGGAATTACCAGCGCACATTGGGGAGAGACAGAAGCAGTTACCTCACTGTATGGCTTGCAAATCTTTTACACAATAAGATGATAATGTTTGGCCGAACTTCTTAAAAAAGCTAGACGAGACCTCTGGATTTCAGGGGGAGCAAGGTGCTCTTCCAGTTTTTAGTGGGCAAGTCTTCGAGGCTCTATCACGCATAGAAAAGCCAGCACGCTGTGATCCATGTTAAAAATGGAGTTTTTTATTTTACAATGACGTGTACAGTGAAAGAAGTGTGCCATGAGATACTTCATAACTCCAAGCCCTGAAGACGCAAGCTTTAAGTAGAGACGTTCAGGTTTCCGCTGCATGGAGCTTAAACCACATGCACCGAAGCACATAGCAAGCCATCCAGCTACACATGGAACTACTCTTGGCCTCCCGGCAATGAGAAAACACACTCGGGCCACCTTTAGGGTTTCTGAAGCTTTGGCCCCACCCCTAGTCAGAACACTTATGGTCGCATTATAAGTCATGCGGGATTTTGCTGTGGTATTGTTTTGCACAGTATGCCATAACTGCCTCGCCCGAGGACTGCAGCACAAGTGATACTGTGTATTGTATTACGCTGCCAACCAGTACAAGTATTGTTTCTATTTAAAAGTGACTTTTGTAGATGCTACACTTGTTTAATAAACACATAAGAAGTGGTTTTCTGCAAAGTTTCTATAATAGAGTACCATCCAGCATGGTTGTTCCCAAATAAAAGAATCCTTGAAAAAGTCAATAGAACCTGCCTGTGGGACCTATTGACCTTGCCAATGCTATGGAGCATTGGCAAAAGAAAAAAATGCAGAAAAAAAGTCATGACAATGTACACATAGCACATACGTGTCGTGTTTCTGGAGTGGAGTCATTCAGTAGGTGTGCGCATACGTGATGACCTATGTGCATACATGCATGCATGCGTCACCACGCAAACACCGATTGACATGAGGGCAATTAAAAAAACATTTTTTTATACTTAATGCAAGATAGCTACAACCACTTGGCTCGGTAAAATACAAGAAACATACTTTTACCTCTTCAGGAGTGCTGGAAACGCGCCAGTAGACCAGATTGGGCCAATTCAATTGCTCACAAACAGATTGCATTTAAGGAATTAAAGAAGAGTCTGCAGAGATCTCTGCAGCCAAAGCAAGTATCAGGATGCAGCACTCGGAGGATAACTGGTGGTTACTGCGTTTGCTTGGGAGATACAGGCGCAAGGCACTGTGTAGTCACAGGTCTCAGCCATCATGAAGCAGCCCAGATAGTTAACTTGTCTGCTCACAAGAGCACAGATTTGTATTTTATACAAGTGATCAGCGAGATGATGCTTTTGTTCCAGAGATCCTTCTATTACTTGCCGGTCGGGAGTCACAATCCTGGTAAAATAACTCAGTTACCCACCAGCTTAAAACGACTCCACGAAACCAGAAATTCGAAACCGCAGATTTTAACTCAATGCTTCGGTATTTGAAACTTCAAACAACAGATCTCTAGGAAGAGCAGTAAGCAGCTTGCATGCTATATAAGTGAATATTCGTGACAAAGAAACAGGCAAGCCTAACCTAAAAGAGCGTACTTAGACCTACATATTTCAGATCCAGAAGCGGACAAACTGAAAAATACTTTCAAATCTCCGATCACCTCTTAGCAACCTTTGATGTTACATTGTTGTGGAGTTTCCTCGTCCCCTTGATGAGCTGCGGGTTGTAGTGCTCATGGTTCATACTTTGGCCCTCCCCCTTTCTGACCGACAACTGGTCTCAGTCAAGACCCCACTTCGACAAAAGGAATTGGAATAAGCCCACTGCTGCTGGCCACAGTACAGCAAACCCAATGTGCTGGCACCGTTGCTTCTGTCCTGGTAGCCACACAATGCGCCGGAGCACAAGTAGACACCAGCCTAGCACAGTCTTCCGGCTCAAGATTGCTACCAGAGCCAGGATGGCTCCCACTCAAATCCAGCTTTGGATGTCAGGGAAGTGATGCTTCTGTAGGGTGCCGGGCGGTTCCAAGGCGGTAGTACAGCAGTGCAAGGTCCCAATGGCTGCCAAGCCAGAAACGTGGTACAAAAGGGGGTGGTGATGGAGCATCTGAACCAATCAAACACTCACACCCAGTCAACAGATCTGGGTTTAATCCATCACCGTTCTTTAGCCCACTCTGCCACCCCAGTTCAGACCTGGCCATATGCAAATCAGTCTGACCCTGTGCCTCATGGGAACAGTCCAGCCCGAACTGCCAAGCCATGCCTTCCCTGAAGCCAGAAACGTGGCACACGCGCACACTGCCTCATGAGAAGAGTGGCCAGTGATCCCTTCAGAGCACGGTCTTACCTCCATATTCACAGCTTCAAAACTATTCAACTGGGCCATTTGTTGGTCTCCTTTTGGAAATTATTTGAATGGTATTCGAGATTGAACGACAGAGGCCAGGTTCAGAGAACACAACTTTTAAAAACTAATTTTATAAGGCAAGTAACTTTTTCCAACCCAATAAAAAGCCACAGCAAGACCTTCTGCTTGTTACATCGCATCAGAGGACATGTTCCGTTCGAGATCTTAAGATACCAAGCAGCTCCTATAGTCATATAGATTTTCGCTGCATACACAGATAGCTACTGACACACATGCATGCTTAGAAATTTAAAACGTAGCTCACATGAAAATTTCATGAGTGAAACGTCAGATTGTGCCTCTGATAGCCACGGGGAAGTGGGAATGGGCACTTTACTAAATAGCGTATGAAATTATAAGGTGACCAATACCACAGTGAAGGTTTTTCATCAGTGGCTTTGGAAAGTAACCGATCAGAGGGCCAAGATGTAATTTTTTTTTTATAAATAAAACCTATTCATCACAAAACACAATTTTAAAATTACTTGCACGCAAGCAAGGAAACCAATTCAGAAGAAATGAAAAAACTTAACAGGCTGTATATGCCCCCACCCCTTTTCCTTCATTAAGTGAATCTTTCCTGTCCACTATTCTACTTCAACTGTTCCAATCAAAATGTTATTGTTATGTCGGACTTATGTCGGCACAAAGATAGTTCAGTACCATATAAGGTGTTTTATTGACTGCTTTCATGCCTTATTATAAAACTGTGAATCGAATGATCTCATAATGTCAAAAAAGTTCAAAATAAAAACGGAGTCTTATCCTATTTGGGACTCGTGACAGCAATGGCATTTTTATTTATTTTAATAAAAGTGTGATGCCATTTTTTATATATACAACTCCGCATTTGGATCCAGAACTTTATTAACACAGATTATTTTCCATCTTTCTTGCCTCCTCCTCGGAGATGGGTATCTCCGTGGACTCTATCGGTTGTTCATTCAATGGCAGGATAGTAACATTCTCATTGAATTTATCAAGTTTGGGGTATCTGCATAGCACCCAGGGTGCACGGTTTGAAAAAAGGACTAAAAGCCCTTTGTTTACTCTTTTACTAATTTATTATCTGGTCCCTTCAAGTAAGGAAAGTTGGGTACTCTGGGTTTGATTTTATGAGCCAAAAGGCAAGGAGCCAATATCTGTTTTATTGGCCTTATCGTAAAGTACTCGTTTTACTCCGCGCTCTCCATACGGAGAAGCTTGAGTTGCCATCTCAGGTTAGTGACTTTCCTCGATTTAAGAGATGCTGTTTCTTTGGGTCGATGTAGTGTTCATTCAAGGTATGGGATCACGTTTTTCTTAACGTTGGGGTACAGTAACTTTTTTTTTAGCTGCTCGAATAGCTAATCAATCTTTCAAAAGTGTCCCACCTGACATTTACTGAGACTAAACACACTAAGCATCCAACAGTCCTATAAATCCGAGTCCTGCTCCTTGTTGCAAGGTGTGCCCCAGGGTTCGGCTCCGAGTCCGACCCTGTTTAATGTCTATAAGCATCCTTTGGCGGATGTAGTTGAATGCCATGGGTTGAAGATGGTTTCATATGCTGATGATACTCCACTTATTACCCTGGCACAGAACGAAGATGATGCTGTTCCTAAGTTCAGAGCGTGCCTGGAGCACTTCGCAAGGTGGATGACTTCTAGTTGCCCGCAGCTAAATGCCGGAAAGACTGATATTCTCATGATTGGTAAGCAACAGTCCATTTGGTCCTCTGTCTGGAGGCCTCCTGAGCTAGGGTTGGTTCCTGTTCCCAAAAGTAAAATTCAAAATTTGGGGGATTGGTTAGACACAGCACTGTCCATTTATGACCAGATTTGGTCTCTGGCTGGCACTTGTTTTGGCATCTTTGCAAAATCTTAGAGTTGCTGCCAGAGTCAGTTAAGAAACCAATCATCCAGGCGCTGATAGTATCTCGCCTGGCCTATTGTAATGTTCTTTATCTTGGAGTTTCTGAGGGGAGAATGAGAATGTTGCACAGGGTACAGAAAACCACTGCCCATATGCTTATTAACATTCCTAGACGCTCGCCTCTGGGTCCAGCTTTGGTGAAGCTCCACTGACTCCCTATGCCAGCCAGAGTGGCCTTCAAAACCTTATGTTTCTATCACAGAATCATAAACATGAAAGGTCCTCGATACTGGTTTCCGCGGATTAAACTCTACCGGCCCAATCATAGTCTTAGATCTTCGGGAACTGCTAAGTTGATAATTCCTAAAGTTCAAAGAGCTCATCTTGGTGGCAGATCTTTTAGTCTGGACCCGGCTAAAATATGGCATCTTCTCCCGTGGACATCAGAATGCAGCCTTTCACAAGTGCTGTTCCGTATGGATTTGAAGCCTGGTTCTTCAGGCAATCCACGGTCCTTTAATGACTTTGGCTTGCTTATGGTACACTTGAATGAGAGTTAGGAGAAATCCTAGAACTCGGTATTGGAATAACCTTGCACTTTAGGTAATAGTAACTAAGCGAAAGCGCCTCAAGACAGAGATGAGTATAGTATCTACCACCTTGACATGACAATGTTTGGTTGGTGTACAATTGGCACTAGACTTGCTTCAGCCTATCATTCTTGCAGATTTACTATAGGATTGTAAATGGTCAATGTACTGTGGGGGGGGGATATGCAGGAACTGTCCTGTTGCTCACACCCCATACATTCCAAATAAATCTGAGCATCACTACCTCAGGGGACAAGGTGCGCCTCTGCCCTCCCCCCTACCTTCGCAACACCCTACAGTTTATACCTCAGAACTATACCGTGCACAATCCTACTATTCATCGTATACTTCTTGCATATACTATTACAATTTATTTGTATTAACTCCATATGGAACTAATAGAACTGCTGCACTTCTCAACACCCTACCATAACTACCTCCAAATAGGTCATCCACAAATCCTACTGTCTAATACATAGTTCTTGTACATACAATTATTAGCTATTTGTATTTTCTCCATGTATTTGTATTTACTACATATGTAACTCTTATAACTGCTGCTTTGTCAACTCTGTAAAGCACGCTGATACCTTCAGGTCAAGTTTGCCCTATACAAAACTCAATAAATAAAATAAATATACATACAAACTAAATCCAAGCTATATTAAGAAGAAAAAAAGGACACTGCCCACCAGCCTTGCAACATGGTCCGTCACACCATCCATGAAATCCATAGGAAGCACCACTTTCTCAGTACAAGCCACGAAGCTCTGGAACTGTCTACCAACCAAAATTTGGAGCATCCAGAAGCTCTTTCATTTCATAGGCGAGCTAAAATTATGGTTATTTCCAAGATAAATACACCATCGAGATAACTTTTGGAACAATAACCGCTTCTTCAAGTACACTCTACATTCCAGAGATATGTAACAGCCCGACCGGAACAATCATGTTCACAAACATTCTATCTGCTTTCTAGGACCAGGTAAGGTACGAAGGGCTGACCTATGACTAGCCTAGGTTTAATTTAGTGATTTAAAGTAATAAGTAACCTACTGGCTGTCATTATTATGAAACTCATCTCTTGTGCTGTCAACTGCAGTTGAAACAGGCTGCATAATTCCTTAATACTGCTTTGCCCTTTTACTCTCATATAAGACATAACCGCTACAGAAACATGTCCTGCGCTAGATTAGTAGAGGCTTCCGGGAAGTCATAAGAATTTAAATGCTTTCAGGAGAGGCAGGGGAAAACAAAATGCTGGCTCTCCAAGAAGCAGGTGCTAACGGCACACTTGCTTTAAAGAAAGCTCACAAAAGGCCCGGGAAGAGTAAATGAGACAATAGGGTTCCAGGCCATACCTGCCTGAGAATCTCTCACCCAGTACACTTTATGTAAAATCAGTCTCAGAATTTGGGACCCAAAGGCCCGTATTGGTGCTAAAGAAGATGGCGGCTTGGAAATGGAGGTGTCCTTTGATGCTCAGTGGGAGAAATAGAGTCACTCCAGATTGGAGATGTTAAATACATGGAAAGGAGAGATTTGCCATTTTGATATCAGTTGATAACTTGCCTAAGGGACATGTTTCCTGAAAGTACCTCCCAAAACTGCAAACTAGGTCATACTATTGGTCAATATGGGACAGTCATGGAACTTTAGCTCTACTCATTGTAAGATCATCATGAATCTCAGACTGGTTTTGCCCTTATAAATGCTCTATGGTTTGACACATTCTTAGCAATGAGCGGATTGTAAAAAAAGAAAAATCATTTTAGTGCTTGCTGCATTGAGGAATTCCTGACAGAAGCCAGTTGTCTCAAGATAGGTCTTGAATCTCTTGGACCATACTATTTGGGTCTGGTGTGGGAGCTCAGTAACAGCTGAAATCAAGACTGCAGCTACTTTGTGCATTTGTCTCTTGTTCTTTATTAGGACATCCAATATTTACTGTAGGGTAGGAACATCTTTGCACACGCACCAGACAGTTCTAGGTCCTCCTGTGACATCACAGTGGCGTATATACAACTTTATATAAGTGAAGCAAAGGCAAGTAGGAGCTTTCTCTCGCTATTTTTGATGTTAAGTGGCGAGAACTGTCATGTCCACCCACCCTTGCCTTGCCAACAGCGTTGTCCCTCCACATAAGAGATGCTGGCTGCATAACCAGGACGTCTAGCTTGCCACTGAGCCAGACTGGAATTCAAAATATACCGGAGCATAAATATAGAACACTGTATCGAACACAGGGCTCGGAAGCGGGAGCTGCCTACTGCCCTGGACTTTTTCCCATAAAACATCATTCCCCACACTTCTGTGATCACATTAAAATCACCACGGTAGTTAAAAATCAAGAGTTGTGAGGTTACTCGGTGAATGAATAGCATGTACACATCACATATATTCACATTTCATCACATGCTTCCTTGTTGATCTCTGTGTAGGGGTGGGCGCCAAGCTGCAGGCTCCACTCCCTACAGATCACATATTATGGCTACAGAGGAAAATAAACTTGCATTTACAACTAGCACCACTCCAATCTGCGCTCAACCTAGCTGCTAGGCTCATCACAGACTGCAAACATTTTGACCACATGTCCCCTACCCATAAAGCCCTCAAATGGCTGCCCGTCGAAGGCAGATCCTCCTACAAAATTGCATGCATCAAGCACAAAGCCCTCCATCAAAACACCCCTCAGTATCTCTCAAACAAACTCCACAATGCAGGCTGCTCTCGACCGATGAGGAGCACTAACGCTCTTGTTCTAGTCCCTGCTCTGCGAAATAGAAAATCCACGCAATCTTGCTTCTTCTCCGGAACCGCTCCAACCATCTGGAATACCCTCCCTAAAGCCCTGCGTTGCAGCCCCTCCTACTTAAGATCTAAAACTGCACCTTAACAAATATTGGGGTCCATAATCCTTGCCTCTGACACGGACCCCTTTTCTGCTGCCCCTTGTCAGGTTCCCCTCCACTACCATCCGGTCTCTCACCTCTCCAATCCTCCTCTTTACCTAGCTCCCATAAGCTTTTCCTCCCCTTCCCCTCTAGTTCCCCTCCCTGCCTCCGCCTATTTCCCAGGTCTACTCTTACCAATCCCCTCTCACAGTCTCCATCCACCTACTCCTCTTCCTCTTTCTATTCCTCTTTCTATTCCTCACCCCCTACCCTATCCTAACGGCTCATTACCCGCAAAAGCAGTATGTAATCCTAATGTATTTATTCCTTGTTATTTCAATTTGTTCTTTTTGTCCTTATGGTTCTGAAAGCTATATCTTTGAGCAAATGTTTTATCTCGGTGCCTCAAACTCCAGTAAAGCGCTCCGATACCCCCTGGGTCTAGCCAGCGCTACATTAAGCCTTTCAAATAAATAAATAAACCTTTTCCTACTGAGGAGCAATGACCAGGTGCGCCAGAGGGTAGGATTAAGGCAGTTTAGTACAAGGAGCAGAGTCACTGGGACTAAAGATGGCGGACCATACTACAGCGAGGAAACCTAACTCGAGCAGCTGACATGAGCATAGTCATTTATTTACAGTTAGACAGGAGGATCGCAATGGGATCTTCTTAAATCTACACTGTATTTAACAAAAGCGCAACCTGTAGAGACTCAAAGGGCTCACGCATACAATAAACATTGGAAAAGGCAATAGGTTGAGCACTGATAACCTGCTGTGATGGCTTAAGATTTAAATTTTCAATACATTTTAATGATGTATTCAGAGTGTAAGAGGAACACTAATTTTTTTAATATTTTAAAAATAAGGAAAAGAAAATAATCCTTTTAAGTTTTAATGCAATTCACCATAAATATGATTTTTAATAGTATAAAGAAAAACAGTTGGATTTGATTTACTGTAACTTTAAGAAGTAGTTTTAACAGAAAGGACGATTAAAATATGTAAAAAGCAAAAGAAACGGAAAGAACAATAAAACATAGGCAAAGTAAAAATATTGGCCCAAATGCCTTGGGGCTCAATTGCGCTTTACAATCAGTGCAGAAAAGCACTGTGTACAGAGTGTAAAGTGGCTGCTTCTCCGTGTGTTAGCTGTGGTGGGCAGAAGCAAACCTTACAGTTGAGGGCATCAATGAAGGAAGAGACAAGACCCCCAAACCATCCATCTTTGGTCCATGCATAAGCCCTTGACCCCAAACAATACATCTATGGTCCATGCATGAGCCCTTGACCCCAAACCATCCATCTATGGTACATGCATGAGCCCTTGACCCCAAACCATCCATCTATGGTACATGCATGAGCCTTTGACCCCAAACCATCAATCTATGTTACATGCATGAGCCCTTGACCACAAACCATCCATCTATGGTACATGCATGAGCCGTATGTGTGCTCTTCTAGTTCCTTCCCAAACCCACAAAGAGCAAAGCGCCACATGGTACTCTCTGGTGCATGGCATATTATGGCAAGGCCCATGCAGACATGTTTTATGAACCAACTTATTATTGTGTATGAATGTTATTATACTAGGATGGTGCGACAAGGAGGCAGGACCTAAAAACCTAAACGTAAACTCCTAATAGGACCGGATCGTGCTGGAATGCAGTGATCTACAAGTGATCCCCAAGTAGATTCCATTTCAATAGCCACAATTTGGTGAGGCTGAGGTTCAAAGGTGGCTGAACTTCCTTGGCAGCAATTGTGCCAAGCACTTAGAAGGGGACAAACCCATGGTCTGTTAAGTCTAATACTACTCGGCGAGAACCTGGACTTTGCAACCTGTGAAAGCGCACATGCAAGAAATGCACATATACACCAAAGCTTTATTAAAAGCCGCTGTCCAAGAATTCTCAAACATTGTATCAAATACCACCTAATATTTGGAAGACTGTTTCACAGGCAATGGGACTTGGTCGTCCAGCGTTTTAGTCTGTTTAGCTGGCCGCAAATGAAAGCATGGCCAGAAATATTGTGAAAACAAGCATTTACAAATGAATTGGATTCCCCCTCGATTGCCCTCAATCCAAAACCCAGACACTGGCTGAGATATATCTGCCCTGGGTTTTGGAGAGATGGTCCGCTCTAAGCTCACTTGTACTGAATGCATTCTTCTCCGAGTGTCCTCGAAAAGCCACCCGCCACTACCAACACCACCGCCACCGCGTGCTTCAGGCCCTACCTAGGTCTCCTTTCACAGCCTCACTGCTGGTACGCAGCAGGCATTCCCGAGAAGAACTGACAGGTGTGCATTATAGGAAGGAGGCTTACTACACAGTGCTCAACAACCAAAGCAGACCTTC
Source organism: Lissotriton helveticus (assembly GCF_964261635.1). Lineage (NCBI taxonomy): Eukaryota > Metazoa > Chordata > Amphibia > Caudata > Salamandridae > Lissotriton > Lissotriton helveticus. The sequence goes on from NC_136067.1 coordinate 56,420,450, forward strand.
CACCTCAAACAGTGCCACCGTGTGTCACGCGATATCGGCTTCCGTCACACAGACACCCAGTGAGGAACAGCTATCACACGGTGTACAGACAATTAGCTGGACCTGGCGGCAGCCTCCGAAGGTTATTTTTGCTTTTGGGGGGGCCCTTTTCTCCCAGTTCAAAATTTCCATAATTTGGCAGTTCTGCATTATATCAGTCAGTGCCCATTTTCTTCCATAAGGCTCTTGGCTTGCAGCTGAGGCCAATCTGTTAAATCAGGAGCATTAAAGAACACCACTGGCACCAGAGCTGGAATGGGGAAAAAGTTACTCGAGAAACCCATAAACTGTGGGTCAAGGAGTGGCTCAGGTAAGGGTGGAGTCCCAGGGGCAGAGCTTGAAAAGCGAAGCGACAGTCATGCAAATCTGCTGCAACGAAATTGCAACAAGGATACATATGACAAAACAATCTGTTCTAGATTACAAAACTGGTCACAAGGAGGCTGCAATTTCAAATATTTTACAGGGCTAAGATAACCTGCTACAGAGATCATTGTGTACCTAGCAATTTTGAGGTAAGATAACTCTAGTGGTTACCCGTTCTGGGAGAATTCTGTGTTTCATCTAGTCACAGTTTTGACTCAAAGTAACATAGATGGTTAATGTGCCTGCCACAAAGCACATTGCGTAACATGTAGATGACAGATTTTTTCATTTAGAAAAGTGAGGTAATGCTTTTGACACGAAGATCATCTGGTTACTTCCAGTTCATAAGTTGCAATCCTTCTAATATAGCACACTGATCTATGTACCAGAATGAAGGAGCTACATGCAAACGGAGTCATGGCTTTAGACGCTTATTGTTTTTTTGTACTCAATGTGTTCTTTTTCTAAGATTACAAAGAAGGGCACCTTTAGAAAGTCATAAAGCCTTATTAGAATAGACAATCACAGTCACTGCATTAGGTTCTATATCCTGACTTTGTGCTTCTCCCCAGCCGTTCACTCTTGACGTATAATGTGTACAAGTATGGATATATGATTCCTACACCTTATAAGTTATAGCCCTCATTGCCTTCTGTAACATTTTCTGTACACTGAATTATACATATGTTTGATTTATTGTACCTGTGTGTGTGATGTACAGCCCTCGGACACCCTACACTGGGAAGAGCAGTGGTATAAACTAATTAAATAAAAAAAATAGTAAGTGCCATTCACATCAGTATTTGTTTAATTACTCATACAAACAGATACATCTTGCATTCTTCCAGATCAAGCACATCTCTTCCATAGGGAAGTATACAAAGTTAAAAACCAGCCTCCAAGTTATAGTTACACTTAAGTACTTGTGAAGTGATAACATGCCAAGTGCCTTAGGTTTCTTCCATTGCTCTGGCATCTACATCCCATTTAGTGTAATACTCAAACAAAAGTAGGGCTGATAGCCCTTTAAATCAGGTCTTTGGTTTGGGCCCAGCTGGGAGTGTAGGTAAGAAAGCCCCCTTGTCACGAGCACGTTGCTGCTCCCAACGAATGCAGACAACATGCGGGTGCTGCTGAAATGTGTCCTGGTTCTGGAAAATGACACCAGGATAAATTCAGCATGTTTCCCAGGGTTGCTGGCTCCCAGGTCCCGCCAGAAAAAGCTGCCAGAACCAGGATCTGACACAATCCTCCCATTTTCCACCACTGACTGGCACAAAGGCATGGAGTACGGAACATTAAGGTAACAGCAGAAGCTGAACTCAGAACTCCCTAAAAGAAAATAACTCATAGTTTGCCTTGAAGTGCTCCTTATAAAATCACCTCCTCTTCATCAAGGACTGGAGAACAACTCTTTACGCAAGAATGGAAGCGGGAAGGAGAAGTAACTTTCCATTATCGCCTTTTGCTGAGAAAACTACTTCTACGAGCCAGCCCTGCTTACCCTACAATTAATTTTAATATTCTAGCAGGGAAGATTTCTCCCTTTATGTTTTAATCCTGGGACAAGTATAAATCCAGTAATAGAACGTCGACCTTAATTTAAAGGGAGATGAAAAATGACTTTATACTGCAGCGGGATTAATATTATACAATAGATCATATGGCTATAAAACCCTGACAAGTTCATTTTTGTAAAACTGTATATCCTGGTTAACAGGGCAGCACATACAGAAAGGGCTCGCTTTAATACCTTCCAAGATCTAACTGCACAGCAAAATATCTATTTGCAGCCAGGTGATGCCGCGTGAGCAGGCGTATAGGAAGAGTGCTGCTGAATGCTGGACAAAGTTCTAAAGTGGGCACTCATGGCATCTCAGATCGACTATGCTACTTTCAACTCAATCAGAATGTGTGATCACGAGATCCAAGGATCACAGCAAAAATAGCGAGTAAGAATTAAAGCAATGCGAGGGTCCTCAAAGCCCGGAGTTGGTTTTTGCAGATAATCAGCTTTACAAAATAAGAAGCATAGTGATCCGCAATGTGCTTAAGTGACAAGAACACACCCACACTTCCTTGCTCCCACTATCAGGCAAGCTACAGTTTACAGTACGAGTTTTGGGTGTTCCATCAAGCTGGCAAATCCAGCACTGGCTCCCACATCAGATATGACGCCTCAAATATATGGTTTCAAAAGGACAGCACAGTACTGAGAAGGTCTATCAGGCGAGTGACATCATCAATAGCTTCCATCGGCAGACAAGCATTTCCGCCTTCCCCTCGCCCCCTATGCTCCACCTTCAACTCTTTCCACCAGCACCATGGCATTCCCCTATCCTCCCCAATTTAGTCTCCTTCCCCGTTTCCTTGTCTTGTTCCTCTCCTTGCCACCTTCTTGACTCTTGCCCTGTACCTTCTCACTTCTCCTGACTTCCCCTTGCTAGTTGGAGGGGAGAGGTCCCCTCCACCAAACATTCTTGTAGTTCCACTCATCCTCACTTCCTCTAGTTTCTTCATTTATCGTTCATGTTAAGTCCCTTTGTCATAGCTAATAGTTTTTGTAAACCACCTCTTCAGTGGACATGTGCCATTTAACCCATTGGCCGACGGGAGCACTCCCTCCCTGGTGCTGCGAACGACCGTTGGCCGCTGCAGCCCCGCCCACCCTTTAGAACGCTCGCACCGCAGCGGAATTGCAGCAGCGGTTAAGGCGTTAAAACAAAACAAAAAATCAAGAGCCAGTATTTAACCCCTTTCACTTGGTTTTGGGCGAAAACAATGTTTCAGTTGAATTCCATTTTTAAGCGTGGTATATTAAGTCTATGATGGAAGCAATCAATGAAGCAGTGGTAAAGAAAAGATTCAATCTAGGATCCCACTTCAATTACATAATATATCTCTCTATCTGTCTATCTATCGATCTATCTATACATCTTATCCAGTGGAGGTTGCCACTGGATAGTTATAGCTAGGTCAGTGTTTCCATAGGAAATGCTTTTCCTGTTTTGCTAATAACTTTTGCACCATTTGTGGAATCTCCACAAAACATTTACCCTTTTCTGTCCAGTTTGTGCATCCACCACTCTCTTGCCTTCCGCGTCTATGATCATGCTCTCTGTAGTAAATGAATCCAGGTGGCAAGAGTAGGAGGATCCCAATAATACTTTATTTGAGATACAGAGTAAGATAAGAGCGGCCACTTCGATGCAGTAGTAACCAGTCAACTGCCACTTGTAGAATACAGAACATAAGTCACACAGAGAATACAGAATGCACCAGGGCAAGATTCTACAAAGACTAGAAAGATAACTAATAGCTTACAATGTACTACACTCTCCTTATCTGGAGGGGGAGCATTGCTAGTAGCCAGGTGTGTTTGCAGGCTGTGTGTAATGTATGGGAGCCTGGTGTGTCCTGTCCCTATTTGTACTTGGAAATGGGAAGGGGGGAGGGTTAAACTTTTTCTAATATTGGGGTAACAATCCTGGTTTCACAGGCTCTTTATATTTTCTGGGGCAAATTTTAACATTCCCCCTTTAGAATGGGAAGGTACTGGACTGATCACTGATTTGGAGAGCGGCTACATGAGAAAGTCTTCCTGCTCTTAGACAATGTGCATATCCACCTGGTGGTATACAGCTACATGCTATATTACCTGGTGGTAGGCAGATGTGTTGTCTGTAGGGGAAGCCATGATATGTCAGGTGACACAATAGGTCAGGGTCTACATTATAATCTTTTCAGGATCATCAGTAGGTCCCTCTATTGGTTGGTCAGAGGGATCAAAGGGCCCGTCAGACTGACCTGTGGGGATGTGGAATAGGGTCAACCCAGTCTAATAGAAGCAGGGATGGAGGTGGAATGGGTGGTGGTGAATGTGGGAGAGGAACAGAACTGGTGGACATATTTGTCTCTCTTCTTTAGAAGCATTTGTGGGGATGGTTTTGGAGCAGTCTCTTCCTCAAATTTAGGTGTCCTCCTGATGGTGGAGCAACCATGCTGGAGATATTCCCAATAAGTGGATAGATAAATAAAGAGCCGCTATGCCTACCATTCAGTTCTTGCTGAAGCTGCTCAATATAGGTGCATCAACCTTCTCTTCTGAGAGGGATGTTGTGGATCTGCACGGTTTCATTTTCCTGCTGCCTTGTAGGTGGTTTCGGGAAAGGATGCAGCTTTGGTGGTGAATCAGATTTCAGCGTCAAGTGTTTCTTGGACGCCAAGGGCGGATTGGACATTTACGAAGGCTCTCACTTGACGTAGACTTTGGTGCTAAAGAGGCGGAAGCTGGGCCAGACTGTTTCGGAGCCAATGAAGGCTATACCACGAGTGTTGGTGTGCACATGAACTGCTTGGAAGGAGGATTAGTGCTCTCTGCTGGGTTTTGTCGGTGCCGACCGGGAGTAGAAGATGGTGGTGTGGGTTTGTTTTGACCTGCGCTCAATGCCCTACTCACTTAGGAGTGGTGTTCTACCTCTGCCAGAGAAACGCCTGGCGTGCTCATGGTTCTGGTCTTCATCAGAGGGCCAGGCTTCGGCACCGGGGCAATATCCTGCAGCTGCTCACCATCAGATCCAGTAAGCAGCTATGGGCTGAACGAGCATTTGGAAAGAGCAAGCCCCCAGGCCAGCTTCTTCCTCGGGCTGGGCGCCTGAAGAGGTCTGTGGCACCCAAGAGGTCTGATGATACGTGCTCAGTATTATTGCCTTTGGTAGCAGAGTTTTCTTTGACAAATGCTTGGCACGAGGATCAGCTAGTGTTCTCTTGGTGAGTGGATTGTGAACTGTGAACATTCTCGTAGAAAATAACACCTATGTTAGTGTCTCCGGACCCAGTGTTGGTCACCTTCAAGTCTTTACTTCCTAAATGCTTTCTATTCTGATAGTTTTAGCCTCAGCTCCAGCAAAGGCATTAAGTAATGTAAGGCAGCGTTTGAGCACACAACACATTTAAGCAGCATTTGTAAATGCCTTTATTTACCTATGTTGGCACACTACGGAATTTACCAATGTTTGATTCTACAATGCGACTCCTGCTGGATATTCATCAGAAGAGCACATCTAGGTCAGGAGTAAGACACGCTCAGATCAATCTCTGTGAACCGAGCCCAAGGGAATGCGAATAGATGTTCTTTTTATTACTTTCTATTTCAAAGCCTGAAAGCTAAAGAATGTACTCTTTCATGGTGGGACAGACTCAAAAAATGCATCTGAACTGTATAAACAAAGCTTCTGTCTTAGAACATTATATTAGCGTCATAAACAGAGCTAAAAGATCTAGTCTGACTGACAGAAGCTTTAGCTTCTACAAAGTAGACTCCATTTTAATCATAAAGTAGTGTATTTCACATTAATCTAGTTTCATACACCTGACGGGCTCCTCAGCCCCCTATCAGCATGCATGAATGAAAGGGTGTTGGCTCTCGATGGAACATCCTGTATGCAAAGTCTTTGGTGATGTTTGGAGAGAGCTGCAGTGTCACCACACTTCAGCATTGGGTGATACAGAAAACAAAGTGATTAAAGAAAGCCCAGAATGAATCCCAACCACTGGTAAATACATTGGAGCAATATTCCGCCATCTGGTGGTCTGCTTTGAGCGGAGTGAGCCGCCAAGTGGTGTCCGTTCTTTCTCGGCGATGTAGTCTTTTGTAGCAGACACTTCATAGTTCTTCTCTTCTCACAGCAACAGCATGCAAGGCCGTTTCTACCTGAGTTGGTGGACTTTGGAAACAGGCTCACATTTGGACAGACGGATTGACAGGAACGTGAGAGACGTTCGTAGGAACGAATGGCGGGTTTCTTCTCAATAACTCTGTATCTGGAGATGGGGTTCTTCAAAGGAGGCTGTTGCTCACAAACCATGTCATGGGAGGTGACTGCAATGAGGAAACTTCTTCACAGCACAAGATGCTTTGGATCATGTGCATTGATCGGCTCAAAGGGGGTTCTTTATCATTTGTGGTGGGACAAGGTTGGGACTCCACTTGGGCAACGGAGTGATGGGTGAATTTTCTCCTTCTAGAAATCTTTTGATTCCATGGGGAAGTGAAAAATGTCTTTTCCTAGTCTCCCCCCTTGTGTATGCAACTGGAGCTGATAAACAACCATATAGATGCGTAAGAGAGCGTGGAGTCGAGACAGTGCATTAACCGCTTTACTGTGGTGGGCGGCCCATTGAAGTTTACCGCACTACCTTCAGAGTGCAGTGGATGTCAATGGGTCATCCCTAATACTACAAAGGTAAACGTTTCTGGTAAAACCACCAGAAACATTTTCTTTACCTCAATCAAAGTCAGGATGCGAGGGAATAGCTTTCCCCATGTCATAGTTCAATTTTTTTTCTTTTTTGCAGTGACTAGCAGCACGCATGGTGTACAGAACAAAAGTAAAAGCAGACCGCACTAATGGCACAGTCCAGCCTTCACTTCTGATCTGTGCCCACGAGCAAAGACCAACACAGGAGTGTCAGCGTTAGAAAGGGGACGATTCCCTTTTCCACCACCACGATCTGCCTACTGGATCCCTGATTGGAGATAGCACTGGGTGCCCGATGCCCAAGCAAGGATCTACTCCACTAGACAGCGACATCCTCTTGCAGCAGACCTCCAATCTACCCCTCCTCCCCGGAGGGCTGGAAAGCACACTAATCAAAAGCGAAATTGCATATTTTACTGCTTTCTGAGGGATCAGCCCCCTGGGCATGGTCAATGCCCTACCCCAGGAACAAGAGTCTTTCTGGACTCATAGGGGCGGAGAAAGGGTGTTTACCCCCAATTCCCCCCTCCCACAAGTAGGCACAAAATCTACTACAGAACCAGAGTATATTTCTGATCTATTATTTGGGTGGAAAGTGTTCTTTAGCAATGGACGTGTGCTCCCTCAATCCTTTCTGCACCCTCCATTCCACCCCCCCCCCCGACAGATTGGGGATAAACAATTCCTACCCACCCTCCCCCATCATTGCACTGAAAGCCCACTACATTGCCTGGGACTATCCTTATTTACTGTTTAGACGAGTACCTCCCCTGGGCATGGGCCCGATTTTCCCCCTCATCCACAGTAATAAGATTATTTCTCCTCCCCTTTTGGAGTGAATTGGAGGGGGGTTTACCCCCAATCTACCACTTCCCCTCTCCCCAGCCTGGTGGGGCAGAAAGCTCACTAGACACCAGGGAAACAATACCAAAAGAAATGTAAGGGATGGGTGTAATCCCCAAGCATCGGGCTGTACACCAACCCAGAATGGGTGCAACAGTCTTTCTGCCACCCTCCCACACAGGGACAAATTGGGGGATGTTCGCACCAATCCACCCAGACGGGGATGCACAGTAAGCTTACCAGACCCCAGGAAAATGGTCCAAATAAAATGGGTGGGTGGGGCGAAGGGTGATGGCCACCCAGGCATCGAGCTGTGCTCCTACCCCAGAATGGGCCCAACAGTTTTTCTACCCCCCATTTCCCAACATTTACCACAAGTCTATTATCAAGAGGTGGCAAAAAGCCCACTAGACACCAGAGAGCTCTACGTTTTAGCATAAAAAAATAAGGGGTGTGGGTGGATCCCTCTTCTGCTGGACCTATTCCCCACCCCTAAAGCCTCAACAATCTTTATGTCCGGCTGGGGCGCAGAGCATTCCCCATCCTCGTGTCAAGAAAGAAGAAATTTGGATTCTTTTCTGCACAGTTTTAATGTATGGACCAGCTGAGTCTGGATAAAAACAAATGTCCTTTTACTTGCCATGCTGAATAGCTGCACTGTTTGGTCCTGGGATAGACCATAGCCCAGGGAAACCTACTGATCCCAGATATTTCTAGACACTTGACACCCAGGGGCGTATAGGGTGGTGGGTGTTCAGTGGATCCCACGTTTTCTTACTTATAATGCCGGAGCAAACCTTTGCTAAAATCACACATTTTCTCTCATTTCTGACGGAAACTTCTGTAAGCTGTAAAATTACTACCCCCAACATTCCTAGATCTCTACCGACAAAAATTCTACTTTTCTTGTGTGGCTAAGCGATGTAAGCGGCACGAAAGGCCCCAAGATGCAACATGGCCAATAGGATTAGCTGCAGTATTTGGGCCTGGGCTTGGCTGCCACCCAGGAAACCTACCAAACCCAGACAATTATGGCAGATTCCAGGGTGGGGTGCCTTGTGTTGACCCCACTACATTTTCTTGCCCACAATGACCTGCAAACCTCAAACGTGGTCTAAAATCATGCATTTTCCTCAAATTGCTATGAAGGAAGTGTCAGTAATCTGTGAGGATCTACAACATTCCTAACACTCAGTGTTCCCACAGTTCACCATATAAAACCACTACCCCACTTCTTTGGTTGGGCCAAGTGTCTGCAACAGAACGGATCATATTAGGGCCAATTTGCATTTTCGGGCCTTTTGTGCAGAGGCACTAGGCAGAGTCTCACAAGTGTGTAGTGTTGGAGCGTATGACAGAGTAACATTTGTTACTATGAATTTAATTTCTCTCCATTGTTGAGTTTGAAATGTAAGCCAATGTGCAAGAAAGATCACACTTTGGAAAATGACCTCCGAATCATATAGTACAGGTAATCTCAAATTTAGATCCGTAAAAATTCCCTTTATTCCTAAACTCAGCATCTTGCGCACATTTAAAAAATACATAGGTTTCCTTCATACTCATTTTTCATTCATTAGATGTTACCATGTAAATTGCTGCATCGTCTGCATAAAATAAAAAATCATGACACACTGCAACTCAATTGTTGACTCTGTTAAGGCGTTTTGTAGGAAAACCAACAAACACTATATATCCCAGAGATTAGAAAGTTCTGACGGCCGTAACGACAAGGTACTTTTTTTTTTTTTTTTTAAATTGGCCATCACTATTTTTTTCTACTTATTTTCATTATTTTTTTTCAATTATTAGTTTCTTTTGGAAAACCATGATCAATCAACACAAATGGCCCCTTGCCGAATTCTGAATTTTGTCTAGTTTAAAGAAATGTATAGGTTTCCAACCTGTTTCTACTACAAATGCAAGTAGGTTGAAACTGAAAAAAATGAAGATAAAAAATGAGTACCAGTTAAAAAAATGCAAAAACTGGAAAAATAATTTTTTGTTTCACCACATGTTTTTTGAAAGATGAGAAGATGGTGATGTTATCACAGTAAAACTTTAGTTCATGTCATTTTTAGGGAACAACTGTGTGCTCTCTTGGTCTTTGTTCCACGTTTTTCAAACAAAAAACAACATTTTACTATATTTTGGCAATTTTTTCAGTTCCCTCCCGATAATCCACACAACATGGGTACCTTTAAAAGCCTCAAGATATGGGGAAAAAAGGACACAAATGTGGCCTGAATAGCTTTTGTGGAAACTAGTTATGAAGGCCAAAGTGTGAGGGGCTCCAGCATTTGTTATCCCATATCAGAGCACAGGCTGTCCTACCTGAGCCTCTTCAGTCCCATAATCTGCTTCTGAGGGCCCTAGGTTGCTTTGCTTAAGCCATTGCATAGTGTCCCCCATGTGGTTTCTACACTCACATTCAGTGTTCTGGAAAAGAAAACCTCAAGCGCTTTGCAACCTGCAGAATTATGGTTCTTAGACATAGGTTGCTGACCTTAAGAAATTTCTTCTGTGCTTGCTTGTGGTTTCCCTTTGGACAATCTTTCATACTATACTCCTGGAGTAAAAAAAACTGGGGACCATGTGTTTGCAGCTGACCTCTAGCTACACCTTGTCCAACCCCCCTCCACCAAACAACCTACTTGCAGCCAAAGCCCCAAAAAACGGTCTACTTTGGTTTCAAGATGCTTTTGTCGCAACTACAATGTTGTGTCATAGAATACCAGCATTCATCTGTGCTTTCCACGTCTGTTGACAACAGAGCTCTCGACATCACTTCTGAACCCAACAGTGGGAATAAAAATCCAACCGGGCGGCCACATATTGGACATTGCAGGCTTCTGTTCGATGTCAATTACGGGAGAGTGAGCGAGCGACAAGACTCCTCAGGTAAATGACCACGTAAATAGGAAGAAAAAAAAACTTAGGGCACCTTCCTGACCCAACCACTAGATGGTGGAATAAAGCACAGGGTGCAAATCTAGAAGAGACTCAAATTGGAAAATAAAACTTACAAAGTTCCTCCATAATGTGCCTTCAACACATCAACAGCACATACCAGGTGGTTGCATAACCTACCTCCAGCCATAATACAACACACATGGTGAATGCATATGAAATGCGTTACTTACCTGTAACTGCAGTTATCAGTATTGGTGTCGTTAATAGATTCACATGCCTGAATCATTCCCCGTCGTCGAGATGGGAGTCCCCGGTACATAAAGATAGTAATGTCCTATTAGACATATAGAGAACTAGGCCTAAGGGCCTCACCTTAGTAACATATCCTTGTCCTTTTGTAGAAAGGATCAAATTCTAGAGAAGAGTCAATCAGCTATTTTTTTCATCTGTCGGAGCTTGAGAGATGTGGCAAGACGACCGTGCACTTCGGTTGAACTAACAAGAAAGGATCATCCTAACTATGAGAGTGAGGAAATAAAAGAAACCCTGCATGTACTGTGAATATAACTGAAGACCAAAGATCGGATTCTTCCATCTAAATCAAAAGGACGACTCATTACGAGGACTTCACCAGAAAATCTCTCGCTCCGCTACACAAATCAAGATAAGGAATACTTCCCAAATGATGTCTTTGTGATAACCCTAGGGGTTTGTTTGTCTGCTTACTAAATGTCAGGGAGAAGTTAATATCCATTCATACAGGAATCCAGATACTTCTGCCAATCACTGAAATTTAGGTACCCTGCACACACACGCTGAGAAGAGAAGATTAAACTATTTCTGCTCTGGTCCTGAGGAAGGTGGTCTTAACCCACCGAAACGCGCGTAGACCTGGCGTGGAAAAACACACAAACAACATCTGTGTTATCTGAACCTTAGGAATTGCTTTTGTCAGGAGACGAATAAGTGTGAAGTTGTATGAATGAGTAAGTGTGCTTGATGGTTGATGTGTGTGAGACAGGGCTCTGTCTTGTAGTGTAAAAACATTTGAATTATAAATATGCCTTAAAGGCCATGGTATGTCTCACTGTATTTTAAAACTGATTGAATTTGAATTAATAGCTATGAATTTGATGTATATGTAAGAAATGATCTAAAAAAGGAAAAAAATATTTGATATACTACAGAAAAAGAAAAAATAAATAAAATATATCAAATGAAAGTACTAACTGTGTTGTACCTATATCAATAAGAAGGCTAACTTATTAATCTGATGAGCTCTGCCACATAAGAAGTATGTATTGACCACGGGGGAATCTTCACATGTTCTTTTTGATGCCGTCCTCTCTTTTCCCTGGTCATTAAAGTAACAATAGAGGGGGTCCCATAATTCATGCGAGTCAATCAGCTATCACCTCCATCTAGAACCCTCCTGGAAGGAGCCTCAGTCCCTCAGATTTTCGGAAGCACCGTGCTAAACAAGTACATCACTGAGAGAATTAGATGAGTCCTTCCAGGGGAGGCGGGAGGGTTGCATGTGAACCTATGAAAGACACCAATACTGGATAACTGCAGTTACAGGTAAGTAACGCATTTCTAATCCAGTATTAGGGGTGTCTTTCATAGATTCACATGCCTGAATCAGAGTAGCAAGCAATGATAAGCACATTTCGGATGGTATAGAATATACAAGTCTTCAGATAACATATCAAGTGACCAATAGAAAATTCTATTATAAGCAGCAATACCATCAAACAATACAATAAAGAAATGTGCGTACATGGAAAAAGGATGGTGGGATGAAAGGAAGGCTCACCTCTTTTGAAATAGATGGCGAAGTACTGCTTGTCCTACAGCAGCATCTTTCATGAGTTCTGTATCCAGGCAGAAATGCCTGGTGAAGGTATGTGGCGACTTGAATGTTGCCGCTCTGCAAACGTCTATGATTGGTACTCCTGCGATCAGTTCCATGGATGTAGACATCGCTCTAGTAGAATGGGCTCGTACTTTAGAATGCAGGCGTTGTCCTGCCCGATCATGACAGAATGCAATAGCTGCAGAGATCCAGCCAGAAATACTTTGCTTAGTGAGTGGAAGACCTTTCCTGGGTCTACTGTAAGCTACAAATAGTTGGTTAGATTTACAAAAGGATTTTGTCTTCTCAATATAAAGTTTCAGACAGCGTTTAAGGCCCAGAGAATGTAACGTTCTTTCTGCTGCAGTCTGAGGACTTGCAAAGAAAGAGCACAAGACAACAGGCTCATTGAGATGGAAGTCCGACTGGACTTTTGGTACACATTTTGGATTTGTTCTCAATATTACCCTGTCTTGCCTGAATTGGAGAAAGGGCTCCTGAATTGAAAAAGATTGGAGTTCACTTACTCGTCTTGCCGAAGTAAGTGCAAGAAGGAGTGCTGTCTTCCAAGAGAGGTATTTCAGATCAGCCCTGTGTACCGGCTCGAAGGGATGCTTCATGAGCTGATTAAAGGACCGTGTTAAGTTGCCAGGTAGGCAGTAAAGTCTTCACGGGTGGAAAAGTCCTGAAGAGACCTTTAAGAAATTGTTTGATCAATCGTGTGAGGCCAGAGAGAAGGACCTGTAGTAGATCTCCTGTAACGGGATATGGCCGCCAAGTGGACCCTGATGGAAGCATGAGCTAGGCCCGAGTTCGCTAGATGGAGAAGGTAAGGCAGTATTTGTTCTGGGGAAGAAGAAAAAGGAAGAATCTTCTGAGTCTTACACCAAATACAAAACCTCTTCCATTTCAAAGAATATGTTATGTTGGTACTATCTGCTCTTGCCCGAGCCAGAATGGCTCTACAATCTAGCGGAATATCTGAATTCTGGAATTCCTTGAACTGAGTGATGCCAGTTTCGGATGCTGGACTTGCCTGTTGCTCATCGAGAGGAGGGATGGAAACTGCTTAAATCACATTGGTGGTTCTAGAGACAGACAGTGGAGTTCTGTGAACCAATGTTGGCGTGGCCAAGTTGGGGCTATCAGAATGAGTGTACAGGGCTCCGCTTTCAATTTCATGAGGACTCTGGGAATCATTGGAAATGGTGGAAAGGCATACGCAAAGACGTTGCACCATGCGATCGAAAATGCATTCCCTAGAGATCCTTTTTGGGGATTCCAGCTTGCAAAGTGTTGGCATTTGGCGTTGTCTTTTGTGGTGAATAGGTTGATCAGAGGAGTACCCCATTGAGAGAATACTTGGTTGAGGGTCTCTTGATTCTGCTCCCACTCGTGAGATGTTGTGTGTTGTCTGTTTAGCGAATCGGCTAGAACGTTGTCCGTGCCTGGGACATATTCCGCCCAAAGTGAGATATTGTGCAGGATTAACCAGTTCCAGATTTTCTGTGATTCGCGAGAGAGTGTTCGAGATAGAGTCCCTCCTTGTTTGTTGAGATAGTGCATCTTCATGGTGGTATTGTCCGTACGTACGAGCACTAGTGAGTTCTTGATTCTTGGGAGAAAGGCTTGAAGGGCGAGGAAGACCGCCCGCAGTTCGAGGAGATTTATATGAAGCCCTTTTTCGGAGGGGGACCACTTTCCGCCTATCTGCAGTTCTTTGAGGAAAGCTCCCCAGCCTCCCAGAGAGGCGTCCGTTGTGATGACATGAGGCGAAGCCGGAAGTAAGAAGGGGAAGCCGGAAGTAAGAAGGGGAAGCCTTGAAAAAGATTTCGAATAGACATCCACCATTGCAGAGCCTTGACAATTTGAGGAGTCATCTTTACAGGATTGTCGAATGACCCTGTGCATTGGACCCATTGCGCTGAGAGTGCCTCTTTGAGAGGGTGCATCTTTAGGCGGCAATGAGGAACCAGTAGGATGCATGAAGACATTCCGAGTAGGGACTTGAAAAGGCAAACCGTTTAGGTTCTCTTTGAGGCTACGAGAACAGCCAGTGTTACTAGCTTTTCCATTCTCTCTTGTGATGGAAAAGCTTTTCTCAGTTCTCTGTCGAGTGTAGCACCTAGGAAATGTATATGTTGAGAAGGTAGGACTGATTTTTCCCGATTGAGTGTGAGTCCTAGACGATTAAAAAGTTGCAAACAAGCGTTGGAAGACCTGGAAGCGTCTTCTAGGGATGGAGCTTTGATCAGCGAGTCGTCCAGATATGGAAAAACTTGATGGTGCTGTTGTCTGAGATATGCAGCCACTGGAGAGAGGCATTTTGTAAAAATGTGAGGTGCAGACTTGAGTCTGAAAGTAAGGACACAAAACTGGAAGTGTCTGCCCGCTACTGCAAACCTTAAATTTTTTTGGGGTGATTCTTGTGAATTGAGATGTGAAAATAAGCATCCTGAAGATCCAGGGATACCATGTAATCTTTCTTATCTAGGAGTTGTAAGACCTCCTGGATCGTTACCATACGAAACAACTGCTTTTTTAGGAATTTGTTGAGGGCTCTGAGGTCTAAAATTGGCCTCCACTTCTTTCCCTTCTTCTGAATTAGGAAGAAGCAGGAACCTCGTTGGGACAGAGGGACTTTTTCTATCGCCCCTTTCTGGAGCATAAGAGAGACTTCTCGGAGAAGCAGACGCAGATTTTTATGAAGCATAGGTCGGGGAGGGGTTCGGGGAGGTATGTGAAGGAACTCCAATGAATGGCCAAATTGAACTAATTGTAGAACCCACCGGTCCATGGTAATTTTCTTCCAATTTTCTAGGTAATGGGTAATTCTTCGTCCAATCTTTGAGGGCACAGAGGAATTGGAGACTGGCCGAAGGGAAAGGTCATGGTCTAGGAGCGTTTCCTTTTCGTTGGCCTTTACCCCGAAAGGACTTTTTGGCATACGAAGATTGTTGGTGCTGCTGTTGAAACTGTGGCCGATGTTGCTGCCCCAAATGATGACCGATATTGATAATCCCCCTTGTAAGAGGACTGTCCTCTTCCTCTAAAGCCACGAAAGGACGGACTTTTGTATTGGAGAGTTCCCAACGCTCTGGCCGTGTCCGTGTCCTTTTTTATACTCTGCAACGCCTCATCGATCTGAGGTCCAAAAAGAAATTGGTCATCATAAGGCATATCCAAGATTTTCGTCTGAATCTTGGGACGAAAGGAAGTTGCCTTCAGCTAACCTTGCTGTCTCAGAACAGCTGCCCCGGCAAGTTGGCAAAATCCAGTTGTTGCAATATCTATCGCGCAGACTATTTCCGACGCGGAGGGTTCCCCTTCGAATAATATTTTCTTTGCTTCTTCCTTAGATTCCTCAGGCAAGGACGTTAGATGAGGGGCTATGTCTGCCCATAACGGTCAGTTGTAACCTCCCAAAAGCGCTAAGGCATTGGACGCCTTTAAAGTCAGAGCAGACATTGTTGAGAAACGTTATCCAATATTGTCCAGCCTTCGGCCTTCTCTATCTGGCGTAGCTGACAACGGGGCAGAAGGATTTTTGGACTTCTTTTGGGCTGCCTGTGTAATCACAGAGTCCGGCTTGGGATGTCCTATTAAACAAGTTGGCGCAGTATCAGGCGCTCTATACTTCTTGTCTAAGCGAGGAACTACAGGAGGTACTGAGGAAGGGTTCTGCATCACTTTAAAACCTTGTCCCCACAGGTATTCTATAATAGGTATCGATTTCACTGATTTTTTGAAGGGCTCCTTAAAATCATATAAGAAGCATTCCTGCTGGAGAGAGACCATGGGGATTTGGAAACGTTGAGCTGCCCTCTCAATGACATTATGGAACCCTCCAATGTCTCCGGGTGGCGAGTCTGCTTGTGCCTGTACTGCAGAAGCAGGGCAGGTAATGACAGTCATCCCATTCATCGTGGTTAGATTGAAGCTCTCCCTCTTCATGCTGGTCTTCTTCCTCGTCTTCATCTGTAGACGGAGGATGTGATAAGTGGACTGGATCCAGCTGTAAATTTAAAGGTGGAGGCCGTGGTCTTGGTGAGAGAGATACTGCTGAGGGTTGAGGTGCAGGTGACCGTGGAAACCTCGGTTTGTAATCTGTTATGAGGTATTGTAAGTCTGAGACTAAAGAGGCTGGAAGGCAAACCATTGGTGGAGGAGGTTGACTATATTCTTCCTCCTGCTCCTCATCTTCATCCGAACTCTCCTGATATTTCACATTAAGCTCAGAGGGGCTTGTCGCAGTTTGGAACATGTCCCCTTCATCTGAATCCTCCTCCTCAAGGACACATGCTGGAGGCAGCGATTGGACTCTACTTGGTGATGTTAAATCCGGCGTTAGCGTCTTTATTGTGATCCTAAGGTGCATATATGTGCTCTTCAAACTTGGATCCATCGTTGTCGACGAGCCCGTCGACGGAGTGCTAGTCGACGACGAGGCATCGACGGATGTTGTAGTCGGAGTTATCATCGATGGTGCCGTCCTCGATTTTGGAGTCGCTGGAGATCTAGACGACGGCGTCCTCGTTGACGGTGCTCGTGTCGACAGTGTCTTTGTCGACGGAGTCTTTGTCCAAGATGTTGTCGACGATGTCTGTCGTCCACGAGTCAGTCGTCGGCGAGCGCAGCGTCGACGGTGTCTTCTTGATGCTTATCGTCGACGACACAGTTTTACCAGCCGTCGACGATGAGGTCAGTGACGATGTTGCCATCGACGTTGAGACAGTAGTCGTCCGCGTAGTGACATACTGTACTGAAGAAACAGCTTTCTTAGTCGTTGAAGTCGTCATCGACGATATTGTCGTCGACGGAGTCGAAGTCGGCTTCTTGAAGGTGGGAGCTTCCTGAGAGGACACCTTCGATGAAACCACCTTAGAGTGGACCTCTGAAGATTATTTCAGTGTCTTCTTTTGAGGAGGCTGTGTGGAAGGGTCAAAAGAAGTCACTCTTGGTCTCTTCTGAGAAGATTTGGAAGAAACTAAAGAGCCTTCACTTTCTTCAGAAGATTCCAGCTGGTCTCTATCTTTCAAAATCTGAAGTCTGATTAGGAGACGTCCCTCACGATCTTTGAGGGTTTTAGAGGAGAAGGTACAACATACCTTGCAATCCTTGGAAGAATGATCTAGATACAGGCAATATAGACAGTCTTTATGTTGGTCATCTATATGCAGCCTTTCTTCCCACAGGAACCACAGGGCCTTTTTTGGTGTCTCGGCCATGAAGATATTTGTAACTCTAGTCCAGAAAACCAAAATAGTACCAGAGAACACTGGAAACCTAGTTGAGAAGAGAAAACTGAGCAGAGCTCAGAGGAGACCCCCTTAGCACGACGTGCGGTAGAAAATCTGAGGGACTGGGGCTCCTTCCAGGAGGATTCTAGAGGGAGGTGATAGCAGATTGGCTCTTCTCTGGAGTTTGGTCCTTTCTACAAAAGGACAAGGATATGTTACTAAGGTGAGGCCCTTAGGCCTATTTCTCTATATGTCTAATAGGACATTCTATTTTTATGTACCGGGAACTCCCATCTCGACGACGGGGAATGATTCAGGCATGTGAATCTATGAAAGACACTCCGAATACTGGATAACATTCCTTTAACTCTACTACAGCACATAAAAGGTGCATAAACGACTGGCCTTCAGCCTTGCAATACACATAAGTGGCTGCATAACCTGTCAACAGTCTTTATAAAACACGAAGTACGAACAAGGACCCTCAACAACCTGCCGTGCATCCTTCCATGTAGCACAGTTTATACACTGAGATGCCAGTCTTTCAACGGTGCGTTCAATGAGTGCCCAGCACTTCCACACAGGTTACAATAGCCTGAAGACCCTGCATTCAACTACTGAAGGGCATACATGTCTGTCTAAAAGTTACAGCCCCTCCTCGGTAAGACGGTACAAGATGCTTTTAGACCACGTCAACAGTGATGAGGACCACTCAGTCCACGATCACCTGCTCGTCACAATTAGTAGCAGCATCCCTCAATCCTTCCCTAACCCATGTACTAAAAAACAAGTTATTTTGTTAATTTATTCGTATGTCGTCAGCACTTCCTGCGCATAGGAAAGACCACTAGATGGTCATTATACAGGGATCTTAAGAGGAGAGTTACAAACTTAACCAGAGCAAAAAGGTTGAAATTGAACAGCAAAATCAGTGCTTGACAAATTCAAACAGCAAATGTAAAAAGAAAAGCATTTATATGGACGCTGCTGGATGTCTCTGCGGTCCTATTTAGAATTCAAATGTAGAGTGTGCATGAGCTACTGCACATGCTCTGAATATTAATGGCATCGTGGTAATTGAAAACTTAAAATAAAAACAATGTTACATATAGCAGACGTTAGAGTCTCCGAGAACTAGCTGCCTCCCGACCATCTACTGGAACTCTGACGACTACTCCATCGTATAGGAGAGTAGGGTCTGCTTCCTATGGTCCCCCCCACTTTTTGCTGTGATTTTCTGGTGTTTCGACTTTAGTGTGGCTGTGGGCCTGCTAATCAGACCCACAGCCCAGCTGTTCTCTCTCTAAATTGATACCATGTACTTTAGGTACATACCTGATTGGGTATTGGGTCACCTTTGTGAGCCCCTGTATAGTGTACCATAGGTACCCAGGGCATAGGTGCATCCAAGGCCTACCAGGGGCTGCAGCATGTATTATGCCACCCCTGGCTGGCCATCCAAACTGACACCACAGGCTGATCACTCAGCTTGGGTAAGGTGGTGTGATAGATAGATAGATAGATAGATAGATAGATAGATAGATAGATATAGCAGAGTGCTTGGTTTTATGTGAGAGGGTGCCCGAGCATGAGCTGAGCCCCTCTGCAGCTTTCAGAACCATCTCCTTATAGCTGTTCTATGATATAGCCATACCATATACTCTTAAGTGCATTATAAACCTCGCGGTTAATCCTAACTTTGGTTTGGCTTTATTAAAACATGTCGTGTAAGGTGTCAAACACTTTGGAATACTACCCCCCGCCAATTCTGGCGGCGGGGGTAGCATTCCACTTTTCTAGAGGGACAAGACATGTATGTTACTGCTTTACCCGGTTAAAGTTAAACAGAACCCCAGCATCAGAAAATGGATGCTGCTGCCACAGACACAAGTCTGACCTCCTGCTGCTGGACGAAACTCCGGCAGGGGAGGCCTGGACAATACGTTTCCTGTCCAAGGAGGTGCCAGCACCTCCCCAGACAGGCAGATGTGTATTGGGACAGGGAGGGCTGCATCAGCAGATGCTTTTTGAGACACTGCCTGGGGCACACAAGGTGCTCCATGCATAGCCCGGTTCAAACCAGTTGCTGGGGCGCTCCAGCCCCGCTCTGGTGCAAAACTGGAAAAGGGAAAGGGGTGTAACGAACCCCTTCCCAGGTCCACCCATAGGAGGGACCTAGCAGGTAATCCAGCCCCTAAAATCAGTATAAAGAGAGGAGCTGTGTCCCCAGGACTTTAGATTATCCTGGAATGAAACTTTGTTACAGAACTCTTGGACTTTCGACGTTCTATTTCGACTAAAAGACTGAAGACATCTCCCTTGTGGTCATGGAGTGACCACCCTGTGCAAACAGGCACCACCAGTAACTTGCCGGTCTGCTTTGTTGACGCTCCCGCCGGAACCCGAAGACTCAGCGACACAGGAACTGGACTTCCAAACGTCTCTGACTCTGACCCACATCCACAGCAAATCTGAGAGCCGTGGCGGACACCAGAGACGTGGGACCGGACACCCTGGACATCCTGCATTTTGCTAACAGCTCGACTACCGAGGTACCCTCACAGTTGTGCATTGGGGTACGAGAAGCCCCAGACCCGTGCACCATTTGCACCGGAACTCAGCCCTCCACGAGTGCTGCGTGGGGCCTGCTCTTGCATTTCAGCTCGACGCGTCTTCCCGGTTGCTAGCCCGTTGGCGAGTGAGCTTCCTGAAGACAAACCTTTGAAACCAAACTGCTTTCCTGGTTGCTCCAGGCTTGCTCCAGCTCCAGCTTCCCTGCAAAGGAGAAGCTCCTCAGACCTTGCTGGTCTGACCCGAAGCCCATCTTCACTTCCTGCGTAGATTGCGTTTGACAAGGCTTGTTGGGTCCGGTCCGGATACCGACACTGCAGTCAACTAGATCCTTCGTGGGACAGCTCGAATCCAGGTCCTGGTCGTCATCGACGCCTCCTGGTCCTCATGGCTGCAGAGACAAGCTTCACCTCTTCACCCGAGATCATCGCGACATCGCCTGGTTCCTTCCTGGTCACTGGCTAGTGACCCAGACTCTGTCCCCTCTGCTTTCAGGTTCTTCACATCTTCGATCCACCCTTGGATCCACCCGGACACTCTTCCTCTGGCCGCCTGTAGCACTTCTTTGCAGATCTCCATTGAAAGCATCGACGAAACCGACACCAAAAGGCACCTATGCACCCGGCTTCCCTGGGTGAGGTTACACGAGTACTCCAGTGCTACCATTGGTGTCCTAGTCTAAAGGGGTTTTGTCGTAGTCCATCTGGAAGTGCCCTTAAACAGTAACTTTGTAACTTTTACTTTCTCCATTATAAGTCAATGGTAACTCGCGACTGTGTTTAGACACTGCACGCAACTCCCGTGGGCCTCCTACTTCCTAACCTTTGGTTGTCTAGTGTAACCCAAGCGATTCCTTAGGCCCTAGGCCTACTCACTGTTTCTGTCGTGGGTCTTATACCCCTTACTTAGTATATGGTTTGTGAGGCCCCTAGGGCATAACTGTATTTGTGCAACTTATCGTATGCTAATTGAGTAACTTGTGATGTACTTCGATCTCTGACCTCATAAAGAGTGCAGAGGGGTTGTGTTAGAAATAAATACATATATATTTGATATATACCTTGTGTAGTGTCCTTTCATTTGGTACTCAAGGGATTATAATTGGTAAAACAGATTGCTTCAAATGCTCTCTGAAGTCTTAGCCTAAGACTGCTGGTCCATGCTACCACTAGGATAGCTTGTCTAGAAGGTTGACTTTACAACCACCATCAATAAGGGTCGTTTAGACTGGTGCAAGGTGCCCACTAGAATAGTGGACATCATATGCCAGGATAACTTCTCACAATGGGGAAACACCCCACAGAATTTGGGTTTGTAGAAGGTTGTATGGCATCTGCAACCAATACAGGTATGGAAAGGGACATTCCTCGTTCCTCAAAAGGGGTGACTGTGTTCTCGGAGAGCCCTTCCTTTATCAGGAGATGTCCGCCACACTGATTTCCATGGTTTAGATCAGATTTTAGAATACAAACCAACATCTCTGTGCACACCAGGGATGCCCCCCTTTCTGTTGATCAAACATGAGCTGCACTACAGACGAGTGTTCACTTGGGGGCGCCCATGGAGCAGAGTTAACACTGGGCGCATGCTCGCACTGCACACTGCTCCGCCAAGTACCGTAACTCTGGGTATCTGTAAACCAAGACGGACATGTCAAACAAGTTACTTACCCTCGGTAACTATATATCTGTAAGAAACATAGGTTAGTTATAGATTCCGTACCTTAGAATTACCCCCAGACGTCAGACTGGATCTGAAAAGTTTTCGTTAGCAATACCTCTGCGCATCGGAAGGTGGCGTCGGTCGGATCTGCGTTTGTCGTCGGCGTTGTGTCGCCAGGATGACGTCGCAGTAGCTACTTGGACACCACCTTTGCTCGCTGATGTCAGATCTGTACACAACTTTCCGCACCAGAAACGCAGAGCCATATAAGACACTGACCACAGGTGCACAAAACTAGGGCCCTGAAAGGATATCAGTAACCCTAGAAATCAGTTCGCAGAATGGGGAGGATGGGTGGGGGTGAAGAATCTATAACTAACCTATGTTTCTTACAGATATATTGTTACCGAAGGTAAAAAACTTGTTCATTTGAAAGAAACAGTTGTAGATTCATTACCTTAGAATAGATACCCCAGCAATACCAACCCCTGAGGTGGGGCTGCAAACCAAGTTCACACCAGAAAGTCCAGGGAGAGCAGAATGGCCAAAGAAGGAGTCTCTCCGGACTTGGCTGTCAAGGCAGTAGTGACTAGTAAACGTGTGCAGCGATACCCACGTAGTCGCCTGACAGATGTCATGTAGAGGAACTCCTCGTCCCAAAGCAGTAGTGGCTGCTGTCGCCCTGGTGGAATGGGCACGCAGCCCCACTGGAGGCTCCTTCTTTGCTAAGGAATAGCAGGTTTTGATACACAAAACGACCCATCTGGAGATGGTTCATTTGTGTACGGCCTGACCTTTCTTGGCACCCACATAGCCAACATAGAGCTGGTCAACCACCCGGAATGGTTTTGTGCGATACAAAAAAAAAAAAGCGCCAGTTTCGGGTCCAGACGGTGGAGCCTCTCTGCCGCTTTCGAAGGATGCTGAGGAGGAAAGAAGGTGTGCAAAGTGATGGTTTGCCCAATGTGAATGGAGGTGACATCCTTGGGAAGGAAGGATGGTGGGTCCTGAGAAAAGGAAAATGCTACTTACCAGTATGCATCTGTTCTTGGCATGTAGAGCTGCAGAGTTACACACTGTGCATAGATGGCCACCTAGTGTTGGGCCCGGATATTTTGCAGTTTGTTTTTGTTGTAGAAAAGTCTTTGGAAGTCACAGGATAGGGGACTCATACTGCGCATGGGCATCAGCTCCATCCCCAGATTTTTTTTCGAGATTAGGGAAGTGATGGAGTCTTACAAGAAAGTAGTGATGTCCATGTAATTTGTATGTAATTAAGATAATACTGGAACCGCCGGGGAGGCGGGTGGGCGTGTGTAACTCTGCAGCTCTACATGCCAAGAACAGATGCACACTGGTAAGTAGCATTTTCCGTTCGAGGCATATGAGCTGCAGATTACACACTTTAGTGGCGACCACCAGTATCTGTTGCAGTTGTTTGAAACAGAGTTTTTAGCACAGCCTGGCCCACAGTGGCTTGTTGTTTAGTTTGCACATCTACACAATAGTGTTTTGTGAATGTGTGCGGTGTAGACCATGTAGCTGCTTTGCATATATCATCTAGGGGAATGTTCCCCAAAAATGCCATTGAAGACCCTATTTTCCTTGTAGAATGGGCTTTGGGAGGAATAGATAACGTACGTTTAACGTTGTGGTAACAGATTTGTATGCATTTAACAATCCACTTAGCTATCCCAGATTTTCATATGGGGTTACCTTTATGTGGTGGTGAAAAAGACACAAAAAGTTGTTTAGTTGTACAAAAAGTTTGTGTCCTTTCAATGTAGTAAAGCAATGCTCTTTTGACATCCAAGGTGTTAAGTGCTCTTTCTGCGACTGTTTGTGGCTGCGAGAAAAATACGGGCAGCTCAACAGACTGATTCAGATGGAAGGGTGAAATGACTTTTGGAAGGAATTTAGGATTAGTACGTAGAACCACTTTATTATGATGCATTTGCAGAAAGGGTTCTTGAATGGTAAATGCTTGCAGTTCACTAACTCTTCTGAGAGAAGTAATAGCTACTAGGAAAGCTACTTTCCAAGTTAAGAATTGCAATTCACATTATGTAACTGTTTTTTTAAAGGTTTTTGGTGTTCCACCATTGCAGACAACAAGGAGACCAACACTAGGTCTGTTAATTGACCGTGAGCCTGGTTCCATTGTCGTGCTAAGCACTCTTGAAGTGGACGCATTTGTAGTCTTGCGTGAGGTACTATGAATATGCAAGATGCCATCATTCCTATGAGCTGCATGAACACTCGCGCTGGAAGCGAGTGTTGCAGTTTGAATTTTGTTAGGAGAGTTTGTACACTTGTTATCCTGACTGGAGAGGGATACGCTAGTGTTAATTGGGTGTTTATTGTAGCGCCCAGATATTGTTGTACATGTGACGGTTGCAGATGTGACTTGGTGTGATTTACTGTGAATCCCAAGTCGTGGAGCAGTTGAATTGTGGCGTGAGTGTGTTGTACACACTGGCTGTATGAGCTGGCTTTTATGAGCCAGTCGTCTAGATATGGGAAGACGTGAATATGCGGTCTTCTTAAGTGTGCTGCAACTACTGCTAGGCATTTGGTAAACACCCTTGGTGCTGTTGTGACTCCGAATGGGAGTACTTTGAATTGGTAGTGCTGACCGTCTAGTACAAATCTGAGATATTTTTTGTGCGCTGTGTGGATAGGAATGTGGAAGTAGGCGTCCTTGAGATCCAGAGTGACAAGGAAGTCGTCTTGTAAAAGGAGCAGAAGGACCTGTTGGAGTGCGACCATATGAAAGTGGTCTGACTGTATATACAGGTTTAGGGGTCTGAGGTCTAGGATAGGCCGTAGAGATCCGTCCTTCTTTGGGATTAAGAAATACAGGGAGTATACTCCTTTGTTTTGCAGATGCATTGGAACTATTTCAATTGCATTTTTCTGCAGGAGGGATAGAACCTCCTGTCTGAGCAGTATTAGATGTTCTTGTGATATTGGACGCTGTCTGGGTGGTATGTTTGGGGGATAGATGTTAGCTCGAGACAGTAACCTGACTGAATTATTTGTAGCACCCACCTGTCTGATGTGATGTTTTCCCAGGCTGGTAGGTATTGTTGTAGTCTTCCCCCGACAGGAGTGGAATGGGGCGGGGGAAGGGGAAGGAAGTCATTGGGCAGGGGTGGAGGCAGAGCTGGAGTTGTTGTTCTTACCTCTGCCCTTATTGTTGTTACCTCTGTAACCACCCCTTTGGTAGCCCCTACTGTAGGTGGATTGTGTAGGGGATTTATAAGAGGTAGAGGGTGTGTCTGAAGAGTATCCCCTGGTGGCGCCTCTGTAAGAAGAGCGGCCAAATGACCGTTTGGGAGCCTGCGACTGCAAGGCTCCCATAGATTTGGCTGTATCTGTATCCCTTTTCATCTCTTCAAGGGATACATCTACATTAGGTCCGAATAAGTGTTGCTCAGCAAAGGGCTGGTTAAGTATAGCACTTTGGACTTCAGGTTTGAATCCTGAAATGCGTAGCCATGTGGGTCTACGCAACAAAACACTGGTATTAACTGCTCTGGAGGCAATGTCTGCTGCATCTAGTGCACAACGAATAGAGGCGTTTGTAATATTTTTCCCTTCTTGGATAAGCTCATTTGCTCTGTCTTTATATCCATCAGGGAGGTGTTGCATTACTGATTCTAATTCATTGTTATGTGCCCTGTCATATCTTGCCAATAATGCTTGTGTATTGGCAATACGCCCACATGTTTGCTGCCTGAGACGCAATTCTTTCACCTGATGAGTCAAGGAGTTTAGACTTTATCTGGTGGGGGAGCTTCACCTGATTGTGAATTTGCTCTTTTGCGTGCATTAGAGACCACAAGAGTGTCTAATGGTACTGGGCCTTTAGTATATGCTGGATCTGAAGGGGTAGCTTTATATTTTTTCTCTATTCGTGGGTTGATGACCAGAGTTCTAACTGGGTCCTCGAAGACTTCTGGAGCATGCTTAACTCCCTTAAGCATGGGCAAAATTGAGGAGGACCTTTGTGCATTATCAAAGTTATCCATTAGGAAGTCTTCATCTACAGGGTCAGTATGTATGTCTACCCCATGGTATGTGCAGCCCTGTGTACTAGCTGATTAAATCAGATAATGTCTTCTGGTGGGGAAGGCCTAGAGGGATATATGTCGTCTTGAGGGACATTAGGGACGTCTGGGGTGTTATAAACACCCCACGGGTCAGGTGAGCCTGGAGGAATAGAGGGATCATCTGCACCACCCCTTATATCATCAGAGCGATCATCCCTGTTGTCATCATCTGGTATGATAGAAGATGTAGGAGAGTGCTGTGGTAGGGGAGCAGGTGGTGATGGCACATGTGGAGGAATAGGGGAAGGAATCCTTAGAGGAGAGGTGGCAATGTCCTTCTTTGGATGAGGAGCTGGTGCAGGTGTATCCAGTGGTCTTTTTTTTAACTGAGAGTTAGTCGACCAGTGGCTGGATCCTTAACAAGAGTCTTTTGTGCAGGGTCTGGATGAAATAAGTCCTGTGCAGGAGGCAGATCTTTTGGTGTGGAGGGAATTCTCGGCACAGAGCTGGGGCTTTCTTTTGGCTTTGAAACGTGTTGTTTGGCAGTGTCCTTACCCGGAGGAGTCTTTTTCGGCTCCGATGGCTTTGTTGTTTCCGATGATTTTCTCGGCTCTGATGGTTTTTTCAGATCCGATGATTATTTCGAATCCGAAGCGTGTTTGCTTGGGTCCGATTTTGATTTCAGTGCAGAGGGGCTAGCAGTAGGCTTCGGTGAAGATTGTTTCAATGCCGGCGTAGCGACCAATGATGTCTTTTTCGTGCCGGTAGGTGTGCGCCGGCACCGTGGGCAGGTCGACTTGAGCCCAAGTCGCCGGAAGGCTTAGTGAGATTCTTAGCCGGGCCCGAAGGCGGGGCAGTGGAAGCAGTGTCCCGGTATGCACACGAGCCAGAGGGCGAGGGTGTGACCGAAGCCTTTTTTGAATGTGTCTAGGAAGGGTCGGGGTCGACGGTCTTACTTACAACCCGCTGTGTTGGAGTGATGTCCTCGACTTCGGAATCTTCGGCCTCGGAGTTGCTGTCGACGCCATGGTGTTCTGGGACGTCAACGCCCTCTTGGAAGATGTTGTCTGGAATCTGAGCTGACGAACGAGCCATTGTTCTCCTTTTCCTCGGTCCCGAATCGTCTTCTTGGAACGGAAGGAGGCACAAGCGAACAGTCTCTGGTCTCGTGCTCCGGAGAGAGGCAAAGGTTACACACCTCATGTAGCTCTGTGTGGGGAAACTTTGACCCACATTGAGGACACTTTTTAAATGGTGTCCTTTCCATGAGCTGGAGTTGAGGCATAGGTGGGCCCGAAGGCCTTCGTCCACTACCAGAATCGAAGACTTTGAAGTTTAAGAGTAGCGTCGACTGGAAACGCGTTCAAAACTATATCGTTGAAGCTGGTGAGGATTGCGCGCCGAAGGAAATCGGTTCCAACACGGAGAGCTGGAAACACATCCGAGCCCAGTGGCGGAAAAAAACAATGTGGCGATGGAGCCGATGCCCATGCGCAGTATGATCCAAAGGAGAAGTCACCTATCCTGTGACTTCCAAAGACTATTCAATAACAAAAACAAACTGCAAAAATCTGGGCCCAACACTAGGTGGCAATCTATGCACAGTGTGTAATCTGCAGCTCATATGCCTGGAACACTTTGTTCGGATGCAAAGAAAGAAAAGGAGGCTATGATGAAAGGGCTGTAGCGCACTCACTCTTCTAGCAGATGTGTTGGCCTCAGAAATGCAGTCCTAATAGTTAAAAGCCTCAAAGGGATCACTCATTAAATAGGTTAAGACCGAATTCAAGTCCCACTGAGGCATAACGAAGGGAATAGGAGGAAAGAGATGCATTATGCCATTTAAGAAATGGTGAACAACCAGGGACTTGGAGAGACGGCTGATCAAGAAGCCGAAGAACTGGCTGAAAGATAGCCCTTGATAGTGCCCAGAGCAGAGCCCTGCTGGGCCAAAGAGAGAAGGAACTAGAGAACCTCAGAAAGAGGGGCAGAAAGGGGTTCCACAGCGTTTGCTGTGCACCATGCCACAAATTTGTTTCACGGGCAGGCGTATAACGTCTTAGTGGAGGGACGCCCAGCTGCCAAGATTACATCACAAACTTCGGGAGGCACGTCAACTGATGCCGCTCAATCTCCACGTAAGGAGGTGGAGGCCGGACAGGTTCAGGTGGAGGACCGTCCCCTGCTGCTGCGACAGAAGATCCTCCCGACGAGGCAGTCGGATCGGATGATCAATAGCCATGTTGAGCAGGTCGGGATACCAGACTCTTCGTGCCCAATCCAGAGCTACAAGAATGACTTGGGCCCGGTCCCGATTCATCTTCTTCAGCACTCTAGGCAGAAGTGGTATAGACAGAACGGCGTACAACAGACCGCAACTCCACTCACGACGAAAAGCGTCGCCTAGCGGGTGCCGCCTTGAAAATTCCAACGCGCAGAATTGCTGACATTGTGCGTTCTCTTCAGTGGCGAATAGACCTAATGAAGGCTCTCTCCACTGTTGAAAGGAGACCTTGCACCACCTCCGAGTGAAGACACCATTCGTGATGCATCATGCACCTGCAGTTGAGTTCATCCGCCCTGGTGTTCAGGGAACATGCCAGGTGTTGAACCACCAGGGAAATGCCCTGATGTTCCAGCCATGTCCAGAGGCGAATGGCCCCCGGACCGAGTCCACGACCACACCCCCGCCCTGTATGTTGAGGTACCACATGGCGGTGGTGTTGTCCGTGAACACCTGCACTACTCTTCCCGGACAAAGGAAGGAATGCCTTCAGTGCAAGACTATTCGCCCAGAGCTCCAGAAAGTTGATGTGGAGCCCGGACTCCGCCGGAGACCTGAGGCCTCTGATCTCCGCCTCTCCCATGTGGCTGCCCCATCCCAGAAGGGATGCGTCAGTCACCACTGTGTGCTCTGGTTGGGGAAGGGAGAGGGATCTTCCGTTGATCCAATCCTGGTTCATGAGCCACCACTGCAGTTGATGTGCAGTGCCCTCCAAGATCTGGACACACTCTGACAGATTCCCCTGATGCTGCGCCCATTGGAACTTCAGGTCCCACTATAAAGTCTGCATAGGCCACCTGGCATGATCGACCAGCAGGATGCAGGAGGCCATGAGGCCCAGCAGCCTTAGGGTCATTCTGACCGAAACCCGGGATAGAGGCTGAAAGATCTGAATCATAGCCCAAATATGCCGGACTCGATGTTCGGGAGGATAAACCCGAAACCGCGTCGTGTCCAGAACCGCTCCGATAAAGATGAGCTTCTGAGAGGGGATCAGGTGTGACTTCGGCACATTGTTGGAGAACCCCAGTGAATGCAGGAGGTCGGCCATAGTCTGTAGGTGGGAGTCGACAGTCTGGGGCAAGCCTGCCCTCAACAGCCAGTCTTCGAGATAAGGGAAGACTGGAACCCCTGATCTGCGCAGATGGGCTGCTCCCACAGCCATCACTTTTGTGAACACCCGAGGGGCACTGGTAAGGCCAAAGGAGAGCACGGTAAACTGAAAGTGCTCGTGGCCTACCATGAACCACTATTAACGCCGGTGGGCCTGCAGGAAGGAGATGTGAAAGTAAGCGTCCTGCTAGTCCAATGCTACCAACCAGTCTCCAGGGTCGATGGCAGAGAAGACTTAAGCAAGAAACAACATTTTGAACTTCTCCTTCCGAAGGAAGCGGTGGACGTTCCTGAGATCCAAGATAGGACACAGGCCCTTGCCCTTCTTGGGCTACAGAAAGTAGTGGGAGTAACAACCACGACCTACTTCTGGGACAGGAACGCGCTCGATGGCTCCCTAGGCCAGGGAAGCCGTAACTTCCTGTTGGAGACGGCCCAGGTGATCCTCCGACATGCAGTGGTGCTTTGGTGGCATGGCTGGAGGGGTAGCCTCGAAGGGTAGAGAGTAGACACTTCGGATTATCTGCAAAACCCACCTGTTCAACGTGATGCTGCGCCAGTGGGGGAGGTGATGGCGGAATGTCTAGGAAGGCTTCGAGGCTGCTGCAGAGGGGGGTTGGTGGACTGTGGACTGACTGGCCCGCCGGCCCCCTGTACCACGATGGTGGTTCCCACATCCCCAGACGCGCGATGGTTGGGGAACTTCCGCCCAGAGCCACAGGCCGACGCAACATAGTGGGGTACTCCTTCCGTCGCCACGAAAGGGACGAAAAGCAGACTGCGCAGGGCGGCTGGAGAGGCCCAAGGACTTGGCCATAGCCCGTGAGTCTTTGAAACGCGCTAGAGCGTTGTCCGCTTTGTCTCCAAAAAGGCGATGGCCATCAAAGGGCATGTCCATGAGAGTATTCTGGACATCCCCAGACAAGCCAGTCGATCTCATCCAGGCATAGCGTCGAAGAGCTACCGATGTGGCCCCCCTGCCTTTAGAGTCGGCGGTATCCAGAACACAACGGATGATAAACTTCGCCACATCCCTCCCGGTGGCAATAGCTTGGGAGAGCACTGTCCAGGCCTCCTCCGGACACTGAGGCAGCACCTGCGCAACCGTATCCTACACAGACTGAATAACGGCTCAATAGACATGCAGTGTTTACCGACCGCAGTCCCAAGCTGGCGGAAGAGAAAATCTTCTTCCCAAGATGAACCGGCTTCTTGTATTTCCTCTCCAGTGGAGCAGTAGGGAATGCACTCTTGGAGGTAGAGGCTTGGACCACCAAGCTCTCAGGGGTGGGGTATTGGGAGAGGAAAGTGGGGTCGCCCGGAGCCGGGCAGTGGCGTCGGGCACAAATCCAGGTGCCCACAAGGAAGTCGGTGAGGGATTCATTAGCATGATTGAACCGTGCCGAACTCACCCCCGAAGTCTCGACCCACAACGTAACAGAAGGATAAGCGGTTTGATCTCCCCGAGTGATGACATCAGTCTAGGCATCTAGACTCGGCACTTCAACAGAAGCAACCGTCCCAGACTGCTTTAACAATGAAGTTCTGCACTCGACAATTGATCTACCTTCACCACGAGCCCCAAAACGAGACCACCTGAATGCCCCAGGTCTGGCCCACTGATTAGCTTCCATCCACTGCACCTGGGACCTCGAATAAGACTGTCCACACAATCCAGCTCTTAAATCCAGGCTACAGACAGACGCTACCTGCAAGTGGGTTTCCCTGACGACCAGCCTCTACCACCACGCCACCAACTGTCTATACACTGGTCCCAGGCATTCTTAAATTTCAATCTGATTGCTACCGCTAGATACCAAGTTATTGTCAATAATCCCGTTCTATCGGAATTTCAGATTGCTCACTCCCTGGTCCTGAAGATGATCTTTACTAAGGAAAAGATCGAAACGCCATTGACCCCCTCACAACAGGAACCCCTCCTCATTGTACATATTTACGCGGGATTCCTTTTTCTGTTGTAATTGTGATGTTTTGGTTTTTAGTTCACCTTCACTTTGTCATAACACACACCTTTGTCACTTATGTGAGCACCTGATAATATCTGGAGATTTCTAGGTTTATCGTTCCCAAATAAATTGCATATGTCTCCCTACACTCTCGCTCCTCTTTTGAATAATTGTCCAGTCTAAACTGATCTCACACTGCCCCTCCTCCCGGGGCTGATATTCGGGACCTAGTAAGGCCCACCCAGAACCATTATTTTCCTAAAACATTCATTAGACCACTGGCATCCCCCAGTTCCTCTCTCCAGTCCTGTTCACTGCCAAATGGTCAGTCAAAGGGTCACCTGACCCCTCCCAGTCTGCCCGAACTGCCAAGCCATGTCCCAGGATGCTGGTTTCCGATCCAGGGAAGACATGGCTTGGCAGTTCGGGCTGGACTGTTCCCAAGAGGCACAGGGTCAGACTGATTTGCATATGGCCATGTCTGAACTGGGGTGGCGGAGTGAGCTAATGAATGGTGATGGATTAAACCCAGATCCGTTGACTTGGGGTGAGTGTTTGATTTGCTCCAACGCTCCGTCCATCATCCCCTTTGGTATCGCTTAGTTCTCAAGCTGGGATGGTGGCCCCATGATCTCCAGCTACAGCGGCACAGCCATCTCTGTTCTTCCTCATCAGTGTCCTCTCCTCCGTTCTGAGCAGACAGAGTGCATTTGGACACAGTGGAGATGGGGCAGCCTGAACGAGCAGAGAGACCAGTCTAAGGAAAGCGGCAGTGACAAGATCTTCAACTACAGCCCTGCCCAGGTCAGAGACGTCCTAAGCATTCTCGCAGGGAGCTATTTGGCTCAAAGCTGTCAAAAGAGAGGCCTGAAAAGTAGGGTACAAGATCACCTGTACTTGTAGCAGTAACAAATGGATAGGAACTAAACAGAGGCTGGTGGATGCTTATGGACGCCAGGAATGGCACGCAGAAGACTAAAGCCTATGGGATGAAGCTATAGAGGGGGCACAAAGTGGACACGTTCAGGAGAAGCAGCACAAGCAGAAAGACCAGGAGAGGGCTGGGGGGGCAAAATGGGCAAAAGTATCCTGCTTGCGCTCACTGCTCAGTGTACCCCAGTCCAATGTTTGCTCAGACCCCCTCCATCACTGTTAAGGGGGGTCATGGCTGCCATCATGGACTCAATGAAGGTACTGTGTGTCCACCTTCAAATCTCAATCCCTCCCTCCCCCCACTAGCCTCCCCCTCCAACCCTCCACCCCCCGCCCCCAAAGCTATTGGAGAGGACAGGCACTGCCACGAAAATTCCTTTATTTGGTTAATGCAACAAAGAGTGACACAAACCACATCTGCTTGCCTTTTATGAACGTAGCATTAAACTGTAAAAGGTACATGCTCTTTTATACTCAATCTGATTCTTCCGCTTGAGAGCGAGCTGAAGATAAACAGGCGGCCTTTCCACAGCTGGTGCTGTCTGGGACCAGTGCTCTGTGAGCTTGGACATGGGGAGCAGGCGGGGGATGAGAGCGCAAGCTCTGAGCCGCCTCCTCACTGCTGTGGTTCATTATATCCCTTAACAGGAAAGAAGGCAGACGCATGAAATCAGAAAGTGGGAGCACAGAGTGAGAGGCACCTCTTCGCCGCTCTGCTTTATTATACCTCTGAAGAGGAAAGCTATCCCCGCTCATTACAGAAGAACAATAAAGTGAGAGCACAGGCTGCGTGAGAGCCGCCATCTCTCCCCTCAAGTTTATTATACCCCTTGTTAGACCTGGCATCTTTTGGCGTGGTTGCCACTGTCTTTGTCTCTGGCCTCCTGTTTTTGATCCTGTGTTGAATTTCGTTTTTGCTGGTTTTAGGACTCTGCACAGTTTACTTCTGCTGAACGGTGCTAAAGTGCAAGTGCTCTAAGTCTAAAGTATGATGGTAATTGGTTTCTCCATAATTGGCATATGTGATTTACCAAATAAGCCCCTAGTACAGGCCGTACTCTGCCGTTGTTCCGCCATTGGAGGTGGGAGTCCCCCAGGGGTCGATTTTAAGTCCCACCCTTTTCAATATCTATATGTCCCCTTTGGCGGTGCTGGCCGAGGCCTGTGGTGCCCAGATTGCCTCATACGCCGATGACACCCAGCTTCTCTTCACCTGTAGCAAGAATAGGGACTTTGACTGAGAGCTTATTAAGAACTGCCTGGGTGCCGTGTTCGGCTGGTTTCATGTAAACCAGCTGAAATGCAACCCAGACAAATCTGATGTCCTCTTCTTCGGGTGTCCACCGGACCCATGTTGGAAGTCCTGGTGGCCGGCTGATATCCACCCTCCCTCCACGGAGACGGGGATGGCAAAGAATCTGGGAGTCAAGATGGACACTGGCTTGTCCCTTAAACCACAGATTTTAGGCCTGGTGGGTCAATGTTTCAGGATACTGAGAATGCTTAGGAAATTCCTTCCTCTCCTGTCCATTGCCCACAGGAAAAGTACAGTGCAAGCCTTGGTTGGATCCAGGCTTGATTACGCCAATGTGCTCTACCTCGGCCTACCTGATTATCTTCTCTCACGGCTGCAGGTGGTGCAGAACTCGGCCGCTCGTGCAATCTTCGGCCTTGGTCGGAGGGCCCACGCTACTGGCCTGCTGAAATCTCTTCACTGGCTTCCGATACGGAAACGCATCAAGTTCAAGACGCTGACCATGGCTTTTAAGGCGCTCCATGGCACTGGGGCAGGTTACCTAAGGAAGCGTTTGGGATTTCATGTTCCATCTAGAGCACTTCGCTCTGCGTCCCTTTCATTGACTGCCGTTCCGGCAGTTAGGCGTGCTCGCATTGGGGGTCGCTCTTTTGGATACCTTGCACCCCGTGCCTGGAATGCACTGCCACTGTCACTAAGAAAATGCGGGACCCTACTGTCTTTTAGGAAGGCGCTTAAGACGTGGCTGTTTTGCAATTAATCCCCCTCTGCTGTGAAGGTTGTGTTGTGTTGGGTATGATAGCGCCGGGACACTCTGTTCCAGTAGAAGAGCGCTTAATAAAACTTCATATAACATAACATAACACCATGTGTACCCAGGGTCTGTAAATCAAATGATACAAGTGGGCCTGCAGCACTGACTGTGCCACCCACATGAGTCGCCCTGCAAACATGTCTCAGGCCTGCAATTACAGAGCCTATCAGTGCAGTTTTAAACTGCCATGTCCACCTGGCAAAAGTACCCTCTTGCCAGGCCCAAACTTTCCCTTTTCTTACATATAAGTCACTTCTAAGGTAGGCCCAAGGCAGCCCCATTTATTTAAAAGGTAGGACATGTACAGTCAAGTGTTACATGTCCTGGTAGTGAAAAACTGCTACATTTGTTTTCACTATAGCAGGGCATACCTCTCCCATAGGTTAGAATTGGAGCTGCCTTGTAATATCTTACAAGTGTTTCTTCCAATTGGGAGCCGATGAAAAATTGGTATTTGAGATCTCTAGACTCACAATTTAAAAATACATATTTTTGTAAAGGTGTTTTTTTTAATTGCAGGTCTGAAAATGCCACTTTTAGAAAGTGGGCTTTTTTTTTACTTTAACCATTCTGTGCCTCATCCTGTCTCTGAATACATGTCTGGGTTAGGGTGTCCGTAGGAGTCTCGTGAATTCACTCTGGACAGCCACAAAAAGGGAGCTGAGATGTGCCCTGCATATCTTGATGGCCCCATCACCAGGCTGATGGGCCTTCCTGAGCTAGAGTGGTGAGAGGAGTTGACAATGACACCTGAATAGCGCTGTGCCTGCCCTAACACAAAGAACTCTCCACCCTCTGTAGAGTCTGGAGCATGGCAGTCTTGTGCACCACAAAGACCTTTCTTTGAAGTTTACCTTCTTCAAAGGCTGAAATGGGTAGAAGTACTGAACCTCTGACAACATATACTGAGAACACTTCTGGGTTGAGGACATTCTGCCAGGAAGAAGAGCTGTAGTTGTTGTCTGGAGTGAACTGTCACTTTGCCGTTATCTGTTCTGGCCTGCTGATTCTATCCTGGGAGTTTAAGGACTGAACTTTGCTTTCTACATCCTGCTTTCTAAATTTCTCCAAGGGCCTGAGATGAGCTTGCCTCCTGTTGGAAATCGCAAGTCCATCAAAGACAATCTACCAGCACCTGGCCTCCTCTCCTGAGAGTCCTGCTCTGCCAAGTGGTGTTAATTCAAGTTCTGGGCCATTGGAAGGGAGTGCTGGTGATAGAAGAAGAAAACCACACATTGACTTCAAGCGTTGCTTTGAAGTTGGCACAACCTGCAACAATCGCAGATGCCAGCACCGAAGCTGTGGTCCCCGCTCGCCGAGTGAGCGATGCGCCGACCGCTGTTTACAACACACGCTCCAGCTTTGCGACAGGGCCCCTGAGGAATCGCCACTGCACGAGTCTCGAGCACCACATCACCAACGACTGACGCACTGCTCCGACGCAGCGCCTTCGGTTCGATAGCCGCCGCAGAATCGGCACATTGAGCTGTGACATTGATGCATCAGACACTGCATGGCCTTCAGGAACCAAGGAATAACACTCGCAATCGATGCATCACCTCCTCTGCGCCTTGTATAGTTTGTGGGCATTAGCGGCTCAACGACCCTGCACCTCCTCCAGGAACCAATGCATCACCTCCTTTGTGCAACGTACTGTCCCTCAGCGACAACATGCCACCGACCGCCATAGCAGTAAGGAACCGGCACATCACCTACTTTACCAACACCTCACCTGCGCCATTCATAGTCTTTGATTTTTTACGCATCTTAGGTACTTTGTCCTGGTCAAGCAGAGCCATTAATTTCTAGGCACTCTAGGACTCACTCTGATCACCCTTGTTTACTATTTGATTGTTAGGATTGTATTTTGAACTGTTGGTTTAGTGCTACTACTTCCTGTGTCCTTTGTGATCGCTCAATTGTAAAGTGCTCTTATACCCCCTGGGGTCATGTTCGTTCTATATAAAACTTTTTAGATACATGAACACATACCTAAAGAGCTATAACTTTATTTAACCTAGAAAATTCCTATCTTGACTTGGGTATGTTGTATTTTTGTCGTTTTGGTCTATTTTAGTCAGATAAAGTGTAAGAGTGTGAGTGCGTGTGTACGTACAAATACTTTACACATTTCCTCTGGGGATCAGCCTGACTGCTCTTGCCAAGCTACAAAGGAGGTGAGCACAGGATATTTTGAAGGTGTAACTTACTTACCCTGACAAGAGAGAGGGTTCCCTACTGGGACAGGTGCATACCACTACCAACTAGAGGTCCCATCTCCAACACCCTTGAACAGGAAGCTATGCTCTACTCACTACAGCAGAAAGTGAGAGCACAGGTTCAGAGCCTCCAGCTCTCCCCTCAAGCTTATTATACTCCTGAACAGGAAACAAAGCTCACTCTGCACAGCAGAAAGTGAGAGCACACGCTGAGAGAGCCGCCACCAATCCCCTCAAGTTTACTATACACAGGGCCACTGGAATTATGCGAATGTGCTGCGAGTTTTACATAACTATAGATTTATTGCATTTGCCACATAATGCATCACCGGCTGCATTAATCTGCAGATTTTAACAACAAATTTGCTTCTAGCTCGAACGGTTCAAAATGTACTAAAACGCAGAAGGCATGTGTTACAGTGCAATGGAAGGTCTTTTGCAGCAATCGACTGGCCACCTTTCTGTTACTTATTTCTATATTTGGGTATTAAACTGGGACTAATAAGATGCGCCCAATGCCCAGACAGTGTTAGAAGTTCAAAATAATTAAAATCATACTATTAAAAACAATGTGCTTCATTACTTCGCATAATTAACTGAACCCCTGCTGCATAATTTGGAACTTTCCTCCCGCATAAATCCGTTGCCCTGATTATACTTCTGAACAGGGAACAAAGCCCACTCAGCACAGCAGGAAGTGAGAGCACAGGCTGAGTGAGGGACGCCATCTAACCCCTCAAGTTTATTACACCCCTGAATAGGGAACAAACCTACACTGCACAGCAGGAAGTGAGAGCACAGGCGGAGTGAGGGACGCCATCTAACCCCTCAAGTTTATTCCACCCCTGAATAGGGAACAAACCTACTCTGCAAAGCAGGAAGTGAGAGCACAGGCGGAGTGAGGGAAACCCATCTAACCCCTCAAGTTTATTACACCCCTGAATAGGGAACAAACCTACTCTGCACAGCAGGAAGTAAGAGCACAGGCAGAGTGAGGGAACGCCATCTAACCCCTCAAGTTTATTCCTCCCCTGAATAGGGAACAAACCTACTCTGCTCAGCAGGAAGTGAGAGCACAGGCTGAGTGAGGGACACCATCTAACCCCTCAAGTTTATTCCACCCCTGAATAGGGAACAAACCTACTCTGCAAAGCAGGAAGTGAGAGCACAGGCGGAGTGAGGGAAACCCATCTAACCCCTCAAGTTTATTACACCCCTGAATAGGGAACAAACCTACTCTGCACAGCAGGAAGTAAGAGCACAGGCAGAGTGAGGGAACGCCATCTAACCCCTCAAGTTTATTACACCCCTGAATAGGGAACAAACCTACACTGCACAGCAGGAAGTGAGAGCACAGGCGGAGTGAGGGACGCCATCTAACCCCTCAAGTTTATTCCACCCCTGAATAGGGAACAAACCTACTCTGCACAGCAGGAAGTAAGAGCACAGGCAGAGTGAGGGAACGCCATCTAACCCCTCAAGTTTATTACACCCCTGAATAGGGAACAAACCTACACTGCAGAGCAGGAAGTAAGAGCACAGGCTGAGTGAGGGCTGCCATCTAACCCCTCAAGTTTATTACACCCCTGAATAGGGAACAAACCTACACTGCACAGCAGGAAGTGAAAGCGCAGGCGGAGTGAGGGCCACCACCTTTCCCTCAAGTTTATTACACCCCTGAATAGAGAACAAACCTACACTGCACAGCAGGAAGTAAGAGCACAGGCAGAGTGAGGGCTGCCATCTAACCCCTCAAGTTTATTACACCCCTGAATAGGGAACAAACCTACACTGCACAGCAGGAAGTGAAAGCGCAGGCGGAGTGAGGGCCACCACCTTTCCCTCAAGTTTATTACACCCCTGAATAGAGAACAAACCTACACTGCACAGCAGGAAGTAGGAGCGCAGGCTGCGAGGGAACGCCATCTAACCCCTCAAGTTTATTCCTCCCCTGAATAGAGAACAAACCTACTCTGCACAGCAGGAAGTGAGAGCACAGGCGGAGTGAGGGAAACCCATCTAACCCCTCAAGTTTATTCCTCCCCTGAATAGGGAACAAACCTACTCTGCACAGCAGGAAGTGAGAGCACAGGCATGGAAGTGAGAGCGCAGGCATGAGAATGGTCCCATAATCCTGGGCAGAGCGCTGGCCGCCGCCGGACGCTGCCTCGGGCCGCTCCGGCCGCGAAGAGTTAAGACGCGCTGATTGTCTCCCCCGGGCCGGGCCCTCGGAGGTGCCATGTTTTATTTAAAAGGCCCTCGCTCTCGGCGAGCACTTGTTCTAATTGGCGCGGCAGAGCCGGTCCCCGAAGCGCACAGCTCATTACACTCGCTTCGGATTACAAAAACACGACCCAACAAACTGCCTCGAAACGAACAAATGAACGGCTGCGAGCCCAAGACACGGACGCACAATTAGATTGTAATACGAGGGGGATCTGCAGGGAAGCCGAGAACAAATGCACCGACCGCGCCGCCTCCAGACGAGCAAACACGGCGGCGCCCCCCCCCCCCCCCCCTCACTCAACGGGCGGGGGCTCCGGGGCCGGGCATAGATGAGCAATGCAAATGAGAGCACCCTGGAAGAGCCCCCCCCCCGGCCACAATATGCAATCTATAGCTCCGTGCGGCGGCGCCGCGCACACAGACCCGCAATTAGGCGGCCCTTGTTCTTTTAATCAAAAGTGATGCAGGGATGCGGGGGGCGGGGGGCGGGAAGGCGCCTCGGTGTGCGGCGGAGGCAGCGGGGTGGGAGGTCAAACACGCGTGGAGATTCACTCAAGAAGGAAGGAGATTGAAACCTCACGACAAGGCCCGGAGCGGCCTGACGGGATCCGGAGCCGAGTCCGGCCGGGCACGCTTCGGACTGCGGGCGGGGCGAGGGCCGGGGCACACGGCCGGGCCGGTCCTTGCGTCCACGAGGCTGGGCCTGTCCTTCTGCCCCCCGCTGTTTGAAGCCTGTCGGCCATGCCCGAGGAAGGGTCAGTACGCCAGGCCTGTCCTTCCGTCCACGAGGCTGGGTGTAGTGACTTCTTCTATAAATAAGTCGACTTCCAAGAAGTAGTGTTCAGTATTTATTTAGCTCGTAGTCAGGAGATACAAGTGCATGCAGCTGATCAAACAGGTAACCAGTAACAGAATGAATTCATGACATTCTACAATACACAGAATACCAGGAACAAGATTCTATTGCATATTACAATTCCATTAACCATTAAGGAAACATGCAATCACTACACATCCCCCTTCTTTATAAAATTAAAAGGAACAAATAAGTAAATATTTACAAACGCACAAAATCATCCAATCTACTTGGAGAACGAATAGGTCTTCCAGAACAGCTAGACTTTGTTAACCCAGCATTGTGTATCTCATCTGCAGAAGAAACATGGGAAACTTCTTCCGCAGGAATTTCTGGAACCTGTGAGGAACTAAAAGAGGAGATAACTGGACCAGGACTAACACCACCAATTGTGTTCAAAACAGGAACGGGTTCAAAACAGGAACGGGCAGTCCAGGGGAACCATTGGCCCTCACAACCTCTGAAGGACTAACCTCTGGCATAACTGCAACTAAGAAGCTTCTGCCACACCCTGCACATCCCCTTCCTTAAAATTTGAAGAAAAAAAAAACATTTAACCACCAATACTCTCTACAATCATCCTCAACGTCTTCTGAATCAGAAATTAACCTTTGCTACAGCTATCTGACTCAAGTGGTGTATGCTACCATCGTTAACTTGGCAATGGCCAACTAGTACGAAGGTGACAATGAATTAAACACTATTTTTTTTTTGTCTGAAGTTTCACAT
This sequence comes from Lissotriton helveticus, assembly GCF_964261635.1. NCBI lineage: Eukaryota > Metazoa > Chordata > Amphibia > Caudata > Salamandridae > Lissotriton > Lissotriton helveticus. The sequence goes on from NC_136067.1 coordinate 56,460,650, forward strand.
TAAAAAAAAAAAAAACGAACATTTCTACATATGTTCACATCAATACGATTTAATACATTTTTTGGTCCAAGAGGCTCCCGGATGATCTTAAATTTGGGATTACGTTCAACACTTAAACATTTTTTTTTTTGGTCCGCTCGCTGTTAGTGGCATAGTTGAATGTTTTACAGAAAATAAATACCTGAAAGAAAACTGGTTAGTTATTTAAAACAACCACTTCTTGCACAATGTCTTCATGAAACAACAACCGTATTTTGAATAAACCACTTCGTGAATAATGCCTTCATCAAAAGTAAGAGCATAGATAATAAGTTCTTGTACTCGTTGAAAATTGAAAACAACCACTTCGTGAATAATATCTTCGTGTAAAAGGAATACCAAACAAAAAAAACACACTGGTTTTTGTACCTGTTGAATTATCAAATGCGTCCACTTCGTGAATACCTCCTGTAACTATAGTACTTGTTGAATGCGACCACTTCGTGAATTATATCTTCCTAAAAGATCTTCTTTCAAACACACATTACAAAGCGACCCATTATTAAACTAATGCTTCATGAAATTTCTGCTGCAAGTAATAATTATAAGAATAATGACTTGTTACCACAACTGCTTCAGCCTCCCCTGCAATTTCCACAACGCGAGTAGTGGATTTTTTTTTTTTGATTTTTTTTTTTTAACTTTTACGTAAAACCTGCAAAAAAATGTTGGGTTAGTAAAACAAAACGCTTTCAAAATGGCAGTCAAACTGAATGGTGACGATGCAATCACGCTGGGTGGAGAGATGTGTGACAATGCTGTTACGTAAGGTGGGGTGCGTCCTGCCAGGGATCCGTTACAGCACCGATTTCAAAGGTAAACAGTAGGTAGAACCCTCACAGTTTGGACTTCACAAAGTACACAAATCGCCATCCAAAACGGGAAATATCTCTTCATCTGCCTTTTTCCAAATACGATTCATGCTTCATTCAGTCCAAAAGGACGGAGTCCTCGTGAAGGATATAGAGGCAACCCGAAGAAAACCATTAAAAAAAAAAACTTTAAGAATGAGTTTCAAGAACAGGTCTGTTGCTGAAAATAATAAAAGAATGAGCTTCAAGAATAGATCTCACGCTGCATGCACTTGAAAAGACTACACTTCAAGTAAAATGCGCCACAAAATATGCTTCCTGTCCAATGCGCATACGAAAATTGAAAAGTACAGTAATGCTTATGTCAGTGCTGTTAGACCGAATATATTTCGTGCAGAAATGCGCTTCAAATAGTGAAAAAATGAATACCCGAAACTGACTTTGTAGAAAAATACAATCGCCGTGAAGACGCTCTTCGTTTCAGTGATTGCGTTGCCACGACAACCTCAAAATGGCCGCACTGCGTGAGCGTAATGACGGTCAGTGACGGTGACGTAAGCTCATTATTAGTAGAATGCTGTGAACGCGCTTGGAGCTTTGTACAAGCCTTGCCGATGCGTGATTTGAAATGGTGAGCGCGACTCCACAGAAATCCGGTAAGCCTTGAAGTCGGTTATTCAAACATCCATACTGCTTGATAACATTGAAGAGAGTGTTGTTTAGTGAAAAATAAATAATACAAAAAACAACTTTCACCGATGTCACAAATGATGAAAGGCAACACCAACAGATTCGCTCGAATCACACAGTTAAATGCGCGTTTGAAGAAACGATGACTTCTTGCAATAATAGAATGATATGCACACGTAGATTTCGGTAATTGGGCCACAACGATTATCTGGATGCAGCAATCCAAAACGTGAATCTCTCTTATAAGGATTTAAAAATAGTCCGGTACTCACGATTTATCAATGATAAGTAGAATAATCGTACTGTAGAATAAGCGCTGTGCCCATGCTCGTCGTCAAATCTGTAGTGACTTCTTCTATAAATAAGTCGACTTCCAAGAAGTAGTGTTGAGTATTTATTTAGCTCGTAGTCAGGAGATACAAGTGTATGCAGCTGATCAAACAGGTAACCAGTAACAGAATGAATTCATGACATTCTACAATACACAGAATACCAGGAACAAGATTCTATTGCATATTACAATTCCATTAACCATTAAGGAAACATGCAATCACTACACTGGGCCTGTCCTTCTGTCCACCACTGTCTGAAGGCTGCCGGCTGAGGAGGAGTAAGTACAGACAGCTGGGCCTGTCCTTCTGTCCCCCGCTGTCTGAAGCATGTTGGCCATGCCCGAGGAAGGGTCAGTACGCCAGGCCTGTCCTTCCATCCACCGCTGTCCAAAGGCTGCCGGCTGTGGCAAGGTTCAAGCAGCTCTGCTCAGTGGTACATTTACTACCTGTACTGTAATGCACTGTACTGCAGTACAAGATGGCGCCAAGCTCCAGGCCCTCGAGTTTAGGACACAGTGCCCGAAAGCACTGCTAAGAGTGAGGGCAGGGGCGTGGAGGTGCAGAGGAAAAAAACAAAAAGAGTGGCCCTGGCAGGAAGTCAGGTCGGTGGAAGTATGCAAATTAAAGGGATATTGGGGCAGTTTGTGCTGGACAACTGGGCGGTGTCCTGCGTGTTTGACAGTTAATTGATAGAATAAATAAGTTTGATATTAGAATTCAAAACCTATCCTGAAAGGAGCGCCTCGGTTCACAGTGTTCATAAAGCACAAGTTACCTTCAGTAACGATATATCTGTAAGAAACATTAGTAGTGGTAGATTCCTTACCTTAGAATTATACCCAGGCGCCATACTGGATCCAGAAAGTTTCCGTCAGCAGTACCCCTGCGTGTCGGTAGGCGTCGTCGTGCGGCTCCGCGAGCGTCGTTGGCACCGGGATGACGTCGCTAAAGCTACTTAGACGCGCCCACACGCGCTGATGTCAGTTCTGTACTGTACACGACTTTCCACGCCAGGAACGGAGAGCCTTGCAAGAAACTGGCCATTGGTGCCATGAAACTAGGGCCCTGAAAGGGATGACCTTAACCCTAGAATTCAGTTTGCATAACGGGGCGGATGGGTGGGGCGGTAAGGAATCTATCACTACTAATGTTTCTTACAGATATATCGTTACCGAAGGTAAGTAACTTGTGCACCTGAAAGAAACACGTAGTGATCGATTCCTTAACTTAGAATAGATACCCCAGCAATACCAACCCCAGTGGTGGGTTTGTGAACCAAGATCACACCAGAAAGTCCTGGAGGACGGAATGGCCAAAGAAGCAGTCTCTCCGGACTTGGCTGTCCAGGCAATAATGCTTGGTAAACGTGTGCAGCGAGGCCCACATGGCTGCCTCACAGATGTAATGCAAGGGAACTCCCCGTCTCAAAGCAGTAGTGGCTGCCGTCGCCCTGGTAGAATGGGCGCGTAAGCCCCACCGGAGCCTCCTTTTTAGCCAAAGAATAACAAGCCTTAATGCACAGAACAACCCATCGAGAATTGGTCCGCTTGTGCACGGCCTGACCTTTCTTGGCACAAACGTAGCCAACAAAGAGCTGGTCATCCACCCGGAACTGTTGTGTGCGGTTGAGGTAAAAAGAGAGCGCACGTTTTGGGTCCAGACGGTGGAGCCTCTCTTCCTCTTTTGGGGGATGCAGAGGCAGAAAGAAGGTGGGCTAAGTGATGGTCTGCCCAATGTGAAAGGCAGTGACAACCTTTGGCAGAAAAGATGGACAAGATCGTAGTACAACCTTGTCCGGACGGATTGCGAGGAATGGAGGTTCAGAATAAAGAGCCTGGAGCTCACTCACTCTTCTGGCAGAGGTGATGGCAACCAGGAAAGCAGTTTTTAAAGTGAGAAGATGAAGAGGACAGTAGTGAAGCGGCTCAAAGGGAGCACACATCAGATAGGTCAGAACCAGGTTCAAGTCCCACTGAGGCATTATGAAGGGAACAGGAGTAATGCCTTTTAAGAACCTATTTACAACAGGGGACTTGAAAAGGGAAGGCTGATCTGGAAGTCGTAAAAAGGCTGAAATGGCCAAGAGATAGCCCTTGACAATGCCCAGAGCAGAGCCCTGCTGGGCCAAAGAAAATAGAAAAAGAAGGACCTCTGAAAGAGGGGCAGAAAGGGGATCCACAGCCTTTGCTGTGCACCATGCCACAAATGTATTCCACCTGCAGGCGTTTACCGTTTTAGTGGAGGGACGCCTGGCTGCCAAGATGACATTACAAACTTCGGGAGGCAGGTCAAAAAACGTCAACTGCCGCCACTCACTCTCCACGCAAGGAAGTGGAGGCTGGAGAGGAGGACCCTCTTCTTCTGCTGCGACAGAAGATCCTCCCGAAGAGGCAGTCGGAGAGGGGGATCGATCGCCATGCGGAGTAGCTCGGGATACCATACTCTTAGAGCCCAGCCCGGAGCCACAAGAATGACTTGTGCCCGGTCGCGCTTGATCTTCTTCAGCACTCTGGGTAGAAGTGGTATAGGCGGAAAGGCGTATAGTAGACCGCAACTCCACTCGCGACGAAAAGCGTCTCCGAGCGAGTGCTGCCTTGGAAATTCCAACGCACAGAACTGATAACATTGTGCGTTTTCTGTAGCGAATAGATCTAACCAAGGCTCTCCCCACTGCTGAAAGAGACCTTGCTCCACGTCAGAGTTCAGACGCCATTCGTGATTCATGATGCACCAGCAGCTAAGTTTGTCCGCCCTGGCGTTCCGCAAACCTGCCAGGTGTTGAACCACCAGGGAAATGCCCTGATGTTCCACCCATGTCCAGAGGCACAGAGCCTCCTGACATAGGGTCCAAGACCCCACCGACCTGTTTGTTGCAGTACCTCATGGCAGTGGTGTTGTCTGTGAACACCTGCACTACTCTCCCCATGACACAGGGAAGGAATGCCTTCAGTGCAAGTTGGATCGCCGGAAGCTCCAGAAGGTGGATATGAAGCCTGGACTCCACCGGAGACCAGAGGCCTCTGATCTTTGCCTCTCCCATGTGGCTGCCCCATCCCAGGAGGGACGTGTCAGTCACCGCTGTGTGCTCCGGTTGAGGAAGGGAGATAGATCTGCCGTTTACCCAATTGCGATTCGTGAGCCACCACTGCAATTGTTGTGCAGTGCCCTCCAAGATCTAGACGTGATCGGACAGGTTGCACGGATGCTGTGCCCACTGGAACTTCTGGTCCCACTGCAGAGCCCGGAAATGCCAACTGGCATGATCCACTAGCAGGATGCAGGAGGCCATCAGGCCCAGGAGCCGGCGGTCATCCTGACCAAAACCCGGGATAGAGGCTGAAAGATTGGAATCATAGCCTGGATATCTCAGACTCGCTTCTCGGGAGGATAAACTGCGCCGAGTCCAGAACCACTCCGATGAAGAGGAACTTCTGAGAGGGAATCCGGTGCTTCTTCAGCACGTTGATGTAGAACCCCAGCAAATGCAAGAGGTAGGCCGTAGTCTGGAGGTGAGAGACGACTGTCTGGGGCGAGCCCGCCTTCAACAACCAGTCGTCAAGATAGGGGAAGACTGGAACCCCTGATCTGCGCAGATGAACTGCGACCACCGCCATCACTTTCGTAAACACCCGATGGGTGATGATAAGGCCGAATGGGAGCACGGTCAACAGAAAATGCTTGTGGCCTACCATGAACCGCAGGTAACGCCGGTGGGCCGGCAGGACGGGGATTGGGAAATATGTAGCTTTCAAGTCCAACACTACCATCCAGTCTCCAGGGTCGAGATCAGACAAGACCTGAGGTAGCGTCAACATCTTGAACTTCCCCTTCCGGAGGAAGCCGTTGATGTCCCTGAGGTCCAAGATAGGACATATGCCCTGGTCCTTCTCGGGGACCAGAAAGTAGTTGGAATAGCAACCACGACCTACTTCTGGCCCGGGAAGGCGTTTGATGGCCCCCTTGGCCAAGAGGGCCGTGACTTCCTGCTGAAGAAGCGCAAGATGGTCGCCCGACATGCAGTGGTACTGAGGTGGCATGGCTGGAGGAGTAGTCTCGAAGGGGAGGGAGTAGCCCCTTCGGACTATTTGCAGCACCTACCTGTCCGAAGGGATGTTGCGTCAGTGGGGGAGATGATGGCGTGTTCTGCCGCCCACTGGCATTTGATGGGCCTGAAAGGTAGACTAGGAAAACTTTGAAGTGGATGCGGTGGAGGTGGACTGACCCGCCCGCTGGCCCCACCAACCGCCTCAGCGGTTCCCACGTCCGCGCTGAGGTTGTTGCTGCGCAGGCCTGTGGCTTTAGAATGAACGTGCTGGGACACCCCTTCTGTGGCCACGAAAGGAGCGAAAAGCAAAAGGCGGATGAGGCCGAGTGGCAGATAGGCCCAAGGACTTGGCTGCAGCCCGCGAGTCCTTTAAGCACTCCAACGCACTATCCGCTTTGTTGCCAAAAAGGCGAATGCCATCAAAGGGCATGTCCATCAAAGTGTTCTGGACACCCCCCGAGAAGCCAGTTGTTCTCAGCCAGAAGTGGCACCAAAGCGCCACCGTCGTGGAAATCACCCTGCCTAGCGAGTCAGCAGTATCAAGCCCACAAAAGATGGTGGGCTTAGCTGCGTCCCTCCCAGCTGCAATTGCCTGGGCGAGTACTGTCTGGGCCTCCTCCGGACAGTTGGGCAGCACCTGCGCAACCGTGTCCCACACAGAGTGGGAGTAACGGGCCAAGAGGCAAGCAGTGTTCAACGACCGCAGCCCTAAGCTGGCAGATGAAAACAGCTTCTTGCCAAGCTGCTCCAGCTTCTTGGATTCCCGATCCGGGGGTGCGGAAGGGAATGCCCTCTGGGATGCAGAGGGTTGGACAACCAAGCTCCCAGGGGTGGAGTGTTGGGAGAGAAAGAGAGGGTCACCCGGAGCCGGGCGATGGAGTTGGGCCACGTTCCTGTTCACAGGAGCCCCTGTGTTGGGCCTGGACCAACTGCCCAAAAAAATGTTAGACAGTGCATCATTAAAAGGCAGCAAGGGCTTCGAAGAGGTTGCCGCCGGTTGAAGCACTTCTGTCAGGAGGTTAGTCCTGATGGCCACTGTAGGGAGTTCGAGGTGGAGAGACTCGGCCGCCCTACGCAATCCCACTGCGTAACTTGCAACCCTCTTCCGTAGCCACGGAAGGAGGAAACAGCATGCCAAGGTCAGGCGAGGTATTGAGACCACTGGCATCCCCCAAATCCTCTGCCCAGTCCGGGTCATGACCACACTTGTGTGAGAGGGTCCTCAGACCCCTCCCAGTCCTCCCCTTCCTCCGAAGTCTGTGAAACAGGCTGAAAATAAGGAGGACGGACCCAGGGGTAGAAAGGCCCCATCGGCGTCAGAACCTGCGTTGAGTGAAGCCGTTCCGGCGCCGCATCCAGTTCAGGGCTGAAACCGGGGACGACATCGGCAGTAGTACCGGGTGGTGCCAGAGGTGGGGGTCGACACCAGTGGAGGTGTTATCAGGTCAACCGGTGTCACCCGGGATCAGAGCCCAGATCCAGGGGGGTCCTGCGGCGCTGGGGCCGAAGCCAATGGCGTCGGACAGGCAGGACCCCCCCAGTCGGGCCTGCGGGGCCCGAAGGTGCGCTGGCGGTTCCAGACGGCCCAAAGAGTCAGGCCATGGCAGCAAGAAACTCTTGCACCTGTGCAGGGGTCGCCGACGGACCCGGAAAGGGTGGGTAGGCCGGCGGTGACGTCACAGGCTCTGCCGGAGCCGCAGGGGTGGCACCACCCTCAGCCGCGTGACGGGAAGTCGAAGATCGACAGCGCTTCTTCGACTTCTTCTTGGAATGCTTCGACTTACCTGACCCGAGTGCAAAGACTTCGGTTCAGACGAACGATGGTGACGGTTCCGCGACTGGTCCCTTGACCTCCCACGAGACCAGGACCTTGAGCGGCACGGAGTCGACTGCCGGACTTCCAGCAACTTTCGGGTCCGCTCCTGCAAAGTCTTTGGCGCCATGGCCCAGCAGTCGGGGCATGACTTGGAGTTGTGGTTGCACCCCAGGAAGAAGAGACACACGCGGTGCTGGTTTGTCACCGACATTATGCGGTGACAGTCCCCGCAGACACCAGGAGTCGATCGACTCAGAAGAAATTAGGTAAAAGGCCTCGAAAAAACCCAGTCAAAAAAGTGACTAGGGGTACTTGCTCTTCCCGGATCTGCGCTTGCTGGTGCGGAAAAAGAAAGAACTGACGTTAGCGCGCGTGGGCGTGTCCAAGTAGCTCCAGCGACGTCATCCCGGTGCGGAGCCGCACGACAATGCCTACCGACGCGTAGGGGTACTGATGACGAAAACTTTCCGGATCCAGTCTGAAGCCTGGGGGTAATTCTAAGGTAAGGAATCTATCAATGTGTTTCTTTCAGATTCTATTATTCAAGTAATGGTTTCATGAAAAAAGGTTCATGGGCAGTCTTTGATGAATTTCAAACTCTGTGGTTTATTTCAAAAACCTTCCAAATTGATTTGTTATTATACTGTTTGGATCTAACAATTTGGAATGTTTTTGAAATAAACCACAGAGCTTGAAATTCATCAAAGATTGCCCATGAACCTTTTTTCATAAAACCATTACTTCAATAATAGATTTGTTAACATTGTGGACCGAGGCGCTCCTTTCAGGATAGGTTATGAATTCTTGTTGATTAGTGGCCCAGTGGCGGTGGGACCATTGAAAGTTGAGCGTGGATGAACTACCTAATCGACTAACCGGTATTACAAACCAGTGCGCACACCTCCTAGCCCTCAGCGCCTATTGAGTTGGATGAAAAGTTTGATATTAGATGCACACTTGAGCCAACACTACCGTGTTACTTTAAAATGCATTGTCGAAAGTGAAATTCGAGGGCCTATCACGACAAGCTAGGATGCTGAATTGTTGGTATTCGTAAAGCGAACGCCTGTCTATGGAGTGCATTGTGGCACGGTGCCGGGTGGTGCAGCCTGTCTCTGGTGTTCATTGTGGCATGGAGCCGGGTGGTGCATCCAGTCTCTGGTGTGCATTGTGGCACGGTGCCAGCCGGTGCATCCAGTCTCTGGTGTGCATTGTGGCACGGTGCCGGGTTGTGCAGCCTGTCTCTGGTGTGCATTGTGGCACGGTGCCGGGTAGTGCATTGCTGTACAGCTCCTGCTATCTGTACGGTACACAGCTATCGAGAACCTGCAGACCAGGGTGAGATGGTGTAGGATTAACTGGCTGTGTTCATAACGCATGCATTCTGTGGGGTATTTTTGTCTGTTTGAATGTGTCCAGTGTTGTGTAGCTGGTTGAATGTGGTTGTTCGTGGACTGTGCTGCTTTTAGCATTTTGTGCTGGTTGTTGCAAGATAATGTAGTTCTAGTGCATGCAAGCGATACTGTGGGAGAGCTGCAGTGCTTAATTTGAGCCAGGGGTGGCAGGTGGTGCCCTTTTTGGGGAATCACACGTCTTTTTTCTTCTCAGACTTTGACCTTTCAAAGCAAGAGAAAACCAGAAACGCATAAAGGGGAATGGAGGGAGAGAAAGACAGAAAAACTGTGATAAAGGGATGAAGAAGTGAGATAAAAGGGGCAAGGAGTGGATTGCGGGGGATTTAAGAGGTCTGGGGCAATTCAGACATTGGGCAGCAGTCTTTTGTGAACTATTTGGGCACCAGCACTTCAGTCAGTCAGTCAATACATTCTTAAGTGGGCTTAAACAAGCATGAAAAGATCAAAACTAAATATGTACTGGCACTTCTTGTTCAACAAATGAATCCCTGGGCGCCTCAAAGAGCAGTCAGTGGAGTGGGAGCTACGGGGCAGCTCCTCAGCAGAGGGATCCCATTTGGTACTGATGGTTACAGTTCATGCAGTGACTTGTGGGAGAGATAGAATTCAGCCCTGGGGGACAGGCAGGCAGACAGAGATAGGAGTTGTGTTGGGAGCAACAGATAGAAAGAATTAGCATTTGACAGTGGTGCGTGTGCATGGCGCAGTGGTTGCAATGCTTCCAAAGCACACGCGCTCCACGAAGCTGTGGGCAGCAACGAAGGACAGGCAGAAACCCCCTGGCATTTCGTGGCAGACGTCTCTTCAGCAAGGAGCGCTGGCAGGCCGTCTCAAGAGCCATGCACCACAATAAGGGGGTGATGAGGAAGAAATCAGAAGCCGAAGTAACATAGTGCTGCATTGGAAGAAACCGCGCCAAGCGCCTGAACTCAACAGCCAATGTGTCCACATACAGCACCCCCACCCAACTTCTTACGTCATACTAGATTTAATGTTTGATACTACAATGCCGTGGAAAGCGGATGCTCTTTAAACCGAGTGCAACACATGTGATCTCTTTACACACTGCAGTCACAACACTAGCCGCCAAGAGTTGGCTTCAAGAGTCCCCCTTCGAGATTCCCTCCATACAAGAAAACAAAAGCCCCAGGACACATTAAGCAACATTGATCTGCAGGTTCAGGGGCCCTCTAGTACCTAATAAAGTCTGCAGCTTGGCACATGGGCACCCCCGCACATGCCAGGCATGAGAGTAGTGGCCCAAGGAGCACGATTCCCAGGCTCAGTGGAGCAGGGTTGTTTACTTTAGCTTCTTCTGCAGACGTTTGATATTTTGAAGATTTTTTTGATTTTTCCTCCACCCTCATTTTCGTAACCTACAATTTCCCCAAAGTTAAGAGCATCGGTTTTTCAGCTTTAAAAGATGCCCAAGTGTTCCTGCCCACCCACAAGCTAATCATGCCGCGCATCAGAGCAGAGGAAATCTGCCCCTGGTCTCGCTGCACTTACTCGCCGAACAGCACATAACATTATTTGAAGTCTAAGTGCGCATTTACCGCAGGAAAGCCTGAATACTGCCCAGAATTCAAACTGCTAATGCTCAGCCCAGCAGCAGTTCTTTGTGTGCTTCGCTTGTAGCTTACAATTGTTGCACTAACTGCTCATGCGACGAGCCCAGCAGCAGTTCTTTGTGTGATCCGCTTGTAGCTTACAACTGTTGTACTAACTGCTCATGAGACGAGCCCAGCAGCAGTTCTTTGTGTGCTTCGCTTGTAGCTTACAATTGTTGCACTAACTGCTCATGCGACGAGCCCAGCAGCAGTTCTTTGTGTGCTTCGCTTGTAGCTTACAATTGTTGCACTAACTGCTCATGCGACGAGCCCAGCAGCAGTTCTTTGTGTGCTTCGCTTGTAGCTTACAATTGTTGCACTAACTGCTCATGCGACGAGCCCAGCAGCAGTTCTTTGTGTGATCCGCTTGTAGCTTACAACTGTTGTACTAACTGCTCATGAGACGAGCCCAGCAGCAGTTCTTTGTGTGCTTCGCTTGTAGCTTACAATTGTTGCACTAACTGCTCATGCGACGAGCCCAGCAGCAGTTTTGTGTGATCCGCTTGTAGCTTACAATTGTTGCACTAACTGCTCATGCGACGAGCCCAGCAGCAGTTCTTTGTGTGCTTCGCTTGTAGCTTACAATTGTTGCACTAACTGCTCATGCGACGAGCCCAGCAGCAGTTCTTTGTGTGATCCGCTTGTAGCTTACAACTGTTGTACTAACTGCTCATGAGACGAGCCCAGCAGCAGTTCTTTGTGTGCTTCGCTTGTAGCTTACAATTGTTGCACTAACTGCTCATGCGACGAGCCCAGCAGCAGTTCTTTGTGTGCTTCACTTGTAGCTTACAATTGTTGCACTAACTGCTCATGCGACGAGCCCAGCAGCAGTTCTTTGTGTGCTTCGCTTGTAGCTTACAACTGTTGCACTAACTGCTCATGAGACGAGCCCAGCAGCAGTTCTTTGTGTGCTTCGCTTGTAGCTTACAATTGTTGCACTAACTGCTCATGCGACGAGCCCAGCAGCAGTTCTTTGTGTGCTTCGCTTGTAGCTTACAATTGTTGCACTAACTGCTCATGAGACAAGCCCAGCAGCAGTTCTTTGTGTGCTTCGCTTGTAGCTTACAATTGTTGCACTAACTGCTCATGCGACGAGCCCAGCAGCAGTTCTTTGTGTGCATCGCTTGTAGCTTACAATTGTTGCACTAACTGCTCATGAAACAAGCCATCAGCAGTTAGTCTGCTTCGCTTGTAGCTTACAATTGTTGCACTAACTGCTCATGAGACAAGCCCGGCAGCAGTTCTTTGTGTGATACGCTTGTAGCTTACAATTGTTGTACTAACTGCCCATAACACAAGCCCAGCTGTAGTTTCGTGTGATCTGCTTGTATCTTACAATTGTTGCACTGACTACTCATGAGACAAGCTCCGCAGCAGTTCTTCCCGTGCTTCACTTGTAGCTTACAATTGTTACACTAACTGCTCATGAGGCAAGCCCAGCTGTAGTTCTTTGTGTGATCCTCTTGTAGCTTACAATTGTACTAACTGCTCATGAAACGCACACAGCTGTAGTTTTGTGTGCTGCGCTTGTGGCTTACAATTGTTGCACTAACTACTCAAGAGAAGAGCTTAGCACCAGTTCTTTGTGTGCTTCTCGTGTAGCTTACAAATGTTGCACTAACTGCTCGAGACTAGCCCAGCTGTAGTTTCTGGTCTGCTTCGCTTGTAGCTTACAATTGTACTAACTGCTCATGAGAGGAGCCCAGCAGCAGTTCCTGGTCTGCTTCGCTTGTAGCTTACAATTGTACTAACTGCTCATGAGACGAGCCCAGCAGCAGTTCCTGGTCTGCTTCGGTTGTAGCTTACAATTGTACTAACTGCTCATGAGACGAGCCCAGCAGCAGTCCCTGGTCTGCTTCGCTTGTAGCTTACAATTGTACTAACTGCTCATGAGACGAGCCCAGCAGCAGTTCCTGGTCTGCTTCGCTTGTAGCTTACAATTGTACTAACTGCTCATGAGAGGAGCCCAGCAGCAGTTTCTGGTCTGCTTCGCTTGTAGCTTAAAAATTGTACTAACTGCTCATGAGACGAGCCCAGCAGCAGTTCCTGGTCTGCTTCGGTTGTAGCTTACAATTGTACTAACTGCTCATGAGACGAGCCCAGCAGCAGTTCCTGGTCTGCTTCGCTTGTAGCTTACAATTGTACTAACTGCTCATGAGAGGAGCCCAGCAGCAGTTCCTGGTCTGCTTCGCTTGTAGCTTACAATTGTACTAACTGCTCATGAGACGAGCCCAGCAGCAGTTCCTGGTCTGCTTCGCTTGTAGCTTACAATTGCACTAACTGCTCATGAGAGGAGCCCAGCAGCAGTTCCTGGTCTGCTTCGCTTGTAGCTTACAATTGTACTAACTGCTCATGAGACGAGCCCAGCAGCAGTCCCTGGTCTGCTTCGCTTGTAGCTTACAATTGTACTAACTGCTCATGAGACGAGCCCAGCAGCAGTTCCTGGTCTGCTTCGCTTGTAGCTTACAATTGCACTAACTGCTCATGAGAGGAGCCCAGCAGCAGTTCCTGGTCTGCTTCGCTTGTAGCTTACAATTGTACTAACTGCTCATGAGACGAGCCCAGCAGCAGTCCCTGGTCTGCTTCGCTTGTAGCTTACAATTGTACTAACTGCTCATGAGACGAGCCCAGCAGCAGTTCCTGGTCTGCTTCGCTTGTAGCTTACAATTGTACTAACTGCTCATGAGACGAGCCCAGCAGCAGTCCCTGGTCTGCTTCGCTTGTAGCTTACAATTGTACTAACTGCTCATGAGACGAGCCCAGCAGCAGTTCCTGGTCTGCTTCGCTTGTAGCTTACAATTGTACTAACTGCTCATGAGAGGAGCCCAGCAGCAGTTCCTGGTCTGCTTCGCTTGTAGCTTACAATTGTACTAACTGCTCATGAGAGGAGCCCAGCAGCAGTTCCTGGTCTGCTTCGCTTGTAGCTTACAATTGTACTAACTGCTCATGAGACGAGCCCAGCAGCAGTTCCTGGTCTGCTTCGGTTGTAGCTTACAATTGTACTAACTGCTCATGAGACGAGCCCAGCAGCAGTCCCTGGTCTGCTTCGCTTGTAGCTTACAATTGTACTAACTGCTCATGAGACGAGCCCAGCAGCAGTCCCTGGTCTGCTTCGCTTGTAGCTTACAATTGTACTAACTGCTCATGAGACGAGCCCAGCAGCAGTCCCTGGTCTGCTTCGCTTGTAGCTTACAATTGTACTAACTGCTCATGAGACGAGCCCAGCAGCAGTCCCTGGTCTGCTTCGCTTGTAGCTTACAATTGTACTAACTGCTCATGAGACGAGCCCAGCAGCAGTTCCTGGTCTGCTTCGCTTGTAGCTTACAATTGCACTAACTGCTCATGAGAGGAGCCCAGCAGCAGTTCCTGGTCTGCTTCGCTTGTAGCTTACAATTGTACTAACTGCTCATGAGACGAGCCCAGCAGCAGTCCCTGGTCTGCTTCGCTTGTAGCTTACAATTGTACCAACTGCTCATGAGACGAGCCCAGCAGCAGTTCCTGGTCTGCTTCGCTTGTAGCTTACAATTGTACTAACTGCTCATGAGACGAGCCCAGCAGCAGTCCCTGGTCTGCTTCGCTTGTAGCTTACAATTGTACTAACTGCTCATGAGACGAGCCCAGCAGCAGTTCCTGGTCTGCTTCGCTTGTAGCTTACAATTGTACTAACTGCTCATGAGAGGAGCCCAGCAGCAGTTCCTGGTCTGCTTCGCTTGTAGCTTACAATTGTACTAACTGCTCATGAGACGAGCCCAGCAGCAGTTCCTGGTCTGCTTCGGTTGTAGCTTACAATTGTACTAACTGCTCATGAGACGAGCCCAGCAGCAGTCCCTGGTCTGCTTCGCTTGTAGCTTACAATTGTACTAACTGCTCATGAGACGAGCCCAGCAGCAGTTCCTGGTCTGCTTCGGTTGTAGCTTACAATTGTACTAACTGCTCATGAGACGAGCCCAGCAGCAGTCCCTGGTCTGCTTCGCTTGTAGCTTACAATTGTACTAACTGCTCATGAGACGAGCCCAGCAGCAGTTCCTGGTCTGCTTCGCTTGTAGCTTACAATTGTACTAACTGCTCATGAGAGGAGCCCAGCAGCAGTTCCTGGTCTGCTTCGCTTGTAGCTTACAATTGTACTAACTGCTCATGAGACGAGCCCAGCAGCAGTTCCTGGTCTGCTTCGCTTGTAGCTTACAATTGTACTAACTGCTCATGAGAGGAGCCCAGCAGCAGTCCCTGGTCTGCTTCGCTTGTAGCTTACAATTGTACTAACTGCTCATGAGACGAGCCCAGCAGCAGTTCCTGGTCTGCTTCGCTTGTAGCTTACAATTGTACTAACTGCTCATGAGAGGAGCCCAGCAGCAGTTCCTGGTCTGCTTCGCTTGTAGCTTACAATTGTACTAACTGCTCATGAGACGAGCCCAGCAGCAGTTCCTGGTCTGCTTCGCTTGTAGCTTACAATTGTACTAACTGCTCATGAGACGAGCCCAGCAGCAGTCCCTGGTCTGCTTCGCTTGTAGCTTACAATTGTACTAACTGCTCATGAGAGGAGCCCAGCAGCAGTTCCTGGTCTGCTTCGGTTGTAGCTTACAATTGTACTAACTGCTCATGAGAGGAGCCCAGCAGCAGTTCCTGGTCTGCTTCGGTTGTAGCTTACAATTGTACTAACTGCTCATGAGACGAGCCCAGCAGCAGTTCCTGGTCTGCTTCGGTTGTAGCTTACAATTGTACTAACTGCTCATGAGACGAGCCCAGCAGCAGTTCCTGGTCTGCTTCGGTTGTAGCTTACAATTGTACTAACTGCTCATGAGACGAGCCCAGCAGCAGTCCCTGGTCTGCTTCGCTTGTAGCTTACAATTGTACTAACTGCTCATGAGACGAGCCCAGCAGCAGTTCCTGGTCTGCTTCGCTTGTAGCTTACAATTGTACTAACTGCTCATGAGACGAGCCCAGCAGCAGTCCCTGGTCTGCTTCGCTTGTAGCTTACAATTGTACTAACTGCTCATGAGACGAGCCCAGCAGCAGTCCCTGGTCTGCTTCGCTTGTAGCTTACAATCAGCGCACTAACTGCCCATAAGACAAGCCCAGCTGCAGTACTTTGTCTGATCTGCTTATAGCTTACAATCGGCGCACTAACTGCCCAATAGACAAGCACAGCTTCATTCTTTGTGGGATTCGCTGGTAGTTTACAATCGTTGTACTAACTGCCCACGAGACGACCACAGCTGTAATTCTATGTGTAATCTGATGGTTTCTTATAATCGTTGTACTGCTTAGTATGTTACTGTCTTTAATTAAAAACAAGTAAAAAAAAAAAGGAGCAGATCAACTTATTTGGAGTAGCAGATTAGAGAGATTCAGGGCTCGAGGTCTGCAAGCACTCAACTACAATACATGTAGGAAAACATGCAGTGACTTGGCCCTCTCCAAAAGATGATTAAGCAATAAAATGGCGGAACGTTATCAAGAACCGCTGTCTTCATTCACAAGCTACACTTCGTGGAAACAAGGAATACAACAGGAGATTACAAATAATGTAATGAAACGCCATGCAGCTACGCACGCCCTTCATCAACCAGTCAGAGATCTTAGAACTATAGTTAGAAACGTCACACTTCCGGCTTAACGATTATCAACAGCTGAACAGAAAACAAAAGCAGGGGTACAGCCAATCCAGCAGACCACGACTCTCAGGTCAGGCCCACAACAGGAGCTCTAGGAAACCAAGAGCCCTTCTCATAGCAGCAAGGAGCAAGGCAGGGAGAGGCAGTGAACAGAGGCAAAGACACAAGGGAGGATAACTAAACACCATCAACTTCCTCCAGCACTAGGGAGGGCTTCATGAGAAATAAATAAGCATGTTATTTAAACACAGTTCACATTGAGTGGCTGAAACAACCAACCTGTAACAATAGCACTTTGACGTGATTTACAACCGGTATGCTGTGCAGAATCCCACCACCTGGTAGTTGGGTATGGAATCACATCTTGATTTAGTGAAAATTACGAGCATGGACAACAAGTGTGGCCACATTACTCATGACCTTGAACCAAACCCCCCAGTGCCTGATACTCCGAACTTATCTTCAGATTGCGCTGAGAGAAGGCTAACAAAGTGTATGTGCAGCATGACAATAACCTATTGCAATAGCCACCGCCTTTGCTGCTCTTTATGTGCTTCCAGAGGCAGGAGGGTTTCTCTTACAGCGTAAAGCTATTTCAGATTCTCAGGCTGTGCACTGATTGCAAAGCCCTAAAGAGAAGTTTCCAGCAGTACCAGATTTTATGGGCATCCCTATCCACACCACTGTTTAGTGTACTGGACAGAACCAAATTGGCATCTTGCATATATTGAGGTATATCAGAATTCTCCAAAGCCGGTTCTAGAGGGCCGGATTCATGCCAGATTTTTAAGTTAACTGCATTTATCTAAGTGAGGATATGCAAAAAATCTGGCATGGATCCAGCCCTCCAGGACAGACTATGGAGAACTCTGACGTAGATGAAAGCAACCGTCACAAAATTCACCTTTGGTCCTGAATGTGGTAGCCACTGAGCAATAATGTTCTTGCTGAAACTCCAATTTGTAAAATGTCTAACAGCGCATTCTAGGGTGGCAAAAAGATCTAACCACAGTTTTTCCCTACTGTTTGGTAACTCCTTGGGCCAACTTGGATGTAGATGGACAATCATGGTTTACCAGACATTGCATGCCCAGTTCTTCCACTCTGGCATTCAGAGTCCCTGCCAAGTGATTACTGTCAGAAAAATGCCCTGCGGTACCACCAGGCTCTAAAGGTACAAAGCCTCTTGACACAGGAACCCACTCTGCCCTGCTTGTTGCAGTAAGACAAGGAAATGGTGTTTTCCACGAGAATCTCCACCAGCCTCCCCCGATGTCAGACAGGGAGGCCTTCAGAGGCAGATGGATGGCTCACAACTCCAAAAGACTGATGTGAAACCGGCCCTCTGTCTGAGACCACAGGCCCCTGATCTCCAACCCCCCCAGATGACCTTCCGCGCTCAGCAGAAACGCTTGTCACCATCAATCAATCAATCATAGCATTTGTATTGCGCGCTACTCACCCGGAAGGGTCTCAAGGCGCTGGGGGGAGAGGGGTCAGTTACTGCTACTCACCCGGAAGGGTCTCAAGGCGCTGGGGGGAGAGGGGTCAGTTACTGCTCGAACAGCCAGGTCTCGAGTTGCTTCCTGAAGGAGAGATGGTCCTGGGTCAGCCGAAGGTGGATGGGGAGGGAGTTCCAAGTCTTGGCTGTCAGGTAGGAGAAGGATCTTCCTCCGGCGGTGGCTCTTCGAATGCGTGGTACGGCGGCGAGGGCGAGGCTGGTCGATCGTAGCTGGCGGGTGGGTGTGTAGAAGGTCAGGCAGTCATTGAGGTACTTGGGGCCCAGGTCGTGGAGAGCCTTGTGTGCGTGGGTGAGGAGCCTGAACGTGATCCTCTTGCTAACGGGGAGCCAGTGCAGGTCTCTCAGGTGGCCTGAGATGTGGCTGTGTCGGGGGATGTCCAGGACGAGTCGTACGGAGGCGTTCTGGATGCGTTGGAGTCTTTTCTGCAGTTTGGCTGTGGTTCCAGTTAGCTATGGAGGAGGATGGGGGAGGGTCTGCCGCAGGACCAATTGCTTTCAAGCAGCCACCACTGAATGTCTCCAGCAGTCTTCCCTGCGACCTGTAGGACATCAGTAAGATTACACCAATGGTGGGCCCTTTGGAACTTCAAGTTCCATTGCAGAGCCCATATGTGCCGCCTGGCATAGATCACCAGGTGGATACAAGAAGCCTCACAGGTGCCATCATTGTGATGGCACATGAAATGTCAGGATTATAACTCGAATGTGTTGGACCTGTGAGTACAGGATTGCTCCAATGAATAGGAGACTGCGACTTGAGTTGGATGGGAATTCGGCTTGTTGCTAGTGAACACAATGGTGTTAAGAGGCCCATGACGGACTTCGTCAGTCCACCTTCGATAGCCAGTCATCGAGGTCTGGCAATACAGGTGTACCAGATGTCTGAAGATTCTCTATGACCAAAGCCATCACTTTTGTTAACACTAAGGAGTGCTGGTGAGGCCGAAAGGGAGAATGGCAAACTGAAAGTGCTCCTGGTCTACCATGAACTACAGATCTGTGGGACAGCAAGATAAGAGTATATAAATACAAGACTTGCAGGTCTGAAGACACCATCCAGTTGCCTAGGTTCAGAGCAATGGATCTAGACTATTGTGCGCATTTTGACTTTGCCCTTCTGCATGAAGGCATTCAAAGGAGAGTGGTCCACAATATGCTTGAGATCCCTGTCCGCCTTTGGATCAAGAAAATAGTGAGTAAAAATACTCCCTCCCCCTTTCACAGTCCAGAACCCTCTCAATGACATCTTTCAAGAACAGACGCACCTCCTGTATCAGAATAACCAGATATTCGTCTGGAAACCGCCCTGTGTGGGAGGAACAGTGGGTGGGACAAAGTTAAAAGGGCTATGCTCTACCTTTTCTATCTGTAAACCCATCTGTCTGATTGGGCATGCACCACAAGGAGCAAACTAAGACCATTGTAGGAGGTGAAGAGGAACTGGAGGACTGTTGGCCCTGCTGGCTGGACCTCAAATCTACGACCTCAAAAGTACTACGGTGCCTGCAGCACTGGTTAGGAAAACGGTCTCTGTCTACATGCCAGTCCACTGGAATAGGCATGGAACTTTCTGAATTAATGCAGGAACTGTCTAGCAGGGGTCAAAAGTCCCAAATAGCTTGCTGTAGCTCTGTTTCTTTGTAATGCTCTGCAATGCAGAGCACGCCTTCCCACTGAAAAGGAAGGACTCATCACAAGGAATACACATGAGGAAGGCCAGTACATCACCTGAAACTCCTAGACAAGACAACCACACATGGTGATTAAGTAAGGCAAAAGGAGTGACTGCCACCCCCCAGGCAATCCATAGCAACCAGACCTGTGCTGATCACACATTTGGCTGTGTCCTACCACCATGAACCGTCTAAGCCAAAGAGACTCTTAAGTTCTTCCGCGACTGCCAGCAAGAGCTCGCTGGCCATGTCCCAGAGAGCATGTGTGTAGCAACCCAGCAAACATTAACAGATCGCTATCCTAGGCTGTAAAATGAATGCATGCGCTTACTAAAAACCTCAATCCTCTAACTCCCCGTCGGAGTGTTGGTGGAAATGAGTTAGGATTGACCTTATTGGGCGAGACTTCTATAATAATTTGGGAAGTTGGTGAGAAAAAAAAAAGAAACAGAGCACCACGCACCGACCAGCAACGTCTGGCCACCTGCCTATTCAAAGGCGGGCAGCAAGTATTCAACCAAGTATCTATCAAAGTATCAGCAAGGGCATTGCTAAAGGAAGCAAGGGCTCAGAAGTAGACGACCCAAGCTGTAAAATGCTTGTTAGGACATTTGTTTTGGTCTCAATGGAGGGTAGCTGTAATTCGAGTGCCTCAGTTAACTGCCGAATCGCCACCACAAATGAGGCACTTTTCTCCAGTTGTGGCCTAAATGGGGAGTCAAGCTCTGTTTGATGGCAAGGTGCTTTTTATTCTGGTGCTTTCTGGGCTGCTTGCTGCTCTGAGGATCGGCTTCGGAGCCAAAAAGAAAACGATGCCTCTGCTGATAGCAGGGTCTGGTTCGAATCGAGTAGCATGACAAATGGTTGCACTTTAGTTATTTCATAGCACGTCATCGGACAAGCTCAAACCAATGTCAGCACAGAGTTTGACACAGGCCTCAGAAATGGTCATCGGTCGGCATCAGTAGTGGAAACCAGCATTTAAGCTTATACAGCGTGGGAACAGGCCTGGTAGATGATCCCAAGGGGGCAGATGGTGTCAGGGGTGGACCAGTCAACAGTATTGAGACTAAAGGCCCCTCTAGAGAGTCCTTTGGCTCTTTTGGGTGGAAAGAGCGCAGGAGGGAAATGAAAGGGCAATAAATATGTGCAGTATGGCCTCCTTCAGGTCTCAATCTGCAGTTGGGACAATGATGGTCATAGGATCGTGGGGAGCATCATGGCCGGGGACTCTGAAGGATTGCATCTAAAATCTTGGCACCTACTCTTTCGAACCAGAGTGGGGGGGATAAGGTTAAAGCACAAGTTACTTACCTTCGGTACCGATATATCTGTAAGAAACATTAGTAAGTGATAGATTCCTTACCTTAGAATTACCCCCAGGCGTCAGACTGGATCCGGATATTTTTCGCCAGCAGTACACCTGCGCGTCGGAAGGTGGCGTTGTGCGGCTCTGCGTCTGTCGTTGGCGTCGTGGTAGCCGGGATGACGTTGCAGCAGCAGCTACTTAGATGCCGCCATTGCGCGCTGAAGTCAGTGCTGTACACTACTTTCCGTGCCAGGAACGCAGAGCCATGCAAGAAACGGACCACCCGTGCACCCCTGTGGTGGGTCTGCGAACCAAGATCACACCAGAATGTCCTGGAGAACAGAACGGCAAAGAAGCCGTCTCTCCGGACTTGGCTGTCCAGGCAGTAGTGCTTGGTAAATGTGTGCAGCAAGGCCCTCGTAGCTGCCTGACAGATGTCATGCAAGGGAACTCCCCGTCCCAAAGCAGTTGTGGCTGCCTTCGCCCTGGTAGAATGGGCATGTAGCCCCACTGGAGGCTCCTTTTTAGCCAAAGAATAGCATGCTTTGATGCACAGAACGACCCACCAAGAGATGGTCCGCTTGTGCACAGCCGGACCTTTCTTGGCGCCCACATAGAGCTGGTCATCCACCCGGAATTGTTGCGTGTGGTTCAGATAGAATGAGAGCGCACGTTATAGGTCCAGACTGTGGAGCCTCTCTTCCTCTCTAGAAGGATGCGGAGGCGGAAAGAAGGTGGGGAAAGTGATGGTCTACCCGATGTGAATGGCAGTAACAAACTTTGGTAAAAGGATGGACGTGTTCGTAGGACAACTTTGTCCGGATGGACAGATAGAAAGGAAGATGCTACTTACCAGTATGCATCTGTTCTTGGCATGTAGAGCTGCAGAATAACATACTATTGCATAGATCGCCATCTGGTGTTGGGCTCGGATGCTTGCACTTTGTTGTTGTCTCGGAAGAAGTCTTTCTAGTCACGCGATAGGTGACTCCTCCCTTGGACGAAAGTGCGACTCCATCCTTAGATTGTTTTTCGCATTGATGGGAAATGATGAAGTTTGTAGGAAACAGAAAAGTTTACATGTGAATGTATCTAAGTAAGATAACACTAGAACAGATACAGGTCCCGGGGAGGTGAGTGGGTGTATGATATTCTGCAGTTCTACATGCCAAGAACAGATGAATACTGGTATGTAGCATTTTCCGTTCGAGGCATATGAGCTGCAGAATTCATACTTTTGCATAGACTGAACACCAGTGTCTCCCTTAGCGGTGGTCACCTGTATCTGTTGCAGTGGTTCTGAAAAGTGTCTTAAGAACAGCTTTGCCTACAGAAGCCTGTTGCTTTGCCTGCACATCTAAACAATAGTGTTTGGTGAAGGTGTGTGTAGTAGACCATGTAGCTGCCTTACAAATGTATTCTAGGGTAATGTTCCCTAATAATGCCATGGATGCCTCTAGTTTACGTATTGAGTGTGCTCTAGGGGGAATTGTTAATATGTGTTTTGCTTTTTGGTAGCATATTTGAATGTATTTAACTATCAACCTGGCAATTCCAGCTTTAGTGATGGGGTTTCCTTTATGCTGTGGAGAGAAGGCTACAAACAGTTGGTTTGTCTTTCTAAAAGGGTTAGTTCTGTCAATGTAAAAAGTAGAGCTCTTTTTAAGTCTAGTGTGTGCAGAGCTCTCTCTGCTACAGAATCTGGGTTTTGAAAGAACACTGCTAACTCTACAGAGTGATTAAGATGAAAAGCAGAGATTACTTTGGGAAGGAATTTTGGATTAGTTTGAAGAACCACCTTGTTACCATGTATTTGTAAGAATGGTTCTTGTATGATTAAAGCCTGGATCTCACTTACTCTCCTGGGAGAGGTGATTGCGACAAGGAAAGCTACTTTCCATTGTAAGGAACTGCAGTTCGCATTTGTGTTAAGGTTCAAATGGAGGACCCATGAGCCTAGTAAGTATGATGTTTAGATTCCACACTGGAGAGGGTGGCAGTGTGGGAGGAATTATTCTTTTAAGGCCTTCCATAAAAGCTTTGATAGCAGGTACTCTGAACAATGACAAATGTTGACTGTTTTGTAGATTGGCGGCAAGGGCAGCCAGATGTAATCTTATGGATGAATAAGCTAGATTACATCTTTGTAGATGCAGCAAATAGCAAATGATGCTCTGAATTGAAGCATCTAGCGGGTCAATTTTGTTGTGATTGCAGTAAATGACGAAAGGTTTCCATTTGGCTGCATAGCAAGCTTTAGTAGTAGGGCGTCTGGCTTCTTTGATCATCAAGAAGAAGTCCGGTGTGAGGTTAAGGTAACCAAACTCTAGGACTTCAGGAGCCAGATAGCTAGATTCAGTTGTGCTGGATCTGGGTGCCTTATCTCTCCATGGTTCTGCGTTAGCAATGTTGGTGAGAGATGTAATTTCTGGTGAGGAACTACTGACAGTTCGAGGAGTGTTGTGAACTATGGCTGCCGTGCCCATGTGAGAGCAACTAGGATCCTTTTGAGAGACTGTTGCTTGAGCTTGCGTACTAGCGGAATGAGCAGGAGTGGCGAAAAAGCGTCGTAAATGTGCCTAAGCAGTTCATCCATATCGCACTGCCCTTGGACAACGGGTGTGGAAACCTGGCGGCGAAGGTTGGGCATTTTCCGTTTGCGTGTTTGGCGAACAGATCTATGTCTGGGTGGCCCCACATGTGGAAAAATGGTTGAAGAACTTGCGGATGAAGTTCCCATTCGTGGATCTGCTGTGTCTGACTGAGCAGATCCGCAATCGGATTGTGCACTCCTGAAAGATGTTCTGCCAGAAGATATATATTTTGTGGAATGGCCCATCTCCATATACTTTGTGCTAGTTGAGACATCTGCAACAAGTGTGTTCCTCCTTGTTTTTGTAGTTAATACATTGCTGTCATATTGTCCGTGCGGACTAGGACAGTTTTGTTGAGAAGATGCGCTTGGAATGACTTTAATGCTAGAAATATTGCTAGTTATTCTAGGTGATTGATGTGGAGCAGTTTTTGTTGAGGGGTCCACTTTCCCTGAATTATATGGTTTAAGAGATGGGCTCCCCAGCCAGTGAGTGATGCGCCTGCTGTTAGCACGAACTGTGGAATTGGCTCTAGGAACGGCCGCCCTCTGGAAAGGTTTTGAATGTTCCACAACTGCAGAGAGCAATGTGTGCGGCTGTCCCCCAACACCAGATCTGTAAGTTGACCGTGAGCCTGATTCCACTGACGGGCTAAGCATTCTTGTAAGGGGCGCATCTGAAGTCTTGCGTGAGGTACTATGAAAATGCAAGAGGCCATCATTCCTATGAGCTGCATAAACACTTGAGCTGGAAGGAAGTGTTGTGGTTGAAATTTTGTGATGAGGGTTTGCATACTTGCTATCCTGGCTGGATTGGGGTATGCTAGAGCTTTGGAAGTGTCTTTGGTGGCCCCTAGATACTGAAGTACGTAGGAGGGCTGTAGATGTGACCGGACGTGGTTGATTGTGAACCCCAAGTGGTGTAGCAGTAGAATTCTTTGGGGAGTGTGATGAACACACTGACGGTGTGTTCTTGGCTTTTATCAGCCAGTTGTCCAGGTATGGAAACACATGAATTTGCTGTCTTTGCAAGTGTGCAGCTACCACTGCGAGACACTTTGTGAAGACCCTGGGTGCTGTGCTTACCCCAAATGGGAGAACCTTGAACTGATAGTGCTGGCCGTCCACTGTGAATCTTAGATATTTCCTGTGAGCAGGGTGTATGGGAATATGGATGTAGGCGTCTTTGAGATCTAATGTTGCAAGGAAGTCGCCTTGTTGAAGTAGTGGAAAGATTTGTTGTAGAGTGATCATTTGAAAGTAATCTGACTGTATGTAGAAGTTGAGAGGTCTGAGATCCAGTATTGGTCTGAGAGTACCGTCCTTTTTGGAGATTAGAAAATATAGGGAGTAAACTCCCATCCCTTGATGCTTTAGGGGAACTGGTTCTATTGCATGCTTTTGAAGCAGTGAGAGAACTTCCTGTTTGAAGAGCGTTAGATGTTCCGTGGACATTGGATGCTGTTTGAGCGGTATGTTGGGGGGAGTTGCAGCAAGTTCCAGGCAGTAACCATACTGGATAATTTGTCTTCCACTGTCCACTTTTCTGTAGTGATGGAATTCCAGACAGGTAGGAACTGTGAGAGTCTCCATCAGACCGGAGTGGAATGGTCTGAAGGGAGTAGAGGGAAGTCACTGTTTGTTAGTGGGGGAGGTGCGAGTGTTGTTACCATGACCTCTCCCTTAGTTGTTATTTCCCCTGTACACACTGCAGAAATATCCCTTGCTGGGGGATGTTTGTGTGGGACTTTTGTAATAGGAGGAAGCAGAATCTATACTGATGCTTTTGGAAGCACCCCTATAAAAGAAGCCACGAAAGGAGCCTCGTGCAGAAGGAGACTGTAATGCACCCCTAGATTTTGCAGTGAGTGTCTTTTTCCATTTTCTCTAATGTTGCGTCTACAGCTGGGCCAAAAAGTTGTTCCTGATTGACCGGCTGATTAAGGATAGTAGTTT
The DNA here is from genome assembly GCF_964261635.1 of Lissotriton helveticus. Lineage (NCBI taxonomy): Eukaryota > Metazoa > Chordata > Amphibia > Caudata > Salamandridae > Lissotriton > Lissotriton helveticus. Next base: position 56,486,074 of record NC_136067.1, read on the forward strand.
GCACTTCTTGTTTGAAGCCAGAAATGCGCAACCATGCAGGTCTTCGAAGTAAGCCACTAGTGTTGATTGATCTAGATGCAGTGACTGCTGCATCGAGGGCACATTTAATGGGTGCGTTTGTTATTAACTTGCCCTCCTGAATCAAATCATTGGCTTTGGCCTTGTATTGGTCAGGCAAATGCTGCATTAGGCCCGCAAGCTCGTTGTAGTGAGCCCTATCGTATCTTGCAAGTAATGCTTGTGCATTAGCTATCCTCCAGTGATTAGCTGCTTGGGAGGCAACTCGTTTGCCGGAAGCTTCTAGCAGTTTTGACTCTTTGCCTGGAGGTGAGGCATCATCGGAGGCTTGGGAGTTGGCCCGCTTCCTAGCATTGGTCACTACCAGGGAATCTAAGGGGAGTTGACCTTTAATGTAGGTGGGATCATTAGGGGCGGGTTTATATTTTTTATCTATCCGAGGATTAAAAATCCTGGTCCTGACGGGGTCTTTGAAGATGTCTGGAGCATGTTTATTGACACCTTTAAGCATGGGTAATGTTTGTACTGTCCTTTGTGCCTGTGCAAAAGTGTCTACCAGGAAGTCCTCCTCTGTGGGGTCTGAATGCATTTGCACGCCATGACATTGGGCAGCCCCATCAATGAGCTGACTAAAGCTAATGTTGTCAACTGGGGGAGATGGTCTGGTTGGGTATACCTCTGGATCAGGAAGGTCTGGGGGATCTACAGTGTCATCATTAGGATCATTGAAGGGGTCATTATTTCCACCCCCTAGGTCATCATCATCCTGTGGTGGTGGCGAGTATGGAGGAAATATAGGAGACTTTGGAGGAGAGAAAGGCTCAGTAGGAAGAACAGGCACCTCAGGAATGTGTAGGGTTTTGAATTTTCTTTTGCTCGATGGGGTACTATAATATGGCCTGTTTTAGGGCCCACATGCAGTGTTTTCTGTTTCATATCGATGGGATCTGGTAGAAACAGTTATTCCTCGTTGGCGTGAGCTTTCGGCGCTGATTTTTTCAGTTCAGGACGTGGTTTAGGTTTGTCTGGAGCCCTTGAAGGGGTTTATATGCCCTTTGGCTTAGAGTACGAAATCTTTTTCGGATCCAAACGTTTTTGAGGTGTCTTCGGTTTAGATGCCTTTTGGTTTTTCGGTGCCGAAGTACTTGGCACCGAGGTCTTTTTAGAGACAGCGGGATATGTTCCTGCTTTCGGTACCGACGGTGCTTTTGGGGCACTGATGTGCGGCTTGCCCGGTCTCGAGCCGCCGGAAGGCTTTTCTTTGGTCTTATGAGGCGGGGCTTCTGAAGTGTTCTTTCGGTCACGACGAAGGCCTTCAGGCGAAGTTTTGACCAGAGCCTTCAGTTGTGGATGGGGTAGGGTCAGAGGCAGTTGTACTCACTCGATGACGTGGAGTGATGTCGTCATCGGCCTCGGATACGATGTCAAGCTCCTCTGAATCATCTGCCTCTGGGACATCGGGCCTTCATTGAAGAAATCTCTGGCACCGGTGCCAATGGTTGCGCCATGATGTGTCGTTGAGCCCGGCGATCACGGATAGTTTTCTTGAATCGAAAAGAGGCTCAAGCATGGCAATGTTTTTCTTTGTGTTCAGGCGAGACACAAAGGTTGCAGACCTTGTGATGGTCGCAGTGTGGAAATTTAGCTCCACACTGGGGGCATTTTTTAAATGGAGTGGTTTCCATTAGCCGTAGGCCCGAATGGCATCCATAGGCCCAGCGGTCCGCGTCAACTACCAGAACCGGGGATTCTTGAGTTATCGCGTCGAGGCACTCTAACGAAACAATACCGTAGATTTGTGATGTTTTGTGCGTCAAAGAGATCTGGAAACACGGCACCAAACCGGAGTGCTGAAGTTGCATCTGAACCCAATGGCAGAAGAAAAAAACATTCTAAGGATGGAGTCGATGCCTATGAGCACAATCGTCCAAGGGAGGAGTCACCTATCAGGTGACTGCATAGACTTCTTCCAAGACAACACATTGCAAGCATCCGAGCCCAACACCAGATGGAAATCTATGCCAAAGTATGAATTCAGCAGCTCATATACCTCGAACAGGAGGTTTACAAGAAAGAGCCTGGAGCTCACTCACTCTTCTGGCAGTAGTGATGGCAAACAGGAAGGTAGTCTTTAAAGTTAGAAGACAAAGAGGTCAGTTGTGAAGTGGCTCAAAAGGAGCACACATCAAATATGTCTGAACAAGATTCAAGACCTATTGAGGCATCACGAAAGGGACAGGAGGAAACGTGCGTAATGCCTTTAAGGAATCTATTTACAACAGGGTACTTGAAAAAATAGGGCTGATCAGGGAGCCTGAGAAAGACAGAAATAGCAGAAAGATAGCTCTTGATAGTGCCCAGAGCAGAGCCCTGCTGGGCCCAAAAAAGAAGAAACCGAAGAACCTCTGAAAGAGGGACAGAAAGGGGATCCACAGCCTTTGCTGTGCACCATGCCACAAATTTGTTCCACTTGCAGGCGTATACAGTCTTAGTGGACAGATGCCTGGCTGCCAAGATGACATCACAGACTTCAGGAGGAAGGTCTAAAGTAGACATCACAGACTTCAGGAGGAAGGTCTAAAGTAGTCAACGGTCGCCACTCAGTCTCCACGCATGGAGGTGGAGGACTGTCCCTTGCTGCTGCTACAGAAGATCCTCTCAAAGAAGCAGTCAAATAAGGGGATCGATGGTCCTGCTGAGTAGCTCGGGATACCAGTATCTTCGTGCCCAATCCTGAGCCACTAGGATGATTTGGGCCCGGTCGCGCCTGATCTTCAGCATGTGGGCAGAAGTGGTATAGGGGGAAAGGCGTACAACAGACTGCAACTCCACTCGTGACTAAAAGCATCGCCGAGCGATTGCCGCCTTGGAAATTCCAACACACAGAACTGCTGACATTGCGCGTTCTCTTCGGTGGCGAATAGATCTAACCAAGGCTCTACCCACTGTCGAAAGAGACCTTGCGCCATGTCCGAGTTCAGACGCCATTCGTGATCCATCATGCACCGACGGCTGAGTTTCTCCGCCCTGGCATTCAGAGAAGCTGCCAGGTGTTGAACCATCAGGGAAATACCCTGATGTTCCATCCATGTCCAGAGGCGCAGAGCCTCCTGACATAGGGTCTATGACCCCCACCCCACCCTGTTTGTTGCAGTACCACATGGTGGTGGTGTAGTCCGTGAACACCTGATCCACACTTCCCCAGACAGAGGGAAGGAATGCCTTCAGTGCAAGTCGGATCGCCCAAAGCTCCAAAAGATTGATGTGGAGCCCGGACTCCGCTGGAGACCAAAGTCCTCTGATCTCCGCCTCTCCCATGTGGCTACCCCATCCCAGGAGGGACGCATCCGTCACCACTGTGTGCTCCAGTTGGGGAAGGGAGAGGGATCTGCCATTGACCCAATTGCGATTCGTGAGCCACCACTGCAGTTGCCGTGCAGTGCCCTCCGAGATCTGGACGTGATCGACAGGTTGCCCTGATGCTGTGCCCACTGGGACTTCAGGTCCTACTGCCGAGTCCGCATTTGCCATCTGGCATGATCTACCAACAGGATGCAGGAGGCCATCAGGCCCAGCAGCCGTAATGTCATCCTGACCGAAACCCAGGATAGAGGCTGAAAGATCGGAATCATAGCCTGAATACGTTGGGACTCGCTGCTCGGGAGGATAAACCCGAAACTGCGTCGAGTCCAGAACCGCCCCGATGAAAAGGAGCTTCTGGGAGGGAATCAGGTGAGACTTCGGCACATTGATGTTGAAACCCAGCAAATGCAGGAGGTGGGCTGTAGTCTGGAGGTGGGAGACGACTGTCTGGGGAAAGCCAGTCTTCAACAACCAGTCGTCGAGATAGGGGAAGACTGGAACCCCTGATCTGCGCAAATGGGCTGCGACCACTGCCATCACTTTCGTGAACACCCGAGGGGCACGGGTAAGAGCAAAGGGGAGCAAAGGGGAGCAAAGTGAACTGAAAATGCTTGTGGCCTACCGTGAACCGCCGGTAACGCCGGTGGGCCGGCAGGACGGGGATGTGGAAATATGCATCTTGCAAGTCCAATGCTACGATTCAGTCACCAGGGTCGAGAGCAGATAAGACCTGAGCCAGCATCAATATCTTGAACTTCTCCTTCCGGAAGAAGCGGTTGACGTTCCTGAGGTACAAGATAGGACGCAGGCCCGTGCCCTTTTTGGGTACCAGAAAGTAGTGGGAAAAGCACGACCTACTTCTGGCATAGGAACAAGCTAGATGGCCCTCCCGAAGAAGTTTCAGATGATCCACAGACATGCGGTGGTACTGGGGTGGCATGGCTGGAAGGGTAGTCTCGAAGGGGAGGAAGTAGCCCCTTCGGACAATTTGCAGCACCCACCTGTCCGAAGTGATGGTGTGCCAGTGGAGAAGGTGATGGCGAATCCCGCCACCCACTGGCTTCTGATGGGCCTGAAAGCTCGGACTAGGAAGGCTTTGAGGCAGATGCTGCGGGGGTGGAGGTGAACTGACCTGCTCGCTGGCCCCCTTCCCAGCCATGGCAGGGCCCATGTCCGCCTCGAGGTTGGTTCTGTGGCTTGTGGCTGAACAAAAGTGTTGGGGCGCCCCTTCCATGGCCACAAAAGGGACAAAAAGCTGAAGTGGCCGTGCGCGTGGTGAAAAGGCCCATGGATTTGGCCGTAACATCGGACCCCTTAAAGCGTTCCAGCGCATCAATCAATCAATCAATCAATCATGGCATTTGTATCGCGCGCTACTCACCCGGAAGGGTCTCAAGGCGCTGGGGGGAGGGGGTTGCTACTGCTCGAACAGCCAGGTCTTGAGTTGTTTCCTGAAGGCGAGGTGGTCCTGTGTCAGCCGGAGGTGGATGGGGAGGGAGTTCCATGTCTTGGCTGCCAGGTAGGAGAATGATCTTCCTCCGGCGGTGGCTCTTCGGATGCGTGGTACGGCGGAGAGGGCGAGGCTTGTGGAGCGTAGCTGGCGTGTGGGTGTGTGGGTGTGTAGAAGGTCAGGCGGTCGTTGAGGTACTTGGGGCCCAGGTCGTGGAGAGACTTGTGTGCGTGGGTGAGAAGCCTGAACGTGATGCTTTTGCTGACGGGGAGCCAGTGCAGGTCCCTCAGGTGTCCGGAGATGTGGCTGCGTCGGGGGATGTCCAGGATGAGTCGGGCGGAGGCGTTCTGTATGCGCTGGAGTTTTTTCTGTAGTTTGGCTGTGGTTCCCGCGTAGAGGGTAATCCCGTAGTCCAGTCGGCTGGTGACGAGTGCCTGGGTGACGGTCTTCCTGGTCTCGGTGGGGATCCATCGGAAGATCTTACGAAGCATGCGCAGGGTGTTGAAGCACGATGAGGAGACGGCGTTGACTTGTCTGGTCATCGAGAGGGAGGAGTCCAGGATGAAGCCGAGGTTGCGTGCGTGGTCTGTTGGCTTGGGAACGGTGCCCAGGGCGGGGGGCCACCAGGAGTCGTCCCAGGCGGAGGGCGATGTTCCCAGGATGAGGACTTCCGTCTTGTCCGAGTTCAGTTTCAGGCGGCTGTTCTTCATCCATTCGGCGACGTCTTTCATCCCTTCGTGTAGGCTCGTTCTGGTGGTGTCGGGGTCTCGGGTGAGAGAGAGGATCAGCTGTGTGTCGTCGGCGTAGGAGATGATGTTGAGGTTGTGTTGGCGTGCGATGGTTGCAAGAGGTCTCATGTAGACGTTGAAGAGGGTTGAGCTGAGCGAAGATCCTTGGGGTACGCCGCAGATGACTTCGGCGGCCTCGGATCGGAACGGGGGGAGGCGGACTCTGTGTTCTTCCGGCGAGGAATGAGATGATCCACTCCAGTGCCTTTTCTTGGATCCCGATGTTGCTGAGGCATTGCACTAGGGTGCGGTGGCAGACGGTGTCGAACGCTGCAGAGAGGTCCAGGAGGATGAGGGCCGCTGTTTCCCCGTTGTCGAGCAGGGCTCGGATGTCGTCGGTGGCTGCGATGAGGGCGGTCTCGGTGCTGTGGTTGGCTCGGAACCCGGACTGCGAAGGGTCGAGGGAACCGTTCGTCTCGAGGAAGGCTGCAAGCTGTCTGTTGACGGTCTTCTCGATGACTTTGGCAGGAAAAGGGAGGAGCGAGATGGGGCGGAAGTTCTTGAGGTCGGTGGGGTCCGCTGTTGGATTCTTCAGTAGGGCGCTGAGCTCGGCATGCTTCCAGCTCTCCGGGAAGGTGGCGGTGTTGAAGGATGAGTTGATGACGTCCCGGAGTTGGGGTGCGATGACGGAGTCGGCCTTGTTGAAGACGTGGTGGGGGCAGGGGTCGGTTGGGGATCCGGAGTGGATGGTGTTCATCGTGCGGGCTGTGTCTTCGGTGGTCACCGTGGTCCAGGTGTGGAGGGTGGCGGTGGGGGGCGTTGGTTCGACGATTGGGTGCGTGGAAGGTGCACCGAAGCTGTTGTGGATGTCGGCGATCTTGCGGTGGAAGTACGAGGCGAGAGAGTCGCAGAGATCTTGTGAAGGAGTGATGTTGTTGCTGGTGCTGGGATTGGAGAACTCCTTGACGATGTTGAACAGTTCCTTGCTGTCGTGGGCGTTGTTGTCCAGTCGTTCCTTCAGTGATTTCTTCTTGGTGGTGCGGATGAGTTGGTGGTGCTTGCGGGTGGCGTCTTTGAGGGCGGTTCTGTTGTCTGTGGTCTGATCGCGGAGCCAGGCTTTCTCGAGGGTGCAGCAGTTCTTCTTGGAATTCTTGAGTTAGTCGGTGAACCAGGAGGCTTTCTTGCTTCTGGGTCTGCTGGGCGGGTTCTTAAGTGGCGCGAGGTAGTCGGCGCAGGCGGTCAGCCATTGTGTGAAGTTGCGGGCTGCTTCGTTGGGGTCCGTTGTGCTGGCGGGTGGGTTCTGGCTGAGGGAGGTGCTGAGCTGCTTGGCGGTGATCTTGTTCCAGCTCCTGCGACGCATGATCTGCTTTGTCGTCAAAAGGTGACGGCCATCAAAGGGCATGTCCATAAGGGAGTTTTGGGCATCCCCAAAAAGCCAGTGGACCGCAGCCAGGAGTGGCATCGGAGAGACACGGTTGTAGAAATCACTCTGCGTAACGAGTCTGCAATGTCCAGTCCACACTGTATGGTGAACTTGCTGCATCCCTCCCCTCAGCAACAGCCTGGGAGAGCGCTGTCCGGGCATCCTCCGGACACTGAGGCAGCACTCACACAATCTTATCCCACACAGAGTGGGAATAACGGCCCTAGAGGCATGCGGTGTTGACCGACCTCAGCCCTTAGCTGGCAGATGAACAGATCGTCACCAAACTGCTCCAGCTTCTTGGATGCCCTATCCGGAGGGGTGGTAGGGAATGCGCTCTGGGAAGTAGAGGCCTGGATAACCAGACTCTCGGGGGTAGGGTGGGTGGACAGAAAAGCAGGGTTGCCCGGAGCCGGGCGGTGGCGTCTGGCCACATTTCTATCCACAGGAGCCCCTGTGGTGGGCCTGGACCAAGTGCCCATAAGATTGTCAGTTAGCGCTTCATTGAACGGCAGCAGAGTGTCCGAAGAGCTTACTGCCGGCTGGAGCACCTCAGTAAGTAGGTTAGTCCTCAAGGCCACCGTAGGGAGTTAGAGGTCAAGCGCCTCGGCTGCCCTACGCAAACCCACACTATAGGTCGCTCCCTCCTCCGAAGCCACAGAAGGAGGAGACAGGAAGCCAAGGTCAGGCAATTGGTCAAGACCACTGGCATCCCCTAACTCTTCTGCCCAGTCCTGACCCAACTCACACTGCTGTGTGAGAGGCTCCTCAGACCCCTCCCAGTCCTCCCCTTTCTCCATGGCCTGAGGAACAGGTCGAAAAGATGGAGGCTGAACATAGGGATAGAAATCCCCCATCGGTGTAAGAATCGGCGACATACGAAGTTGGACCCGCACCGTGCTCAGTTCGGGGCTGAAACCGGGGCCGACGTTGTCCGAGGGACGAGACAACGTCACAGGCAGTACTAGAGGAGTAGACGTCAGCGGAGGAGTCCTGAGGTCAACCGGCGTCGACCGGGATCCAGGCCTGAGCCAAGGGGGTCCTGCACCGCTGGGACCAAAATCGCCGGCAGCACAGGGCAAGGACCCCCAGTCGGGCCCGAAGGCACAACGGCGGGGACCGACTGCCCAAAAAGGGCAGCCATGGCTGCAAGAAAGTCTTGCACCTGAGCTGGAGTCGCACCCGGACCGGAAAGGGTGGGTAGGCGGGGGTGGTACTGCCCGCACCCTCAGCCACGTCGTGCGACTGGTGAGGGGAAGTCAGAGAGCGAATACCGGTCGACTCCCTCCTCGACCGGGACCTGGAACTTTCGGGAGCGCTCCCACAAAGTCTTCGGTGCTATGACAGTCGGAGCACGACCTGGGGTCATGGTCACGCTCCAAGCAGTAGAGATACACGTCGTGGGGGGGGGGGGGGAGGTCGGTCACCGACATCATAAGGCGACAGGCTTGGCAGGACTTAAAACCGGGCATCCCTACTCAGCAAAATGGAGACAAAAAAATCTAAAAAAAAAACTCAAGTCAAAAAGTGACTGGGGGTACTTGCTCTTCCCGGATCTTCGCTTGCTGGCGCGGAAAAAGAAAGAATCGACGTCAGGCGTCGTCTAAGTAGCTGCCGCGACGTCATCCCGGCGACCACGATGCCAATAATGGACGCAGAGCCGCACAACACCACTTTTCGACATGCCCCTGGGGTACTGCTGACGAAAACTTTCTGGATCCAGTCTGATGTCTGGAGGTAATTCCAAGGTAAGAAATCTATCACTAAAGTGTTTGTCAGATTTGCGTTTTGATGCCTAGTGCTTACATTTGGACTTTGAGGACTCCGATGAAGATGTTGAACAGTGAGGCGTGGTAGAGGGACCAGCCTTGTGGTTGGGCCCGCTGCTGAGACTGGAAGGTGGACCCCTGCGATATCCAAAACTACTACTTATGCTCAGCGATGTACAGCTTAGCCTCCTGGTCTTGGCTTGCCTTTGGGTCAAATGGCCATATGATTTTGAGCTGTGATGTAAGTGTGCAGGTGTAGCGTTTATATGCGGCTCAGCTTCATCGCTTCTGGGGGGGTACACAGCCTGAGGGGCCTGCTGGAAGCCACCTCCCAGGGCACAGGAGCACGGCTGGTAAAATCTCTGGCTCCAGCCTGGCGCCACAGTGATATGCTAAAGATGAAGAATCTGCTGATAAAAGTATCCATCAGAACTCCCCTCCCCCCATTACACTTTATCTGAGCTCATTTTGAGCTGGTAAATCAGGGTCGTTTGTGTGTAGAACAGTCAAATAGGTGTATTTTGCGTCTGCTTTTTTCCTCATTTTAAGCATTGTAGTCCAACACACAGGGGCGTATGCAGTCCAGGTAAGGTGAAATATCAGCACGCACCAATCAATCAATCAGCATTAGTATAGCGCATATATGGGACGTCTGTGCACCCCAGGGTCCCAACAGGAGGGCATCCGATGCTCAGCTGAAAGGGCTCGTCACAGAACCAATCCTGCCATCAGTACCCCCTTTGAAGCCAGGGAAAGAGCGGGCGGCAGCGTGAACAGATTCCAGGCACATCAGACTTGTTACAGTAAACACAGCTAAACAGATGCAGCTGGCGCACACAGCCCCGTGCCAAGAAGCCAGGCAGAGGAGCTACATGTGACTGCAAACAGGAGCAGAGAACACTCTGGGATGGCTGGCAGCCAAGCGTGGCACAGATTCCTGCCGCCTCATGGTCTGTCTCCACGAGAGATGCTGGCACCTTGCCAGGGCAGGCATGAATCAGCGCCACGCAAATGCCACTCTGCCAGGCATTCAAATACAACCCCTGCCCGCAGTCTGAGTCAGCAATGCAATGGGGGCATCAACGCACAACACCGCGCCCAGGGCTCTTACCGGCAAAGCACTTGGAGCAGAGATTCATGGTCTTGCTGGACCTGTGGGAAGAGAGAAAAGGGAGGCCATTAATAGAGGCTGCAGCTCGAGTCAGCACACAACACACATTGCGCGTGAGATGCCGCGCGGAGGAGCGTGATGCACGTGTTAGATAGAGAGAGGGACACAGGAGGGGCCGTTAATAGAGGCTGCAGCTCGAATATGTACACAACAAAGGTATCTTTAAATATTGTGCGTGAGAGGCCGAACTGAAGCGCAGCAGCAAAAGGGAAAATATACATCCAACGCTCCACGTTCCTACTGCAGTGCTGTGGTACAGATGGCCTCACACTACATACAACAAACCAACACTCGATCCTACACCAGTGCTGTGGTGCAGATGGCCTCACAGACTACGTAAAACAAACCAACACTCGTTTGTACTGCAGTGCTGTGGTACAGATGGCCTCACACTACGTACGGCAAATCAACACTCGGTCCTACGGCAGTGCTGTGGTGCAGATTGCCTCACACTACATATAACAAACCAACACTCGTTCCTACTGCAGTGCAGATGGCCTCACAGACTACGTACAACAAATCAACACTCGGTCCTACGGCAGTGCTGTTGTGCAGATGGCCTCACAGACTACGTACAACAAACCAACACTCGTTTGTACTGCAGTGCTGTGGTACAGATGGCCTCCCACTACGTACGACAAATCAACACTCGGTCCTACGGCAGTGCTGTGGTGCAGATTGCCTCACACTACATATAACAAACCAACACTCGTTCCTACTGCAGTGCAGATGGCCTCACAGACTACGTACAACAAATCAACACTCGGTCCTACGGCAGTGCTGTTGTGCAGATGGCCTCACAGACTACGTACAACAAACCAACACTCGTTTGTACTGCAGTGCTGTGGTACAGATGGCCTCCCACTACGTACGACAAATCAACACTCGGTCCTACGGCAGTGCTGTGGTACAGATGGCTTTACACTACGTACGACAAACCAACACTCGTTTGTACTGCAGTGCTGTGGTACAGATGGCCTCACACTACGTACGACAAATCAACACTCGGTCCTACGGCAGTGCTGTGGTGCAGATGGCCTCAAAGATTACATACAACAAGTGCTGTGGTACAGATGGCCTCACACTACGTACGACAAATCAACACTCGGTCCTACGGCAGTGCTGTGGTGCAGATGGCCTCACAGACTACGTACAATAAACCAACACTCGTTTGTACTGCAGTGCTGTGGTACAGATGGCCTCACGGACTACGTACAACAAATCAACACTCGGTCCTACGGCAGTGCTGTTGTGCAGATGGCCTCACAGACTACGTACAACAAACCAACACTCGTTTGTACTGCAGTGCTGTGGTACAGATGGCCTCCCACTACGTACGACAAATCAACACTCGGTCCTACGGCAGTGCTGTGGTACAGATGGCTTTACACTACGTACGACAAACCAACACTCGTTTGTACTGCAGTGCTGTGGTACAGATGGCCTCACACTACGTACGACAAATCAACACTCGGTCCTACGGCAGTGCTGTGGTGCAGATGGCCTCAAAGATTACATACAACAAGTGCTGTGGTACAGATGGCCTCACACTACGTACGACAAATCAACACTCGGTCCTACGGCAGTGCTGTGGTGCAGATGGCCTCACAGACTACGTACAATAAACCAACACTCGTTTGTACTGCAGTGCTGTGGTGCAGATGGCCTCACGGACTACGTACAACAAACCAACACTCGTTTGTACTGCAGTGCTGTGGTACAGATGGCCTCACACTACGTACGACAAATCAACACTCGGTCCTACGGCAGTGCTGTTGTGCAGATGGCCTCACAGACTACGTACAACAAACCAACACTCGTTTGTACTGCAGTGCTGTGGTACGGATGGCCTCACACTACGTACGACAAATCAACACTCGGTCCTACGGCAGTGCTGTGGTACAGATGGCCTCACACTACGTACAACAAAACAACGCTCATACCTCCTGCAGTGCTGTGGTGCAGATGGCCTCACACTACGTACAACAAAACAACGCTCATACCTCCTGCAGTGCTGTGGTGCAGATGGCCTCACACTACGTACGACAAAACAACACTCGGTCCTACGGCAGTGCTGTGGTGCAGATGGCCTCACACTACATATAACAAAGCAACACTCGTTCCTACTGCAGTGCAGATGGCCTCACAGACTACGTACAACAAATCAACACTCGGTCCTACGGCAGTGCTGTTGTGCAGATGGCCTCACAGACTACATACAACAAACCAACACTCGTTTGTACTGCAGTGCTGTGGTACAGATGGCCTCACACTACGTACGACAAATCAACACTCGGTCCTACGGCAGTGCTGTGGTGCAGATGGCCTCACGGACTACGTACAACAAATCAACACTCGGTCCTACAGCAATGCTGTGGTACAGATTGCCTCACACTACATACAAACTAATACTCATTCCTACTGCAGTGCTGTGGTACAGATGGCCTCATACTACGTACGACAAATCAACACTCGGTCCTACGGCAGTGCTGTGGTGCAGATGGCCTCACACTACGTACAACAAACCAACGCTCATACCTCCTGCAGTGCTGTGGTGTAGATGGCCTCACACTACGTACGACAAAACACTCGGTCCTACGGCAGTGCTGTGGTGCAGATGGCCTCACACTACATATAACAAACCAACACTCGTTCCTACTGCAGTGTAGACGGCCTCACAGACTACGTACAACAAACCAACACTCATACCCCCTGCAGTGCTGTGGTACAGATGGCCTCACACTACATGTAACAAAACACCCGTTCCTACTGCAGTGCAGATGGCCTCACAGACTACGTACAACAAATCGACACTCGGTCCTACGGCGGTGCTGTGGTCCAGACGGCCTCACACTACATGTAACAAAACACCCGTTCCTACTGCAGTGCAGATAGCCTCACACTACGTACAACAAACACTTGTTGCTACTGCAGTGCTGTGGTACAGACGGCCTCACACTACGTACAACAAACCTACATTCTTACCCCCTGCAGTGCTGTGGTACAGATGGCCTCACACTACATACAAACCAACACTCGTTCCTACTGCAGTGCAGATGACCTGACACTACGTACAAACCAACACTCGTTCCTACTGCAGTGCAGATGGCCTCACACTACGTACAACAAACACTTGTTGCTACTGCAGTGCTGTGGTACAGACGGCCTCACACTACGTACAACAAACCAACACTCTTACCCCCTGCAGTGCTGTGGTACAGATGGCCTCACACTACGTACAACAAACCAACGCTCATACCTCCTGCAGTGCTGTGGTGCAGATGGCCTCACACTACGTACAAACCAACACTCATTCCTACTGCAGTGCAGATGGCCTCACACTACGTACAAACCAACACCCGTTCCTACTGCAGTGGTGTGGTGCAGATGGCCTCACACTACATACAATCCAACACTCGTTCCTACTGCAGTGCTACGCAATTCCAGATTGGTTAATTATCAATACTTTCACAGAAGTGTTTTTATTTTTCAACAGTAAATTAAAGGTTTTTTTTCCCATTCTGTACCTGGTTAGTACGTTTTCCTCGATAAGTGACAGGACCTATTAGCCGAAACTCAAGCATTTGACACTTAAGTAATGTATTTTTAAAAAGGGTATTCCTTTATTTGCTTTTAATCCTGGAAGCACTCCATCTGGTGGACATTACCCCCCACATACAATCTGTTCTCACCTGCATTCATAGCAGATGAGTTTTTCGCATTTCACAAAGTTGGAACTCTGGAAAGTTAAGCCAACAAGTGTTTCCTCTATGTTGAAATGTGTGTGCGCTGCTCCCACGGAGGTGCTACGGACACACCATCTAATCCAGTCCTAGACACTTCAACAGCCTCTCTAGAGAACTTCTCTCCAGCCCAGCTCTCCTGCAGCAGCCCAGCTTCCTGAGCCCCCACTCTCGCTCCTGAGCCTGAAGGATGCAGGAGTGGTACACTGGAGAGAGGCATGCTGGAGGGAGGTACACTAGATGGGGGACAAATGGGGGGGGGGGCACACTAGAGTGGGGCACACTGGAACTACGCAGATGACACGCAAATACTCCTTCAACTGAAATGCCCCAAAGACATTGGAAACTCACCAATTTTCAGTTGTCTCAGAGCTGTGGATCAGTGGATGACGCGGAGCCATCTCAAATTGAATGCTTCCAAAATAGATATACTCATTTGTGGGGGTAACTGGAAATATTATGACACACCCGCTCGCTCGTTGTGTGGCCTGATGATCTTGGAACACCACCTAAAATACCGAAGGAAGTAAGAAACCTCAGACTAACCATGGGCTCCAAGCTATAAGTGAATGCCCAAGTGGACAAACTAGCAAGCTCAAGCTTTGTTACTATGAAAACTCTGCAAAAAATCTTCCCCCATCAGGGATTTCCACACAAGGTCCAGGCTACCATCTCCCTTGTTTTGTCCAAACTTGATTACGCCAATAGCCTCTACCAGGGATCACCCTTAACAACCATGAAAAGACTACAATGGATTCAGAACTCAGGCTGCCAGACTACTCTTGCATATAAAAGTGCAAGACTATATCTCCCCTGCCTTGAAAGCCCTGCATTGGTTACTGATTGCCAAAAGATCCACGTTCAAGCTGCTTGATATCTGGAACGGGACCACTCTTCATCAGGAATATAATCACTTAACGCATTCAACAAAGGAACCTCCGCTCTAGAGGTGCACTTCGCCTCAGATTCCCACGGTACATGAAAAAACAATGGGTGGCACATCATTCTCTGTTCAAGCAGCTAAACTATGCAACTCTTTACCCACCAACATAAGATCCACTGATCTTCAGAAAACTACGCATGAATTGGCTCTTCCCCACATAACCACCATACGCAAACAGATAGAAATACACAGCATATCTTTCTGTATACAAACATTTATTTGCTCTATAGATATGTACCTATGTATGTGTTTTGATTTGTATAAACATGTAGAATACTTATTTAAAAAAAAAAATATATAGATATTCATTAGTTCTGCTTAACAAATACACGTATTACTGATAGTTATATTATTCAGTTTTTAACATGTATATAAGTGACTGCATACATAATTAAATCTGTAAGAAACTGTGCAGCAACGACCTGAAGCAGACGTCCAGTACCACATGCTGTGCTGTGGAAACGTAATCAGACTGACTTACATAGCATTTTCCCCGACACAATGGCTTTGCATACACGGATGTTGTTTGAGTTATTTTCCCATTCTTCAGGATTTACACTCTGCCACATGACATGAAAACTTCATCTGATTAATGCGGAATTGTGACATATTGAGACAGATCTCGCTATAAATTGGTTGGTGAGTCAGTCCCTAAGGTAACGGATTACTCTGTGCTTCCCTTCAGAAGTCTTAACTTTATGCTGAAAAACAGTGGTGTTGGTCGCTTAAAACATTTTTAACAACCGGAAAAATGAACGGGGAATGACTGATGGGGCAAATGCATTTTATGGAGTACCATCATTTTATATAATGGGAGCCAGCAGGCGAGTAAATCTCCTATACGTCCCACTAACAGAGTTTTAGTAGTCGCCATTGTGACAGGAACTAAAATATGCCCCACTTAATTTCCTCAAAACTTCTTAATGAACGAGGGACATTAACAGAGGACAGCGAGCTGCATTCACCCCACAAGCCTGAAGAATGCTTGGCTTCAGGTCCCTCCAATGATCTGCATACACAGGGCTAATTCATTGTGTTGAATATTCCGAGCAAGGGGAAACGTCAGTCCCCGATGCTCTGCCCCAAACTAAAGATTATGTCTATGACTGAGACAACATGCTTCCTTGAACAATGGACCGCACTCAAGAGCGGTCCACACTACCTGGTGGGCTTTGTGCAGGTTCGGCCACACTGTCATTTTGTAAGTCTGCTCTCGAATGCAGATTAGATTTTCTATGGTCAAAGAAATGAAGATTCAAAGATTTCATTAACTACAAAGCAACGGAAGACATATATCCAAGATTTGCCCTGATGGGGCCGCAGCTATGCCCATGCTGAATATATGGGCCCTGGGCCCCATGCCTCAAAACCAAAGGGGGTTGATGGAAGGAGTGTTGAACATTGCAAGCACTCATCCCCAGTCAACTGATCTGGGTTTAATCCATCATCATTCTTTGGTCTTGCTTTGTTTGCCCTAAATTGGCAGGGTATGTCCAGACGTGGGTCCCTTGCTCACTTTGCCACTGGATTCAAGTTAGTCTGGCTGATGATGGCTGATTAGCCAGAAACCAGTCCCAGGATGCTTGTTTCCGGTCCAGGGAAGACATGGCTTGGCAGTTCGGGCTGGACTGTTCCCATGAAGCACAGCGTCAGACTCATTTGCATATGGTCATGTCCCGGTAAGCTGAGCATTTGATTGCCAGAAAGTGCCTAGTCTTATCGAGCAACAATATAAAGAAAAGGGACAGGCGGTGTGTGCAGGCGCCTGACGGAGTTGAGCTCATCAATACAGAATTCTCAGTAAGCTAAGAACATAAATCAGTGGTTCCCAGTCTGTGTGACACGCACCCAGGTGCACTGTCAAAACTAGCCAGGGGTACCACACACCAAGCACACAGGTTGGGAACTGACATGAATTTGGCTGTTAGTTATGTATTTTTGAAGCACATAGCTCAGTTTCACTCCCTCAGCTCTCACTGACCAGTCTGTGACAAGGGAATAATTATAGCCAGTCAGCTGAGCCAGATGAAAGAAAGCATTTCAGTCAGTAGTGTGCAGTTAAAATGTCAAAGGCAAGTTATTTATGATGCCATGGGGTACTGGTATCCAGTTATCACTGAAGAAAATGAATTTATTCACAAATACCAGTTGCACACAAAGTTATAAAACCACACACAGGCTATCTGAAGTGTTCATAACCATAAAAGAGGCTTTGTTAATGTTTCGGTACATTCAGACTGCAGAAGAAGTGGATATTTTGATGCTTATTTCACTAAAAACAAATGAAAATGTCCATAGGTAACTGTCACAGACAGAAGCAGAAGACTGAAAGCAAATGGAATTGGTTAGAAGCACAAGTTCAAACTCAAAGGTCAGAATGCACATGGTAAAAAACATCCGCCAAATGTCAGAACAAATGCACATAAAGTAAACTAATGCCACAGATTAAACAGAAGTGGGAGGCCCAACTCAAAAGAAAATTCCAAAAATGTGCCCAAACTAAGGTGACTGGAAAAACATAGGTAAAGACAGAGAGTGGAGCGGTAGAGACCTGGGGGGGCGCACAAGGAGCACAGAGAGGAGCTGGCACCACACTGATGTCATTCTCATCTTGAAGCTGAGGGGGGCACAGGCAGCATGCTACTGTCACCTCAGAGCACAGGGAGCCCAGAGAGGAGCTGGCACCACACTGATGTCATTCTCATCTTGCAGCTGAGGGGGGCACAGGCAGCATGCTACTGTCACCTCAGAGCACAGGGAGCCCAGAGAGGAGCTGGCACCACACTGATGTCATTCTCATCTTGAAGCTGAGGGGGCACAGGCAGCATGCTTCTGTCACCTCAGAGCCCAGGGAGGAGCTGGCACCACACTGATGTCATTCTCATCTTGAAGCTGAGGGGGGCACAGGCAGCATGCTACTGTCACCTCAGAGCACAGGGAGGAGCTGGCACCACACTGATGTCATTCTCATCTTGAAGCTGAGGGGTGCACAGGCAGCATGCTTCTGTCACCTCAGAGCCCAGGGAGCCCAGAGAGGAGCTGGCACCACACTGATGTCATTCTCATCTTGAAGCTGAGGGGGGCACAGGCAGCATGCTTCTGTCACCTCAGAGCCCAGGGAGCCCAGAGAGGAGCTGGCACCACACTGATGTCATTATCATCTTGAAGCTGAGGGGGGCACAGGCAGCATGCTTCTGTCACCTCAGAGCCCAGGGAGCCCAGAGAGGAGCTGGCACAGGCAGCATGCTTCTGTCACCTCAGAGCACAGGGAGCCTAGAGAGGAGCTGGCACCACACTGATGTCATTCTCATCTTGCAGCTGAGGGGGGCACAGGCAGCATGCTTCTGTCACCACAGAGCCCAGGGAGCCCAGAGAGGAGCTGGCACCACACTGATGTCATTCTCATCTTGCAGCTGAGGGGGGCACAGGCAGCATGCTACTGTCACCTCAGAGCCCAGGGAGCCTAGAGAGGAGCTGGCACCACACTGATGTCATTCTCATCTTGAAGCTGAGGGGGCACAGGCAGCATGCTTCTGTCACCTCAGAGCACAGGGAGCCTAGAGAGGAGCTGGCACCACACTGATGTCATTCTCATCTTGAAGCTGAGGGGGCACAGGTGGCATGCTTCTGTCACCTCAGAGCCCAGGGAGCCCAGAGAGGAGCTGGCACCACACTGATGTCATTCTCATCTTGAAGCTGAGGGGGCACAGGCAGCATGATACTGTCACCTCAGAGCCCAGGGAGCCCAGAGAGGAGCTGGCACCACACTGATATCATTCTCATCTTGCAGCTGAGGGGGGCACAGGCAGCATGCTTCTGTCACCTCAGAGCACAGGGAGCCCAGAGAGGAGCTGGCACCACACTGATGTCATTCTCATCTTGAAGCTGAGGGGGCACAGGCAGCATGCTTCTGTCCCCTCAGAGACCAGAAAGAGGTAAAGTGCATTATTGGGAACTAGGAGCGGCTCGCGGCGCATTAATGGGAGCCCTGAGCTCTCATGGTTGATATTAGGCTCTGCCCGCCCACAGACTCCGCTCAGAGGAAAAAGCAGCCCGCTCCCTGCTCCATCTGGGCCAAGTGTCCCGATACAACGAGGCACCAGACACATGCCGACAGGAGACTTTAGATGCACACTTTAGATGTACACTGGTGGCACCCAGGCTGGGGAATGGAAGACACAAAGACTGGCCCGAGGGCACAGATAGAAGGCAAAAACCCAGACAGAAGGCACGAGGGAACAGACCAGGCACAATAACCCACAGTCAGGAGGCATGAGGACACAGTCAGGAGGCATGAGGGTACAGTTCAGAGGCGGGAACACAACACATACAGTAAAGTAGAGCAAGTCAGACGAGCCTTTTAGACTGGAGGCAATAATGTGAAAAAAAACTAAAATAGACGCCTTCTCCATCAAGGCACCTAGGATTTGAAACAACATTCCTATATCTATCAGGGCCTCAGAAACCCTGCTCAGGCGCGAGCTAAAGACACACCTCCTCAATGAGTAATACATCACAACTAGGGGTCCCGTTTTTTTGTTATTTTTGTTTTTTTTAGATTTCCGTCTGTATTTGTCTTTATTTATTTTGGTCTTTGTAAAAAAAATTATGCTGAAATGAGTATATTTCCACATTTATTAAACCTATAAATGTGCACTCATGCTTGAATGCGTGCTAGGTTTCAGTGCTGTGAACACCCACTGAAGTTAAATCAATGCACTTAAATTAAAACATGCACATTTCAGTATCAGCCTTGTGTACATCTACTGCTGTTAAAGCCTCTTTACTAATATCCTTTTCTTTTTTAGCTCCCTTTTCTATCAACCCACACAGCTATTGGCTTGACAGTCATGGCAGACAGAATTTAGAATTACTCTAAAAAAAAAAAACAAGCCCATTTCTGTTTTTATGTTTAAAAATAAACATAGACATGAAAATAAATGTTCTGTATTTATCTGTAAATATATATATATATATATATATATATATATATATATATATATATATATATATCAGTAAAAACAGGGAACCCTAATCACAATGCATTAACAGTTCACTTCTCGGAGACCCCATGTCCCTCCAATCAGTCTAATACTGCATCGGGTTCCGAAGTGGGTTGAATAGAATCAAGTCTATGATTAGAATACCTTCATTGGCTTCATCCTAATTATTTTCAGGGAGAAAAATGCAAGTACTTCCGAAATTGAGCTTAAATTCCCCCCCCCCCGAGCAAATTCCCCCCCCCCCCACACCTCAACTTGTAAAAAATGTTTTTTTAAAATGAAACATAATGGGGAGCCGCAGCCAATGACCAATAAAGCAGTCAAGGGAGACGAGAGCCAAAAAAGTTTGGGAACCACTGTTTTACCTTGATCAATATAAGTCCTATAACTGTTCACAAAAATATAACTGTTTGGACAGCAGGTTTATTGCAAGCGATCCATGTGCTGCCTGCATCTCCTACTGCCAAAGACTACAACAATAAGCCTCACTGTCAGACTTGGTTGTCCACCAAAAAAGGCCCTTCGTATGTGATAGAGCGCTTATAGCACTCTAAATTGTATAGGTGCACTATACTCATGGTTTAAACGCACTCACATGTATTTATCGTTTGCAGCGTTTCATGATTATTAGGATGCATATATTTGAGTTATATTAGCATCAAAATGTAGTGTGCACATTTAAGTAGGCCTTTGTATGTATTTAAGTAGGCCTTTGTATGTATTAAAGCAACTTATCATTCCTGTATGTGTAATGTGCAAGATGAAATTAAACTTGAGTAATGTAATTCATAGTTAGTTTAAGTTGACTGAATTGTAGGCCCAAACCATAGTTTTTTTTAGCTTGGTTTCTCCTTGGTTGCTCAAGAATTATAATTAAATTAATCCTTTTGTGCTCGAAGACAGTATGTTCTCAGCCTACTGCAGGTGCAGGAATTGGACCTCGTTATTCTTAGATTTAAGGAGATACCCGGAATGTCTTCGAATAAGTCTGAAAGGCGAAAAGGGAGGGCGCCATTCGTGTCTGGCCTATCTGTACACCAAGGCCACTGGAAGAAGAGTCGAGTTAATTAAAGCTTCTGTGGAAACTTACTGAAAGATGGTGTAAATGGGAAAGTTTACCATGTGACGTACTGTGGATTGAACATTGTCTTTTTGTATTATGCGAGAGACTTCTGCTCATTTCAGAGGAGAAGGAGCATCTTAGAGTGAGCGCCATAGCTTTAAGCTATCAGACCTATTAGTCGTGAGTACTGCTTAGGAAGTCAACACGTGCTGACACCTTTGGGATAAGATATTGGGAAATAGGTAGAACTTTCATTTAGGGCCGAGTAGGAAAAGATGCGTTTGATTTTCTCTCAAATGAAAAGAGAATTGGACTCTGCTTCTATCCTTTGTTGCATTTTGATTTAGGAGTTCATCATATTATGCCTCTTACGCCGAATGAATTATAGACGTAGATTAGGCTCTGTATTGGTTTTTATGTATCTATATACTTTGATATTGAGGTGTGTTTATATTCATTATTATTGGCATTAAAATAAATCTACAAAATTGGAATTCGCAGTCTGTGGTCTTTTAAAGCTTGACCAAATTGAAAATATAATCTTGAATTGTTTTACTCCCCTCCACTTTATCCGGCAATAAAAGACATTCTACCTTGAAATTAGTAGGGAAGGTAAGGAGCAAAATTAGCGTCACCACATGTCAGGCAGCATGTAGGGTGTCTGGTTCGGTCTTTCAAGGGTGAGCACTGCAGGAATACTTGGGACCAGGGCTGCCTCACTGCTCTGACTCAGGAAACTGGCCTGACAGACACAACATGAACAGCGGGTACAACAGCTTCCTGGGGAGATGCTGACGATACAAAGGTGCCCTCTCCTCTGCCCATGACCTGTTTACAGGAAAGGGTAAGCTGCAGCTAGAGGGCGTTAAAAAGCACCCCTCGAGGGGACCCCGACAGTTAATGGGATTGCATCCAGCGAACACACATGCTACGTTCTGGGGGGAACGTGCCGTGAAATACTTGTAATGCTTTCATTTTTTTTTAAACATTTAAAGGGGGAGGGGCTAAAAGAAGGCCGTCTGATCGCTCTGCATAGACCCATCCCCGAGACTCGTGTTGGCTTGGCAAAGCAGGCGTTCTTAGAATATTAACTGCAAAAGACATGTAGAAAATGTCATTCTTTGCCAAAGTCAGAGAAATTATGCTGAATTCTCTACCGTCTGTGCCAGTTGAGAAAAGGAAGGAGTCGTCCCTAGATCTGCCTTATGTATGCATCTATACTTTAGATTTATGTCCTACTCGTTGCACCGCTCACCAGCCACCAAAACATTTACAGCTACAGAGGACCCGGAAGCAAAGTCGTCCCACCACAAAAATGGAGGACAGAATTTGGCTTGAAAATAGTAAAACATCAGACATTAGTGTTTACCGAAAATATGAAACCTTAAAGCATATCAAGGCCAGCGGGTCTAACATTGTAGACCTACTGACTATGGCAATGCTTTTGCAGATGCTGCTCAGCAGCGGCACAAGATACAAAACAAAAAATAGAGGCGCCATGACGCAGCAGCTATTTCCGGCCATGTTACTTTGTAGGCCAGTGCACGAGTGTCCATCACTGTGGCATAAAGAACAAGTGTTTTTTTTTATTGCACTGTTTACAATGGTGGATGTCACTTTGATCGGTAACTTGAAAAAAAAATTAACATTAATACAGATGTGTGATAGGGAGCACAGGAAAAGCATTACACGAAGGGGAGAGCACAGGGGCAGGCATGGCAGAGAGAGAAGCACACAAGAGTGACCGCAACACTGTGGGAGGAGAAGGAGAACCTGAGGAAGGAGCTAGAAAACATGCTCTCCAGTGGCTCAACAATAGCCCCCGCAGTGCGCCATCCAAGCTCCAGAGGGCCCCTCTGGCACTGTGCACGGACAGCCCTGAAAGCTCCTGACTTGGTCAGGAGCGTGAGGGCCCCCTCAGGCCCAGTTGCGCCGCACTGCACTCCCTCAGAGTGCGCACCCAAAAAGAAAAAAAATAGTTCCCCTAAAGTGAAAGATACAGACCGTCAAAGCAAAGGATGGTGAACAGGCTATGTTTCAGGAGAGGAACACGCACAGTGCGGAAGTCGGGGGTACACGCAGACACACGGCGTCAACCCACTATTTTCAGAGGGTGGCGCCGTCCACCTTGCCAAGAAGTTGAGCCCCACAGAAGTATGTTGAACTTGTCGCAGTGTCATTTTCAGACACCGAGACATGTTCAGCAGCACTTTTACATTGTCGGTTATCCATTCCCAGCAGCAACGTGCAGGCGGTGAGGGGCCTTTTATTTTCACCTCCAGCTGGGCCTTAGATGAAGGCCAAAGTTAAGAAGCCATCAGGCTCCTTTGGTTTGAATATTCTGACAGGAGCCAGCCTGGAACCTTACACAGCTTGTTATCTCTTCACAGGTACTTAAGAGAGGCATGCTTTTGACTTTGTTCTGTCCCTGTATAGAAGTGCATGCACTTTTCAGAATGTCAGATGTTTGGTCTGTCCTAGTATTTACACAAATAATCATTTCAATAGCACTGTTTTATTTCTTTTATAGCGCTACGCATCCCAATGCAGGGTGTCCGAGCTCTTTACAAAACATACATGTTGGCAATAAGTCATGTAAGTGTGTAAATCACTGTACACAATGAGTGACACAGCATAGTTACAAGGTGTAGGAGTCACATGTCCACATCTCACTGTGCTATATTAGAAGGATTACAATTTATGAACTGCAGGTAACAAAAGGATCTCTGTGCTAAAAGCAGTAACCCGCTTACCTATCTACATAAAATAAATATCTGTCATCTGCATGTTCCATGATGTGCTTAGCAGGAGACACATTAACCTTCTATACTACTGTGATTCAAATGTGGGACTTCACAAAACACAGATCTCTCCCCCAAATGCGTTAACCTCTAGAGTACTCACCATTATTACTATTCCCTGAGATTTACTGGGCACCTGTAAAGCAGATGCCTTAACCCAATCAAATATTTTAAAATGCAGACTTAGCAACCAATTTAGCAGAACAGATCTGCTGCCATACTTCTCCTTGTTGTCAATAACTTTGTGGAAGGGTTTTAAAAAAAAATTATGAGTTGAGGCCAGATTTTGCGTCAGGATTGTGCCCCTTTTTTGGCACAACTCCAACTCAAAATCTCATTTGTTAAATTTCATAATGTGCTTAAATATACTCATGATATAACTGATATACATGTGTGAGAACTTAATGCCCGATTATACTTCTTGTTATGGCACTTCCTGTGATGTCCCGTGCAATGTCGCGCGTCGTGACGTCATGCTTTCACTTGCATACTACATAACTTGGTTAGTCCCCCACTTCAGTTTTTTAGGACTTGTGCCCTGGACACGCACAAGAAGAGGAAGGCAAGTCACTGAATAAGGGCAAACAAACTGGAGATCGAAAAAACCGAAGCAAATGGAGGGCTCTAAGCCCTTTACTACTGGTGAGCGCACAAAATGGCGGGCGAGAGCTAAAGTATTACTTTAGACCCAAGACGCAGTTGAGATAAATCGTAATCTATACAATAATCTAAAACAGTTTTTAAATAAAGGTTTTCACAGAGAAATGCAACAAGCAGTCGGAAGTCGAAACAGGGTCACAAACAGGACGTGTCTTTGCTCGGACTGAGCACACGTGACAACATGCAATGGTTCCCCAGTACTACAACCGTTTGACACAAGGGAGCCTCTCTTTGTGCACCCTCCAAGGATCAGGAACAGAGTCACTGTGGGCATCAGAAGGGCTCTCACCCCCTCCCCCCGATCCAGGAGCCAGCTGAGCAAGCCCCTCACAGAGCACTATTATTACCCGTTACCAGGCGCGGTGCGTCCATTGGGGCGTAGGGGCGAAGCCCCCCTAAGCCCCATGGACCCACCACGTCGTCACTAGAAGCCAAACACAATTATTTTAAAAAATCGCGCTATCTGCCGGCCGGGAAACCGGGAGACACCCGACCTTCCCGGAGTGCGCAAGGGGGGGGGGGGGGGGGGGGAGGATCGGGCTGCTGCAGCTGCGCAAGTGTATTTTTGGGCACAAACATGCCCGCGCATGCGCAGATCGTTTTCTTGTGAATTCCCCCTTAGAGAGAGGACCAGGGGGCGGGCCGCAGCCCCCGGGGTTACACAGGGCGACTGGGCGAGGAGTCATGGTGCCCCCCCAGCCAATCCTGGCGCAGGATTGGCTGGTCACTACATAGCCCGGTTACATAACCCCTGACGGATAGCACGGCCGACTTTGGTGCTGGGAAACCAGGTTCGAGCCTCTTATCAAACCATATAAATGTATACATGACTTACTTTGGTGTTAAATAAATAGATATTTTAAAAAACAAATAAAAATGATGTTCCCACTAAGGTGTGAAATTGGTGTCGAATAAATACATGTTTTTAAAAACAATTAATATTAATCATGTATCATTGGTGCTGGAGTACAAGGTTCGAGACTGGTATTAAACACTGACAAGCTGTGTGCAAGTTATATGGTCATAAAAATACATGAATGATGGATGCAGGATGGGTGGATGGATGGATGATGGATGAATGATGGGTGGCTGAATGGATGGGTGGATGCATGAATGCAGGATGGATGCAGGATGGGTGGATGAATGAATGATGGATGCAGGATGGATGCAGGGTGCATGAATGAATGATGGATGGATGGGTGGATGCAGGAATGGATGCAGGATGGATGATGGATGGGTGGATGGATGGATGGATGGATGGATGGATGGGTGGATGGGTGGATGGATGCATGAATGAATGAATGATGGATGCTGGATGGGTGGATGGATGGGTGGATGAATGAATGATGGATGCAGGATGGATGGGTGGATGGATGGGTGCATGAATGAATGATGGATGCAGGAAGGATGGGTGGATGGATGGATGGATGGGTGCATGAATGAATGATGGGTGGATGGATGGGTGGATGGATGGGTGGATGGGTGGACACACGAATGGATGCAGGATGAATGATGGGTGGATGAATGGATGGGTGGATGCATGAATGAATGAATGATGGATGCAGGATGGGTGGATGAATAAATGATGGATGCAGGATGGATGCAGGGTGGATGGATGGGTGCATGAATGAATGATGGATGCAGGATGGATGGATGGATGGATGGGTGGATGCATGAATGGATGCAGGAATGGATGATGGATGGGTGGATGCATGAATGAATGATGGATGGATGCTGGATGGATGGGTGGGTGGATGGATGGATGGGTGGATGAATGAATGATGGATGGTTAGATGGATGGATGGATGAATGATGGATGCAGGATGGGTGGGTGGATGGATGGGTGGATGGATGGGTGGATGGATGGGTGGGTGGATGGATGGGTGGATGGGTGGGTGGGTGGATGGATGCATGAATGAATGATGGATGGATGGGTGGATGGATGGGTGGATGCATGAATGAATGATCGATGCAGGATGGATGGATGGGTGAATGCATGAATGAATGATGGATGCTGGATGGATGGGTGGATGCATGAATGATAGATGCAGGATGGATGCAGAATTGGTGGATGGATGGGTGGGTGAATGGATGGGTGGATGCATGAATGATGTATGGATGGATGCAAGGTGGTTCGGGCTCGCTCGCTGCGCTCGCTCGCTGCGCTCGCTGCGGTGCAATATGCAAATTAGTTTACGCCTCACCACTTTCAAATGTCACCAGCCGCCCCTGCCCGTTACCATCGGAAGCCCTGCCTGCCCCGCAGTGACCCCTATGAACTGGCATCCTTACGTCTTTGCCCTTCGTTTAACATTCCGCTGCCTCCTCTCTACCTTTACCACAACACACGGGTACAGAGTACACGTTGTTCCAATGAAATAAGCAAAATCAGCCACAAGCAAGTCGAAGGAAAGTTAAAAGGGGTACGAGACTTGCAAGGTAGGACTTGACATTTCAAGTCATGACAACTTCTAACATTCAGTAAGCTCGTCTCTTGAAAACGTCAAGTGCTTCTTCCATCCGACAGGTGGCGCTGGCAGACCGGACACGACTCCGCCGCTGCGCACGGAGGTCGAGCGAAGCAGGGGGGGGGCAGCAAAACAAGAGCTCCTAAGCTGGGGTTCCTTCCACATTGCACTGTAGTTTGTCTGCACGACCGTCTCCTGCTCACGGACACTGGAACTCTGTCAACAACTACAAAGAGTCATCATATATTCATAACCTGAAAAGTAATAAGAAGAGGAGGGGGGGGCTGCAGGTTCAACTGCAAGAGGCAGTTTCCTATTCTCGGGAGGGGGCCAGGGGCTGTCCCCGTGTGAGGGGTGCAACCGGCACGAGTGGCTGTCTCCGTGTGAGGGGTGCCACCAGGCACGAGTGGCTGTCTCCGTGTGAGGGGTGCCACCCGGCACGAGTCAAGTCACAGAAGTCAAGTCACAGAATTTATATAGCGCACTACATACCCAGAGGGTCTCAAGGCGCTAAGGGAGGGGAGAAGGATTACTTGTCAAATATCCATGTTTTAAGTTGCTTTCTGAATGCTAGGTGGTTCTGGGTAAGGCGAAGGTAAGTGGGGAGTGAGTTCCATGTTTTAGCTGCCAGGTATGAGAAGGATCTGCCTCCCATGGTGGTCTTGTTGATGCGAGGTACGGTGGCGAGGGCTTGGCTGGAAGAACGTAGTTGGCGGGAGGGGGTGTAGAAGGACGAGTGGCTGTCTCCGTGTGAGGGGTGCCACCCGGCACGAGTGGCTGTGTCCGTGAGAGGGGTGCCACCCGGCACGAGTGGCTGTGTCCGTGAGAGGGGTGCCAACCGGCACGAGTGGCTCTCAGTGTGAGAGGTGCCACCAAGCACGAGTGGCTGTCCCCGTGTGAGGGGTGCCACCAGGCACGAGTGTCTCTCTCCGTGTGAGGGGTGCCACCCGGCACGAGTGGCTGTCCCCGTGTGAGGGGTGCCACCCGGCACGAGTGGCTGTCTCCGTGTGAGGGGTGCCACCCGGCACGAGTGGCTGTCCCCGTGTGAGGGGTGCCACCCGGCACGAGTGGCTGTCTCCGTGTGAGGGGTGCCACCAGGCACGAGTGGCTGTCTCCGTGTGAGGGGTGCCACCCGGCACGAGTGGCTGTCTCCGTGTGAGGGGTGCCACCCGGCACGAGTGGCTGTGTCCGTGAGAGGGGTGCCACCCGGCACGAGTGGCTGTGTCCGTGAGAGGGGTGCCACCCGGCACGAGTGGCTCGAGTGGCTCTCTCAGTGTGAGAGGTGCCACCAAGCACGAGTGGCTGTCCCCGTGTGAGGGGTGCCACCAGGCACGAGTGGCTGTGTCCGTGTGAGGGGTGCCACCCGGCACGAGTGGCTGTCTCCGTGGGAGGGGTGCCACCCGGCACGAGTGGCTGTGTCCGTGTGAGGGGTGCCACCAGGCACGAGTGGCTGTGTCCGTGTGAGGGGTGCCACCCGGCACGAGTGGCTGTCCCCGTGTGAGGGGTGCCACCAGGCACGAGTGTCTCTCTCCGTGTGAGGGGTGCCACCCGGCACGAGTGTCTCTCTCCGTGTGAGGGGTGCCACCCGGCACGAGTGGCTGTTCCCGTGTGAGGGGTGCCACCCGGCACGAGTGGCTGTCTCCGTGTGAGGGGTGCCACCCGGCACGAGTGGCTGTCCCCGTGTGAGGGGTGCTACCCGGCACGAGTGGCTGTGCCCGTGTGAGGGGTGCCACCAGGCACGAGTGGCTGTCCCCGTGTGAGGGGTGCCACCCGGCACGAGTGGCTGTCCCCGTGTGAGGGGTGCCACCCGGCACGAGTGGCTGTCCCCGTGTGAGGGGTGCCACCCGGCACGAGTGGCTGTCCCCGTGTGAGGGGTGCCACCAGGCACGAGTGGCTGTCTCCGTGTGAGGGGTGCCACCAGGCATGAGTGGCTGTCCCCGTGTGAGGGGTGCCACCAGGCACGAGTGGCTCTCTCCGTGTGAGAGGTGCCACCAGGCACGAGTGGCTGTCCCCGTGTGAGGGGTGCCACCAGGCACGAGTGGCTGTGTCCGTGTGAGGGGTGCCACCAGGCACGAGTGGCTGTGTCCGTGTGAGGGGTGCCACCCGGCACGAGTGGCTGTCCCCGTGTGAGGGGTGCCACCAGGCACGAGTGGCTATCTCCGCGTGAGGGGTGCCACCCGGCACGAGTGGCTGTCCCCGTGTGAGGGGTGCCACCCGGCACGAGTGGCTGTGTCCGTGTGAGGGGTGCCACCAGGCACGAGTGGCTGTGTCCGTGTGAGGGGTGCCACCCGGCACGAGTGGCTGTCCCAGTGTGAGGGGTGCCACCAGGCACGAGTGGCTCTCTCCGTGTGAGGGGTGCCACCCGGCACGAGTGGCTGTCCCCGTGTGAGGGGTGCCACCCGGCACGAGTGGCTGTCCCCGTGTGAGAGGTGCCACCAGGCAGTAGGCACAGAGGGCTGTCACTGTGTGAGAGTATAATAAAAACTACTGAAGGCGGTCGCACTCCTTTATTCAATTGGTAAGCAGTTGAAACCAAGTTTCAAAACTGTATGGGTGCTATGGAGCATCACCTCCTGATCACGAGGCGTGTATTCTAAATGTAGTAAGAATTCATTCTCCACTGGAAGGGCAACCTCCTCTCAGCACTCCATTGCGAAAATGTTCGCTTCAAACAATCATCATTCCGTTAAGCAGGTTTTACTTTGGTTTATTAATTTTCACGTGTGAGAGAAGCCAGGAGGCGGGGGGTAGATGGTCCCTGTGTGAGGGGAGCCAGCAGGCACCGGGCCTCTCACTGGGCCTTTAGTGGTGTTCTGCAACACTGACACTCGGGCGCGCTTATCCAGGTACGCAGCAGAGGCACGCACCAGGCACGATGTATACTCTCGGGCGAAGGTCAGGTGCGGCCTAGGGCCCGTTAATGTATACCCTCAGACATCCCTCCTTTCTTTTAGATGCAAAGTTAGCAGACGAGCAAACATGAAAATACCAGAGAGGATAGGAACATAATAACAAAAGTAGATCACCCATTATACTATTTTAGTGGTGCAGTCTTTTTCAAGGAGCTGGAGGGAACACAGCTCATTCTGCACAGCCTTTGGTTGGGTGCCGGGTTGGGTCGGAGCAGGTACCGTCGACTTCGGAAGGGTTCTCTCTGCGGTTCCCCTGTTATGTTCTCCGGAGACCTCGCTGACTCCCCTGGCATCGAATGACCCTCGGGGCTCTCTCTGTGTGCACCCACTCCGTCCAGCACAGAGGCGGGCGCTTGGCCTGCGTGGATGTCTGCAGTGGCTTCCCTGGGCATGAGTGATCGACAGTTGGGGTACCTTGGGCTGCTTTGAACCAGGACACGTTTCTCACCACAATGTGTCGGCCTCTTTGCGCCGTGATCGTGGTGCCATCCACACAAGTGACTGTCCACACCTCAGGTTCAAAGGGCATGCAAAACTTCCAGCCTGTGTGACGATCAATAAGAACAACCTTGGATCCTACGTGCAAGGGGGAAGATTTGGCCCCTCGGCTTGCGGTCACATTCTCGTTGGTTGTTTTCCACTTCTGCTGCACTCTTTCGTTATCCAGGCAGGACGGCACCCACTAGGGCCTACGGAGATTAGATCTCGCGGCGAGCGCTTAAGCAGGAGTAGGCTGGCGTGCATCCGGTTGTTGAGTGTGGTGTTTGCCGGTATGCGAGCAGAAATTGATACAAACATGCCTCAGGATCCTGGTGCTGGTCCACACCAATTCTGAGGGCCCTGTTGAGGGTTCATGAACCGTTCTACCTTACCATTGGCTTGTGGCCATTGCAGGTAATGTGGCAGTGTGAAATGGCTCTCCTCGCCAGGCAATCATGGAACTCCTGCCCTTGGAATGTAGGCCCGTTGTCGGAATTCATTTCATCGGGCAGCCCGAACATGGCAAAGATCTTTTCTAGGGCCGGTTGCACATGGGTGAACGCCATGAACGGCAACACCTCTACCACTGGGAATTTGGAGAAGTCCATAACGACCATGGTGTGCTGCCTGTCTGAGAAGCTTCAGAAGTCGACACTGATCTTCTTCAGTGTTTATCAGCGCTGGTGATGGTGCACTGGTGATAGTGTTGGACTTCCACGTCCACCATGTTGTCCATGCTGGGAAACCACACCTTCGCCCTCTGTCTGGCCTTTGTCTTGGCGGTGCCTTGATAGGTGAGCTCGACCATCCACTGGCATAAGTTCTTTGGCACGACAATTCGCTGTCCTCTTAGGATTAGTCCGGATCCACCGACGCGTAGATCGTGTCGCACTCTCCAGAGTTGGCGTCAGGAATTCTGGTCCTTGGCAGTTAGCAGAGCGATTCCGTCCAGGAACCAATGGCACTGTCCCTTTTCCAGGGCCTCCTTCACCCTCTTCAAGGTGTCATCCTCGTCCGTGGCATTGCGACGATCTTCTTTGGTCACGGCCAGAGGACAGGCACGGTCTTCCACCATGTTTATGAAGGCCTCTGTGCATGCGGCATCGTCCTGTGGCAACTGGGGTCTACCACGAGCTCAGTCTTCCTTTTGGGGTGAAAATATGCCATGGTTGTCTGATCTAACACAGCTTTCTTGATGTCTTGAAACTCTGCTTCCTCTCTGGGAGTCTACTCCGGGGCATGCCGGTCTTAGTCAGCTGCCTGAGGGGCTCAACTATGGTGGCGAGATTCGTGATGAACCTCCCGCAGTATGTCACCATCCAGAGGAAACTCGTTATTTCCGTGGGATTCTGAGGGTTGGTAGCACTCCTGATGGCTTTGGCTTTGCGCATGTCAACACTGAGTCTGTCTCACGAAAAGACGTATTCAAATAAGTCTATCGACCCTTGGTAAAAAGCGCACTTCTTATGGATCGTGAGTCCACAGTCAGCCAACCTCTCTAGGGTCGCCCTTAGCCGGACAAGGTGTTCTGCGAGGCCTCGCGAGTATATAAAGATGTCATCACTTAGGTTGATGACTCCCACCAGGCCTGAGAGGGCTTCCTTGATGGCGTTCTGAAACACCTCTGCGGCGGATGACACGGCAAAGCTGAGCTGTGTATACATCCAGAGGCCTACGTGCATGGAGAACGTGCTGATATAACGTCACAGCAGTAATAAAAAGTTTGGCAATATGGCTTGATAGTACTCGGACTATGAAAGACAATGCTACCAACATTTCGGGCAGTCGCTTTGGACTGTTGCTTATGTTGTGCAATATTCTGTCTTTGCTCCCCCATACATCTAGGAAGGTGGTGGTCCAAGCCATGATTATCTCTTGCCTGGATTATGGCAACTCAGAATATCTGTGTTCTCCCAAGGTAGTTACTCGGAAACTTCAAGATGTGCAAAACGCTGCCGCTAATCTGCTACTTGGGATTCCCAGGTTCCAGTCAGCTGGGCAGGTGTTGACCGATTCAGTGGCTTCCCACTGCCAAAGGAATAGAAATCAAGTTTGTGTATCACCCACAGAGCCGCACATGGGCAAGGTCAGTCTATCCTATGCCAGTTTGTAACCCCCTACGTTCCTAATAGGTTACTCAGATCTACCAAACGACACCAGGTTACCGTTCCTGCTGTTAAAAGAGCTAGAAGTGGAGCACGGTCCTTCTGTTTCACAGTGGTCGAGCTTGGGAATTCTCTCATCTTGGCTATCTGAGCTATAGACAATGAGTTGTGCTTTCAGAAAGCTCTTAAACCTGGCTTTTCTAAATTTGGACTCTGTTCTCATCTTACGTACTTGGTGGCGTAATCTCTACAAAATAGCACTGTGATGCCTTCAGGTCGCCATGCACTTTATAAGTCCTTTAGCTTAGCTTAGAAAGAAATTGCACGAGTCCCCAGGTTCTGCTTGGGCACAGAAAAAGCACTATTCCACAGACACTAGTAGTACCTATTAATGCACTAGTCCCCCAGGGGCACTAGACTCACGCTTGCTTGTTTCAGCAAAGTGCAGAGTCTGGTTTGCTGCATTTACAGTTGTCCGAAGACGATCGTTTCACGGTCTCCTCTTTTTGAACCGCCCCTGTATAGCTGTGGGAGATTCTTTCAGTACAAGCCCTCAAAAACATACGTTATATTTCAAGCCAGGTAAAGATCTATAGCCCATAGAGTAGAAGCGCCTTCTGATTAATAAACAGCACTTTTTCACCTTGGGTCATGCATATAACTG
This sequence comes from Lissotriton helveticus, assembly GCF_964261635.1. Lineage (NCBI taxonomy): Eukaryota > Metazoa > Chordata > Amphibia > Caudata > Salamandridae > Lissotriton > Lissotriton helveticus. The sequence continues at coordinate 56,518,838 of NC_136067.1, forward strand.
GCTCTCTAGCATGGCTTCAGGGATTTATTTACATTTGATTTCTCAATTGTAAAATGTGCCATTATCCGCTGATCCGATCTTTTTTGTTAATGATGTAGGTCCTGGTGTTAAAAAGAAAATGAAGACAACAGGCCTTCCACTGGGTTCATAATGTTTGAAATGGATGGGTGGGTCGGGCAGTGTGGGGGTGGGGGGGTGAGACGTTCATGCTGCCTGTGTAGCAGGCATGCCTCCTCAAGCCATCGCGGCAGGGTAACGGAACCCTTCATGGTCCACATCTTCTCTTCCTATACCCCTACCACTGGTGTGACTTTCCCAATAGTTTAAACCTATCTCTTCATAAGGAAGGTCCCATCAGCTCCTGAATGGCCAGACTTGGGAGCCTGGATGTTCCAATAGGAACTAGTCCCTTCAAGACGACCTTCTTCAATCACCATGTAAGCGGCAGGGACAAACCGATCCCCTGGGTTTGCCTTTAACCAATTTCAAAGCAGTCAGGATTACACTTCTACTGCTCTCTCGTGACACACTTAAATGCATGCCAACAGATGAGAACTTGTGAAAACGATCCCATGCTCTGGTGAATGAACCAGCCATGCCACAAGCATGAAAGATTTCAAGGGTCACAGAGGGGGCATCCCTGGATCTGTGATAGGGGGTAATGTTCCGTGAGCATTTGGTCCAGGTGAGCTGATCGACCAGAAGGACAACACTGAGGGGTTCCAAAATAAACATATCAAGTTATGGCATCATCTGCAGAAAGGACATCATCCCAGGCCGTGGCCTGAACTCTCACTGCACCGGCTGTAATGCACAGTGTCTTCCTGCACACTAGAGGGAGACGGTCACGGGCTAACTAGGTAGACCAGATAGATGTATGGGTCCAGACATTGTTACCCAGCGTATGTCATTCTACAAACTGCAGCACGACCTTCATGAGCGGATAGCTGGACTAGATGTCTAGAGATGGTGTCCTCACAGTGCATCTTCCGGCACACTCGAGGGAGACAGCTCATGGTGTCCTCAAACAAGGGTCCAGTGAATGGTCAGCCTGAATGCACTGGATAAGACAGCACATGCAGCAAGTAGGTTAGTAACCAATGGCATTCAAAGTCTAGAATGTGCCCAACTGTCAATGACAGCTAAGAGCGTAAGGAAACCTGGACATGGGAACGAAGGTTCAAACAGTATTAGAACATTGAAATGTTGAGAGCCCCGTTGAAGACTACGTAGTAGCTCCAGGCTTATAATGGCTGGTATAAGGCCGGAGCTCCAACTTTCCAATTTTTATCTTGAGGTTTCTTCCTTTTAGTTTAGAGCATTCTACCCTTAGTGGGTGAAATGTCCTGATTGCCTTATAGCCCTTCTGTCACAGGCTTCCCCAGACAATTTGGCCTCACCAGACAGAGTCTACACACAGTTATCTGTAATATAAACTTCTAATGAGACTACTCATGAGAAGCAGGGGTAGAATACAAACTCAAAGGGCGAAAAAAGCATTCAACTTCCCAATGTTGTTAATAGGTGCACACTGTGTATTGCTTTACCGAAGGAAGTCTTGGAGCTAATGACTTATAAGGAAAATGCTACTTACCCAGTATGCATCTGTTCTTGGCAGATAGAGCTGGAGAATCATATGCTTTAGCATAGATCGCCATCTAGTGTTGGGTCCGGATGTTTGCACTTTGTCTTCGAAGAAGTCTTTCCAGTCATGAGGTAGGTGACTCCCCCTTTCGGTGATATTGCGCATGGGCATCGACTCCATCCTTAGATTGTTTGGCCGTACAGGGTGATGATGGAGTTCATAAGAGTAGTAAAAGAGATGTCCATGTATAATGTATCTAAGTAAGATGGCACTGCAACAGGCAAAGGTACTTTATTTTGAGAAGAATCTCTACTCTGTATCTACTCAACTCTCCGTTTCAAGGCAGACAGTCATCCAATATCAAAGCTTAATTTCGACATTCAGCCTCTTTCTAAATCATTGTATTTTGCAGCGAAAGGAAAAAAGATCAAGGGCATGAAATCGAATAACTGCACTACGCAAATTAGGAAAGAACCGGACGATTTCCCAAAATGTGCATGCCTCCCAATGCAAGAACCTTTGTGCATGGATGTTCAGTCTCACTGAAAAGATACAAATCCTCTTCTGCTAAGATTTTTGCATGGATTAATGACCGTTATGCAACAGTGCAAGATATCTGTATTACATTTATGCCTAATCAGTAAGCCATTTGGGCTGGGGGAAATTCAGTCCGGTGCAACTGAGCATCCTTCGGCACAACTGATCTTTTCATCTGCTCTCAATCACTGCCTCAATGAGTAAAGCCACTGGAGTATGCGTGTAACAAGAGGGAGAGAGAGGACTAGATAGCTAGTCCGAGTCCCCGAGGGTTTATATGTGATTAATCAAAGAGGACTAGCTTAAGTTGACCAAAGTGTTGCAGTACTCTAATTAGTTCTGTCACGGGCACCTTGTTGGTGTATTCATGAAGCCCTCACCCACCAACCTAGTTGGTGGCATGCTTCATCATCGGGCCCACCCAGTGACACCTAGTATGTCCCGGGTGTGCTACGACGCCTGATTACAGCGGAGCTGGTATATTGCTGAGAGTGCAGTGAGTGAGGTTGAGTGAGTTGTGATTTAAAATGGCTTGGTGGTGGTCCCAGTACCCGAGGGTAAATTAAATTTTAATAACTGGGCCGTCACCAGCGGTTAAAAGTAAGGCTACAGGACGCGTAAGGGTGGCGAGTTACTGCCCCCTGCGTCCTTCAGATGGTCGACATGTTTCAGCCAGTGCCTTATGGAGTATTCTGCCTTTCCTCAGGACCGTTTTTAGGTTTCGCCTAAGTGAAAGCCTGGGCACTGCGCAGGCTTTTCACGCAGGTGAAAACCTAATGAGAATGATAGTGGCTTGGGAATCCGCCCCTCTGTTCCATTGGCTAGCTCCATAAATGGAGGCTAGCCATTGGAACAGAGATCTGTCCGTCATGGCCGGACCAGATTCGTGGGCGTTCCCGCAATTTTCATCCCTCTCCGCCCCTCTGTGCGCGTCATCTCGGCCGTAGGCGGGTTTTTTGTTTTTTTTTTGGGTTTGTTTTCTTCATTCCAGGCCGACCGCCGCCGGAAGAAGTCCAGGTGAGTGCTTTTTGTTGCCGTTTCCACCCCCCCTCCCGCTGTCCGTGCTTTCCCACCCCCCCTCCCGCTGTCCTTATGCACGTTCCCGCCCCCCCCCTCCCGCTGTCCGTGTCTCCGGCCACACTTGTTTTTTCTTTCTACAGGCTGGAACATCTGCTTATTTTGTCTTCCCCCCACCCCCCTCTCCCACTGTCCGTGCTTAATGCTTATTTAGAGGGGGGGGAGACGGCATTCCCAATAGGTCTGGGTGCTTTCATATAAAGCCGTACGGCAGAAGGTGGGCGCTCTGCATGTATTGCAGTTGGTTGATGGGGGTACGCATGTACTAGGTGTACTTCATCTGCGAGAGGAGGTTTGGAGAGCATGTAAAGATTAGATAAACCGTGTGCATCCACCAGGGAGGGGGTCCTGTCTCGTTGGGGGTCTTCTCAATGTGAAAGGGACTATTTGCAATCTTGACTGTTTGGGGTGTCAACTACTTCTGGGTGTGGCGAGGCCCGAGGAGTAATTTTGGGATGTCCGGGGCTCTAGTGGCGGCTTTATGAAGGGGGGGGGTCTGCTTGGTCCAGGAAGGGGCGGGAGGAGGAAGCAGGGGCCTGCCATTGTATTGCTGAATTTGGGATCCTTTCAGAGTCGGGCCCTCCCCCTCCATTGTGCCGGTGGAGATGTGATCAGGACTGGCCTGAGGTTTTCTGTGGGGTGGGGCGCTGGGAGAGCCCGTAGGCTGTGGAGGGGGAGAGCTGGGAAAGGCCCGGACTGCAGAGGGCCAGGATGGGCTCGGTCTCCAACCAACGCACAGGTGAGGGTCTCCGACTTCTTTGGGGGTACATGGGTGGGACAATCTCTATTTAGGGGTTGGGGGGCTGGTATTTATCCAATGGGAGGGCATGTTGGTTATTGTAGTGAGAATTGAGATTAAGTCCTAAATGTATGCGCATACGTCCTGGGAAAAGGGTGCGTGCTTCCTGTCCCGGGCACTGCCTGAGCGTTTCCTACATGGACTGGGATGGACATGGAGTGTCTCGAACACGGTGAAGTCCAGCTGTCTCTTTACGTGTTATGGGGGAGGGGGTGAGACAGTACATGGGCAGTCCTAATTACAGGGTCTTCTTATATTTGCTTGAGGCAGGGGGGAATAAAAGCAGCTTGAAGTGAAAAGGGGTCAGTGTGGCCATCATGGCTGTGATGTAGGGGCTCGTGAATGTTCCCTGGAGTGGGTTAGGGTGCCTATCCAGGGGTATTGGAGTGTCCTGGGTCGGACCAACTCTTGATAAAGGGGGGAGGGGGTCACTGAAAAGTAAGGAAGCAGTCGTGGATTCGGGCGGGCCGGCACTAGTCCAGAGGCGGCATCTCTATGGAACCTGGGCAGGCGGGATTTGGGGGTCTGTAGAGTTCTGTATGATAAGAGGCATGGATAGCTCCAGAGCAAATGCTGGTAGTTGTTCTGGGGTGTGTAGGCGCCATTTGTCTAAGGACTAATTGGCAGTGTCCAGGCCGGGCACTGTGCTCCTGGGTGGGCCCGGTGCGTTGGCTACTGACTCGTGGGCATGGAACTCCGGGGTGCAGTAACCCACCCCTTCTTTGAAACTAGTGCCAGCACCAGTGACATGACGGGTTCTACCCCCTCCTGTTGGTGTCTTTGACGATGCAGCACGTGGCTACTTACCGGTGTAGGGAGACCTGGTTTTGCCCAGCACACGCGTGCATTCTGGGATTTATAGTCTCGGGTCTTTCTACCGCGGCGGCACACCTGACGGCAATGACGAGTGAAAAGGAAGCCCAGGCCTGGAACGGGTGTCCCGTTGACACGGAGCTCTGGGTTCTGGCTGAGGACAGTGTGGCTGCAGCAGAGTAGGGCACGGGGGGGGGGTTCCCAGGCCGAAGGGTCCTCACACATGGAGGTCGGACTCACTAATGCCCAAGGTATGCGGCGCTGGGGTGGGCTCAGGGGAGCAGGGGTTGTAGCTTGCTTGGTACCTTCAGCGCTCTGGCGCATGGTTTCTCATCCTGTAGGAGAGGAGGGCGAAATAATTTGATGGGGTCTCTTTAAGAGAGTGAGTTGTAAATACGGGATGTAGGACAGATTAGTGTCGGGAAAAATGCAGAATGAGCTATTGGAGAAGTTTAAGCGTGGGAATTGGCGGGCACCTATTTTTGACTGGTGTTCTGACCGCTAGATAGGAAGAGTGCATTTTTAACATGAGGCGGGGTGACCAGGATTTGTAGGGACAGTCCCGGTTTTCACCAGCTGCTCCGGCAGATTTCGGGATATTTGACTCATGCCCTCTTTTTAAGGGGGTTGACTGAAAACAGTGAGGCACTTTATTTTCATGGTGTTCTAAAGCTGTGCTAGTTAGGAGCTGTTATAAGTAAGCTATTTAATTAACAGTTAGGATGTTTGCTTCAAAAACGACTTTTTTTCTCTGTTCCTATGTTGGTTAGAGCTGTCATTCTGCACAACGCCGATGATGTGAAATTGTAGTCCTTTTTTCTATTTTTGCAAAATGACCCGGTTTGGGGTTCTTAAGATCTGGTCAACCTAACAAGAAGGGCATTTGCTGCCGTTTGCAGTAGATTACTGGAGTCCCACGATCATTTCCTTGGGAGATTGGGGGTAGTGTTGGCATTAACAACGAGGGGTGACATTTCCAGTTTTGAAGTACCTCGCTCGAGTTTGGATTGGCAAGGGCCTAGAGAACCCGGGAGGAGGGTAGGTAGCTGAGAACAATAGGTAAGCTAGTAGGTTAATGTCATGGCCTTCTAGACAACCGAACGATGGCTTCTTGTAGCTTCTGGGGATTGTACTTTCACTTTTAACACTGTACAGGTGAGCTCAAAAACCCAGAAGTACAAACGCTGATGGCGTCACATGACACGAGGCAGCGTTGGGCGTGCTAGGCTTGGAGTGCAGAGGCCTTGCGATGCCAGCACACTCCGGTGGATGGCGAAGAGCTGTATATTGCCTATTCCTTCTGCAGTTTCATTTGTTATACTTTTTAGGTTTCGCCTGGCGTGGTGTGTGTGGGGGAGGGGCTCTGGGTGTGTGTGTGTGTGTGGCTCTGGGTGTGTGTGTGTGTGGCTCTGGGTGGGTGTGTGTGTGGGGCTCTGGGTGGGGGTGTGTGTGGGGGGGCTCTGGGTGTGTGTGTGGGGGGGCTCTGGGTGGGTGTGTGTGTGTGTGTGTGTGGGTGTGTGTGGGGCTCTGGGTGTGTGTGTGGGGCTCTGGGTGGGTGTATGTGTGTGTGTGGGGCCCTGGGTGTGTATGTGTGTGTGTGGGGCCCTGGGTGTGTGTGTGTGTGTGTGGGGCTCTGGGTGTGTGTGTGTGTGTGTGTGTGTGTGTGTGTGGGGCTCTGGGTGGGGGGGTGTGTGTGGGACTCTGGGTGTGTGTGTGTGTGGGGCTCTGTGTGTGTTTGTGGGGGGGCTCTGGGTGTGTGTGGGGCTCTGGGTGTGTGTGTGGCTAGGTGTGTGTGTGTGTGTGTGGCTCTAGGTGTGTGTGTGTGGTAGTAATTGCTGTCTGCTGAGCTCGTCCGTAGGGTACACTAGGTCTCACATTGCGAGAGATTAAGCTAATGGCAATGTAAATGACAAAACCAACACATAAATACAAATTTTGTCATTTACAATGCCAATAGCTCTAACTTATCCAAAGGCGAAACCATTGCATTGTAAATGCCTGTTTAAAAGGTGTGGTGAAATAAAACAGACTTAGTGTTGTGGTGCAGACTATGTGATACACTCACTAAGGCGTTTTTCTATATGTGAGGGGGATTCCCTTCTCATGCATACGCTTTGGGTTATTAGCCAAGGCTTCCTGGAGGGAAGCGGTAAGGGGATGGCCAGTCTTTCTGGTCAGTGCCTGCCTTGTACCTGTTGTCCCGCCGTCGTCCTCCGGTAGAGCCCTTCTGAGACTACTTGTATTTTTTAGATATGGCTTGGCTGTGCATCTGTCTGCCGACCTAACTTTACCAAATATAACCAGTGGTTCTGGCTCCTCTCAGTGCTGTATATGTATCGCCTCTGCAGGGGGTAGATTCGGGGGTGGGGTGGAGAGGTCAGGCGTAACACACTCCGCTAATAAATGCACGGTCCAGTTGAAAGTTGGATCCAAGGACTCAAGTTGAATTAGGCAGCATATGTGTGGTGTTTCCCTTGGCCTCATCACAGCAGAGGCCCATTTCTCAAGGAACATGATTCAGGGCTGCCCCTCTTCTGTCTCACACACTACATGGCAAAAATAAAGAAAGGCAAAGTTTCAGCTGTGCTGAGACCGGATGCGTCTCACACCACCTGATCCAGAGCATCCTTTCACGGTACAAAGCTGCCACTAAGAGAAGACGTGTTGGCTATTCTTTGATGGGGACCTGAAGTCTCATCGACAATGTCAAAGCAGAGAACAGGGTAGACACCAACAGTCCTCTGTTCAAGTGGTTCTTCTGTGTGTTGGGGAGGGATGAGGAGTGAACGAGTAAAGACAGAGGTACACAACATCCCCCTTGTACTTCTGTTTTATAGTAGGAAGTAGCACCTGTGCCAAGGCTTCAATCCTGCGCATATATCTGAACTCGGAGCTCTCCAGCAGAGCAATCCCGACTTTCAGGCGTTGAGCGGCAGATGTGCACATTTACATACACTTTCTCACAAAAATCAATTTGTCAAATACTGGAAGACTGCTTCCCTATGTGGGAGAACACGTCGAATGCCAATGACCCACTCGTTTTTGTGATGTTGCCATCACCCACCTCCTCGTCACATTTTGTTTTGGCCTCCATATGCAGAATATGCTGCCCTTCTGGACGGTACCTCGAGCTGGAGATGCTCCAGCTGGAATAAAGATGTGCTCTGAAAAGCAGCCACTGCCCCCTGGAGGCATGTTCATGCGTGTATCCTTGAGGTTACACTCACAAGCCCAGGAGAGCACACACACACCTGGTTTGTGGACCAGATGCATTTGCCACAAGCTGTGTACATTATTTACACACAGATCACGGTAGAAGGCGCATCACCAAGTGAACTTGGAAAGTGCAGGTGATGTGGTCTGACTGTCAGCAAGCTCTTCATAAACAACACAAAAGGAAGGGATAGCTGTGAAGGGCTTTAAGAATGTGGATTAGTTAAAGTACAAATCACCGTTCGTTCCTTTAACTCCCAACCTCGACCTCCCGATGCTGGTCATTCAACCTCCCAACCCCAGCCTGTTGAAGACTCTATCTTAGTAAAGTAGACTACAGAGACCGATGGGAAGTCTCGGACTCACACCGCTTGACCCTCCCTGAGTAAGCGAGGCCTCTGCACCTCATGCCATCTTTACTGGATCATCCACCTGCTATGAAGTGCTGGCATTGCAAACCAAAGAGGGATTCTACATCTCAGCAGGACACTGAATCATTACACAGATTCATGGTCAATCATGCATCATGAAGTGGAGAAGTGTGGCTCAATGGTTAGAGCGGCAGACCCTGATGCAGAGGTCTAGCCCCGGTACCAGGGTTCAATTCCCCGCCTCGGCGGGTCTTGGGCTCAAAATTCCATGGACCTGATATTTCTCGCCTTGGTGCCTATTCCAATCATGGAGTCCCACTCTGGGCAATAGCTTGCTTAATCTCCACAGCGGCCCCCACAGCGCTAAGGATGCCTGGCCTCCACCTTGGGGGTGCCCAGGAGTGGACACCTCACAGGGAAAGCCAGGATGGGTTCCACAGCGGTATTCGTACAAGCGCCTTGAGACCCTTGCGGGTGAGTAGTGCGCTATACAAGTATCATGTATCATCATGTACAAGGAACAGCTTTTCACTGTGTTTTCTCAGCGCACCGCACTTGTTACACATGTATGCCAGGTTGGCACCCTTATAGGTTGCTCAAGAAGCATTGGCAAAGCAAACAGGTGAGGTTTAATATGCCAACGCAAGCCCTGCACACATGCGGTTTGCATACTTTCAAACATTTCAGCCAGAACTACTAGCTGTGCCTCATTTATACTCACGTTTTATAAAACATGCACCACCTGTCAACTGAACGCCCGCTGTAAAACAGGTGAAGCCACTCTGGTTTATTAATTGCCATTTATTGTACCTCCAGAGTGTATTCCCAATTTTAGCAGATAAGAACCCAAGGTTTCTCGGATTCCATGAAGTGATGGAGCAAAGCATTGCATTTACCCAGAGAGTAGTCATCTTCAGGCACTACACAACCTCTGCTGGTATGTAGGCCTGTTGAACTATTAAACACACAGGATATCGGGGCAATACATGTGAAAAGCAGGCACCGTTCAGCCACAATCACCCGGTCCTTGCATGTAAAGCACCCCTGCCTACCTATCCCAACGACTGTTCGCCGCAGTCTGTCTTTGGTTTTTATACCACCAACATACTTCAGTCCAGTTTTCATAGCTGAATTATGTAAACATGTGCTAGGTGAAGGGACAGCCAACTGAATATGAACTTTTTGCTGCTGAGAACAGCGTATGACCTGCTCGTCACAGATCTGAGCCCCAGCAGGACAGCCTCAGCCTTTCATCCTTCTAAATGGGGTTAATAAGACACATTCGGTTTGGGAAAAACTATTCCTTCCGCATTGTTAGAACACTGCAATAATGCAGCATAAGGCACTGTGCCTGGCTTATATCACCATGCAAGAAAAATTAAGACCCTTTGTTGTACGGGAAGTGGGGCTAGGCAGCTCCAGCCGGTCAGTCTGTGGTCTGACAAGAACAACATCTGGACAACACAGAAGCCCAAAAACAATGCAAGGTCCACGTGGTATACATGCCAACCACGCACCCTATCCTCAGAGTTGCTGGAGGAGAGCCCCGCCCCCGACAGAGCACCTGATTGGCCAAATAAGTTGTTTGGAAGCAATCCAGAGTCCCGGATCCCCTGTCTCACTGCCATTGAAATAAGGAACACCAGAAAATATGCACTTTGGTAGCACTGGTTTATCCTTCCAGCCTGTGGTCTGACAGTTGGACTTGGATCAAGAGACCTTAGCAAGCATCCAACCTTCACTTCCAGTGAACTCTTACCCACCCTTTCAGTATTTTGACATCAGAATACAGTAAGACAGTTATCAAGTAGAAGAGTACGGGTGGGTGGGTGCGCCCTGCCAGATCACCCCATTGAAGGGTCAGTACTGCGTGGAAGAGGGTCTCTCAGTCAGCTCAGGCCAATGGCCACACAGAGAGCGGACATACATCACATGGTTGTTCCCAAGCAACAACGCCAGCACATACAAGATCAGGTAACGTGATTGGCTTGGGGCTCATTGCTTAAAACCTCAAGTTCTGAAGTATTGGCTATAAGGGACTAAAATGGCAGAGACAAACAAATGAATAATCCTAAAACCAGCCAAAGCCTGTGGGCGCAGAAGCCATAGAAGGGAGGCTCTATCCACAGCACTAAAAGAGAACGGGCAAGGATGGGCACCCACGCAAGGGATGGGGCACTCAACCATCTACAGCGTCATACACAGAGTACTGTAGACTCAAAGCTCTGTATTTTACCCGCTCGAGAGGAGCTTTCTTGTCCATCACAACATGATGGGGCTAAAAGATATGAGTTTACTACATCTATGAGAGCTGGTTTCATAGAAGATTTAAACAGGTGTTGATGGCGCTCGCTACAAAGAGGAACCGGAGTTCGATCCATAGCCAAAGAATTTAATTTGGAAATTGAAGTCTTTCAAGGTGGTTCTGAAACAAAACTTTGTGTACAATGTTTATAATATTTAGCAGTTGGGCATTTCACAAGCAAGGTTGGGGAAGGGGGATAAGGGAAGCAATCTCTCAATCTCCTACACAACTGCTGCAGCTATTGGAGACTTAGAAGCACAGATTATTCATAGCAGTCTTTCAGACGAGCTTTTACTTTGCACAGGAATCTTCACTTGTAAAAGGCTGGGGAGATCACGTGGACAGTCAACTCGCCCACTGTGGCACGGATTACCGTCTGGGACTATACGAAAGTAAAAATCAAAGAAACACAGCCGCAAGGTACTAGAGCATCTATTTCTACAGATCCTAAATGTCCTATTCGGTGTGTCTCAACCCAACTACAAAAGCACTAAATTAATTGCTTCCTACTCGGTAAAAAAAATATTTTCTTATAAAGAAAGTAAATCCATGCTTCTACAACAAGTTGGCCTAAATCAAGTTAGAGCTTCCTAAGTGAAAACATAAATGACGCAATACTTATGATCCTATATTAAAAAGTGTTTTCCAAATTAAATCCAAGGAATACTATAAGCTAATCACTCATGAAAGCACTTCAATCAATAGAATGTAGTTACACCTAAACCATCCCTTCAGTCTTTTTGTAACTGTCTTTCTATTCCAAACAAATTTGAGATTAAAAATAAAACAAGAAATAGAAAAGAACCAAACAAACCTAACAGCATCGCATTAAAAGAGTTCCTTGATAGATCAGCAGAAATTTTGATTTTCTATGATTTCAAAAATAGAGTTATTGAATGTCAAACACAACTGTGTTTCCAGCACACTATTCGAGATTTGTCCTGTTTTAAAGGAGCTCCTTTTGGCTTTAGAAGAAGACATCTGTTAGAAATGGGGTCTCTGGTTGGCTAAGGCTTGCGCCAAAGCCAGGCGGAGACCACCACTCTAGTCTGGGCAAGGGAGTTACACGCCAAGATAACCCCTGCTCACCCCCTTGGTAGCTTGGCACAAGCAGTCAGGCTTATCCCGGAGACAATGTGTAAAGCGTTTGCGCAACACACACACACAGCAGCAACACACTAGGCACACCACAAAAGGAACTCCACACAAGGTTATATATAAAAATAGCCTTTGTATTACAAGAAACACATTAGAATAGTAATCATGCAATGTACACTGTGCCAACTGGCACGGGGCAGTATTTAAAGGGGATTATATACACGACAGTGCAACATGGATCACTGTCAGAATCATCACTTAGTAGAAATAGTAACAGTAAGATTTATCATAGACGTAGAACACAACCAGTAAATGTAGCACAAATAGTGAATGTATAGCATAACCAGTAACTACTGGCCAACACTGTACTCCGTATTATAGCCCGCAACATAAAGCATATTATGCAATCAGCATCACATCTGGCGCAAACCACATTATGCGCCAACTTAGAGTTCTGCGCCCTATGTCCAGCAAAGTCAGGGCTGGCTGCAAAAGGAGCGAAAGCAAAAGGCGCATGTGCACAACCTAAACGTTGCAGCTGCCCACTAAGTGCTGGGCAGCTGTGACAATTAGCATGGGCACCAGCGGGCCCCCTGAGCCCCTGTCTGGGACTCTAAAGGAAAAATGCGTCCAAGGAAATAGGGGGCTGGCACTGTGGTGCTCCTGAACCCCCACTGGGGCTTTGGAAACAATATGCCCCCAGAAGAAATCAGCGCAAGCTCCAAAAGTGCCTTTTACAGGTCCCTCTCACCGGGACTCCGCAAGGTGCAGCAATCAGGCCCACAACCCTTGGGCGTCACCCTAAAACATTTGGGGAGCCCCACTCACCAGGACTTTGTCTCCTGGGTGGTCGGCACAGAAATCAGGCGGGAATCCTCGTGCGCAGCTGCTTTTACATTAGGACAGAATCAGCACCCTAGACAACATCAAATTACTGGCACAGAGGGGCGTGCACCTCCCTCTCATCCCCTTTACCACAGCACCTCAGCACCTCAGCACTTACTGTGAGGGGGCTGTGTTGAAACTGCAGGACCAGACCTCCATCTAGGTGCCACCAGAGTCCTGCTACAAGAATGCCCCCTTTGAGCCCCACTCACCGGGGTTTCTCTGTTGCGGCTCTCGGTCTCCTCTTCTCAAGCGCGGCGGGGGCAGGCACAGATAGTGTGCCTCGAGCCCCCACCGCTTTTAATTTCCTTGGGCTGCGGGGCTCTCCCTTCGCTATGAGAGCCCTGCCGACACACCAACGTACATCCCCCACTGCCGGGACCTTTCTCCTCGGGACCACAGCGGAAATGGAGCCCTCGAGGCTCCGAGACGTGAGCAGGCCCCCCCCCACCTCCCAGCCTCAGTTCCGGGTCACTCGTGGCAGCGGCAGCCCGCTCCGGCGAGCATCTTAGAAAAGCGGGGTAGGCTCCCGCAATGGAACACACAACTGCAGCAATGCCGGGTTGGCTCTGGCTCCATGAAATCAGAGTGATGCGGCGGCAACTGCGGAGTGGGCACCTGCAATGTAAATATCACCAAATAAGCGGGGTGGGCACCCGTGGTAATTAAAGGCAAAACTTGGCATCAAATCAAAGCGGGGTGGCCACCTGCGATGCAAAGAAAAATGCGGGGGAATCCCTAATTAAAGCAACCACAGCATCCCAGTGGGGTGGGCACTCTGTTTTAAAATCAATCCCTGAAGGCGGCAATAACGCAGGGTGGACTCCAGCTTTCCCCACGCTAAGCAGGGGAATCCCCCACGAGGCAGCCTCGCGCTGTAGGACACCAGCAGTCCTCCTGGGCCAAAACACAGCACTCGCAAGGGGCAAAGGTCCAGCGCTCTGGAAAGATAAGTAAAGCGCTCTTCCAGGAGCTAGGTTCAGGGGGCACAAGGCAGGGCTCGGGCAGGCCAGCACACAGGGCCCTCCAGCAGGGAGGCAGTACCTTGTGGCGGTTCCTCCTGGAGCCCAGCAGCAGCAGCCCCCGGCGTCAGGACCAGCACAACAGATCTCTGGGGTCACAGCCCCTACATTTATACACCACTATCCTTTGTGACACAGCACAAGGCTGGGATACCAGTTAGAACTGGTATAGGGGAGCTTTGCTGTGCTCAGCTCCTCTCTCCTTTCTCAGGTGGGGGCTATGTGCTCAGACGCACCACAAGGGGTGGAGCCAGCATTGTGGAGGGAAGGCACAGCCCTATTCAGGTCCCAGGTGCAACTCCTCCCTCCCATCTACATGCAGATCTCCCTAATCACCACTGGGCACACTCATTCTGACTCCTGGAGCCAACCACACCATCCAGCCCCTGACAATCACAAGCCAGACATGCAATTCATATCAGGAAGGCAGACACGCCGCACACAGAAATGCCAACTTCTAAAAGTGGCATTTCTCCACCAGTCACCATACATCTGCGCGCACCATGGCGCAGCATTTATTCTCACAAGTTCGCACATACTAAACTCGCCCCTGTACTCCTCTCATACCAGGAATTACCAGGGACACACACATCCTCCATGCATTCCTATGGGTGGGCAGGCCAATCTTACCACACACTTTACACTGGGCCACAATGCTCAAGTGCGCCAAGGCCAAAAACTACTAACATGAGGTCACAGAAAAGGCAAAAAGTTTAGGGGTGAACCTGCCAAAAGGGCCAAGTCCAACAACATCCAATTAAGTTTTTCCAAAATCTCTAGAACCTGGGATTGTAGCCGAAGCTTGAAATATGTGGTTATTAAACGCCTACTAATAAAGCATTTACTGAATCCAGACCCTGGTAGCTACTGGCATGTCTCTCTTCTTCCTTATTTATCAAAGCTACTACAAACAATGATGTTCCAAATTCGCACTGTGGAAAATTTCAAGTGTTTAGATACCCATCAAGCCGGATTCAGACAAGAACACGGTCTAGAATTAGTGGTAGTCTCAGTTCTAAATGACCTACGATGACGGGTGTCAGATGTTCAGGACTTTTGATTCTCCAAGATCCTTTAGCCACATTTGACCCTACAAACCAAAACATTTACATAAAAAGTTATGGAAAGCTGGAATTGGAGACAGAGTTCTAAACTGGGTAAAGTAGTTTTTAAATATAGGAATACAGTGTCTCATTTCCCCCATTTTTTTCAACTTCAAAATAAATAAAATATGATGTTCCTCAGAGCACAATCATTTCCCCTAATTTATTTAAGAAATATATGTATACATTAGCATGCAGTCTGCATCTTCTAGATACAAGATTCTTGACGTGGATGACACAGTTTTGGCCAGTCGTGTAATGAAAATCAATCTAATAACCAACGTAAAATGAGCATCATAAATTTAATTTGGCCTATAGTCATGGGGCAACCACCAGAACTGGTCACTGCAGTCGCAACCTCGGAATTTATATGGATTCATATTTCACTCTTACTATTCAAGTTACCAACACCACAAAAACTAAATCAATAAGTGCCTATGGGTACTCGGTCTTTTTGGCTGTTAAAAAAAAAAAAAATACACCAAAACCACCTTTTATTTGTCTATTATGTATCAACTCAGCTACTATGCAACTCGAAATAGTTAGATTCCATCACTCTGGGGAGGAAAAAAAACTTTACTGCCTTGGAGTACAAGACAGAATTATGTTTAGATCTCTTACCATTGTTCACAAAACCTATTTATGTCAGCACTCCTCCTTTCTTGGCCAAGAGAAGGCACCAATCTTCCAAGCATCTTTGTAATGGGCAGTTCCAACAATCCCCAGCTGCTGCCAAGCAACCAATGCACCTAGCATGTACTTTGCAGAAACAACTTTCTCTCCTTGTGTTTAGAAAGATGCCAACAATCATTCAAGTATTGTTTTTGCTACAGCTGTACAGTTTGGCGCAAAAACCCATAGGGTGTACTCTGCGCTCTGTAAATAAAGTAAACATAACCAGTGAAAAGATCAATCCATCGCCCCCAAAAATACCCATCTCCCGTGGCAAGTCAGACACATGCCAAGCTGCTGTAATTTGCAGCCTTGGTAGCTGATGAGCCTGAAACTTACACCTAATAAAACAGGAGTACTTTGTGTAGTTCAAATGTGACACCAAAGGGGTGCCCAGTAGCTTTAGTTTGTAGACCAAGCAAGGAAAGAGTTTTCTTAAAAACGGAGACCTGAGATTCCAACATAATTATATTAATACCAGGGTTAACAGAAGTGATTATGTTGGAGCCCTAGAGGAGGCCACTGGAATCAGCCAAGACCAACTGATGCAGATAGTTGGAAGGGGCTAGGCTCCTAGTCTTTTCTAAGCGATTGCTATGTCGACATTGTTTAAGGCTTGACTGGAGAAATAATTCAAACTATGAACACGTCTTAAGGCCAATGTGGTGCTTGTTGGAACAACAGAATTCTGAATATCAGCAGATCTATCCAGAGAGGTCATCCCATGGTTCCCACATCCAAGGGTGAAACAGCCAATGTACTCTCCAACAACCTAGACTGCAGCTTCCTCTACAGACAGGATGGAGACCAGCTGCTAATTCCCATAAGGATGTTGAAACCGGTTCAACTATACTGAGACAACAAACAGGTTGGAGGAAAAAAGCTCTGAAGTCTGCCCCTGAACTCAACCATCTCTTGGGCGATAAGATTAAGGGAACCATTAGTAGCATAAGGACAGGATCACACGGGCAACCACAGAAAGCGTTCTGTAAATAGAGTGATAAGCAACCTAAATCAGAAACCTGTGGAGTTTGTGCTAACAAGTGCCAGCCCCGAAGACCACCCAAGCCTGCAACCTGAAACTCCTGCTTTAAACCTTGTCGAACTGTACATTCTGTGCTAGACAAAGCAAACACACAGCAAGGCATTTGGTCATTAATGTCTTACTATATGAACTCACCACAGACTTACTCTCACCCCTGACTAAAAAGAGGGAGAACACAACTGAGAACCCCCTACACATTATTTCCAACAGTTCCACAATGTTGACACGAGGTATTACCATACATGCCCACTGACTCCACAAGATAAGGGGGAACATTGCGTATGTATCATTTGCATCTGTATTCGGAGATAAAAAATAAAAAAGCGAAGTGCCCAGTACTGTTTTAATTAGCGCAATAAGGAAAGAAGAAAAAGTTGTTTTTTTTAATCCAAAACATCGAAATGACTAAAGTTCTCATAATTACATGAACGTGAGCAATGTTACCAGTCCTGCTGGAACTCCACAGTGTGTTTTTTGCAATTTGCACCCCGAGCGGGCTGGGTATGCTCAGACGTGAGTCCCAGGCTCTCCACACCACTGTAGTCAAGCTATCCAGGCTGATGAAGGCTGATAGCCAGAAACCGGTCCTTGGATGATTGATTCCGGTCTGGGAAAGACATGGCTTGGTAGTTCGGACTGGACTGTTCCCATGAGGCACAGGGTCAGAGCTGATTTGCATATAGCCAGTGCCTAACCCAGGGTGGTGTGGAGTGCAAAAAAACGATGGATTTAGGCCCAGATCCTTGTACTGGGGTGAATGTATGACATTGTTCTACATTCTGTCCATCAACTGTGTTTTTTGCAATTTGCACTCCACAGATGAACGCATGGGGAGTGCCCAGTGTCGCATGGCTGGATCAGACCCAAGCACTCATCTGCTCTAAAAAGCACGGAGCCGAGATCCAAAGGGAACTGGAGCTGCTGGTGAGCTGCAGAGATGTGCATTTCAGATAAACAGACACAGATTCAGAGAATTCTAACACTTCTCGACAAATGTTGTGTCCAAGATCCAAATAATACCTACTGGAGTACAAATCTTAGGCAGCAGATAGAGGCACAGACACATTTGGGGTAAAGAGTGCGGAGTGAAGATGAACAGTTTAATTACATTTCGTAGTTGGTCCAATTAAACATTTGAACAGATCAGTCTCTGAAGAGCAGAACGAACTTACAAGAGTCCCATGAGAGAAGCTCCTGTGAGGGGATTCCAGCATCAGAACTTCTGAAAACTGCTAGTGCTTCTGTGACCCACACGTGCTGCTGAGGATCTTTATGTGTGGTGGCATCTCGTGCCTGGCACTACCCACAAACAACGGCAAGCTTCTTGTACATTCCCTGCACATCCTTCGAAAGCAGCTCGATGAGCACCCATTCTTCACGCAGAGGGCCAGGGTGGTGGGACATGGAGGGAAACATTGGTTCTTTGGAGAGAAGGTTGGAGATCGCTGTAAGTAATGCAGTATTTTCCTGGTGACCAGCTACAGTTACACCCAAAAAACATTCTGCCTTACACAGCTCTAGCTTCAGTCTCTTCGTTAACTATAGATGTAGATGAAGAGGCCCTCCACTGCCCATCACAGCCTAATCTGTAATACAGGATATTCCACCAATTAGGTTGTGAATTTCAGGTCACGAAATCAGACCATCTTCAAATTTGTTCTGATAGTAAAAGCAGACTTTGAGGTAGATAGTGGAGATGTGCCATCTGCCAAGCAGACATAACTAAAGTAAGACTTCACTGTGGAAGAAGAACGCAAATGTAAAGGCTCGAGGGGGTTCTGAAACAACAAAGGGCTCAACAGAAAGGATTTCACCCCCAGAGTCAGCCTTCAGTGTGTATGAGTATCACCAAGCAACAGTAAGGACGACAGAAGGGGTCTGCACAGGTGCAATGATGAACAAGGGGGCTGCACATGAGCAAGGAAACACGTGGTGGCAGATGGTGTACCAGACAAGGTGCAAATGGCCTCACCCCCATCAGGAGTGCACATCCTAGTTTCCCACCAGGGGCAGGCTCACACTACAAACTGGAGCCCGAAACAGATCGACAAACAGCATAAGCTGGGAGAGGTCAGGCCCTACACAAATGGATAGCAGAGGACACGAATATGGCAGGAATATTCTCCTGCATAGAGGAAGATTATTTAGTATTAAGTAACTTCAAAGGAAACACTGACGAAAGAATTTGCAGCATTCATAGAACATACAAATAGCACAAAATGCTGGCATAAATGTCGACAACAGGCTGAAAACAAAGCAGGCCTTCACAGCTATGCTTGCATATATGTGCATACTTTTGTCTAAAACGGAATCCTGCGGTTTGGTTTGGCTATCCATCAAGTATTGGCATTCGCAATCCTGGGATATTTGACGTGTTATATAAAGCCATTGTAGTTTGGTGAGGTGCTCCAACCAACCAAGATGATTTTATTGTACTATTTGAGTAAAGCCTGCCTCAAAATCTTACAAGGACAATTGGTGCTGCGATTAGAAAAGGCCAGTATCAAAGACTAGCTATAGAGAATCACCCAGAAACTAAAGTCAAGCCGAACTTCAAGTCATATCAGTGAAATGTTTTATAATAAGTGCTCGCAGTACAATTCCAGTACGAGCGATTCTTCGCAGTGTAGATACAATTTTAACACATTATAAAAGTATTGTCTCCCTCCAGCTTATGGTGACGAACCCAGCTTTTAGAGTACACTGGGGTACAATCGTGCTATTTTTCCAACTACAAAACAGATGTTATTTATTTATTTTTTATTTTGAAAGTTTTATATAGCGCGAACAAGATCTTCGCAGATATCAGAGCGCTTTACAGAGGAGGGGAGCATGTATACGCAGATACATCAATCATGTTAACAGTACATTGAAGTGATATCATAAAACAGTCAAGTAAGACAATTTCAAAGTCAAAAATAAAAGTACAAGGGTTCGAACAAGTAGTACAGATGAGTATCGAGTCTTTGTAGTTTTTCCTCAGTAGTCGTTCAAGTGTATTTAGCCATGAGGATCGCTTTCACTTCTCTCTTGAAAAGTATGGTAGAGGTGATAAGCCTTGTTTCAGGGGGGAGCGAGTTCCAAATCCTGGGAGCCATTCCTGAGAAAGAGCGTTTAAAGGTTTTTTCCTTGCGGAATCTTTTAGGCTTAAGCAGAAGGTTGTTTGTGCCTCTAGTGTTTCTGGAGCCTCCAGAAATCGTCAGCTTCTGAGCGAGGTATCTAGGTGAGCTCAGGTGGACAGCCTTGTGGGTCAGACAAGCTATTTTCAGGTGTATTCTGGCTTCAAACGGCAGCCAGTTCAATGATTTGAAGTCAGGGGAAATGTGTGAGTGTTTTTTTGATCCAGTGATAAGTCTCGCTGCGGCGTTTAGAGAGGCTCTTATGGGTGCCGTAGTAGCTAGGGGGAGACCGCAGAGGGCGGTGCTGCCGTATTCTATTCGAGGTATGACTAGTGATTGTACCGCCGTCTGGAAGTCTTTGGCTGGAAGGAAAGGTTTAAGTTTCCTAAGGGTGTTGATTTGGTAGTTTGCTCCCTTAGTTGCTTTGTTGATGTGTTCCTGCATGCTGAGATTGGTGTCAAGTGTTATGCCCAAAGATTTCGCTGAATCCACGATGGTGGGTTGGACATTGAGCGCCGTTAGTTCATTAAGCCACATTTGTGCAGTAGTGATCTTCGCTGGAGGTGAGATCAGGAGGAACTCTGTTTTTAGGGCATTGAGTTTGAGATGGTTAGCGGCCAACCAAGATTGGGTGCTTCTGATCGTTGAGTTCAAGAGCGTGATGTCTTTGGGCGATTGTAGTTTGAGATAAAGTTGGGTGTCATCAGCATACATGTGGAAGTGTACATTGGATTCTTGCAGCAAGGTGGTGAGGGGTTCCATAACTAGGTTGAACAAAGTTGGGGATAGGGAGGATCCTTGTGGGACGCCTAGCGATACGGGTCTTGGTGCGGACATCAGGTTGTTGCTCTTGAATTTCTGCGACCTGTTTTGCAGAAAGGAAGTGAACCATTTGAGCACAGTTCCAGATAGGCCCATTCTTGTGTTTAATAGTTCGAGTAAGCTCTCATGTTTGACGGTGTCAAATGCGGAGGAGAGATCAAGGAGGATGAGGAGGCAGGTGTCGTTATGATCTAGTATTTGGAGGGCGTCGTCGATTATGTGAATCATGGCAGTTTCCGTACTGTGATTAGCTCGGAAGCCTGATTGATGAGAGTTGAGGAGATCAAATTGAGTAATGTGTTTAGTCAATTGTATTTGTGCGCATTTTTCCAGCAGTTTGGCCAGAGTCGGAATGTTGGTAATGGGACGGTAGTTGTTTAGGTCAGAGGGGTCGGCTGTAGGTTTCTTTAGCAGGGGTGTTACTTGTCCGACTTTGAGGGAGTCGGGAATGATCCCTTGTTGAAGTGAGCTGTTGATAATTTTGGTCCAGAGTGGAAGGAGCGACGGGGTAAGGACTTTGACAGCGTTAGCAGGAAGGGGGTCCGTGAGGTGATTGGATGGTTTCAGAGTGCTGAGCAGTTTGCCAATTTCTTCTTCCGTGTAGGTGACAAAGGTTGACCAGGTTGCATTGTTTTTTGGTTTAGTGGGTGTTATGCGGTGGGGTTTGGGATAGCTGCTTGCGTCCATGAGGAGATCATTCTTTATGTTGTCAGTTTTTTGGTTAAAGAAAGAGGCGAAGTCTTCGCAGGAGGGAGCTTCGCATATAGTGTTGAGAGCTTGGGGTTGTTCTTTGGTTTGTGTTCGGATAAGCTCAAACAGCTTTCTCGGACGATTTTTGGCTTGGTCGAGCTGACGGCTGAAGAAGACTGATTTTGATCGTTTTATTTTCCTGAAGTAGGCATTTCTCTTTTTCTTCAGGTTTTTTAAGTTCAGTGCAGAGGGAGCTGATCTCCAGGAACGCTCTGCCATTCGCATGGCGCGTCTATTGTCATTGAGACTCCCGTCGTACCAGGGATTGGAGATTTTTGTGGTGGCTTTTTTTAGCTGCAAGGGTGCAACTTCATTAATTATTGTGGTCATATTGTTAAGATAGTGATCAGTCAGGGATTGGACGTCCTTAACGCCAGCCGGAGGAAGTAGTAGGTTGCAACAGTTGGGGGTCAGAGAGTTTGAGTTTAGCTTTTTCATGTCTCTTTTCCAGACTTTGGGCCTGGCGGATTGAATAGGGTTAAATTTAACTTTTTCATTGATGAAGAACGTGATAATATGATGGTCCGACCAGTCACAGGGTTGGATAGATTCGAGTTGGATAGAGGCCTCTTTGGAGATGATAAGGTCGAGGGTAGAGCCTTTCTTGTGTGTTGGGCTGTTGCAAATTTGTGTAAGGTCAAGGGCGTTAAGGAAGTTCTTCAGACCTTTTACCACCGCATCCTTATGATCGTTCCAGTGGAGGTTGAAGTCCCCAAGGTATATTTGTGTGAGTTGCCGCCCTGAGTTGGTTGAGATCATGTCCATGATTTGTTGGGAGAAGGTGAGGTTGTCACCGGGTGGGTGGTAGACGCCGTGAAGAGTGCAGATCGGTTTGCCCTCACTGATAATATCTAGGCTGATGTATTCACAGGACGTTGGGGAGGGTAGGGGAGGGGAAGGTACTTTCAGGACAGAGAGGTTGCTCCTGTATATACATGCGATTCCGCCACCTTTTTTATTGCCAGACCTGTCAAGTCTAGTGATGTGGTAGTTGGGGGGAACCAGAATGTCCATTATAGGTGTAGAAGATTCTGTTAGCCATGTTTCAGTCAGGATCATTAAGTCAAGATCCAATTTTAGGATGAGATCAGCGATAGCGGTGGAGTGTCTAGCGGCTGATCTGCAGTTTAGGAGAGTGCATTTGAGACGGGGTGTGTCGAGGGTTGAAGGGTGTTCTAGAGCGAGGGGGACTTTACTCAGGTTACTGTGTATAGCGACTCTGTTATTCAGTGTGGGGGGTCTAAGGGGATTGGGGTGAATCGTAGGTATGGCAGTGAGAGTGTCGGGTGTGTTGCTAAGGGGAGCTGAGTCATAGGAGCGGAGGAGGATGATTGTGTCTAGGTCCGAGAGAGAGTTGCAGGAGCGATGAGGGCGGTTTTCACGATTGCGAACGGGGATTGAGGTCCAGTGCGGTGGGGGTCGAGTGCGAGAGTTCGCCGCCCGGGTGGGGGACCAGTTGGGAGGGGAGGTGATGGTGGAGGCGCGTGAGTGATGTCTGGGGTGTGTGCTGAGCCGTTGTTTGATGATGTGGATGTCTTGTTTGATCTGGTGGAGGGTGTTGGGTGAGGGGTGACTGGAGTGTGATAGACAGAGTAGTTGTTGTTTGATGATGTACATGTCTTCTTTGAGTTGGAGGAGTGAGGCCGTAATGTGGTCCGCAGTGGGACATGTGTTGGAGGTGGGGATGGGAGGGTCAGGCGTGGATGACATAGGGGAGAGGTTGTTGGTGCGGGGGAGAGTATTGGTGGTGGGCGTAGAGTGCAGGGTGGAGGATGGGCATTTATTTGTGGTGGCGGGGGTGGATGTTGGGTAGTGGGGGGTGAGCCTGGGGGGGAAGTGGGATTGAAGATGGGGTCGAGTTGAGTTGATGGGGGTGGCGTGTTCTGTGTGATTAGTTAGTGGGAGGAAGTGGGGGCTGAGAAAGGGTGGGGGTAAAGGGTGGGGTTTGCCTTTGTGTGTGTCGGTCTGCTGTTGATCTAGAATAGGCCGGTTGCGGGAGGGAGCTGTGGCATCAGGGGTGTGAGGGACGGGGGTGATAGGAACGGGGATGAGGGCTGGTGTGTAGGTGGAAGGGGTGGGGTGGTTGTTGTAAGAGGGAGAGAGATCTATGTCTGTGCTTGAGGGATGCGGGGTAGCTACGGTAGGTGGGAGAATGACTAAGGTGCCGGGAGTAAAGGGGTGATGCATGTCTTTTTGGGTGGGGGCTGTGGTATCAGGGGTGGTGAAGGGGATGAGGGCTGGTGTGTGGGGGGAAGGGGTGAGGTGGATGGTGCAAGAGGGTAAGTAATCTATGTCTGTGCTCGACGGGAGGAAGGTAGATACGGTAGATGGGTGAGTGACTGGGGTGTCGGGAGTGAAGGATAGGTGCAGGTTGTTTTGGGGTTGGGCTGGGTTAGAATGGATGTGGATTGAGGCTGTGGTGTCAGGGGTGACGGGAATGGGTGTGGTATGGGAGGGTGACAAGGTGAGGTTGTAGGGGGGGGAGAGGGTAGATGGGTGAGTGACTGGGGTGTCGGGAGTAACGGAGAGGTGCATGTTGTTTTGGCGTTGGGCTGGGTTAGAGTGAATGTGGCTTGAGGATGTGGTGTCAGGGGGGACGGGAATGAGTGTGGTATGGGAGGGTGACAAGGTGAGGTTGTAGGGGGGGGAGCGGGTGCCGCTGGAATGTGTGGGTGAGGGATCTATGTTTGTAAATGTGGAGTGCGAGGTAGCTACATTAGGTGGGTGAACGTCTAGGGTGCCGGGGGTGGAGAGAAGGTGCGTGTCGATTTGTGGTTGAGCTAGGTTAGAAGGGTTGTGGTTGGGGGCTGTGAATTCAGGGGTGATAGGCCTGCGGGTGTTATGAGTGGGGGTCCGATGACTGGCGAGGTGCTGTTTGAACGTGGGGAACAGGTTGTCTAGTAGTTCCAGGTTCTTGTCTGTGGATTGAATTAGGATAATCCCGTTATTGTATATAGTTATGGTTGTTCTGCCCGGGAAGAGTTGTGATGGAGTGATGGAGAGTTTTAGGCCATGCGCGAAATTCCTGGAGGTGGAGACGGTGAGTAAGGTGCGGAACGTGTTTCTCCATTGGGCTCTGCGTGTGGTGTGGAAGATGATATCAATGTTCAGTGAACCATTGACTGGTGAGAAGTAGGTGTCTGCACAAGGAGTTTCAGGGTGGGACCTCAGGAAGCTGTGTTTAAAACGTTTAGCGGCTTTTTTAGTGAGTGAGGGTGGGTAGTTGATTTTGTATGTGTGGTTGCCGACAGGTTCCATGATGGGAGGACAATCTAGGTAGGTGTAGGAGGGAGGGTGTAGGAGGGAGGGTGCACTGTCCTAATGATGGGAGGACAATCTAGGTAGGTGTAGGAGGGAGGGTGTAGGAGGGAGGGTGCACTGTCCTAACCAGTTGCAAGGGCCTAAAGTGATACTGGTGCATGCACAGTAATGCTATGCGCAGAGTACCTTGAGGTAGTAGTAGTCAGTGCAACATCTTGAGGTAGCTTATAACGAAGAACCAACAAATAAATGAATGAGGTAGCGAACAAAAAATGGTGAGTGATAGGGATGTGGCTTACCGCATATACAATATACAAATGGGGCAAGCTACTATTGAATTACTGAATCCGAGGGGCATAATAGTAATACATGTGTGCAAAAGCAAATGTCAACCGTAGCTTACATAGAATGAATGAATAGGACACTAGTGAGTGGCCAATTATCCAAAATGAGGGGTAGCCGTCGGTGTCGTCCGGGAGTAAACAGCGAGTAGCTGCAGCTCACCGTGAAGTAAAGGAAATATGAGGTAGCAATCAGTTAAATGGACCCCATCGTGATGCTATTGAGTGTCCAGAAGTACCCAAAATGTAAGGGTGGCGTCAATGTAATCCAGTAGTATAAAGTGACTGGGTGTAGATTACCAAATAATGAGGTATATGATGTGGCATTCAGTGCATAATAGGGATAAAAGTGAGATGGGATCGGCTTACAAAAATGCTTACAAAACAACAGCTTACAAAATGTACACTATGCAAATAGGGATAGAGTACTAAATACCTGCTGGACTAGATGCTAACTATATACTAGTACCATTATAGGTGCAAACTTAAGTTACAATAGAGACTAAGATTCTAGTGTTTAACCGGTAAAACATGAGAGCAGGTTATATACAGTGTGTAAACTACCATTAAATATATAATACTGCAATAAAAGGCAGACAGTAAAACATGAGAGCAGGTTACGTAAGAAGTGCAAAAACCATTAAATATATAATACTGCAATAGAAGGCAGACAGTCACATGAAGAATTAGATGCAGTGCTATGCAAGACTGTGATGGGTGGGATTGGTATAAATGGCCAGTTCTTAGGTTAATGTTCAACTGGTGGGAATGACTAGTCCAAGATGGCCGCCAAAGCGGCCGCCAAGTAGGGGGTTGAGTCGTTAGTCCTCTTTTGGTTGTTGCTGTTTTCAAGGCAGGGAAAGCAGTTTCACATTCTATTCCAGTTGGCTCGGACCTTGCATTCCAGGGGAGTGTTATCTACAATCTGGTTATCTTAGTGATCTCAGGATGCGCTGCTGAGGGGCCTCGTGGACTCAGGCGGTGCGAGGGGGCAATTAATTGCAGTTTATGGCTCCGGCCATTTTGAGCAAAGATGTCTTGCACAAAAACAGTAACGAAAAAGACGAAAAAACGAAAGGGGCAAAGTAAATACCTTTTTCATCAGACGAATGGGGCAGAGTAGGCACCTTTTCCAAACATTCGCCTGTCGCGTTAGCCACCTTTTCCCGCTTACGCCTGTTGGGTTAGGCAGCAAAGAGTAGTTGTAATGCTGACGACAGTTTACCGCATCAGCTGATCAGCCGCTGCCGCCGCCACCTATTCTGCTGTGGTGCCGGCGGTTCTGTTCCTATGTTGTTCTATTTCCCGCTGGTCTCAGAACGACCCCCGCAGGTAGTACAGGGCTCGCAGCTTCGAGACACCACAGACCGGTGCAGTCCCTGGGGTCCTCCCGCTGCTCAGTCCCCTCAGGTCCGCTCCGGTGTTGCTGCAGATGCCCTCAGGAGCCCTCCCGCGGGCAATGAAGTTCTCCCTGTGCGTGTGCGTGCGACTGGCGGCTCCTCTCTGCAAAACCCCGCCAGTCGCGGCAGCCGGCGCACCAACTCGCGCCTTTGCCTTGAAGCCGTCGGGGGGGCGGAGGACCTCACTCACCTCCCCAGAGCCGCTGCGAGACCTCTTCTGTGATGTGCAGGAAGCCCGGAGCGGCAGCCGGGGCACCAACTCGCGCCTCTGCCATGGAGCCGTCGGGGTGGCGGGGGGCCTCACTCACCTCCCCAGAGCCGCTGCGAGACCTCTTCTGTGGTGCGCAGGTATCACGGAGCACTCAGCAGGCTCCCGGAGTCCCAGCCGCCCAATCCCAATGACGCGACGGGGGGAAAGTCCAGAGTCCCAGCGTCGCAATGTGTCCGCAGGTCGGTGCTTCCCAGGTTCCAGGCTCCGCCGACGATCAGGTCAGCAATCCAGTTACTCGTAATATCCTGTTACTTGTATTGTTTATCCAGTTACTTTTCTTTCCGCTTCTGATGTGTCTGATGGGTGCTAATCCGGGATAAAGCCCGAGGCGGGGTCCCAAGCACCGGGAGCTCTTCACAGGAGCTCCTACCAGACGGCCATCTTGGCATCTTCTTATTAATGCCATTTGTATTACTATCATGAATTCAAGCCGTCGTGTGCCACACTATTAGTATAGACTGACTAGATTCCTACCAGCTTTTCGTAAAAGAAAAAAAAAATCAGTAAATTCGTTTTTGCTAAAAGCTTACTGTTTAGAGAACGTTTCAGGGCGCCTTAACATGTGAAATACACTGAAAGAAGGAAAACTGAGAAGCACAAAAATTGGAGAACAACCCCAATTATTGTGGAGCAAATCAGTACTTTTTCCTAAGACAAATAGGATAAAGTATATTCCTAGTTTTCTCTTCGATTGTTGAACAACTCGCACACAAGGCTTCCAAAATGTTGGTAAATCAACTAGCAGCTATATATTTTATCAGCTCACAATCTCTTAGCATAAGTTATCACTTGATGCTGGTAATTTTTTTACCAACAGTGGGGCACTTTTATGGCAGCTTTTTAAAATCCGATGATTGAAAAAAAAACTATCAAATTACTTATACACACACCTGAGGAGGTTTGAAAGAGTGCCCTTTCGTCCAGCTTTTCTTAGCATCTACATTATGGAATCTAGCCGCTAGACGTTCTATAATCAGTGATTCAGCCATTACTAAGTTATATGTAGTGCTTTCCCTGCAATTACTATATATATATCAGTCATGTGGTGGCCTCTTAGGTTTAACTGAAAATGTTGAAAAACGAAGTTATGGTGTGGAGATCATTCAATTCAGAGAGTAGTCAAAATACAAGGGATAGATTGGTGGGAATTTTTTAGACATTAAATCTGCTTAACATTTTTAAATATCACTTTATTCCCGTAGGTCAGGAAAGCCAGCAAAAATGAGATCATTTGGCGTACAATTATCAAATACAATCATGAAAATAATTAACTATTTGAAGATGGTCAGACTTCAAAAGCTGCTTTTTGTTTCCTTTTGCATGCTTTGACCAGAATCTTCATGTATTTAAGGATCTGTTCTCATTCAAGTAAAACCGGGTTAAAAACAACTCTATAAGGCTACAAAAATAGCAGTAGTCAATACATAAAAGGTGGGCTACCTATTCAAAGTGTTAAACAAAAATCTGTGTTCCAGGAGCATCCTAAACTAATACTGGTTTGCTTTAAAAGGAGAAAGAATGTATTTTCAACACCAGAAGTACAGATGGAACCTTGGCGACCTTAACCACTTCGACGCTAATGACAAAGCCAGCTCGTTATGGGCGTTACCTGCGCTGCGCTCCTGACGAGCTGGCTTGGTCATAAACAGGCCAATTTTTATTTATCAGCGCACAGCGGGAAAACGCGGTAGCGCTCATTAGGTTAAAGACCTTTTCTTCCCATTGATTGACCAGATCAAACATGATCTAAAACTGTATGCTCCTCCAGACTTACCTTGTCCGGCCGTGAGGGGAACGGCTTGTGTGTCCCTTCGACAGCGGGTCCCAGCAGGCGCCGTGAGGGAAACGGCAGCACAGGAACATCGCCATCAACAGCTGCAACCGCCGCGGGGGCCGGAAACTCCAACTCCCAGGTGCCCCGGCGGCCAGGTCGCGTCTGTGACGCCAGCACTGCGCCCGGAGGTGCCAGAAAAGAACGGAACGCCTCTCGCCCCGCGAGTCGCGCGCGGGAGAAGCCCTGGACAAGGGCGGGACAGTCCGCGACTGGCCAAGGCTGGGCTGGGCCACGACCACTGCTTGACTGTACCCAGAGACCTGTGGACTACATATGGTAATTTTAATTTGTACAAGTGATTTAGCTGTTAGTGCTATTCACAGTAGCTGTAACCTGGACTACCATTTATTAACCATTACTGGGTTTCAGCTTATCTTCATTTCATTGCTTTTCGGATTTTTAAAATTTGACCTATTGTCTTAATATAAGGTTCCCCATCATCATATTGGTGTTGTGTTTCTCTCTTGTAAAATGTATAAAAACCTGGGAGGGAACGTCCGATCCACTGTAGCTACACTCGACAACTATCTGGTGAAAGTTGTTGATAAAATCAATAAAGAACGTAGATTATCTCTGGGACGGGGGACTGTCCCAGACCCACTGATCACCGCCACTGAGATATCAATTCCCCTGTCCACCTCTCAGCTTATTCCAGCTATCGTTGATAGCGATGTGATAGGCGCTTCTGATAATTCCATTATCCAGGGCAGCATCGCTCCGGCGATACCACAGGATAACCAAGACACTAATGTTTCCATCAATGACTCTGAAGCTCCCAGCACCCCAACTCCAACCCCTAAAGTGCAAAGAGTACTACTGAGGTCAGGGAGACATTTAAGTAAACCTATGCCGCCAAAAAGGGGGGTAACCCGAAAGTATAAAAGAAACACAGACCCTATATCAAAAGGAGTAATTAACGACCTACATAGATCCCAGGATGATATATATAAGCCCCACTAATTTTACACTAGCTCCTGATCAGTTAGACGCTTTGATCGGTATTATAGATGCCAAGCTAGAAAAAATTGTACTACCCCTATTGGATAAACTCGAGACAGTTTCTAGGGAATTGACACGCTTGGGGGGATTGGTGCAATCTAGTTTGAGCCCAAATATTAGCCCCTCATCGGCCCCTATGGTGAGTGGTGGAACCAGTATGCCCATGCAGCTCAACAATAACCCCTTAGGAGGTGCTGCGGTTCGGCCTAACCCTTGTCCGCCCTCACAGCAAAGTAATATCCCTAACGCAGCTGTTACGGTTCAGGGTCAAACTAACAAGCCTCCGCAGCAGACCACCAAAGGTTTAGCTAAAGTAACAGCAGCGATACCAGCATGCTCCAATACCGTCCCCCCGTCTTTGCCTTCTACCGGGAATTCAGGTAATCGGACCACCAGCTCAGATAGGGGGAAGTCTAAAACCCACGGCTATTTACACCCGAATCTCCCACCTGACTGTGCACCTTATGTGGCGGTACTGACCAACGTCCCGCCAGCCAGAGATGAGGGGCCCCATCGTGTAAACGAATCGCAGGATTCGCTTAAACACAAAACCGTGGCATGGCTCAACCGTGAATGTGGCTTTCCAGTTGCACTGGCGGACCAGATTTTGGTTACCACCAGAACCAACTGGATCGGTACTACCCCTAAGAATATTTCTGGAGATTGCATCATTATAAACTTTAGTAATCCCCACCTTGCAACTACTACCCTAATTAGAGCCACCTCCCGCCCCTGTAATGAGAATGGTATTTCTCTCCGCCCCCTAGGCTATTTTTATAGACAGTTTATAGGCCAGCCCCACAGGGACGATGGGCAGTTGAATAGGAGGGGTGCAGGTTTTTATGGTGAGCAAAGTGGATTTCAGGTGGACATTTCCAATAGTTTCCAATGTCTAAGTGGGTTAGACCTTAATGACTGACTGGAGTCTGGTTTGACTATTACTGATAACAGGGAGGAGCGGGGTCCATGCGATGGTGGACAGAGTTCTTACCCACTGGGGTGTACAACCACCGCCAGTGAAGTATATACCCCTGTAGATTGTATGTCTGAGGCCATGGTGGATGAAACTGGAGGAGGTATGGAGAGTCCACCTAAAATTACCACCTCCGAGGTTAGCCCACAGCCTTCACATATTCAGCATGGTAGTGGTCGACCACCCTATGGAGAAGGTTTTTGTAGCTGCCACATTGCTAGTTGGAATGTCGCAGGTATTAGGTCTAAAGCGGATTGTCTGGGTTGGACAGAATTTTTAGCCTTATTTGAAATTATATGTTTCCAGGAAACCTGGTGCCTGGACTTTAAGGGCTATGACGGATTCGTCTCATATCAGCTACCCGCTATTGGATCCTTGTCGGGGAGAGCGAAAGGGGGCCTCCTGGTTTTGATCTCTGTTGAAACTCCTTTGCTGGTTAAAAAATATGTAAAAGTGGGGGTGCATTCTCAGATCCTGTGGTTGTATAATGCGGATGGTAGGAACATCCTTTTAATTAACTTTTATAATAATATTTTTGACAACACTAGGGACCAGGCGGTAAAAGCACTATCAAGTGCCCTCGACGATATTATTAAAGCTTCTAATGTCGTCTTTGATCTGTTTATGGCAGGGGATTTTAATGCTGCCACCTGCCCTTTTTCTGATCTAAACTTATGTGGGGTGGTAAATTGTCAAGGAGAGGGTGTATTACACTTTCAACATAATCATTATGGGGAATCATTAAATCTTTTCCTCCATGGACATGATATGAACATTATGGTTAACGACAAAAACGATTGTGAGGAATACACCCCCACCTTCACAGGCCGTGGAGCTACCTCAGTGATCGACTACATCTGTATCTCATCGAGGCTAGAACCCTGGATTATGGCACCTAAAGTTGTAGATATGCAGCTTAGTGACCATAATTGCTTGACTGTAGAGGCCCTCTTATGGGAAAACAAAGGGACTCCCAATACGGGGAGTATTAATAACATCGAACCCCACCGCCCCAATGGTACGAGAATCAGGTGGAAAGGGGACAAGGCTGAGATCACGTCTGGTTCTATTATTAAAAGTTGTTTGTCAGAAATAGTAGGGATTTTAGATGACGGTGGCGCCACTGCAAACTCTATAAATCGATTCATTTATATTAATTCTGTAATTGATTCTAAACTTACCATTACCTCTAAGCATAAGGAAGGTCGCTTGCGGGGATGGTTTAACCAAGCCTGTACATTAGCCCTTAGACAAGAGCTTGGTTTTAAGTCTCAGAGGTAGTTATAAGGAAACCTTAAAACGCAGGAAAAGCGGAGCTCCAGCAGGATGCGTGGGATAATCTGGCACAGGCTGCTGAACTGAACGATTGTACCCTGTTTTGGAAAATAATTAATTCCCCTTTTCCTAAAGATGAAAAAAACCCTGAATTAACATCCACCGTTCTTAGGGAAGAGTGGATTTCTCACTTCTCAAAAATATTTGATTCAGGCAGTGTAAGGGAGGATACGGCGGTTAGATGGCCTCATCTGCCACTTAACATCTCCGTTCCAGAGGTCTTAGATAGTATCAGGGCTAGTAAAGGGGGGAAAGCACAGGGTTCGGACGGGGTCCCAATCAACGTTTATAAACTAGTACCAGAGGTATGGGGCCCACTTTTAACTAACATTTTTAATGCTGCAGTCTGCAATGAGGTGCCTCCCACATGGGAAGAATCCATAATTGTTCCAATATTCAAGAAAGGCAATCGTGGGGATGTTAAGAACTATCGCCCGATTTCCTTGTTGGATTCTTCCGTAAAGTCATGAGCCGAGTTCTCATGGCAAGATTAGAAGAATGGGTGGAGGAGAATGGTATACTGGCTGACAGTCAATTTGGTTTCAGGAAAGGCCGTGGAACGATAGAGCAATGTCTTAACCTAGACTTGCTTATCGGTAAATATACCCTAGCAAAAACAGGCTCTATTTATCTCTGCTTCGCGGATTTAAGTAGTGCCTTCGATCTAGTGGATCACGCCATCCTGTGGGCCAAGCTTATCGAAATGGGGGCTCCTGAGGGTATCTTATTTTTCCTGGCACGACTGTACACCAAATTACGTGCTTGTGTACGTTACGGTACCAAAGGGGAATGTACCACCAAGTTTCAATCGGGCGTGGAATTAGACAGGGATGTGTGTTGGCCCCACTGCTCTTTACTCTTTTTATCAACGAGATAGACTCCATCTTAAAATCTATGGCAGTGGATGCTCCTACAATACACGGTGAACGAGTCCCAGTTTTATTATACGCGGACGACGCGGTTTTAATCTCACGCACCCCCTTAGGCCTCCAACGGTTGATGGATGGTTTTTCCCTATTTATCAAAGGAAGAAAGCTAGTGATCAACAAATCCAAAACCTTTGTAATGGAATATAGGCGGAGGAACGGAAAGAAGCCCTTTTCATATTTCATCGATGGGCATAAGGTTCAACTTGTTGATAAATTCTCTTATCTAGGGGTTACTTTTTCTAACAATAAATATAATAAATGGTCTAGCGAGCATAATAATGTAAGGTCTAAGATGGCCAGGAGTTCAAATGGCATATTTACGTTGGCTACGAAGTTGGGTGACAGGCCTGTCTACGATATGCTTAAAATATTCCAGTCCCGATGCCTCTCTACGGCCCTGTATGGAGCAGGTGTCTGGGGCTATGCCCCAGGGGGACCGCTTCAAGTAGAGGAGAACACCTTTTTAAAGAGACTTTTGTGTCTACCCAGCTCAGTTTCCAACGTTTTAGTGCACAAAGAATTGGGTATTTCCCATCTTTCCGATTTGGTTCTCCTGAGACCACTTATGCTCTGGCGCTCGATATGGATGAAAGATGAGACGTCTTTGTGTAGATCAATTATATCTGATTGTTTGTCCCTGGATAACTATCGAAGGATTCCATGGCTAAAGTATAATGTGGACAGTTTTCAAGAGAACTTTGGCCTGGATGTTTTTACTAACCATTGTGGTGCCTCTGATCTAGCCAAACATGAAATCAAGAACTCCTTTTTAAACTACCAAGCTAACAGACGGTACCAAGACAATGTTGAACTTTCCTCTTGTATTCTATATAATGATTTAAATGATTTTTTGGGCTTTCAACCGTACTTATCGCAGGTAACCTGGAAGGCCCACCGGTATGTGTTGACTAGATTGAGAACTGGGATAGTCCACAATCTAGTGGCCATCCCACAACAGCGTTCACCCCCTGTTGGCCCATGCCCATGTGATAACATTTGTATACAAAGCACTATGCATTTTCTTTTGTTTTGTCAACTGTATAAATACTTGCGGATTGCTTATCTTAAACCGGTGTTTGTAAAGTTTGGAGTTAGGACTGCAAAAGACTCCATGAGACTGCTTTTTAACCTTCAACACCCTGATGTGTGTTTTTACACAGCTACCTTCCTTCTAAAATCAATTAATGCTAGGAAAAGTATGCAGTTTTAACCATTATTTACTTATCTGTACAGTTTGCGTTAGTATGGCCACCGCTTTTTTAACTGCATTTTGTATGTTGTGCTTTTATGGACTTGTTTCTTGTTCCGAATAAAGCTTTATGAAATGAATGTATGCTCCTCCTTAAATAACTTCTGAGACTTTGATTAAGTCTTGTTGGTAAGATTAAGGTATGAAATAATCTAAGTTTCCGCAATATTCACAGTCTAGTGAAAAGATCTGCTTTGTTTGGCCTCAATCTCGCCATCACAGCACCTATTCAATATCTAGGAGAATTTTTTTTATTTAAGTCACTGGCTCATTCCGAATGCAATGCCAGCAGATATTTTATTTTTATGTATTCAAAACTTCAAAAACAAGTTTAGAGTTGCTGTCCTATCTTTTAAGACTATAACATTTACACACAACACTGTCTTCCAACTTTATAGCTAGATCCCCACTCATATCAATGGATTTATAATCTAGAGTATTTTCTGTGAACATATTTATTATTTATTTATTAAGTTTCTAAAGCGCGACAGCTACCCAAAAAGGGTTTCCCGGCGCTGTAAAGATACTAAATCCATGAGCAGTTTGTAAAACTCTGAGGGGAAACAGGGACAATTTACTGATTAAAGAGCCATGTTTTAATGGCTCTGCGGAAGTGGTAGTAGCGGGTTTCCAAACGTAAGTTTAGTGGGAGAGCATTCCAGAGTTTGGGGCCCAACAGGGAGAATGATCTTCCACCAATCTTTGCTCTTCGCACTTTAGGAACGCAGAAAAGACATTGTGAGGCCGACCTAAGGCAGCGAGCCGGCGAATAAGCCTGCACTAGGGATTGTAGATAACTCGGGGCCTTTCCCCATTTAATTCGGTGCATAAGGCTCAATGTCTTGAATTTGACACGGTTTTCGATTTTCAACCAGGGGAGTGCCTTGAGATGACCGGATATATGTTCCCTTTTGGGACACTTACGAAGTAGTCTAGCTGCGGCATTTTGGACAAGTTGGAGGCGTCTCACAACTGCTTGGGATGCTCCCAGGTATAAGATGTTTCCGTAATCTAAACGGGAGGTGATCAATGCATTGACCACAGTCTTCTGTGTGTCTTCCGGCAACATCCAGATGATTTTTCTGAGCCACCTCAGAATGGTAAAACAGGTAGCAGTTACGGCGGTAACTTGGGGCTCCATGGTAAGACCATTATCGATGATAATGCCTAAGTTGCGTACTTGGTTTGACGGGGTAGGTAGTGGCCCCATTTCTGAGGGCCAGTGTCCAGGGTTCCAAAGGTTGGGGTTTGGGCCCAGTATTATTAGCTCTGTTTTGTTACCATTCAATTTGAGTAAATTATTACTCATCCAGGTTGCAATTTTTCTGAGGCCGATCTGCAGGCCGGAGGAGGAGTCCTGATCACCTTTAGAAAGTGAAAAAACAATCTGGGAGTCGTCCGCATAGGTAAACATATTTAATCCTGCTGCTTCGGCAATTTGGGCAAGGGGGTTACATTCAGGTTAAACAGTAGGGTACTCAAAATTTAACCCTGGGGGACACCATAGGGGGATAGATGGATTTTTGAGGTCGAGGTGTTGGAAGCAATCTGGAAAGTCCTTGATGTCAGGAATGATGCAATCCATTCCAATGCAATTCCCTTGATGCCCATGGCCGAGAGTGATTTTAACAAAATGGGATGAGAGATGGTGTCAAATGCTGCGCTGAGGTCAAGAAGAATCAGCGCAGCAGAATCCCCTCTATCGACCAGGAGGCGAAGATTTTCCGTCACTCCGAGCAATGTCGTCTCAGTTGAAAAAACAGGGCGAAAACCAGATTGGGAAGGGTGAAGTATGTCATTTTTCTCCGTGTACCTGGCAAGGTGGCCGTGGACGTGTTTCTCCAATATTTTGGAGAAAGCGGGTAGAAGAGATATTGGACGGAAATTGGCCGGGATTTTGGGGTCTGCCGAAGGTTTTTTGAGCAGTGGTGAGACCATTGCGTGTTTCCACATGGATGGAACCTTTGCTGTGGATAGTGATAGATTTAGAGTCTGACATATTATAGAAAGTTCCGAAGTGTCCAAAAGTTTTACTACAGAGATAGGGAGGTGGTCAGTCGGAGAACCAGATTTCAGTTTCCCTTAGATGGCTTAAAGGTCACGAACGTTAAGTTCTGGCCAGGATGACAAAGGTTCATGGGACAGAAAAGTCGGGCAGGAGGTGTTCACCTCATTTGGGTTAGGTTCTGAGTGAGGTTGGGCCGGAGTCTGATGTTGCATGATAATATCCTGATAGATGAACTCAATCTTGCTAGTAAAAAACAGTGCCAATTCTTCACATTGTACATCATTCAGCGAGAGAGGTTTGGCTGTGGTGTTTGAACCAGCTAAATCCTTTACTAGATTGAACAGTATTTTAGATTTATTAGTGGCCTCTGCAATGGTCTTTGCCACGTAGTTAGTTCTCGCTGTGGTACAGGCTTTGTGATAAAGCTTAAGTTCAATTCTATAGGACACACCAGCTGCACTGGAGTATGCTGTCCTCCATATAAGTTCCAAGCGTTTACATTTGGATTTCATAGCTTTCAATGATTCATTGTACCATGGTGCTGGAGGGTTGTGGGTTTTGACTTTTTTGTGTGCCAGGGGCAGACATATGTCTATGGCTCTTAGCAGCCAGTTGTTAGTCTTGGTGGCTACTGTCTCTATGTCTTCCGTGTCAAATATCTCGCCCACAGGGGCAGAATCCAAGACAGAGATGAGGTGGTTTATATCTGTGGTAAATGAAGCTAGATACCACGTAGATGTTCAGTTGGTTTATTGTAGAAGAACAGCAAGAAGCAACCACGACACAAGCTGGCCAGGCACAAACTGTCACTACCTAGAACGCTAGGAGGGAACAGAGCCAACTACATTCTGGAATTTAGAACACAGGTAAGAATGGTGGTACAGCATAGAAATAAAAGAAGGTAATATACAACACATCTCCTTCCGTAGAATATAAAAGAAAATATGTCACAATAAAAGGAAACTTAACGCATTTAGGAAACAGTCATGAAAAGGAAACTTAGCCAAAACTAAAGAGCTAGCTGAACTAAAGAAAGCTAGCAATGTCAGCAAAGTAGTTTAAGCAATGAACCAATTAAGAGTCACCAGTGAAACTAAGCATTGAAATGGACACACGTCACCCCTCTAAAAAAAAAAAAAAAATTTTAATCACAACAGAAATCATTAAGGTGTGCAGGGGGCCTACGGCACCTCTGAGGTCTGGAGGCAGACACAGGAGGGTTGGAATCTGGAACAGGGTTGAGAGAAGAGAGGACAGGATCAGGTGCATCCCCACCCCCATCACCCCGCACCAAAACATCGGGAGGAGCAGACACAGCCGGAGCTGAAACCTGAGAGGGAATGAACAAAAACCCTGAAGATGTAGAATCCTGGGTAGGAACAGAGGAGGAAGGTGAGACAGACACAGGACCAGTGCTAGCTTTCTGGTAGAGAGCAACTCTCCTTAAATTCCATTTTTCACCATTAGAGAGGACTACATATTGAGGATAGACCATCTTGACAAGAAAGGGACCACGGAATTTAGACAAACCACCCGAAAGACGACCGGACTTTATCTTGACTAGATCACCTTTAGCAAGCTTGCCAGAATCCTTACCAGAAGGCAAACACACTGAATTCCCACCAGAGGACTTAGGAACACCTTGGGCCCGTATACCACGACCAACAGAAACTCCTTTAATAGTAGATAGATTCACAGAACTTCCACCAGGAGAATACTTGGTAGGCAGACCAGGATGTGGTACACTTGGCAGCTTATCTAAGGCTGATTGACAAATCATGTCCTTGAGCCAAGAAGGAATTAGCTTGGTATTGGGGACTCTACCCCTCATCATTTCAAAAGGGGACTTGGACTGAGAGGTATGAAGAGTGGTACAATACGCATACACCATCTCACGAACAAGGGAAGAGACAGAAGAACTGCTGGAGAGAGCCATCTGAATGGTGCCCTTCACCAATCTATTAAGGCGCTCACAAAGGCCATTGGCTTGGGGATTGTAGAGGGAAGTTCTATGGTGAGATATACCGCAATCGGCTAAAAAAGCTTGCATGGTATGTGAGACCAACTGAGTACCATTGTCAGTTATAATGACACTTGGAAAACCCTCTACAAAGAATAGGGACTTCAGGTGTTTGATGGTATTTTCCGTGGTAATATCCTTCATGAACTCTACGGATAACCATTTTGAATGGCAATCCACAATGACTGCGGCAAACCTCTGTGAAAGAGGTAACTCGGCCATAGGACCTATGAAATCCAAACAGATGGTATGCCACGGGATTTCAGGAAACTGCAACGCACCCATCTGGGACCCTACAGCGACTTTTAGTCTCTTTTCACCATCCTTACAGATATGACAGTCCTCAACCCAAGAAGACACCATAGAGTCCATACCGGGCCACCAGAAATTTAATTTGAGACGTTGTTGTGTCAGGGTTTGGCCAAGGTGACCCTCATGTGCTAAAGAAATGAGTTTGGGTCTCAAATCAACAGGAGGCACGAACTTATCACCTCGCATCACAACATTGTCACTGCATACAGACAAGTCATCAATGACTTTTAGGAAGGGCCGAACCGAAACATGGACACAGCTCTCCCTGCGGGAACCAAGTTTTATCAGTTGGATGACTTCCTGTAAGACATTATCCTGAGACATGGCATCCACCCACTCAGAACGAGAGAAAGAGCTTTCAGTTATTAGAAGAATATCATCAATCCATGCAACATTCTCATCAAGACTCTCCAGACTAAAGCCAACATCGGTACCAGAAGGAACAGCCAACCTAGACAGACAATCAGCCTGGAAGTTCCTCCAACCAGAGATGTGGGAAATGTCAAAGTGGTACTCCTGGAGTCTAGAAGCCAACCTCGCCAACCTTGGAGAACCAAAAGCCCCCCCGCCAGGGGAAAGGATGCGGATAAGGGGTTTGTGATCCGTTTTGAGGTTGAACCGAATGCCCCATAAATAGGGTCGAAAATGGTGAACACCCCAGGCAGCAGCGAGAGCCTCTTTCTCTATGACAGAATAATTCTGTTCACATTTGGAAAGAGTGCGTGAAGCAAACGCAACAGGCTTGTCACCATCTTTATGAGACTGCAACAAAACAGCGCCTAGGCCGTGAGCACTGGCATCCACCAAGAGAGTTGAAACCTTTGAGGTATCG
Source organism: Lissotriton helveticus (assembly GCF_964261635.1). Taxonomy (NCBI): domain Eukaryota; kingdom Metazoa; phylum Chordata; class Amphibia; order Caudata; family Salamandridae; genus Lissotriton; species Lissotriton helveticus. The sequence continues at coordinate 56,557,818 of NC_136067.1, forward strand.
AAGGGTGCCAGCACCTTCGCACTGCATATAGCTTCTTTGATCTGTTTGAAACACTTTTCTAATTCTGGGCCCCAAGTAAATTTGCAACCTTTCTTCATTAAAGCCCTCAGAGGTAAGGTCTTCTCTGAGAATCTCTCCACAAATTTGGAGTAGTATTCGATTAAACCCATGAATGACCGTAACTGGTCCTTGTCAGATGGGCAAGGGGCCAAGCGTATTGCATCAAGAAGATTCTTTTTAGGTTTTACTCCGTTGACTGAGATCTCATGTCCCAAGTACTCAATGTTCTGGACGAGAAACGAGCACTTCTCCTTACGTAAAGTAAGGCCAGTGTCCCAGATTCTGTGCAAAACATTTCTTAGCACGAGGTTGTGGTCCGCTACAGTGTTTCCAAAAACCAAGATATCATCTTGAAAGAATACCACGTTGTTTAGCCCCTTGAATACTTCACTGACCAGTCTCTGGAACACACTCGCTGCCGATATCAACCCAAAGGGAAGACGAGTAAATTGGAAGATCCCATCAGGGGTGATGAAGGCAGTGAGGTGTTTCGAAGACTCATGGAGTTTAACCTGATGGTAGGCACTCTTCAGGTCGAGCTTGGAAAAATATCTGGCTCCCTGAAGAGTGGACACCATCTCTGCAATGTTGGGCAATGGGAATGTGTCTGCAACGACACACTTGTTCAGGGACCTGAGGTCCACAAAAAATCTCAATTTTCCGTCTGATTTCTTGGAAATCACGACGGGCGAAACCCATTCTGATGCTTCTGTAGGCTCAATCACACCGGATTGAAGCATCTCTTCAATCAGGAGTCTGACCTCTTCACGGATAGAAATGGGAATCCTCCGTACACGATGCTGCACAGGTAAACTACCCTTCTTTAGTTTAATAAGATGGGCATATCCCCGAAGCTCTCCTAATTCCTCCTTGAACACAGACCCAAATTCAGAGAGGATAAATTCGACGGAGTCATCATCAACAACCATAATTTGATTCTTTGCTCTTGGGTTGATTACTATGTATAGGTCATATTGATGTACCCAACCCAGGATGGGGGGCCCGTCAACTGAAACATAAACTTTCCCAAAAATAGACCTTTTCTCAAAAACTATCTCAGTCTCGAAGAACCCAAGAATTTCAATCTTCTGACCATTGAACCCTTTAGGTGAGATGTCACTGTCATGCAATTCTACCCTTTCCCAAAAAGTGTCAAAGGTGGACTTTGGTATGATGGTATGGCGAGAACCAGTGTCAACCATCAACAGCACTTCATGGGAATCGATCTTAAAAATGGCTTTGGGTCTGTTTTGTCTTGGATCATCACAGATTACATCAACATCATCAATAATCAGGAGTCTATCAGGTTCAGTTACAGAGTCATCGGCGTAATCATCAACGATGGCAACCCTCTGCCTAGCTTTTGTCTTGCACATTTTGGAGAAATGTCCAACCTTTCCGCACTTCAAACATTCTTTATTTGCGGCAAAACAAAACCTAGCTTCAGAAGAATGGCTATTACTGCCACACCTATTGCAAAATCTACTTGCTGGTTGTTTCTTCGCAGGAGGTTTGGGTCTGTTTTTTACTACAGCAACATTGTCTCCGCAGCAATGTTCACACTCCGCCATATTACCTTTGTCGGAAACAACAGAGACCTCTTGATGAGGAGAAGACTTATGTGAGTCTAGTACTTTCATGCATTTGCTGGATTCTTCAATTACTTTAGCCAAGTCAATTGCATCTTTCAAGGTCGGGTTCTTAGCAGCCCATAACCTCTCCTGTATCTTTCTGCTTGAGCACTGTACTACCAGTTGATCTCTAATAAGTTCATCGTTCATAGCGCCGAACTTGCACTTAATAGACAACTCTCTAAGTCTAGCTACAAAGTCATCTATTGTCTCTGAGTCTTTTTGGCGTTGTGTGTAGAATTTGTAGCGGTTCATTATCAGGTTCTCTTCTTTTGCAAATCTGATTTCGAGACGATCAACCGCTTCCTTAAATTCATCAATGTCTTGTGGATTAGCTCCTAGTGTGATGGGTAAGAATCTGAAGATTCTCTGCCCTTCCTTGCCAAGAGTGCTTAAAAGGATAGCCTTTTTCCTTTTTGGTGAAAATTCCTGTCCGTCTAGCGCTTCAAGATAATTATCGAACATTATATACCAGTCTTCCCATGGTATCTCAGGAACACCAGGTTCGGGTAAAAACTGAGGAGGTAATGTAACTACGAACTGTTGTGCCATTTAGATGGTGTATTAAAGTCAAAAATAAGATAAACGATTAATTTAGCACAATCAGGTTATATATGTGATTAAGTTTTAAGCATACCTCTGTTGCATGGAGACTGGTAAAACTCTGCAAGTCGATGTCTTTGCGCTGAGTTGTGACAGAAATGATAAAGAAAGGGTTTCTGCAATGAATTATCGCGTTCAAATTAGTTAAAATGTCCGTCACCCTTATTTATCGATAGTGAGGCTTGGCAGGCAAACAAAAGGAGCTAAGATGGCCGCCGCTAGTGAAAACGAGGCTTGGAGTCCGCTTATCAATTCTTGAATTGTAAGCTTTAGTTTTTTCCGAAGCCAAGATGGCTGCCGCTAGCGAAAACGAGGCTTGGGATCCGCCTATCAAGTCCTGAAACGCACGCTTTAGCCTTGACGGAGCTTGCCGATGTGGTGTCTCCTAGGCGACAAGCTCCAATAGCAGGGAGACGGTGACGTCAGATCCACTGCCGTTACTGGGGTTAGCTTTGCGCTCGAGCTTAAAAGTACTTACAGGTACACCACAGGAGTATCTTTGGCCGGATTTGAGGGGCACCTCCTGGAGATAGACGGAGTCCACACGCAGCAGGTTCGTTTCTCGTCGTGGATGTTCCGCTGTGTTCCGCTGTGTCAACAGGAACGATGTCTTCAATATTATCAGTACCAACAACTGGAAAACGAAAATCTCTGTTGAAGCTTGCTGGCCAGCGCTCAAGACGTCGCCAAAAATTGTGGTAAATGAAGCTAGATACCACGTAGATGTTCAGTTGGTTTATTGTAGAAGAACAGCAAGAAGCAACCACGACACAAGCTGGCCAGGCACAAACTGTCACTACCTAGAACGCTAGGAGGGAACAGAGCCAACTACATTCTGGAATTTAGAACACAGGTAAGAATGGTGGTACAGCATAGAAATAAAAGAAGGTAATATACAACAATATCCAGCTTCTTCCAGTTCCTGTTATGGAGCAGTAAGGGCGGGCTGGATGACCTGCTAACCGTTGGATTGGGTACACTGAATTTGATTAGGAAGTGATCCGACCAGTGTAAGGGCAGGGCGGGAGGGCAATGTGATGGAGAAATACTGGAAATGATAGGATCCAGGAGATGTCCTCCTTTGTGTGTTGCTCCCGAGTTCCACAGCGTAATGTTCATGGCAGCAAGGTCAGGGATTAAGTTACTGCCTAGTTTGTTTGAAAGGTCATCCAAGTGTATATTTAGGTCGCCTAAGATGGATAGATTGTCATAGTTGACCCTGACAGAAACAATCCAGTCCACGAATTGGGAGGCCCAGGCTTGAGCAGGACCTGGTGGTCTATAGATTAGGAGACCAGTGAGAGTAAAATTGGTGTGTAATTGTAGTTTGAAAAGAGCCGTCTCCGAGGCAATTAAAGGAATTGGTTCCAACGTACAATGAAATGATTTTTTAAAAATGACTGCTATGCCTCCCCCCATTCCCTTTTCTCGGTCTTTTCTTATAATTGCATAGTTAGATGGTAGAGCTTCTGCAATATCAGGACCTGCACTATCATGTAACCAAGTCTCAGTGAGAAACAAGGCATCCAGTGTATCTTCAGATAGAAGGTCGTGGATGTCTCTTTTGTGTTTGCAGAGAGACCGGCAATTAAGGCTGCCAAGAAGCCACTTCTGTGTAGTCTGGCAACTTATAGTGAAGCGTTTACAACGCTGGGGAACCTCTAGATGGAAATTGCAAGACGGACACGAGATGGAACTCAGCCTGTCATTGTGTAGAGTCTTACAGTCACGTTTATTGGGGGGTTTCAGAGATCGTAGCATGTCTGAGGAATAGACACGCAGTAGGGGTGCGTTTTCTCCAGAGGTTTGGGGCCCAGGGCCCGGCGCGGACGGGCGCAGATGGGCTTACCTTTGGCGCGCTGACGGCGCGCCCGCTGCGCCCGTCCGCTGCGCTTCCAGGGAATGCACATAGTTATAGAGAGGGGAGGGGCGTGGCCTCAAGCAGTGGGCGTGGCCAGGGGGTTTGGCGCGCGATGGCGGCGCGGTTTGTCCCTACCCGTAAGCGCTAAGGTCCGCTGTACGGTGCGATTTCCAGCAGTGTTTTTCCAAAGAAAGTGCTCAGGGGTGAGTGACAAGTGAATATAAAACAGAATACAATACAATGGTTGACAAGTTAAAATGCGATCAAAATGCTCCCGGCTTCCGCCTCAGGAGTGCTTGGGTATCAACATATGAGCAAAAGAGGATCTTGATGAAGCAATATTGTCACAGCCATTCCTTCTTAAAACAAAATATTGTAATGTCGAATCCATTTCCCCCTTTGACCTCAACCTCTTCATGGTGTTCTCATGTGCATATGGTTTCTAGATTTGTAAGACACAAACTACTGAGTACAAATACATTTTAAAAAATTGCCCCTTATCCTAGCAAGACGAGAATCATTTTTCCATTTAGCATTTATTACATAAAATAAAGATTCTAAATAAGATAACTGACAGTTAAAGTCGCCCTTATTGAGGACAAATGATTACAGATCATATCCAAGCACTGGGAAACTGTACTCGATATAGTACTTGCCTAGAATCTCAGATATAGTAGATTAACATTAACAATTTTAGGAATAAATGCACTAATCCATGCACACTGTCCCAAATATTTTTAGGTCTGGCCTAGTATACATGCCTCATTTAGACTGCTGCAGTTTTACTTTTTATTACTTTTAAATGTTTTAGGTTTGTGGAATATGTTTGCACAAAAAAAAATACAGACTTGCGGTGTGGAATCAAAACTAATGTTCTATTTGAATTACAGGTTATGTCACCAGCTGACTAGGTACACAGCACCGATCAGCCCCTCTCTTCTGTTCACTTTTAGATCTGCTCCTAAATCTTATATGTGAGAAGTACATTTGATTTTCATATTCTTTCCTGCCCCATCTTTTTTATTGGCGACTCAATTCCTCTTGCTTTATAACTTGACAGAAGCATATTGGCTGTGACATAGGACCTTTAGTCAAATGCAGATAGAACTGGTCCACTTTAACATTTCTGGGAGACCTGTGATACAGCTGCTGAGAACTCCTGGAGTGACACCAGAGAGCTCCCACCTCTGGGGGTATCAGCTCAGATCTGCTCTCGCACTAGTGAGCATCGACAATAAAACCCCGACACCACCCCCAAGATGGCACATTTATGTGACTCTTCCCACTCACCACTCCGCTTGTAATGCTTTTTCATTTATGATCACTATGACATCATGGGCACCTGTAGGGAAGGCCTGCCCACTTGATTCCCTCATGTTTACACTTAAAAGCGAGCAAATTACCCTGCTGGCAGGCGGAGCTGGCACACTCCCAAGTCCTAGATGACACATGCCAAGGACATGGCAATGTTCAGAACAAACGTGACCGCAGTGCCCTGCACTCCCGCTCTGCTGGGAGTACCGGCGGGCAGCACTGGACTCAACCTTGGCACAGAGGGAAAGAAGGAAAGTACAACCACTTCGGTGGCACTACACAAAATTGAACAATCGAATCCACCTCGCACCTGCTCGCCACCCATTAGCTCGCAATAGGCCCTCTCGTGGTTTTTATGCAGTAAGACCTCGGACAAGTTGGCAGGAAATCTGTAAATCCGAGGCACCCATCTTATTTATTTATTTTATTTATTCAAAGTTTTATATAGCGCGAACAAGATCCTTACAGATATCAGAGCGCTTCACAGAGACAGGGGTAGGGGCAGCAGGAATGAACAAAGATAATGGGAGCAGTATAATAATCACTAACATAGTAGGATAACAGTAATGTACAGAAACATATCAATATACAATCAGATAAACAAGTAATATAAGACGGCACAAGTCATTGATCTTCAGGAAAGGATTGGTAACACAGGCCCTGCTCGGCCTTTCGGGTGGCGGGCAATGGATGCAGAGGGCAGTGCTGACACCCCTGGGTATCTGAAGCAGTGCTCGCACTACAAGCCTCATGCACATGTGATCCATTAATAATCAGCCCCGGAAGTTAATGGAAACGAGCTTAATATGTAATAGGACATCACTTCCAGGCAAGAAGTTCTTATGGGTTCAGTTTGGACATTTTTTTTCAGGTCAAAGTTCACACCAGCTATGCAGTTATGAAAAGCCTTCAACTGTCTCTAGGACTAGCGGGCCCAAGTGCAGGCTGCTGTTGAGTATCTTTGGGACACAAAGGAGGTAGTGTGCATAATTAGTCTAATTTGCTTTTGTGTAATTAAGCGAAATTTATGGTAAATTACACATAATTATATGAACTGCAAATCCATCATTTAGAGCTATATTTTAGCTCAAAAGGCCTCCTTGCATCTATTTTTGGCACCAGGGGACATCCCACGCTAGAAAAATAGTGCATCAAACAAGTGGTCTGGACGGCAGCTTGTGTTCTGGTGGTTTGTGTTGTTCCCGCACTATAATTTTGCCGCAAATATTGGTGTAATTACGCAATGTGGCGTATTTTTGAGGATTTTCCATAACAAGTCTAATGCAAATTTCTCAAAAATATACAAATTACACCAAAGTAATTTAAATGCACAACAGTGCTACCTTCCACTTATTTTTGGCATTTGAGCCAGCATCTCTCCTCTTTACGGGGTTTGTGATTGAAATGATTTTAACACGCACATCAGAGCCCACACACTTCCAACACAACACAGGTAGAGCTTACAGTCTGCTAACATCTCTGGTACCTAAGACTACACCCCAATTCAAGGACTTACAATGGTAGTTTTACCATTTTATGTTTCTGCTTCTTGCACTGCGAGAAAGCAGTGGGCTGACACTCCTCCGCCCTAATGGAGAGCCACCCCTGCATAAAAACCTTATCTTCTGTTACACAACCAAAATTAGTGACATTTTATTTTCATAAATCAAACATACGAATGCAGAAAATTGAATAGAGTTGGTGTTGCAGTTTCCCCATCTAGGAACCACACACACATTTACTATCTTCAAGAACTGAAAAGAGTACATCCATCGTAAACTAGAGCTCGTCCTATAGAGAAAGCAGAGTTCTGTGCTAATGCACCTGTTCAGCTCAGTTCCCGATGGAGAATGTTACACTTTAAGAAAGCTGCGCCTAGATAAACTCGGGGCACCAGAGTACCGAGATCTACAGTCAGTGCACATCTCCAGAGGTACTCCTGGGGTTCTTGTGGGGCCCCATGAAAGGGACAAATATGCTCCAGAAACAGGAGTACATATATTTCTGTGCCCAAAGCAAGCACCTACACATGTTCCCATTAGACTAGACTACTCCGCATCGTTTTGCGAGGGAGTTGCATTGCTGGTTGGAGGAGGCTCAGGACTCTAGGGGTGCGCGGTCATTTCAGTCACTTGAGGCATCAGACCCATCGGCTGCACTATCCCGGTGGGCCCTCCCAGTATCGGGGTCCCTCACATCTGTGAGCGTGGATCTCAGGGTGTTACCAGCAGACAGGCAGGAGCAGCTCATGCACACTTCAGCCTTCTTCACTCTGTGCTGGATGCACTCATTTGACGGAACTGGAAAAACCACTGGCAGCAAATTCGACAGATGTGTCCTTCCTTGGCCTTGTACTGCGGGTAATCTTCGTGAACGCCCTGGGAATCACCAGGGGAAAGGAAGCAGCGCACCACAGGGTAATGTCAGGCCACAGCACCACGCTTCCCTGTGATTCACTCCCTATCAATGCACTGTGGAACCAGGATCTCCCCGAGTCGAATCTGATGCGGGGATCAGGCCCAGTGTGGTCTGATCTCTAGGATCCAAGGCAGGCACTGGACACTACTATTACAGCCTCCACATCATTCTTCCTGCGGTCCCAATACAGACAGTTCCAGCTGTATGTGCAGAGAGCATGGAATACACCACTCCACAGAGTCCATTCGTGCTCTTGGGTAGACGCATTTCTGGTCAATCTCATTTTCTTTGTGTTTATTGGTGACTTTTCTCCCTATTATGTGCTTGTTGCTCCCCTGGAGCAGAGCGCTTTAATCCTTGCGTTTGACTCTCTAGAGCAGTGGTCGTCACACTTTTTAATTATGCACCCCTCCCAGAGGGGGGGGGGGGGGGGAATCATCAGGCTCCCCTCAGAATTTTTTACAATTATCAATTATTCTATTAAATTTGTAATATTTAAATATGTCTAGACTTATTTAAACATTGCTATTAAGTTCGGTTAGCATTTTATAAATGCAATCAAATACATGCTTACCAAACATACTTTTCTGGTCAGGCATGCCTAATTAAAATGTAAAAGTATTCACAGTGTGATTAACAGAAATGGGGATGGTAGGTTTTGAAGAAAATTTAGAGTTCCTTCTCTTGGAACATTCCCTCAACCAGGATATAGATGACAAAAGGTGTTCGTGATAACCCATTACAGAGCAGCTTACTGCTGCCGATTTCTTTCAGCTTAAAACAAAGCACTGTTAACAGCATAATGCTACTTTTGGCTAGAGTCTGGGGTGCCACACTCCCCTGGGATCACTTAGGGCCCCCGGGAATCACTTAGAGCCTGGCGGACCCCCCTAGGGGAACCACCCCCCAGTTTGAAGACCCCTGTTCTAGGGACTCGCCTTCCAATGGGACATCATGGAACTATTTTTTGTGCTTTAGGATGACTTTATGGGATCAACAAAAAAAACCATTTATTTTATTTATTTATTTATTTTATACATCTTGTAAAGCGCTTGGTTACACTAGCAAGTGTGTCCCCGCGCTGGTTGCTTCGATGCCGCTTCACTTATGTCCATGCATGAGCGGGGGTTGTCGTCATTCATGCACTAGATTTTGGGAAACAGAGTTGTTTTGAGCGCTCTCCGGAAGATGAACTCTGATGTCTCCAGTCGCAGCTTTTTTGGCAGCTTGTTCCACTGCATGGCGGTCAGGACTCTAAAAGATCGTCCACCCATTCGCACTCTTTTAAACTTAGGGACCTGAACCTGCCCAGTACCACAAGATCTTAACTGGCGAGTGGGCTCATACCGATTAAAGAGGCTATGAAGGTACTTGGGGCCCTTTCCATGCAGGATGCGGTGCCCTACGCAAAGGGCCTTGAAAGTCACCCGCTCCCTAATCGGGAGCCAGTGTAGGGTCCTCAGTGCTTTTTTTGCTGACGCTCTTCTGGGTAGCTGTAGGATCAGACGGGCAGCCACATTTTGTATGCGTTGTAATCTTTGGAAGCATTTTGTGCTGGCACCTAGATATAGGACATTTCCATAGTCTAATCTGGACATTATCAGAGCATGGACCAGGGTTTGTCTTACCGGCACAGGCATAAGGTCCAGTGTTTTCCTTAGGACCCATAACATGCCAAAACAAATGCCCGCCACCTGTTTGGTCTGGTGAGCGAATGATATTTTATTATCTAGCCAGATTCCTAAGTTCTTCACTGGACTGCTGGGTGGGGGCAATGCGCCCAGCTCATCCGGCCACCAGGCCGAAGTCCACACTGATGGCGATTTGCCCACAATCAACACCTCCGTCTTGTTTCCATTTAATTGGAGGCAGTGGTCAGCCATCCACCTGGCAAGCTCCTGCATACATAGCGAAAAGTTAGCGGCACATTGCTCCTTTGGTTGCGTCAGGGTCACAATCAGTTGTGTGTCGTCTGCATACAACACTATCTCAACCCCAAATCTGTCCCTGATCCCTCCTACTGAAGCCACATACAGATTAAATAAAGTGGGGCTGAGACTGGGGCCCTGTGGCACTCCCTGTTTTAGTTTTATTTCTTTGGACCTAAAAGGTCCCTGTGCGACCTGGAAGCTGCGGCCTGTTAAAAATTACTCCAGCCACTCCCATGCTTTTCCTCTCACTCCTCCCTTTTTCAGACACTGAAGCAGAGTATGATGAGCTACAGTGTCTAATGCGGCACTGAGGTCAAGAAGAATCAGCGCTGCTGTCTGACCTTCGTCCGCATATCTTCGTAAAGTTTCGGTAGAGGATAGCAGGGCAGACTCCGTCGAGTGTTGAGCACGGAACCCAGACTGTGAGGGATGGAGCAATCCACTAGTCTCAATGAATGCAGAAAGTTGTTTATTAACTGCTTTCTCTGCTATCTTGGCAAAGTATGGGAGAAGCGAGATGGGCCATAGATTTTCTAATTTCTCCATGCTAATGTTAGGCTTCTTTCTCAAAGGAAGGACTACTGCTTTCTTCCATGTTATGGGTACCTGTCCTGATTCGAAAGAGAGTGCAAGTAGATGCCTAATATAGGGCTCCAGAGTGTTTATGCTGCCATGAAGTCTTTTTGGGGGTGCCGGATCATTAGGTGAGCCTGATTTAATACTTCCTGCGATATAGCATATTGTTTCTCGCGTGGGTACCAGAAATGTCGTGAGGCAGTTCCTATCCTGAATAGTCGTGGGGATTTCCGCCCTCCCATCACCTACCCTAGCTGCCTCAAGGTACTACTGAGAGAGTTCCACCTACATTTGATCAGAGTACAGGATTTGGTTGGCACAACATTGCAGGCTTCCAGTGAACGGCTTGCATTGTACTTTCGGGTTTGTGGCAAAGCACATCCTCAATCCACCAGAGCTGAGCTATGGTGGCAAACTAATGATCACAGCGCTAGGCCTGATCTATTTATTAGGACAGGACACTAAAGGAAGTAGGCCTAATGTATTTATCGTGAAAAGCATATGTGAATATCAATCCATTTAAGGGTGGATTGCTATTACGCAGTGTGAATGCCTGCCGAAGGTTTTTTAACACAGAATCTCATAAATTACTGCAAAAGATAAGGGTTTTGAGGTTGGTTACCCCCAGCGACAAATAGTGACCGTAGAGTATTTTGCTCTGTGAGAATCCTTGTTAGACCCTCATAGGAGCAAGAGTATTTTGCTTAGACCGTGTGCCTGATGGCTGCCTTATGGGAAAGATTATGCTCAAAACAAGAGTCGTGAGTTGGTTGTGGTTGCAAGCTATACGCCCGATTGATGCTCTGGAAAAAGTGATAAATGCAAGCGGACTAGCTATATTTACTGTGGCCTCTGTTGCCTGAACGTCACCGCTTTCCTTGGTGTCACCTCAAGTTCGTCCCGTGGCGCACAGGGCAGAAGAAAGAGCGCAACAAAACCTGCCCTTTGGAGTGAAGGCGCCGCCCTTCGCCGCACTGTCCCACTGCTCTTTAGGCGCCGGCTGCAGCAGGTGCCCACTCATCTGGCCTTTGTGCCAGAAGGTCACTGCTCACAGCATTCCATCACTGGCAGGTACCGTAGAGGCGAGCCAAGCCTTTCATGACGCGTCTCAAAGGAAAGGTCAGGAACAAAGGTCGCGCTTGCTGTGGTGTCACACACAAATGGTCTCTCGGAAGCAATACACGTCGAAACAATGAGAAATGCAGAAAAAGTACCCTACAAATAGAAATATATATATATCCATTTATAGAAGTCTTTCGGGACTTTGGTTGATATATATATATAGATAAAGATAAAGGTTGCTTATTTGAAACACAAAGCCCTTCACTTCAAAACTCCTGGCTACATGGCTCCAAAACCAGAACTACCAGGTGGGGGCAGACCTTTAAGAACTGCAATTCTCTACTACTGAAACCTCGGACCTTTCACAAAGAGAACAAGGCTCCGAGCCTTCTCTGGCTCGGCACCGAAGATCTGGAACCCGCTCCCTCCAGGAAATCCGCAGAATCCCCTACACGGCTGCTTTCAAACATGAAGTAAAAACAATCCCAGTGAACAAGTTCCTGCCTTAAATTACAATTGTTAGTCTGTTTTCTAAATGTCTTTTTTTCTCTCCTAACAACTGTAATTCCCAGGATTGTCTACCTTTACCGTACCAAGTAACGTGTGTTGCACATCCTTGTACATTTTTATTAGTTCATTATGTTATCCTCTCTTACTCCCTCAACAATGTTCCCCTTTACCTTGTTCTCCCCTTCCATAATTGTGAAGCGCACTGATACACTTTGGGGTCTTGTTCGCGCTATACAAAACATTTTAAATAAATACACACACACACACCAGGCACAGACTCCAAATTCATTAGTGTCTTTTATTAAATGGCAGCATGTCCACCATATGACGTATTTCGGATAAACCTGGTCTGCCTCACATACATATTTATTTTTTACTACTCAGCTGGGGAAAGAGAAGCTATGCTCCATGCACGCATTAGGGCCCGTGGCACCCTTGCACCGTCACCAATTCAATCACTTGAAAGTGAGTCGGTCAATACAGTATCACTTAAAATCTACTCCTGCTCCAGGATCCTACTACGCCTGTAATGAGCAGGCTGCTTGCCGCTAGGACTCAAAATGTGATAACGTTTCTGAAAGCTTTGGAACTGAAAACAAGTTAAGCCACCTTCTATGAGGACACAAAGCGGCTGTACTCACTGCCACCAAAGTCTTAAATGTCCACTAGTACCCAAGTGGAGTGCAAAGTCTGGATCAAGTACGGCTGGCAGTCTGAAGAGACAACACAAAGATGGCTCCTGAAGGAGTCATTTACAGAGACTTAGTTTAGTAAAGGTGGTTAGTATCATGGGAATACGATCACCGAAAGCAAGGAAAGGTATTGAGACTCAATTCATCCACGTACATTTAAATGTACTGGAATGAGGTGTACTCTGATAGAGATAAAAAAAATATAGTATATGAAATTAGGAAACATCAATTGTTTAAATCATATTGTAGAGTCAAAATGTACAGCCTGAGCACAGTAGGAAATCCACTCGACCCGTTCTAGTTTATTGAGAAATCCTTTCAGTTACAATCGTCTAGCAAATGCGATACGTACTGCAGACATGGTAGAAGTGGATACGTCGTCCACGTTTTTCTGTCTCTTGAATCAAATAAGTACACAGTACCATCATCAGGACTATGTGTCAATACAAAAAATGTCCAACCCTTTCAAAGGCAAGGGATTCTCAGCAGAACTGAGATTATGGAACAAATCCAAGCGCCACGTAAACATCAAACGCGCCAAGCATTTTGAATAGCTAGGAACGGCTGTGTCAAATAATCAATGTTCCACTGGTCACAAGAAACATGAGCAGATCAAGAATCGCCAGGACCATGAGCAGATGAAGACACAGCAGTCCAAGCACAGACTGAAGATAGGCCATACAGGAGACAGCTGACCCAGTATCTGCCTGGGTTATGGAGCACACAGGCATGGATGGCTTGTTTGTTTGCCTGTGGTTTTGGTGAGTGCAGCAAGGACCAAGGCAAATCAGCACATAGCGACAGCGGGACCATTTGTCTGCCTGTGGTCTAGGTTCTGCAAGGCTGCAGAGCACACCAAGACAGCCGACCAGGCCTGCTTGTGGTGAAGCACGGACCTAGACCATGCAGGAACAAATGGCCACTTGCCTGCCTGTGGTCTAGGTTTGTGCGAGTGAAGCTTGGCACAAAGCCACACAGAACACAGTAACAGTCAGCCGATTTGTCTTCTTGTGGTGAAGCGCAGTCATAGAGCCACAGTAATGGATGGCGGATTGTGAACCCATAGTCTACGTTCAGCAAGAGTACAACATGGTCATACATCACACAGGCATGGATGCCCGTTGGTCTACTTGTGGTTTAGGTTAACCAAGAGTAAAACGCGGTCATAGAGCCCACAGTAATGGGTGGCGGATTGTGTACCTGTGGTCTACGTTCAACAAGTGTCCTAGAGCACACAGGAATGGATGCCGGTTTGTCTACTTGTGGTTTTGGTTCATCAAGAGTGAAACACGGTCATAGAGCACACAGGAATGGATGGCCCGTTTGTCTGCCTCTGGTCTAGTATCAGTGAATGTTAAGCCAAGGACAAGGCATAGAAAAAAAGGAACATCTGACTCATTTGTCTTCTGGTGGTCTAGATTCAGCAAATCGGAATGGATGGCGGTTTGTGTACTTGTGGTCTACGTTCAGCAAGAGTGAAACACTGTCATAGAGCACGCAGGAATGGATGCCAGTTTATCTACTTGTGGTTTAGGTTAATCAAGAGTGAAGCACAGGTCATAGAGCACACAGGAATGAATGGCCGTATGCCTACCTGTGGTCTAGGTTCAGCAAGAGTCAAGCACGGTCATACAGCAAACCAGAACGGATGGTGGATTGTGTACCTGTGGTCTACGTTCAGCAAGAGTGAAACACCGTCATAGAGCACACTGGAATGGATGGCCATTTGTCTACCTGTAGTGTAGTCTCAGCAAGAGTCAAACGGGGTCATAGAGCATAATGGACTGGATGCCCTTTTGTCTACCTGTGGTTTAGGCTCAGCAAAAGTCAAGCACGGTCATACAGCACACAGGAATGGATGACCGTTTGCCTACCTGTGGTATAGGTTCAGGAAGAGTCAAGCACGGTCATAGAGCACACTGGAATGGATGGCCATTTGTCTACCTGTGGTGTAGGCTCAGCAAGAGTCAAACGCGGTCATACAGCACACAGGAATGGATGGCCCATTTGTCTGCCTCTGGTCTAGGATCAGTGCAAGTTAAGCCAAGGACAAGGCTTAGAGAACAAAGGAACATCTGACCCATTTGTCTGCCTACTCTCTAGGCTCAGCAAAAGTGAAGCAAGGCCATGAACTGCACAGGATGGGGCTATTGGGCATCTTCCAGGTCCAAAGCACATATAAGGAAATGGCTCTGCAGCGTCCGGTGCTCTTCCAACTCTGGTGGGAAATGGCTCAAGCCAAGGCTAATGAGCGAGTGCACCTCAAATATCACAATTCTAAAGTAACCTATGCATTAACATTTCATGGGCACTTCTATATAGCGAGGAGCAGACACACCAAGTGATCAGAAGACTGATTATTTGGAAGACAAAGGCCAGTCACACTGAGCTGTGTCTCATCCCTACTTGTGTCATTACTTGCCCAGTAAACAAAAGTCAGATTTCTTGCAGCAGGCACATGCCAAGCATTCTAAGCACTGAGTAGCTGTGCAATGGGCGGATCTGGAGAAAGGACTTGTGAGGTATGGTAAGAGTCGTTATATACCACTTACTATTCCGACGAAGCAGTCAAGCACTTTGTGGACGTATAGCACCCTTCTCAAAAGGACAATGATTTAGTCATCCAAAAGGGTTACAATGTCTCAGACTGCTTTGTCATACGTTCTGCAATATGCATCTCATGCAAATCTATTGGGTTGTTCCTCAAATATGGGTGTTGAAATTGTGCATGAGGCTTCCAACCATTAGGAACTTTGACATTGTACTGTTTTGGTGTTTACACAGCACGTTCTACTGCAGACTAGGTGCTGACAAGCAGAGCGCTATTCCGAAGCATACTTACAACATTAGATACATGTGCCATGCAAATAGAGATAGAATGTGTCACTGTTTAATCACACAGCTGTCAAAACAGTTTGTAAATAGTTTTTCCATGCAATCAATTTGAATCAACTCAGAAGCAATACAATCTAAGCCCCTGGCTTATTACTAAAGTCACTAAAAGAACAACATTGCTTCAACGCAGGGGTGCCATAATCCTAGACCTGGGAAGCAGTAAGCAGTCCTAAACAACTGGATGAAAAAGTTACTTACCTTCAGTAACCATCTTTCTTTTGGATTCTCTACCTACCTAATCTGATAGATAGATGGAACTATCAGATTCCTTAGCGTATGAATCCTTCCAAGTGCTAGCCGGGATACAGAAAGTTTAAATAGTCCTTCCGCATTAGCAGGTCGAGCGACTGCAGCCCCTCTCCTGTCCCCCACCCCCAGTTTGTAATGCCACTGAGTATTATATGGTGCTACCCATCATCAGTTCGTATTCTTAAAAGGCATGAAAAAAAATGTGATCTACAGAATAGATGGACCGAAAGATCAGACAGAAATCAGACAAAAAAGTGAAAAAGTAGGAAATCACAGCATTGACAGAAAGGTGCAAAAGCTTGCACCGAGCAAGATGAGATAGAAAGCAGTCAAAAAAGCATAGCTCATCCCGCTGCAATCCAACTTGAATACAAAGCTCCACCACAACAGGTGGCTACAATGCAGAAGTACTATTAGTGGCAAGAAAGCTATGCCATACAGGGGTACTACTTCCAGTACATCTAAGGAGCAAAACAAGAACTAAACGGAAGATGCAATGCCAACATGGAAAGCAGGATCACACATACAAAAATGTTCAGGAAAACGGATGTCATCCACTATCAAAACAGAGGACCCAAACAGGCCATACCACAGGCAAACAGACATCTCGTCGCCAATTAAACAGACCCAAAACGACAGGAACCTTTGCCACTGCAGCAATAAAGGAGTTGAGTAGACTGCCCACAACCAAAAACCTAAAGGAATACAAAACAGCAAGTGCAATAGCATGCATACAGAATGGAGAGTAAAGCCACCAGGTAATAGTAGGAACAAGGCCAACAGAGCAAAGAAATATGCCAATGAGAGCATCAGAAGAAAACAACACACACCACATCCACAACTAGTGCAACTTGGCACTAAAGTCAGACAACAAAGGACAGTAAAAGACAAGAGAAGGAGGAAAGCTGAACAAGACTACACCACCCACCTCAACACCTTTGCTGTCTTGTAGGGCCCAACCTTTGAAAAATCAGAATGCAGTGCCAAGCAACCTTTCAATACACTTCCCTCACCAATGCATCAATATGATGCCACACCGCCAATAAAGGAAATGAGAATGATGGTAAAGAAATGCCAGAGAAACAGACTAATGACTGAGGCCACTCCAAATTAGCAAGGCGATACCTGGGAGTGATTCAAGCACATCAGTCGGAGCTGAAGCAGGTGTTCTCCACCACTACTGATGGAACAAGGGCACTGAGCACCTCAAGGAAGGTCAACTATGGTTCTGATGAGGACCAAGGAGGAAAAAACTGTAGGATCTCCTTCAACAAGTCAGTTCTCACTCCCACCATAGGCAAGGGCAAGTCCAAGACTGAAACTGCCTTACACAGAGTAGAATGGAAGTGCAGCACAACCGACTAAGGAAAGGTTCGAAGATCAGTCAAAGAACAGACCACTGGCTGAATGAAAATCCAAGTAGAACCCAGTCACTGAGTGGGAGGACAAAGATACAACGGCAGCTCGCTCTAGTACCGGACGCCTTAATGGACTATATCTGAAACATGCCATCAGGGGCCAAAGAACAACCAGATCTCAGAAACTCAGGCAGCATATCAAGTGGGAGATTATCTACATAAACCTTCACCGAGTTGTCTCCCAGCACCAAAAAACTGGAGGTGGAGTCCAGGACGCCGCTATTCCTGGCATCCAAGCTACACAAACAAAGGCCGCTAGCAACAAATCTAAAGCAGTTGAGTCAACAAGACTAGAGAGGTCAACCCACATTCAAATAAGAGCCACCATCAAGGAAGAAGTTGAAAGACTAGAGGACACCTTGTAGGTCAGACGTGCACAACAGAGGGCCAACGAAGGGTGCAACATTTCCAGCAAAGCCACCACATTCGCAGGGTCCAACAGAATGGGACACCATAAAGCAGCACCAGTTGGAGAGCTGAAACTGATCTGGGCACCAGTCTCCTGCCCAATTGAGGATCAGAGTCACAGGATGGTGCAAAGATTGAAGTCAGGGAGCTGAGCCGCCAACAAAGAGACCTGCCCCCGGAGTGGAGGCAGCACCAGAAGGTGAAGGGGGGAGGAGACCACCCCCTAGCAGAAAGGCAAAATGATTATCAGAGTTAGGCTTCGAACCGTAGAGCCATCTTCTCCGAAGCACTTGGAGCCGGACCTGGAGCAGAGCCTTAAGGAGCAAAAGATCAGTGTTAAAGTAACAGATGTCAAAGCACCAATTGGTGCCTTATATGGCTCAATGTCATCACAACTGGGGAGTTGCTAGAGTCCAGATGGAGACAAGGCTGCTGGTGCGAAATAGTCATTTACAATTTTCACAAACCAGTCTAGAGCCTGGGAAGATTTATGAGGTGAGGAATCTGCAGATACATGTATCGGAAAATAGAATACGTCAATTCAGTAGCAACAGAACCAAAGCAGCTGATGGCATGGCCATGCCACCAAGAAACACCACATGGCGTGAACACAGAAGCAAAGGAATCCTAGCCCCTAGGGCAGTGCTATACCACTAGGAGATACCATGAGTTTGAGTAGGGCAGACACCAGAGAAAGATAAGCAGGTGTTTAACTAGATAAGTTTTAAATCATTAGGGTGCAGTAGTCAACTGAAGTGGCATCTAGTAGGGTCTGTAAAAGGAATGTGTTAGTTTGAGTTGAGAGAGAGATGTTGGGGTGAGGGGGAAGGTTTGTTGAAGCTATAGCCTAATGTGCAGCTTCTAAATGACGTTCACCCCTTTGTTATCAAGAGTGTACAGTGCAAGAAGATGTCAGTCTCCCATGGTATGCATCAGTCACAGGCAGCCAAGGTAAATGGCAAATATGGTCTACAAGAGCGACAGAGGAGCATTACATAACTTGCACGTGTTAAACTGGGTATTCCCTGCAAGTGACAGAGGACCAGTACATGGCCTGCACTGCTTACAGACAGCCAGATAAATGGCTACTGGGACCACCGAGGAGTGACAGATCAACTATGGGTCTACAAACAGATGTACCAGATGTATGCTTATTGCTTAGGTTTACTTTATTAGTCTCAGGCACATGAGGACTGTATCTTGTTGGTCTTAGGTTGGTGGGTCATTGCATTCTTGCTGGGAGGGTTGTTCCTTGCCATAGCAGAAGCAGGGGCTCTGGCTCACGGCCCTTCAGAGCTAGGTAGGTCATTTGTTCAGCACATATCTCTAGGCATGTGAGAAAGGAGATTCTCCCAGATCGTCCATATGGGTTACCGGGCTTCGCAAGATAAAGCAGCATTTAGGATATCACATCCACCCTGATAAACACTACCTGTATGAGAACCTGGTGCGTTGTAGTCCTCGTTCAACTGCAGACTACAACATTTACACTGTTCATAGCTTTGCAAGCACATCCACACATATAAACCCTCAACATGCACTGAAGGGTAGTAGAAGATCCTATGCGTGGTAGACTATACTGATTTTACACACCATGGTTGGTACGCCCTCTTCCAGGGGTATAGGCAAAAAGCACTGTGCATCTAACACACAGACACACCTGGGTTTTAAGAGGCAGGAAAAACCTAGCTGTACTGGAATGTTCTTTCTTTTGGACGAATTCTCTCACCCACCAGAGGTGGCATGCTTCATCATTGGGAATCTCCTCACACCATGACAGATGATGACAGAGCAGGCTACAACTCTCTCCGAGAAGGAGCCCTTCGGATGTTTTAGGATAGTGGTAGATACCCTATGGTGAGCTAGTGGGAAGTGAGGCTTGCAGAGCGAGCAAAAAGGGCAACGTGAACTAAAACTGACCCTTGGGCAGGAGTCCAACTTTGTGCGTGTCTGGGTCAGGAATAAAAACAAGCATTGGCATTGCCAATAGATCTCGCTTGTGGGACCTTATAAGTATTTAGTTTTGCAGCACAATATGATGAGTGGCGTTGCGTGGGTGAGTGGCGTTGCGTGGGTGAGTGGCGTTGCGTGGGTGAGTGGCGTTGCGTGGGTGAGTGGCGTTGCGTGGGTGAGTGGCGTTGCGTGGGTGAGTGGCGTTGCGTGGGTGAGTGGCGTTGCATGGGTGAGTGGCGTTGCATGGGTGAGTGGGGTTGCGTGGGTGAGTGGGGTTGCGTGGGTGAGTGGGGTTGCGTGGGTGAGTGGGGTTGCGTGGGTGAGTGGGGTTGCGTCGATGAGTGGGGTTGCGTCGATGAGTGGGGTTGCGTGGATGAGTTGCGTTGCGTGTGTGAGTGGCGTTGCTGTGTGTGAATTGCTGGTTGGGGGAGTGGGGGGGGTGGGCGAGGGAGCAGCAGGCAGATGCGAGTGGAGGGCGCGCTGGAGAGGGAGGGGGTGGGAGGACTAGGCAGCGGGAGAGAGGGAGAAAGGAGCGCGAGGGAGGCGTTTTTAGATACATGAAGCCAAAATTACAAGTGAGCATGTTACAAAAGCAAACGTTACGTTACATGAGACAATAGTGACAGTTGTGCAAGTATCAAGAGCAACAAAATACAAGAGGTAGCAAACGATATGCAATAGCATATCTGAGGGAACACGGCCTGGGGGAAGCTGGCTGGGGAGGGGGAGGAGAAATGAAAGGAAGGCTGTGTTTGCGGGGAGAGAGAGGGGAGGTGCTGGTGTGGGCGGGGGGAGGTGCTGGTGTGGGAGGAGTGCTGCTACGGCAAGGCTGTGTTTGCGGGGAGAGAGAGGGGAGGTGCTGGTGTGGGAGGGGGGAGTTGCTGGTGTGGGAGGAGTGCTGCTAGGGGAGGAGAAGCCCTGGCCGTGAATGCTCGTGCATGTTCACGTGAACTGCAAGAAAACGCCGGGCTGAAACCCCTTAGTTTGAAGAGGATTTTGCCGACATGAATTCAATCCTATCCATTCCTGCGGAATGGGACAGGCTCGACCTAGAGGGAGGGGGTGGGAGGACTAGGCAGCGGGAGAGAGGGAGAAAGGAGCGCGAGGGAGGCGTTTTTAGATACATGAAGCCAAAATTACAAGTGAGCATGTTACAAAAGCAAACGTTACGTTACATGAGACAATAGTGACAGTTGTGCAAGTATCAAGAGCAACAAAATACAAGAGGTAGCAAACGATATGCAATAGCATATCTGAGGGAACACGGCCTGGGGGAAGCTGGCTGGGGAGGGGGAGGAGAAATGAAAGGAAGGCTGTGTTTGCGGGGAGAGAGAGGGGAGGTGTTGGTGTGGGCGGGGGGAGGTGCTGGTGTGGGAGGAGTGCTGCTACGGCAAGGCTGTGTTTGCGGGGAGAGAGAGGGGAGGTGCTGGTGTGGGAGGGGGGAGTTGCTGGTGTGGGAGGAGTGCTGCTAGGGGAGGAGAAGCCCTGGCCGTGAATGCTCGTGCATGTTCACGTGAACTGCAAGAAAACGCCGGGCTGAAACCCCTTAGTTTGAAGAGGATTTTGCCGACATGAATTCGATCCTATCCATTCCTGCGGAATGGGACAGGCTCTACCTAAAAAAGGAAGAAAGGACGCTGCAGGTTAATTGGCCCCGCTTTCGTGCGTCACTAAATATAGGCCAACATGTTTCTGCCAACTAGACCTTCATAAGAGGTGTATTGGCATTAGTCAGGACCTCTAGATTGCTTCTGCTCATAAACCATGCTAACAAAAGAAAAAGTGCAAATAGAGAACCAAAATGTGGTTCACAATGAAATTGAACAGCAGATCCTTTTTAATTCAACTTTAGAGATATGATAACAGCTAGGTTAATAGCATAGGAACAACAGCACTTACAGAGATAGTGCCACCAACTTCACAAAATCTGGTGATCATAACCACCACGAAGAAGAAAATTTAATCAAACGGGTCATTTATGTAAAAATAAAACCCACAGGCTTACTCGCGATTGGGTGTTGTGCCTCAACTCGAAGAACCCTGGCAATGGTGCTCAGGGTTCGATATATGATTTAGGAGCAAACCCCTGCAGGTCTTAATCTCCCATTGCCCTCTCTTCATGAAGTAATGTAAAAGTACTGTTCTTCAGTACTGACATAATAGCCTAATGAGGAGGACTCCTTAATTTGTAAGGTGTACACTTTGGGTGTTGTATCCTCCGTAAAGCAATATATCAAAGCCTTTTGCTTTGCTGAAAAATGTAAATTCGTAAATCCCCATATGAATCTGAATACTTCATATGTATTGAGGAGTGGGGCGGGGGGGGAGGGGGCATGGTAAATTGGGGAAGAGTACAAAGCAGGCCAGAAAAGCGAAACAAATGCATGCCGGAGCACACAATACCTGCAGGAGGATGTTGGAGTGACGAGTTTAAAGGCAAAGGCGGTGCAATAGCAAAGTGGAGGACATTTTGAAGGGCAGTCCTGTCAAGCGTCACGCAACTGGTGTGACACTCACGCATATCAGTGCGGTGATCCGCATCACCGCACTGAATGCATTTGTCACGCATTTTGCCACCTGTGCCAGCGGCGCGCCAGCAGCTCCTGTGGGCCCGGGCTCTCTAGTTCCGAGAGTTATGCTGCCTGCGCAGCTTTGCCGACTACTAGTGTGTGCCTAAACAGAAACCACAGACACTGCAGCAGCTGAGCTCGTGAGCGGCGCCGCCGCGCTACAATGTATCGCTGCTGCTCTGCCTGCTAGAGAGTCCGACGTCGACTCAGTGTTCCCGTGGCCGTCACGTCCGGAGGAAGCAGGAAGTAAAGCGGCGGGTGATTAGAGTGCAGCAGGCAGGTTGCGGGCGGCGCGCATGAGTCCTGACTCTCAAGCATGGCCACCCGCCGCGGCCCCCTGTGCAGCCCCCCAGAATTAAATGGTGCACAGGGCCTCCCCATTAATTAAATGGTGCCTGTGCACGCCCGGGCCCGGGCCGGCCCTCTGAGGCTCTTCTTAATTAAATGGTGCGCAGTTGACTCTGCGTCTGCGCGGTCTTCGGCCACTATGATTGACATTAATATAGGCCTGAATAGAGCCCCATCTCATGTTAAGCCGCGAGCGCAAGGAGTTACGTTTAAAACGAACAGTTGAAATTAAAATCACCTCAATACCACCCGCCCCCCCCTGCACAGGCCTCCGTGGCCTGCCTTGCTCAGCTATCTGCT
Organism: Lissotriton helveticus; assembly: GCF_964261635.1. Taxonomy (NCBI): domain Eukaryota; kingdom Metazoa; phylum Chordata; class Amphibia; order Caudata; family Salamandridae; genus Lissotriton; species Lissotriton helveticus. The sequence continues at coordinate 56,580,617 of NC_136067.1, forward strand.
GAAATGATGACCTCACCCAAACCACCACCTCCCCCTCGCGCGCCTCGGCAAAACTTTCAGAGGGAAACAGTCCTAACCGAGAGGCAAGCCATGCCGGTGCGTGCCATGCCGGTGATCTTTCTTTACTTAATCAAGTTGGGTGCATGCGTGCTCTTGATTCATGCCATATCTGTTTCAGTGACAATGACATTTAAATGAAATGTGTCCTGAGGAACGACGCTGGACTTCTCGTCAATAAGGTAACGTGGTGTGCCAAATTATTTTTATGTGCTAAGAGTCATAAGAATTGGTTTAGACTTCCCTTACACGAAAAGTGCTAACATGGTCTGCGCGCATCGTAAACACAGAAGCTGCAGTGTTCTTACTGAGCTGCATCCATAAAAAAAATTCTTAGTAGAAAGATGAAAAGCGTGATCCGCGTCCACTGCAGACCTCTTCCCCTCACTGTTGAAGATATGGTTTTAAGAGGCATGCTTTCCTGAATTAAGTTGGAACAAAATGCGTTCCGTGAATATTTAAAGACATTTGTATTCAAGAAATACTAAAGCGGGGAAGGGATTACATTGGCATAGAGGTGCTGTTTGTGCAGTTTGAAAAGTACTGTGAAATACAGCTGCATATTAATTTAAAGTAAGTGTGTGTCTTGGATTATATAAAGTGCAATGGCACCCTGTGACAGTGTGCTTTATAGAAAGTGGCAATGATAAATGTGTAACTTCTAGACCGTTTCAGAAGAATGCTAAACTTAAACACTACGAGGCCTGCTGCACTAGATCGCCGGAGGCCTGCTGAGCAGTGAAAGCCTAAAACTCGAGCTAAGAGTCAGGCAGGCGTCTTGTGCACACAGAGTCTGAGCCATGGGGTTGATGCCAAATTTGAGGCGGGCTGTACACAGAGTTTGAGGCCTGAGAGCACTGTATGCAGACTGGCGCTTGCTACACACAGACGTTCAGCTGCATGTTGGCCGAGTCTGAGAGATGAAGCCTGAGTCATGCTATTTAAGAAGGTTTGCTGCACACTGCTATACCATGCACACAGACGCAAGCCTCCTGCATACACACAGCACCACACGGCTGCAGACTCTGTTGTGCCCGCTGCCACACACAGAACAAACCTGCAGTAAGACCTGCTGCAAAAAAGTTAGTGCAATAACTGCTGGATGGTTTGAGACCTTCTGCACACAGGGCCGAGACCGGATGCCTGCAGTGCTCTGAGTCAGGCAGAGATCAAGGGCACACCAAACTCAGCGGTCACTAGTCTGTCTGCACAGCTGTGTCACTCATTTAATTTAATTTTAGAGGAGGGAGTTGGTGCAAGTTCTGATATTTATGTTTCCCTTGCTTTTTATCGCTTGATTATGCTAGCGAGAAAGTGTCACTCATAGTTGCTGAATGTCACTCATAATTACACTGAAATTATGAAAATGTCACACATAGCAATCTGAAACCTTGGCAGCTATGAAAGGGGTTTGCATATGTTAAGTGGGGGGCAGATGAGCAGGCCTTTGCAATACTTAGTAATACGGAGAGGTAACATTTAGACAAAAGTTTTGAGTGCATGGTGATTTAGAGAGGAACATTTAGGAGATACAAAGGTGGTGATCACAAATGGAATGATGACGGCACCAGTTCACAAACAAGAAAGACTGCAATGTAAGTGGTCATGGGTTGAAAAAATACTCTCTACTCTTCGTAGGGTTGATTATCAGAAACTCTACAGTTAAAGTCTTGGGACATCAAGGACTTAAACATCCAGGCTATTTCAAAATGTATCTCATTTTGTATCCAACTAGATTTGTGCTACACAAAATACCATAACATACATTCACACGGTTTGAAAAAGGAGCCTGACGCCAACACTTTTAGGGGAGGAGACTGCTAACGGATGAAGAGAATGAAAGAAAAGGGTAGTATGGTGTACAAAGCTGAAGAAGTTCGAGATGTGATGTAGAGATGCTATGTTAGGTGACAGAAATTTGTAGTGCACGAATTCCCCCAAAGGGGATCAAAGTGCAGAAGAGTGAAGACAGACCGACTGACTCGATAAGGGCAGCAATTAGAATAGCCAGGTTTTAAGCTGGAATTAAGTATGGAAAAGAGACTTATCTTGCGAAAGGAGGCGGGGAGATCATGGGTCCAATTAAAGGTTGCAAAGTAAGAGAAAGAGCGTGCGTCTGTTCCAGTCAGGCCGATGCAGCGCACAGCAACCAAGTTCTGCTGAGCATCCTGGCTAAAACCTACTGAAGGCAAGGAGGAGGTTCTGGTGGCTAGGTAACGTGGGCTGGTAATATGGAGTGCCCTGTGGAGTAAGGCACAGCAGTTTAAAAAGACATCTTCTTTGTACCGGGAGCCACTAAAAGGATGTGAGAATGGAAGGGGAGGGGGTGGGGGGGGATGTGAGAATGGAAGGGGAGGGGGGGTGAGAATGGAAGGGGAGGGGGGGTGAGAATGGAAGGGGAGGGGGTGGGGTGAGAATGGAAGGGGAGGGGGTGGGGTGAGAATGGAAGGGGAGGGGGTGGGGTGAGAATGGAAGGGGAGGGGGTGGGGCGAGAATGGAAGGGGAGGGGGTGGGGTGAGAATGGAGGGGGTGGGGTGAGAATGGAAGGGGAGGGGGTGGGGTGAGAATGGAAGGGGAGGGGGTGGGGTGAGAATGGAAGGGGAGGGGGGGATGAGAGTGAGCCTGAGGACGAAGGTTGAGTCGGATCAGAGCAGCAGCATTTGGGAGGATTTGTCATCTTCTGGTGAGATAGGCAGGGACGCCCACATAAAGGGAGTCCAGGCGGCAGGTGATAAGTGCATGGGTGATCGATCTACAGAGTTGGTAGACATTCGACTAGTGTATTAAGCACATTCAAAACAATTGGAGCATGTACTGTGAGACTAGTTGATAAATGAATGGAGCAATGGATTCTTAAGGACTCCGAGGCCTAGCAATATTGTGAAGCATGGAGAAAGTGGCTGCAGACTGAAGGTTTGAAGAGTACTTGATATAGGTGCACAGAAGGGAGTCAATAGATTCCTTGGGGTTGTGGGGGTCAATGGGATACAGCTGGGGCTAAAGGAGCAAGCCTCATCATTGGGAGGTGCAAAGAAAAGTGGTGGAGAAGGAAAGGTCACTATGGGTAACAATATTTCTAGAGCATAATCTACTTTTCCACTGATTTCGCAGTTAACAAATACCCTCAGGCACCAGTCTGGATCCATACACTTTCTCCTTAAGCAGTAGCCCTCCAGGGTCACCAGAGGGCGCCATATGACTCCAGTTGCAGCTTAGCTGCCAGAAAGTTAGGGGTGGGAGATAAACTCCACTCACCGGAAAAGTAATGCCCATTCAACATTCCTCTTTTAACGTGGGGTTCTGGCAAAAGTCTGCCAAGCCAACCACCACATGGCAGAGTTTTTCTTAAGCATGGCTCAGCAACGTTAAGTTAGTAAATGAGAATTTTCATCCTCCAAGGCGACTTTGGGGCATTGGAACGCCTCCCAGTGAGATTTCTCAACCAGGGCGGTCGCTGCAGGTCATGACCGTTCGAGTTGAGAAAGCTGCTGCTCGAGTACAAAATCCACTCGAGCGGCAGAAAGAAGCAGCACCCTCTGGAGCACCTTGTGGTGCAGTCTGCACTGATTTTACAGCGTGGTACAAACTCCTAGCGTTTAAAATCAGCACAAGCAGCGCAGAACTCCGCCTTCTTACACAGTTTTTATGTAACTCTGCTGAATCCAGCAGAGTGAAACTCTGCATGTTCCACCCACCCCTATGGAAAGTGAAAACACTTACCTGGTAAGCAGTGTCATAACCTTACTTTTTCCCCACTCCCAAACAAGAAGGAGAGGAAGCAAAAGAGCTTAATGAAAGACAATAAATCAACAGAAGTAACAGTAGAATATCTTGAAAGCTTACTATCAATAGTGCAATCCAAAAGGGGAGGATGGAGAGCAGTCAGGAACCAACAGGACCAAACTGAAAATTCATTTCAAAAGGTTAAGCAACTTTTTCTTCTGAAAAGATGCAACAGCGTGCTAAAAGGCCTTGACGCAACGCAGATCAACAGATGGCAAAACACAAATTGTAGTTTCGCAAGAACCGGAATCTATTCAGAAGCCAACGCTGGATTAGAGAAATGGCACCACCAACTTTCTGTATCGTCCCAAAAGTGCGACACTTTTCTCATGGAAGAAGAGGACTTGTCCTTCCTATGGTGATTTTGTGCAGGACCCTTTTAAAGGATCGCTCAGTCAGGAGGCTTACTGCTTACCAGAGGAAGGGGAAAGAGACAGTTTGGGGACCCCTTATAAAACAGAGCCAATAACAGTTATGCTTCCCACTTACTGATGGTTTTAGGATTCTTAGGAGGTACACAAGTCACATATCAAGTGATCTGGACAGGTCCTAGGCATCACACACAGATATTGTTGCAATAGGACAAAGATATCTGCTTGTGACAAGGTACACAGGGTTTGAGTTGGAGACCTTAGCTGGCTGACTAAGTCTGGAATTTGGTGAAAACATAACGTATGGAAAACAGGACCCAACGCCAGCACCAACAGTGCCATAAATATACCAGTGGTGTCACTTGAGGCAGGCAGAGCCATTATTGGAGTCACAAGGAGCCACATGATGACACTAGTGACCTATTACAAGTAAGCCATAAATAAAACTTTATTCTTTTGTGTCATTTACAGGCAACCAAGCACCATGTACATACATGGCACTGGACAACTAATATGGTTGCAGTCACACAGACTGAATAAAAGGCTGGCGATAAAAATGTTCGTATGATAAAAGCAAGGTAACCCTGTAACAGAAAAGTGGCAAAATACAGTTTGCCATAAAACGTTTGTATTGTTGCATTGGTTCTAAATAAAAGAAATCTGAGTGCCATGCGAAACTCAGCTCTATGGTTGCAGGTCTGGCTAAAAGTCTGTACAGTCATTTTGTCCCTGGCATTTATGAAAATTAAAAAAAGTTAAAAACTATAGCAGCAACAAGCAAACCCATTGACAAGAAGGCAAGGGTTAAGAACTAAAAGATTTATACAATGTGTTTCATCTGGTGCAGTTCATCTTCCATCGGCTGGAGTTCGACTTAGCGATAGCATGATGCGAAAAAATCGTTCGCATAGGTCATAAGTCGAATAGGAAGGTAGCTTTGGCGTATGTATGTCCACAGCTCTTGACGGGTCAACGTATTTTCTTTTTGAACCAACCAGCAGTGAAAATAGATATCTCAACTCACGCATAAAAGGCAAATTCCTATGCTCCTTTTGGTTACGAGGTAAATCTTGTGCACTCGCAGGAGGAGTGTAATTCAAAACAAGTCTTCGAAATTCGAGGAGATTAAATAATGACTGAATAACAGCACTGAACCAGCACGTATTCCCAACATTTTTCAGACCGACCGGACAATTGTCTTGTCTTTTCCGATCAGGGCCGGTCCTAGGATTTGCGTGGCCCTGGGCTAAAAGGCAGCGTGCGAGGCCCCCTCTAATTTAGATAAGTGGCCCCCTGCAAGGAGACCATTCAGAGACACTGTGGGGGGCCTATTGTCCAGCATTTTTGCGCCCCCACAGTTTTAACTTTTACTCCACAAGCATTTCTCACACCTTCAGCCTGATAGGTGTGAGAATTGATTGTGGTCTAAAAGTTAAAACTGTGGGGGCGCCAAAATGCTGGACAATGGGCCCCCCACAGTGTCTGTGAATGGTCTCCTTGCAATTGAGGGAGCTTCTCCCTCCCCTATGCCACCAGACAGACACCATCCCTGAGAGGCCCAGGGAGGGGGCCCCCTCCAATGGACCTTAATTGCAAGGCGACACCTTTTTTTTAAATAGATCGCCAAGGAAACAACAGCACACATCAGTAGTGCGTGGCCCCATGCTGGTGGGCTGAGCGCGAGGCCCTGTGCAGCCGCCCACGCTGCCCATGCCTAGCGCCGGCCCTGTTTCCGATCATGAGGGTTTGGTGAATCGCTCCAGACCTCTGGGTGTGTTCTTTTGGAAATTGCTTTGCTTTCCGCAATACTGGCCTCTAGGACCCTGCTAATGGCTTGTTCCTCATCAGTTATTCCATTCTCTCGGAACGCTCTGCTAGATTCCTCTAGACTTAGGGCAATTGCTCTCTGAAGGTCATCTTTGTCATCTCCAGTGAGGTCTATCACATTTGTGTCTGCCTGGCTGCCAACACTGATATACCTTTCGTTGCCAGGGAGCGCAGTTTGGTAGTAGGTTGACTCTTCCTGTTGAGGGAGCTTCGCATTCTTTGTAGTCAGGAGAGCAACTGCTAATTGCAAGTTTCCATTGCTTTCCTTGAAGGCCTGCTGCAGAATCTGGAGGTCATTGATGCCGGTGATCTCCCTCAATTGATTCAAAAAGGTCTGCTGATGCTTCTGCGAGGTCTGCTGCAGCACATTCTGCTCCACGGTCATGGCCCGGCCCTGCGGCGGCCGCGGCGGGCAGGCGGTGCAAAGGAGGCGCGAGGCCCGGGCGCTGCAGCGGCGCGGAGGGAGGCCGGGTCCGACGGGCCAGAGAGTACAAGTAGAATAAACGTTTTCTGATCCAATCTGGTGCCGGAGGAATATTCATAAAGTTAGGAATCTGCGGAAAAGTATCCATAAGAATAGGTGATTATTTCAGGAAGGTGCGGGACAGATTGTGGTCATGCTGCTCACAGGAACAGACTAACAACAACTATTAGGAGAGGCCACCTGATATCACAAAATCAAAAATGAAATGCGAGTCGAGCAAATTTTGATATTCACTAGAGAAAATAGGCAGATGGGGAAAATGCAAGAAGGTCATTCTCAGCAACAAAAACAGCGGAAGGCAACAGTCGTAAACATCAAAAGACAACTGTAGAACAAGTTTAAGGTGCACCGCAACAAATACCAGGAAGGTGGGCCACACACTCGAAGACAACTGAAGAACAAGGTTAATGTGCACCGCAACCTACAAATACCAGGAAGGTGGGCCACACACTCAAAGACAACTGTAGAACAAGCTTAATGTGCACCGCAACAAATACCAGGAAGGTGGGCCACACACTCAAAGATAAGGTTGTAGATGGCAAAAAGCAAGATCACATTCGAAGGAGAGAAACACTAGCCACGTCTAACACTAACACACACACACTAACACACACACACACACACAAACACACACCAACCCCCCTTAATCCTCCCCCCTACCAGCAGTGTGACAAGTAATGCACTTTCTGTAGGAAGATAGCTGCATTTAAACATTTGGCTGATTCATAAGGCACAGCATAATAGTGTCTAACAGATTAAAGGCAAAAGGCCAAAATTAAGAAAGCAGTTTGATGGAAAGATGCCTGTTCATTATCGGCTTGTTCTTTACGTTTTTTATTTATTTTATTAATGCAAACTTCTAATTAAGCTGCACATATCCTCTTCGCACCACGCTCTTGGCAAGCAGCAACTGGTAGGACCATCCAATCTATTTCCTTGTCAAGTGAAACAGCAAGACCTGTATCGCCAGCCAGCTCCCCGCACCTTTGTGAAGATAATCCTGGGCTGGGATTGTGTACCGAGCGCACAAACTGAGCAAATTGATAAAAATGATCCCGCCCGGCCCGCTACACGTTCTGTGTGGCAGGAGCGGGCCACTTCATTAGCACCTTGGGACAACCCTACTTTTCCAATCGGCTAATCTTTGTTGTGACATGCTAAAGCAACTGGTTACTTTTCAACTTTCCCATCACAGAAAAATTCGAAACAAATTCATCCTGAGTCAGCAACACGGTTCCCGGAAATTAACCCAGAACTCGTTCTCCATTTTCCAAAACAAAACCAGCCTGTATATAAATGTACCTATCAATTGAAGCATTGGATTAGCAAAGCTTATATATAAATGCAAGCACAAATTCTAAAAACCAGATTCTTCATACAATGTACGCTAAACGCGGCAGCAGGAGCTTAGTGTGGGGAGGGGAGAGGGAGTTGGGTGTTACAATCCCCAATACATTTATTTTCTGACAAACAGTTGGATACAGGTGCTTTCAGTCGGGTATTTTGAGGTGTCTGTCAAATTGCACAAGGATTTTTACGTACACACTAGGCCTGGACAGTGAGCTTCGCTCCGTTTGCGTAGTCTTCTGCACTTCGCAGAGCTCGCGAAGTGCAGAAAACTCCGCTTCACGATGTGCAGCGGAGTTTTCTCCCGGCTCGCGATCGCAAACTGTAAGTTTGCAATATCGAACGGTAAGTTCACGTGCGTGAGCTGCCGCTCGGGTAGAATTTCTACCCGAGCTGTAGAAATACCAGCACAAACTGCAGTTCGCACTTGACTCCGCCACCCGCGTAACTTCGCAGTTTTTATGTAACTTGACTGAGTTCCGCGTAGCAAAAATCAGCGAACTACGCCCAGGTTTAGTACACAGACAAAAACGTGCACACACTCTACCTTTCTCTGTTGTGAAAGTCTTCCAAAATAAGTTTTCAAAATACTGTTTTCCTTCACTTTGTACTCCTATCAACTGCATTCCTCTCCCTTTCCACTGCCCCTTAAGCCCCGCTTATGCACCCAGGCCTCGTATGATGCGTTGTAACCTTATAAGTCCCCGTGATTGCTGGAAAACCTGAAGCTCACCCCAATTCTCCCCCCCCCCCGCCAACCACGCTCTTACTGACCAAGCTACGCCCCTGCGGGTGTCAGCAAGAGAAGCATAAACACACCAAAACGAATATGGGAGCGTCAAAGCAGGAGAGATTTTTTTATATTATTAGTTTGACGGGGCCTATAATCTGTGCAAATGCGCGACTAATATATTCTAATGTTATCATATGGCTCCAGGAACACTTATCCAGTCCTGGCCTTTCGTTTCACAACCCAATATGTTAAGAATGTAGTAGCCCTGGTTTCACGCTTCAGCTAAACAAACTGGACTAAATTCCCAAGTTACATTGGTTTGCAGAATTAAAAATTTTGATTTGTTCAAAGTAGTCTAAATGGAATAGACTTCCGGTAACTTCGCATGTGTCATTGTTTTGGGATGGTCACAGTGTAGGATCACGTTTAAACAGGCAACAAGTTAATGCCAGATTTCGAGTCGATTCTGTATTGTACAGAACCATGTAAATGTGGGGTTCTGAAGCACTTGCCTACATTGGTAGCATGCTACACCGTATAGGGTGCGTCTCAGGTAGGAGGTCTTTGCTTAGATCCAATGCGGAAAGTGTTTCCATGTCACACGTGATGACCACTGAGGTGCTGCTATCATTTTGTGGGACGTAGCAGTGCTGTGGGTAATAAGGTCTGAGACAAACATGCAGGTTCATGGTTTTCAATATACTGGTAGCTTTGAACAGCTCTGCAGGTCCCTTTATGGTATTTCATCTGATATACTCTCCAGAGCTGGTTACTACACTGGGACGTCCATTCTCAGATTTTGAGTCTGCTCATGAGCTAGCATGTTTGGAGGGAGAGAGAAGTGGAGAGATCCCTAGCGATAGAATTTCTATCATCCCATATTGGAGTGTCTTTGAGAGATGTAAAGAAGAAGTCATACTGTACAGATATTTGGGACCTGCAGTGACAGACTATATTACAGTATTCTGAATGGTCCATCAAATTACGACAGATCCCTTCAGTTATTCCAGGCCTGTTCATTTAGTGATGGGTGTATTTTTTGGGCTGTACAGTGCTGGTGTTGGACAACACTCATAGGAAATATGTCTTATGTGAATGCAAGGAGTAGAAGTTATAATTTGCTGCTGCCTGTGCATATTATAGTTCTAGTAGGACTGCAGGCCATATATGTTATAAATGCAAGTACATAATTATATAATGCCATGTTGAACTGTAAGTCAGCCCATTTTAGCTTACCTGCATACCGAAAGCATTTTGCTGGTTTTGTTTGCAATTCATGGGTCGAAGGCTGAGGATTGTGCTTAAGGATGTAACTGTGCAGTTATTTAGGAACCAGACATGTCTTGTGTTGGGTTTGCATCTCAAAAAGTATGAAAATCTGGAACAAAGCATTATTAAACCGGGGCCTGAGTGTCAATCGGTATGACTGAGATTAAGAGTGAATGCAAGTAAATTCGAATTAATAGGAGTAAGTGTAAGGGGAGTAAGAGTGTGTGTGAGAATAAATGAGTGAAAGTGAGTGAATTTGACTGTGAGCAAGAATGTGATCGGATGCGTGCAAATTTCTAGTTGGCCCAGAAACACTGAAGGTAATTGTCTTCTAGAAATACCTAGGGCAAAATACTGATGCTGGCATTCTTGCAGCAATTCTTAGCATGGCAGGCACCAGTGATAAAATAGTGGCACCCTGGGGGCAATTCTTGGCATAAAGGGCACTAATGGTAAAATACTGGTATCAGCATACTAGAGGTAATTCATGACAGGGCATCTGTGGAAAAATACTGGCATACTTGAGGAAATTCTTGGCATATGGACACCATGGCATAATGCGGATATTGGCACAATGAAGGTAATTCTTGGTATAAATGCTGACAACTTTTCATATGGGACTGCGGAACCATAGAAAAAAAGCTAGCCCTGAGGTCCTTTTTGACTTAAAGGTCACCTATGGTACACAGATGGCATTAAATAAAAAATTCTGACAATGCCATATTTTAAGTGAGTTTCGGGTCTGGGATTAGGCTAGACCTTTTGATTTTACTAAAATATGTGCAACATACTTACAGGCAGGTTCTTTCAGCCACCTCTCTTCATCCATTGGTCTGTTGTGCCATTCAAATTTAGCTTCTGCCCACTAATGCATAAAGCATGGGGCAGTGAGGCAGCATATTCAAGTCAATGGTTAACTTCACTATGAGGGACTGCACTTTGCTCTTTCACAAAGAGCACATCCGCAAACAAGCTAGTTCCCTTCAGGAGCTGCGGTTTTTGTTTTTAATTTATAACTGCGTTATTGTTTCCTTTGTGTTTGGATCCTGATGTGATAACAGCATGCTTCTGAAGTGAAAGCAAGTCACAGTGCATCTTTATCAGATCCCATCTCCTGCCAATGCTGTTGGAATTACTAATGGAGTATTTACCTTTTCTAAATGCTGTTATTTAACAGAATAGAGACTAAATAGAGACTATCTCCATTTGAAACTTCTGTAGAAGGTATGCCGATTTCACTTTTTTTGTCTTTCTCTTTTGCTTCCTTCTACTCTCTCCTTTCCTTCTTGTTCCCTTTCCTGCCTTTCTTTCCAGCCTTTCTTTCTTGCCTCCTTTCCTTGCTTATGTCTTTTTTTGCCTCCCTCCTTTCTTTCCTTTGTGCTTTCTTGCATTACCTTTTTTTTCTTCCTTCTTTCTCAAGGACAAGAAGCTTGCAGCCAATGCCAAACTGATTGACTTTTTTCTAGGTCTGTGTTAGCCAAGACCTTTTGATTTTACAAATATTATGTGTATAGCAGTTACCTATAGGTTTTTCTGCTACACCTCATCCATTAGTCTGAGATTGGTGTCATTCAAGTTTCTTCCATCCCCTCCAGCATGCAATAGGGGGCAATGCATCCGGCTCATTGGCTGACTTCACTACGAAACACAGTACGATAGCCTTTCAAAAGAAACACATCCACTCACAAAGTGCCACAAAGCACTACGGTAATGCGTATGTGTGTTTTTGTAACCCCAAAAATTAGTTAGCCTGTAGCAAACTTTCTTTTTTAGATTGAGGCCGTCCCTGGGTATTCCCCCAAAAAGTTTTGCAAAAACCAGGACAAAACAAGAATTGCCAGAAGGGTGGCGGTCAATGCCAAATCTATTGGCTTTGCCAATGTTTGTTGATATTAGAGGGTACCCATGGAACATGGGGGCACTTTTGACAAGATGCTGGTCCTAGCCCAACAGAGAAAACTTGACATATGCGAGCATCCATAGCACATTTTGACATATGTGAGCATCCATAGCACATTTTGACATATGTGAGCATTCACAGCACATTTTGACATATGGAGGCGTCCATAGCACATTTTGAACGTCCGGTTTCATTGGCTCGGCTCACCATGAAAGGATTTTAATATTTAATAAGTTCCCTTTCTATGCTGATCAAATTTATGTGGGAATTGTGCTATACAATTTTGGCTTGCTCACTACAATTCAGGGCAAGTATTATGCCCCAAAACTTTCAAGGAGTCAGCACCATAATATACAGGTGGTATCTAAAATAGACATTTGTTTGTGTTATTCTTTTATACTAATCATGCAGCTATTAGGGGATTTAGGGATGTCAGTTGGTGTTACGTTAGGGTCATGTGCATGCCCTCCTGGAAAAAAATATTGGTAAAGGATCATGTCAATTCCTGCGATGACATGAAGGTCAAAGTTATTTTAAAATTGTTAAGATGCATCAGAAACGTGAGATAAAATTAAAATAAGCGTTCAGAGCTGCTTTGAAACATGGCACTGAGCAATATGCAGATAGGAATTTGAACACCTGTGAAAAAAACAGTAAATGTAATTTAATTAAAGAAATGGGAAAGGGTATACACCCCTTATATGTTATAAATCAGTAAGATTTAAACATGGTCAGCCACAGGACCCGATGCTGCCTAATAATTTCACCCATTATGACAGCGGTTTAGAGAATTTTGGCCTGAAGGAACGCTGAATGTAACACCGTTTGTGCCCTATACTCTGACTGGATTGACAAGTACCAATTCTTACGTGTAAAGTAAGACGTTTTGACACCAATTAACCTAGTTATCATGTACATGTCCCCTGGACTAAAACGGAACTCTGCCTTTTTCAAAAGACCAATCCGATAGAAGTAAAAACTCAGATGAATGGTCGCAAGTACAGAAAATATATTGTGCATAGACCAGTTAATATTGAATAACAGTCCAAATGTTTTCCTGCATTCTTCCGCCAGATATATGGAAGTTGTAAAGAAAAGAAAACTTTAAAGATGTGGACTAGACCAAAATCAGTACTACAGGAGATGCCCGGGAAGCTGATGGTCAAGTGACTGATGGACTTGCAGCCCTGAGAGGCAAATTAACGATTACATTGCCAGAAATAGGGCCCAATGGCAGACTAGATTGGACAAAATGTAACTAAACAAGAAAAAGATGAATGGGATGGATGCTTCCGACGAGTGAGCGCAACAAGCTCTCTCCAGTTGTTTTGCAAATGGCTTACAAGAACATACCTTCCATACCAGTCTGCAAACTAGACATATTGGCCAATGCCCAATATTGAGTTAAGGGACAGTCAGGAAGAACAGAAAAAGGATAAGGTAACCAAGGAGTTAACGAGTAAAGTGTTGCTCCAGTAACTACAGCAAGGGAGAGGCAGGCCCACATTCCAAGGACAACGGGAGGGAACAAGGGGATACTCTGCACCAAGTTATCACCCCAGGATACCCACGTAGATAATGGATGCCACAATTTTAAGGACCTCAAACACTAGGGGCCAGATGTAGGTAATTCATATTTACCGACTCTTAAATACCGAATTTTACCAATTCGGTATTTAAGAGTCTGTAAATATGAAGGGGGGAGATATACCGAATCGGTATTGCCCATTGATTCCTATGGGCCTTGAAGCCCATAGGAATCAATGGGCAATACCGATTCTGTAATTACAGAATCGGTAATTACAGAATCGGTAAATACAGAATCCTGCAAGGGTGCAGGGGGTGTCACTTTGACACCCTCTAGCACCCCAACTACAGGCTTGTGTGCCATGTGGCACACATACATGCCCTAAGGGCATGTCTGTCTGTCACATGGCTAGGTGTGCATGCACACATGTGCATGCACACCTGAATTCGGTATTTTAACACCCAATTGGATTGGGTGGTAAAATACCGAATCTGAAAGGCCTGCGGCACTCAAAGATGTGCTACCTACATGTGCTTTTACAGAATCGGTATTTTTACAGAGTCTGTATTTACCGATTCTGTAATTTTACCGAATCTGTAAAAACAGATTCGGTAAAATACCGATTCTGTAAAGCATGCTCCTACATTAGAAAACCCTTCCTACATCGGGCCCTAGTTAAGATAATATTGATTATCACAGAAGACTTACAAAGGAAGCTCCATGTCATGAGGACGTGCCCAAGGCGGATCCAAACACTATTTTAACAAAAGGTCACAACAACATAATGATACAATAGATGGATGACCTACTATTGGCCAGCACCAGTGAAACAGACTACGCTTCTTCCACCATTTCCCAATTAACTTTCTTTGGTACACATGGCCACAAGGAATCTCCCAGTAAATAGCAATTTGTTCAAAAAGAGGTTGCCTATTTAGGACACCTCCTGTCGAAGGCAGAAAGTAGACTTGACCCTCAAAGAACGGGGAGAGAATGTGGCCTAACGGCTAAGGCTGTCAACCTCAGATCTGGATAACCGGGTTCGAGTCTTGGCAGGGACACTCAACATGCTGTGATTCTGGGCAAATCACTTAATCTCCCCGTGCCTAACAAAAAATGAATGTGTCCATCTGTAATGTAACAGGCTCATGTAAAGCGCTCCGATACCTCCGGGTCTAGTTCGTGCTATAGAACACGCCACAAAAACAAAAAAAAAAGAAGAGTGAAAGCTATATTGGACAGTCAACCCCATACAACCCAAGCACAAGCCTTCCTGGGTATGTCAGGCTATTGCAGACAATGGATCCCTAACTTTTCCCTTCTTTCCAGACTAACCTGAGTTGTGTTCGTCTTCATGTTACCATACATCGATGTAACCCACTTAATCCAGCAAACCTCTTGCCCCTTTCCCAGAATTATACTGTCCCATGATTGTGTACTGATAACAGACCAAAGTGAGAATAGATTCACAGAACACAGCAAACGAAGAAAGACAGTGACTTACGGGTTACAACCACTGCAGCCTATGCTGTTACCACCTTACACAATGTAATTGAAACTTGTAGACTATAAGAATTATCGGCACAAGCAGCAGCATTAACAAGAACCTGTGAGCTGAGCAATGGATTAACGGTAAGCATATATACTGATAGTCAATATGCGTTTGAAATTGTGCTTAACTGTGGAAGGCTTTGGGCAGAGAGGTTTCCTCACGTCTTAATGAATAAAAATACAACATGGTCCACCGATTGCTAAATTACCAAATACTTGATCTTTTCCATAAGGAGTAGCTACCGTTAAATGTACTGCAAACAAAACGATCGTAGATGACATACGCAAAGGAAATGTTTTTGCTGATGAGATTGCCAAAGAGACTGCAGAGACTGTCATGTCATTAACATATGTTTCATAGAGGGTGTTTATTGAAGAGACAGAAAGTGCATATGACTTCAGAAATAACGGGCATTGCAGATTGGCAAAAACAAGCAACTAAAGAAGGGTTACAAAAATGGCAGCAATATGTTACCATGGTAAATTGTTGTTGGAAGAATCAACACGGTTATCAATTCATACTACCTGACAAACTGTTATATCCTACAACATTGATGATGCACGGCCCTTCCCATTTGGGAAGAGATGGCCTTGTTAACAGCATGAAACCGTTTTGGGAAAACAATAGTATGCGTAAATTTGCAAACAAAATATGTAAAAATTGCACGGTATGCATACAGTATATTGATGGCAAAAGAATTCCTACAGGCCTTTCACACCTGCTCAGGCACCCATCGAATATTTTCAGATGGACTTTATTGAGCTGTCCTACAAACAGATATCAGTATGTACAGACTGTGGTATGCATGTTCAACATGTGGATCAAAGCCTACCTAATTTGCGATGCTATCCTATGCTAGGACCACAGCTAAGTGCTTGCTGAAACAATCAACTTTGACGAATGCTTTGCCACTTGCCTTTAGGAGTAGGCAAACTACCCCAAATACTCAGTCCACATGAAATAATGACTGGACCGCCTCTCACCTGTTTGGGTGGAGTGCCCCAAAAAACATTGCTATCCCAATAACTGATACACTTCTCCAAGAGAAGAGTGTTTCTGTCATTGATAAACAGGTGAGAGACACCTGTGGAGGGGGCTTGACACAATTTCAACCCGGCGAATGGGTGATGGTCAAGAACTTTCAGAGATCTAATTGCCTACAACCATGCTGTAAGGGTCCTGTACATATTCTGCTGGAACACATATAGGGGAGAACTATAAGAATTGGATAAAAGCCTCAAATGCAAAGGGAGCTCTCTTGCCCTAGACCTTGCCACCGGCTGCAGCACATAGGATTGCTCCAACAATTGTGCCACCTAAGCCCATCAAGGACGGTGACCCTCAATACAACCTGCGCCCATGCCCTACAGTAAATTCATCTTCTTAACCCCAACTAACGACAGTTTACTATTGGGTCTGGAGCCGCAAAGCACTGGCAACCTCTCACAGCCTAGTAATGGTCAAGAATATGGAACAAAGGGGTCCAATTGCTCAGGAGGAATACTTAAGATGGAAAGGAACTATGCTGACAAAAATTGTGCATGCCCTTTGCCCCGATCTTCAAGTCATCTACTTGTATGATCTATACTTCCCAAAGTAACTGAAATGGTGGTCGTGCAAATTAACAGTAAGTGTGGTATTATTTGAATCCCAAGTGTACCATGAAAACTTTGCCATACAAATGGACGCCTATCACAAGGAATTAAGAGTTTGGCCATTTGGCACTAGGAATACTATTTCCTCACTATTTGGAACCTGGGGTTGCACTATATTATAGGTAATGATAGTTTTTGCAATATTAGTGTAAATATGCCACCTGTTAGCTGTCATGGTACACAAAATAATGTCACAGTGGATAACAGTCACAATAACAAAAAAACAAGAATTGGTCAACGTTATCTAATCAAAGTCAGACACCACCATTATATCTTTCCACCAATGGATGTGATTTTATTTAATCACAGTATTGAGGTCAATCAAATCATGAGATACACTGTATTTCACATTTAAATTATTTTAGAAACAGGTGCAAACAGTGTGGGGTGATAGGTGCATGGGGGGGATTTGTGAAAAGTGATGTGAAAAAGGGATGGTAGTGTGCATATATACACACATCAACATTCAATAATAACAACCTATCCTGACAGATACCTGGCATGAACATAAATGACAAATCATAACATAGTCGAATAGATGCAGATATTCACTCTATTATCTAGGTTTGAGAGTAAAAACAGTTGACGATTTGACCCCTATATAAAACATCAAACTTCGGGAGGGGAAGGAGGTTTAGGGAGGTGGGGCAGGGTTGTTTGTGCTGTCCGTTTCATCCATACACACATAGGATATCCATTGTCCTCTACTCTATCACTTTGCTATCCACTTTTCCTACATTTACAGGAAGGAACATGGATCCGGACCCTGGGGCACAAGAAAACACAGACAATAAACGTGAAACACGATCTAACCACTTTCAGATACCACGGGAAAAAGGCGAACGGACGCAATCACCAATGACAAACCCCAACAGTAACTCACTAGCGACAAACCTAAAAATAGTGTCTCTAAATGTTAAAGGCCTCAATCACCCAGTAAAAAGGAAAAAGACCCTAGACAATCTAGCTAAGACCAAAGGGGACGTTCGCCTACTGCAGGAAACCAGACTCACACTAGAAGACTCACAAAGATGAAGTGCGAGGTAGATCGGTCAGATGGCCTGCTCCCCAGCTTCTGGGAAGAAGCAGGGGGTGATCACGCTGGTATCCAAGAACTCCAACATTAAGATAGTGGACCAGCAAAACGATGAGACAGGGAGAATACTGATCACGCATCTGAAAAGAGGGGAAGAGTCCATTCATCTCGCCAACATATACGGGCCAAACAAGGATGACCAGAATCTTGGGAGGGAGTCTCGAGGAGACTGGAGGTAATCCCCCAAGATGAATTGCTAGTATTGGCAGGTGATTTCAACATAGCACTAGACCATACACTAGACAGACAATCACACTGCCACTCATTACCGCCCAAAGCTCAAGGCACCTTAAGGAACATCTGCAACAAATACAATCTCAAGGACCCATGGCGATTACAACACCCAGTCACCAGAGACGACACATTCTACTCCAACCCACACAACTCCTACAGAAGGATAGATTACATTTTAATCTCAGGCACACACCCGCACTTGATAGACCACTCAGAAATACCGGCTAGGACGATCTCAGACCACTCGTGCATCAGCCTATTGCTGAGCAGATGTCATAACGAGGACCTACCACGTAGATGGAGGTTCAACAGCAATGTCCTGGCAGAACAGGATAACTAAAGTAAAATAGAAGAAGACATTAAATAATACGCAAGACTGAACGACACATCAGACATGGACCCCAGGTCCATATGATATTTACATGAACGCAGAGCGCAAACAGAAATGAAAAAGAAAACTGTATTGGCACATGCACAAACTTATTTCTAATAAAATACAGCCATACGTCAAACTTCAGATGAGCGATTACTAGAGGTTTTTATTAACTCGTATTAGGTTTAATTTATTGTTTCGGTTATTTAGTTTCCCAGACACAAATGATTGATCAAAACACCTGATCACATGTCCCTGTGACAATTTGTCAGAGCAATCAGACATGCACATTCTTTTTTTTTGTAAATTTTATATTAAGCCTAGAAGAAAATTGGTCATCCCCCTATTGAAGATTATGGATGTAAATCGCTGTCGCCCTGCCTTTCTAGCTGTACAGAAACTGGAAAATATTTTAACTGTCGTATTTATTTCCTCGTTTTAAAAAAATTCTTTTAAATTACGAAAAACGATGATATTCTGAATTACAATGTATTGTTCATGAAATTATGCTGAATTATTCCTGGAATTATGCAGAAATCTTTTTTGGTATTATGACAAAGTGTTTATGTATTTACAATGGTGTTTATAATGAACTTACTAATTGAATGTGATTTTATATGTACTTTTATGGTTATTCTGCTTTAATAACCGAATAAAGAATTTGAATGAATGAATGAATGACATGGACCCCCAGGTCCATATGGGACGCACTTAAAGCAACAATCAGGGGTACAATAATAGAGATTAAAGGGAAAATGAACAAGAGGGCAAAAGCACAACTAGATCAACTGGAAGAAGAAATAAAAGGACTAGAAACAGCCCACATCACAGAACAAAAGAACAGTTCCACCTTAGTAATGCTCACAAAGAGGAAATACGAATACAACAAAATCCTGAGCGAAAGGGTAGGACTGTGGATAAACAAATATAAGGCAATCAACCTCTGTGAAGCAAACAAGGCAGGAAAGATTCTAGCCTCTTACCTAAAGCACAAACAAAAGCAACACACCATATCATTGATCACCAACTCAAAAAACTACACACACACGGGCCATAAGGTAATACTAAGAACCTTCAGCGAATTCTATCAAGACCTATACAAGAAAGACCAGTCCTTGGATGTGTAAGGAAGCACAGGGTACCTAGAAAGATTAAACCTACCAAAGATAACAGACGAGGAAGCACGCACCCTAGGGCAGGAGATAAGCGAACCAGAAATTGAGGGGGCAGTGAAGTCTCTTAAAGACAACAAGGCCCCGGGCCCGGATGGCTACACGGCCACATTTTATAAAGCATTCCTAGGCCTCGTGACCCCTACCATGAAGAAAGTTTTCAACCACCATGATAAAGCAGGAGCAGTGACTCAGTCCATGTCGGAAGCAAACATAGTAGTAATCCCAAAAGAAGGCAAGAACACACAGCTACCCCAAAATTATAGACCTATCTCACTAATCAATGTCGACTGTAAAATCTATGCAAGAATACTGGCCTCAAGACTGAACAAGGTACTGCCAAAGTTAATAAGCAATGCACAAGTAGGATTCCTAAAGACGCGCATGTCGCATGACAACACAAGACTTCTGTGTCACATACTAGAGCGAGCTGTGGCGACTGATGAGCCTGCAGTGGCGAGAACATTAGACTCTGAGAAAGCGTTTAATAGGGTATCTTGGCACTTCCTGGAGCAGTGCATGCGGTCTTTCAACCTGGAGGAGGCATTCACAAATAAAGTAATGGCCCAATACAAAAACCCTAGTGCAAAGATAGTAATCAACGGAGCGGTCTCAGAACCCTTCAACCTCCAGGCGGGGGACAAGACAGAGCTGTCCTTTGTTGCCCTCCCTGTTTGTCACTGATCAGAGATATCGGTGCCAATGACGAGATGAGGGGTTTTACCATCAATGAGGTGACAGTTAAACTAGCCGCATACGCGGATGACATCCTCATAATCACGGAGAGCCCTCAATCATCTATCAATGCCCTAATGGAGACCATAGGAAAGTATTCCACCCACTCTGGATACAAGCTAAACAAAGACAAATCGGAGTGTAAGCCCCTTAACATCCACACCACCAAAGAAACACTGGGGGATTCTGGCCTTGCTTGGCAGACCGGGTTCATTAAATACCTGGGGATACAATTCGGCAGGGACCTCAGGAGCACGCTAGATCAGAATGAGAGTCAATTAGTGGCAAAAATAAGGGGGCTCCTGGAAGCATGGTCACCCAAATACATAACATGGTGGGGGAGAATTGAGACAATAAAAATGAGGATCACACCAATGGTCAACTACTTAGTCAACATGCTTCCCCTAATATTAACAGACGATTTCCACCAAAAGATAGACAAGCTGATTAACAAATGTTTGTGGAGGGATAAGAGAGCGAGGATAAGCCTGAAGAGCATAAGAAGCTAGGAGGGCTTAACCTAGCAGACTTCAAAAACGTTCCAAACTGCCTTCCTGGCAAAACAAGGGGCACACTGGGTTCTCCCTGAACAAGACTATACGCCAGTGTGGCTCAAGATTGAGAGGAGCTTACTAGATAACCTTGAGCCCATAACCCTCCTCACAGCCAACAAACGCACACAACCCACAAACCCAATACTCAAAAAACACACGTAATGCCCAGCTTAAAGTAGACCAAAAAATGGACATCTGCATAAAAGACACGAGATGGGAATCACTATGGGGAAACCGGAAGATAAAGTACAGGGGGAAACCATTATCTATAGAGACATGGAAGAGAATGGGCATCCCCATACCCAAGCCAACTGGATGTGGAAGATAAACCGTCCACCTTCAACATGCTAACAGCAAAAAGTTTAACCTACCTGAACTAGAATTCTGTAACTTCCTTAAGTTTAGAAGCGCCCTGTCAAAAGCAAAACTCAGTAAGCACAAATCATCCAGTACATGACTAACATTAAGCAGGTGTCACACCTGTACTGCCTACTACGACCCGGCTCTACAAAGCTAAACAAAAAAGCAACCGCATACTGGGAGAAAGAACTAGGGGCCACACTTAGCAATAAAGAACTACAACTTTTATGGTCCTCCCCCACACAAAACAATCTCCCCAGCACTAGCACAGACAAAATTCTGGCTACTACACAAGATCTATTGGACACCAGCTCGTCTAGCGACTTTAGGAGTCAGAGAAAACGACCTTTGCTGGAATTGCAACAAGGGGATGGGCGACCTTTCACATCTAATATACCACTGTGCCAGGGTCAGAAAGTTCTGGGATAAAATCTTCAATTTCATAAACAAAACACTAGGATGTACACTCAAACCAGAATTTGCTTCCCTCACAACTGCATTCCTAACTACAGAGCTAGACTCACAACAAGACAGATAACTATTGGACTTGCTAATGACAGCGGCGGCAAAAATAGTCCACACCAAATGGAAAGACACCTCCAAGGCAACCTTCAAGGGCTGGCTCAACTGGGTGACATACCTGAGGGGGCTGACACAATCGCCCTCCAACAATCACCGTGGAAACAACCACGCAGAGGCATGTGGGAGGCCCTAGACAAATACCTGGACGCATATGACCCGCCATAAACTATATAACACAAAGCAACCAGCTTGAGCACAGCATAACCCCACCCAAGGGCAGAGTCAGTTGCAAGAACAGCAAACTTCTTGTATTTTTCTTCTCCTTTCTTTTTTCTTCCTTCTTTCCTCTTCACACCTCCCCCCTACCCTGTAAGGGGGCAATCGGATAAGGGGGTCAACCTAGCACGAAAAATCTGCAAAGTGGCGCCACAAAATCCAACGAACCTTGGCTGGAAACCCTGTGAATAGATTGCCATGAAGAATGTATGGTTTATGTTTTATGTGTATGTTTTATGTGTACGTAAAAAACACTAAAAACTTGTTGAAATTAAAAAAAAAACCCTCATAAACGGTTTGCCGTGCTTTATAAATCCTTGATAGATTGAAATAGCGGAGTCAGACTTGTGCACAATAGCAATGTATGTTAATGTAGTTCAAACAATACATAGAGATCGCATCAGTTGGGTCTGGCAGAGCATACTTCGAAGCCACTGCTTTGCATCTCCCAAGCCTATGCTTAAATAAATATCCCTCCATGACTGGGTTTGGTTGCGATCTCTCATTAACAGGCAAGTACACCCGATTGGTGCGTTCACATTGGGGCATGCAGCTACAATATACAGCGCCCTGGCATTCTACAGGGGACTTACATTTAGTTACCAAAGTGCTCGAAGACCTGATACTTCAGATTCCTCAGAGATTCAATTCGGATTGCTGGACTCATAAGATTTATGTGCCCAAAAGGTTTTGGCGGTGGGGGGTGGGGAGGGAGGAGCACGGACTTTATAGAACAGTAAGTAGCTAGGGAGCATGCTGAAAATTCATATTACCACCTGAAGCCAGAGCTGCATAAATTTAACAAAAGAATAACATGCCTCTGAAAGGAATTCAGATTGATCTAGGTTTTTAAGCACTTTATTCGTTCAGAATAGAAGATACTGAACTGTATGGTAGAAAGTGTGAAACCGACCAATGGAGAAATCGGAATATGCAGCAAACATATTTTTAAAGCCGGTTTCTAGGAATCCATGCTTTAACCTACTCCAACATGGGTACATAGTCCACTAAACGTGCATACAAAGGGTGGTGCACATGACCAAACAGATCATGTATATGAATAAATAACCATGATGTCCAAAACGTCCCATCAAGATAGGTACATACCTCAGCGAGAACATAAGTCATCACAATTAACTCATCTAATATTGTTCCCACCCTACCACAAGGTTGTTATCCTGCAGTGTTTATTTGCATCGAATATTTGAGCACAAAATGCCAAGACTAGATCATTTTCAAACAACAATATGTTTGTTACTAGGCTCTAGCGCCCTTCAGACATTATCTCCCTAACAATCCACCTTCAAACTTACAAAAATGGATGCTTCTCTTCTCCCTAAGAGTAAGCCTGAATCAAATTGAATTCTCCTACAATTCAACCCCTCTAGTCCGAAAATAGATCAGCCCATTCTTATCAAGGAGCGTTACACCATCGCCACCTACAAAATATCTTATTTATGATAGTAATCTCAAACAGCTCTAATAAAGTAACATAATCCTCATTTTTTTCAGCTGTATCTCCTTAAGTAAAATTAAAACCTCCTATCTCCCAACAGAATTCAGAAGAGCCGTCCAATCACTTCTACACCTTGACGGAGGGAGTATGCGATTTTAATTCCTACTTTACATCACTATTATTAATTAGGTGAAAAATTAATTTTTAATTTAAACTTCCGAAAAATATTTATCTCAAGTGACAGAGGTCTGGTATATCTCACCATTTTACAAAGCTACCTTTGGGTTGCAAATTCCCTCACTGACATGGAACATAAAGTAGTCGGAGGAAGCAAAGCCTTTGCAAAAAGTCTGAGAAAGGGGCTATCCGCACCCAAGTATTAGGACAGAAGCTAACCTAAGCCAAGTGAACGGGTGTAACTGGTGAACTGCAATCTCAGATGGGTCGGCTTCCACACTACAATTTGCTGGTCACCAAAATAGGGAAACACTGGACTTCACAACCAATAACTCAATGACACAAGGCAGGAGCAGACCAGACAGACAAAGAGTCATTCAATCTACCTCTAGAGAGTCTCATACAGACAAAACATATTTGCACCATACTCTCCAGAAACAGAAAATAGCTGTTCCTCCTTCTCCCATCTCCAGTCCTGGAATTCCAACCATCCAATGGGTTGCTGTGCTTTTCTGCTATGGCTATTCTACCAGGTTTTAGTGTTAGCTTCTGTTATTTTCCATGGAGGCCCTTTCCTTCCATAGTAAAGGCTCAACTCCAAGGTTGGTCGTTTGGCTGAGGTTCAATGGTCAGAAAATCCAAAAATCTCAACCTTGCCTTTTAGAATTCTTACAATTCACAATGCCACAAATAAATGATGAACAAATGCGATCACTGGCCAACAGCATAAGGAATCCCATCATCACAAATATTTCCAGTAAGAAAAAGAAAGACCTCGGTGCCCTCAAAAACAAATGTTTAAAGCAAAATGTAGGACATGGCTATGTGCGGTCTGATTCGCTGAAGATTGAGAACAATAGAAGTTTGGGCTGGGACCCATCCTTCAACTGTTTTTTGATATTGTGCGGCCACAGCAACCTAAGCATTTAAGGAGTGGGCAAGGATTCATCACTTCTCATTCCAATATGAAGCTAATGCTGTGATGCACAACAGTCTCACTGGACAACTAGAAACCATAGGTATTGTTTCAGATGGAGAGTGATGCTTTGGGCTAGAAATTGACTCATGATAGAGGATAAATATTCCAGGTGTGAGTTATAAATTTCCAACGCCCCTGTTCGAAAAGCAGTCAAGCCTAAAAGAATAGAGTCTTCCTTGAAAGACAAAGATAAATGCTAAATTGTTGGTCTGATTCAGAGATGAGCACATCAATGCCACAAATCGCAAACTACACGTGTTTTAACCCCTATTCCGCCGCAGTGCTAAGGGGGCGGGGCGGGCGCATGCTGGTGACGGAACCGCTCCGTCACCAGCCGCGGTTGCACTGTGCTCATGACGGAGCGGTTCCGTCACGGCCCCGCCCGCTCAATGGAACGCTCAGCGCAGGCGCGGAATCCGCGCCGCGCAGGCGTGCCGTGACGGAACCGCTCCGTCATCAGCACAGCGCGACCGCAGCTGATGACGGAGTGGTTCCGTCACCAGCAGGGGAGGGGTTAAAGGAGTTTCAAAAGCCCATTTTACAAGCTCTAAATGGTAGTTAAAGAGTAACTAGAATCTTGCAAAGCTACTACACAATTTCATACACCAAAAGAGCTGTACCAGCGTACTCAAGCACTCAGTGACATCCCTGCTGCTAATAATTGCAGAAGGTAGAATTTGGAATTTAACTGCAGTCGACTTCAAATAACAGGAGTGAGAGCTAGCATTCCCTTAGTATCGGATTGTCATCCAGGACCGCGAATACAGACATGAACTAGCTTGTCATTCATTCATGTTTACTCTACAATCTATACTGCTGGCCCTCCAATCAAAATAGGTTTCGTTTTCCACCTCCAGCGTTAAGAGCTCAGTTACTTTTGCAAGGTTTAAAATAATCTATCACTCATCAGGGGTGTGGAATTTAATAAAATATGTACTTGTCCATGGGACAAGTAGCTTCATAAATCTACATGTCCTGTAACAAAATCCACTTGTCCCTTTGGTGCCATGTAGTGCGCCGTCAAATAATGGCTGCAATCTATTTATAGAAGAGCTCTGATAAAAGCCTCTCTGGTTATGTCAGGCAAATACTATAGAAGGATTTGAATTTTTGAGTTTTTCACCAGCTCTTCTCTAATCTTTTCCCATACTGAGAAAGGTTGGCAATTTACCCCTTGCAATGGCAGAAGTAAAGTTTCTTCCAGGGCTGGGAAAAATGTGGTTGGAGAAAAAGTGAACTTATAAACACTCAACAGATTTCCGCTGGGGCATATTCATATTTGCTCATGCTAAGATGCAATTCACAAATATTTTCTAGGACTACGGGTTCCTGGCCTACTTGAGGAAATTCATGTGAATACATGAAAAACGTAAATCTGCATTAATACAAGGACATATATCATGGGTGCACTTTTGTGACTTTCACATTGAGCCCCTAATTAAATCTGAGTTAACCAAGACCTTTTGTTTTTATTAAAATGCTATCTCTGCCTATCTGTGAGCTGGCTTCCTTGTGTGTAACAGCATTCTGCTCTTTTACAAAGTAGTTTTGTTCAGTGCCAGGAATTTCTATGGCAATGTGGCCTTTATGAGACCAAATACTAGCAGTCTAGTATGAACGCGCTGGCATACAGCACCACGCCTACCTGATAATCCCACAGTAGAGAAAGGAGAATAGTGTAGGCCAAGTGAGTAACCAGAAAATTAAAATACCCCCCACGTTGATCCAAAGTTCTTATGACACCAAGCAAGCGAAAAAAGTAATTGGAATCCTCGCCAACATAGCTCTCTTGTCTCTTCCATCTAAGCATCTATCCCATTCATCCTTTCACCCACTGATATCTAGCATTTCACCTTTACATTGGCACCCATTCATTCTTGTATCCATTATCCTTTCACCAATCTGTTCGTCCATCTGTTAATCTGTCAGTCCATCTGCTTATCCATATCCAAACCTACCCATCCATCTCCAAACCTATCCATTTCAACCATCCTGCCATCCTTTTGCTCATCCATAAACCCTCCCTTTCACTCATCTATCCACCCTCCCTTTCACTCATCCTTCCACCCTCCCTTCGACCCATCCATCAATCCATCCTTCCACTCATCCATCCATTTATCCTTTACACTCATCCATCCTTTTGCTCTCTAATCCTTACACCCTGTAACCCATCCACTCATTCACCCTTTCCTTCATTATAACATCCTTTGTCCATCCACCAACCCCGTCACTCAACCATCCCGGTCACTCAATCATCCATCCATCCGTCTAGCCAGCCACACTTCCACTCACTCATCCTTTCACCCAAACATCCATTCATCTTTTCACATTAATTACAAATCTTTGTCTGCCGAGCTGCAGACAGAAGAGGCCCATCAAGAGCTCCACCTCTACTGTAGCTACTAAAGGGGGCGTTCAGGAAGCCCCTGTTCAAACCTATCCTGCCATCTCCAAACCTATCGATCTAACTGATCCATCCCGCCTTCCTTTTACTCATCCATCCTTTCACTCCACACATCCACCTTTTCACTCCTATTCATCCACCCTTTCACTCATCCTTCCATTCATCCTTCCACTCATCCATCTACCCACCCCATCCATCCTCCTTTTCACTCACCTATCCACCTACCCTTTCACTTCCTCTATTTATGCTTTCGCTCGTCCATCCACCCTTTCACCCGTCCAGCTTCCGTTTCCATCATATATCCATCCACCCTTTCAATAATCCCTCCATCCACCTTTACACTCAACTGTCCACCCATCCATCCATCAACCCTTCCACCCAGCCACCAACCCATCCATACATCCCCACCCACTCAGCCATCTATTCATCTACTCTCTCGCCCATGAATCCACCCGTTCAATACACCATCCATCCTTTCACTCATCAATCCACTTTCAACCTATCCATCCACTCACCCATCCCTTCATTCACCCTTATCCTACCATTCTTTCACACATCCATCCTTACATCCATCCACTCATTCATCCATGCATCTACCCTTTCACTCCACTCATTCATCCATCTATCCATCCAGCCTTTCACTCATTCATCCATGCATCTATCCATTCACCCTTTCACTCATTAATGTATGCATCTATCATCCACTCTTGCACGTATTCATCCATGCATTCTATACATCCACCCTTTCACTTATTCATACATGCATCTATCCATCCACTCATTTATCCATACACCTATCGAACCACCCTTTCACTTATTCATTCATGCATGCATCTAAACATCAACCCTTTCACTCCTCTCATTCATCCAACTATACATCCAGCCTTTCACTCATTAATTTATGCATCTATCATCCATTCTTGCACGTATTCATCCATGCATTTATACATCCACCCATTCACTTATTCATACATGCATCTATCCATCTACTCATTCATACATGCACCTATCCATCCACACTTTCACTCATTCATTTATGCATCTAAACATCCACCCTTTCACTCCACTCATTCATCTAACTATACATCCAGCCTTTCACTCATTCATCCATGCATCTATCCATTCACCCTTTCACTCATTAATGTATGCATGCATCTACCATCCACTCTTGCACGTATTCCTCCATGCATCTGTACTTCCACCCTTTCACTTATTCATACATGCATCTATCCATCCACTCTTTCACTATTCATCCATGCATCTATTCATCCACCCTTTCACTCACTCTCCCACCCTCCCTTTCAAGTCCATTATGGGCATTTGTCTGCGGACCTGCAGATTGAAGAGGCCCATCAAAAACTCTACAGCTGCTGCAGTTGCTACAGCGGTGTGTTCACAATGCCCCTGGTGCAGGCACAAAGTGAGATGAGAGGCCTAGTGCAAGGACAGAATTAGGGGTGGCCTTAGGCCTGCATGAAAGCCCATGTGGAAACTAATGAGCTTTAATGTAAGCCCTCGATGACGTAAGAAATGAGAGGCCAAGGCGAGTGGGTCAGGGATGTCAGAGAGGGCGGCGGAGGGTGGTGGGGTTAGCAGGTTTTGGCACCAGGTGTAACATAAGGTGTACAGGAAATGCAAAGTGCCAAGGAGGGGGTGCATGAGAAGGGAAAGCAAAGTGATTTGAAGATGAGCAGGGATATTGGAGCCCTATGAGGCCCAGGAGTGGAGCAGAGAATACAAGACAGGGAGGGGTCATACAGTTCAAGTCAGAGCAAGGGGCCAAGAGGCAGAAAAAAAGCAGCCTCTTACATGCCATTGCTGGAGTGTACTGGAGCTGCAAAAGCTTGATGTGCGTCTCGTGCTTGATGAAAATAAAAGGACCAGGGGAGGGCCTGGAAGTCAAACAAGCTTTTGTTGTTCTGCTCTGGGGAAATTAAAGTGCAGGCCCCAGCTTTTACATTGACCCTTTCGCTGCCAATAAACTGCTCAGAGCAACTTATTTACTGGCTGTGACCTACAGGGTTGAACAGCTGTGTATCGTTTTACCATAAATCTGTCTACTTGTCCTTTGGACAAAATGCAAATTAAAACCTCTTGCCCTCCTAAGAAATCTAGATGTCTCGGGCGTCGGGAGATAGGAATTCCCCACCCCTGGACTCATGGTTAGTTTGAAGATCCTCCACACCTGCTGTTGGGCGGAACAGCTGGCGGCAGAGCAGAATAATGCTCAAGTACCAAGGGAGTTGTCACCAGGGGACCCTTATGTGCCACTGCATCTCCCACCATAATCACCAGGAACCAAAGCGACACCTGCGTTCACGTTCACACCCCTGCAATTAGAGCGAAGGAACCGTGGTGTCATGGTGACCAATCCCCCGACAATGCCAGAGCGCACCCAGTGGGTCTAGCTGCCAGCAAGGCACACACAGTAAAATCATGAAGACCAAGGCCTCCAAAGGATGGCCGAATTCACTTGCTGTGCACCACGGTAAAACATGCCAGCTAAAAACCAAATAGCAAGATATAGCCACTGCTGCTTTATGGAGCGGATTGCGTGGCACCTATGTAAATGACAACCTTGTATTGCGCAGAGATAGCAGAGACTGTGTGTAGAGCAGTGGTTCTTAACCTGTGGTCCGTGGAACCCTGGGAGGTCCGAGTCTACTTAGAAAATGAAATATTAACAGATTAATAAAGTGTACATAAATAACGAACCAAAATGTAAGACTGAACATTTTAAAACATTCTGTAAATATGACGGGATTTGAAATTGGAGGCTAAAAATTAAGTGAAAACAGCATATGTGCAACAAACAGAATTCCGTATGGATGATGAGTGGCCTCAGCTGAATTAAGATAAACCCCAACCTACTCATTAAAATTAAAATGTAATTTTTGTTTGTTTGATAATTAAATAGAACATATCATTTGTTTGTTTGATAGTTGCTCGTTTCTGTATTTTCTGTGCATTGTTTTGCAGTTCAGATAACTGCAAATGCTTAGGCTGGGGTCCATAGCTTCCAGCAATGACTCAGTGGGCGATTCCAATGATTCAGTTGGTGGTCGGATTCCAAGTAATGATTAAGTGGGGGGTCCACAGAAGATGACAAGTTAAGAACCATTGTTCTAGAAGCTTGAAGAGGTCTGCTGGCAGAGCCGGTTTAGTGCAGTTACTGTGGTTGATGTGGTTATAAGAATATGTTAAAAATGCTGTAAAAACGACACAAAAGAACAGATAGGTAGGTAGTGAACGAAGTTAGTGAGGCAAAATGTGTATTAATACCTAAATACATGAAGCTTCTTGCACAAGCAGCCCATTACCTACTGAAAGCCAGGTCAGGTTAAATTTTGGGAAAATATCTAGTAAAGTGTTACAGGAATCCTATGATCGGTGCAAGGGGGTTCAATACAGATCTGATTAAAACAGGTCTCTATCTAGAGTACAGTAAAGTATTTATATGATTTTACAGATGTCAAACGTTCTCGGTTTACTGTAAATCTTGGTGCTTCCATTCGAAATCTGCTATGTTATGATCTGGAAAAACGTATCTGAAAATAACCAGGGACTCTATTATCACTAAACGCATTGTGTAAAATCTTATATAGTTGGTTTCTTATAGAGTCAACTGAGAGAAAGGAATTGGTATTGTAACCATACTTTAGGACTAGGCCTCAACTTGCTCTAGTATTTGTGTTGTTTAGGTTATAAGAGCCATTATGTACTTGCATTATACCCCTAGACAGAACATATTGGGATTACAGTACAATAAAATTCTATTGCCACCATTTTCAAGTCCTTTGCCTGTACGGACTGTGTGGCAGGATGCGGACTTTACATCGCTCACAAAGACCAAACTTGGACCGGAGTGAACATGAAGCCTAATTAGATTTCCACACGCTAGAGGTATGGCAAGCTAATTAGGGCGACAATATGCCTTTATGAACAGCTCATATCTGTAGGCACACGAGAAGGAACTGGTAAGGAGATATTCGTCCTGTAGCTAGCACCTGGTCCTTTCGTAGGGAACTTAAAATGGCAGCACTGATGGCAGCCACATTATCTTGCCACATTATCTTACAAATACAAGAGTCATTTCCACCAGAATTCCTAGATCATATTCATGTTGTCACCTTCAAACACCTTTCTTTGTGATTTGTTATTGGGTATTGGGATGTTGACTCTAAACTTACACACATTGGCACACCGCTAGTGTTTATCAACCAATGGGCGATATTTGGTGGAGAGGACTGGGGGCTAAATACATTTCTGGCATTGAACCCACCGGTCTCATTGCTTTTTTGCAGTGGTGCTGGGTACGGGAGAATACATAGGAGGAAGGAATAAAAATCAAACCCAAGTGAGACGCCAAAGCAAAGAAGAGGCTCTAAATAAACAAAAAAAAAGGGTGCACTTTCAATGCTCTACTGAATTTCAGGCGATGTGTAAGACTACTGTAACTGCAGCCCTAAAAACCAAAAGGGCAAAACCACTACTTTGTACCAACTTAAGGGGGGGCAAAATTATGAAAGTAGAATTGCCAGATCAAATACTTATGATCAGTAATTGGTTACTTTGTTACTTGATGGAATACTCGTTTTAAAGGTGGCCGAGTTTTTGCCAACACCCGTTAAATTGTGAAATGAAGCACTCAATTCCATATCGTACTAAAAATAGATGAATGAGTTATATCGGAGTTATGAACACAGTCATGCTGGAAACAGGTGGTATTGTTCAATCCTACTCTGCTACCTCAAATAATAAAAAGAAATCTAAAAGAAAGTTCAAATATAATGCACACAGAACTACAAAAATACTTTGTTATACAGAATCGCGACTTTGAACCATGGCCGAAATGAAAGAACTAAGTCAGGGGTTCGTGAGGAATAATAGATAAGAAAACTATGACATTTAAACATTTGAAATACTGCGCAGCATTCCAAACTTCCTGGAACTGTCATTGGAATTATTCTCTGGGAACTGGCAGTAAGCAAGTAATCTCCGTGTGATACCAGTTTATTTAAAGTTATAGTGTATTGCATCGACAATAATTTTGCATTGTTAACCGCGGCCACCTCAGTGGCAACAAAAAGGTAATCCCTGCGCCAAGAGTAAGAAAGCAGTACAGCGAACACGCTTCCTGGAAGTTTCATGTGCTGACTATTTCCCAGAATTCCCTGGGGTATAGAGCTTTTCTGATCTCTTTGCTAACAGATTGTTCGAGGAGCCTCTTCTTTGTCTAACAGGGAAGCTCTAGCAACAGACTAGGTCTTATATAGGCAATTACAATGACACATACTTGGGTGTGGGTTTGTTGATGGGGTAGGGGAATTATATGCTACATATTACCATTGTTGAGTGTAGGGAGGGGCCATAACCCACAAGAGGCGAAGCTGCCCCTCCCTGATCAATGGTAAAAAAAGGAGCATATAACAGCCTGTGCATATATGGCTCATGCCATGTTTTTTAAAAAGGTATTTAAAGAAAACTAGGATGCAAGGGGCTGACTACCATCAATAAAGTAAACTCACACTGAAGAGGCCTTGTGCGTATTAAGACGCGTTTCCCTGTTTAAAGTCACCCTGATATGCAACCTGTGAGACCCTGAACAGTGATTTCTATGTCAATTTCGCTTCGCGGTTAGTAACATGTAATATAGTAATGCACGTTTTTAGTAGTTTCTGTTCTTCTATGAAACATTTTATTACAAAAGGGATCTTGCATGTCTATAGTTAGCCTATGTCAAATACACTTGCCAAATTGACAGTAATTGAATCAACTCTTTTTTGGCTTGTTAACATATTCATAGGTATGGATTGGAAATTATCAGGTGATATGAATGCCACAGACACCTGGTTAAAAGCCTCGAGTTGGGCCGGATAGCCAAACTAAATCCAAGCGTGGACCATATGAGCAGAGCCACTGGAATTATGCAGCAGGAGAGCGCCAAATTATGCAGCAGGGTTGGCTGAGTAAACTAAGTGGCAAGAAAAGCCAAATTATGTGGCACAATCTAATCTTCTTACTTCATAATTTTGCCATTTTCAAATTTGGTAACCCGGTCTGGTTATTGGTTGTACCTCATTGGTACTAGTTTAATACCCATATATAGCAATAAGCAACAGAAATTTGACCAGTCCAGCTTTGCAAAGGGCCTTTCACTGCGCTGCAACACGTGTTGCTGCATTTGTAGTAACTTTTGAACCTTAAGAGCTAGAAACAAAATATTCTGGGGTAAAATCTGTAGATTATGCAGCAGATGATGGATTGTATGGCAAATGCAACAAATGTATAATTATGCGTAAATGGCTGCGGCTGCACAATCACATAATTCCAGTGGCCCTGCGTATGAGTGCAGAGTAAACATGCCACTCAGACGACTACTTGGAAAAACTGCAGCTCCAGAAAAAACTCCAAATGCCCAGCTTGAAAGAAGCCATTACGCCAGATCACAAACGAACCCTTGCCCTATATATACATCTACAAATAACCCCAGAAAAAACACAGAATGCCACTCCACTCTCACACTCCTGCTGTCAAGTACATCTAGACTAACAAACCACTTTATTTTTTATCGTTCAACACTTTTGACCATCTGCTCAAAATAATCATTTTTGAGGATGGTCAAGGGCACATTTCTATTTCCTACAGATAACAAATAAGCAGCTTTCTTGATGAGAAAACTGAACAAAAGCCAGAAAACAGACACCCAGTTCATGCATTCATTCTTCAGTTTGTAGCAAGAGACTGCACGGATCCAACGTGCAACCCCCACTAAAGCGCAGAGGGCAAGGGCACGATAACAAAATCCGTCACTCATCATACTTGGGCCAGCAAATACTGGAACAAGACAAAATAAGGCTTCATTTATTGTGGAAAATATAAAAAGGTCCGCGTTTTTGTATCAGGATTGACAGCACATCTGCTACTAGACATAATGTGATCAACCTAAAAAAGAGCTTCCGGCAGTACTACAGGGAAGCGGTTTGGCTCCACCCACATGTACGTAGACCGGAGCACATGTTTTCATTGGGCAGGTGTTGTGTGCTTCCAGGGATTTAAAGGGTTCCCGCCCACACAGTTATTATTTTGTTTATTTATCCAGCTGCCTGAGCCAGCAGCAGTATGGCTACCCGAATTGGAACTTTCAGGGGTATACACATGACACTGTAATGCTGTCAAAGTGTAGTTGATAACTAGATAATGTACAGTGTTTTCTCTGGCAGCAGCACAGATCCCCCTCGCTTTCCATCATTAACCTTAGACTTCCCAGTGCAGTTGTGTGTTTGAGAGCAGTATGGGATGCCCATAGCTACAGTAACGACATGGAATTTTAGGTCTGGCTTGACAGTGCAGCTGCAGCCTGATCTAATTTAATCTTCAAAAAAAGATTTCAGGAGTACCGAGGGAGGGGATTAAACTCCATCCACATGTTGGTTCTTCAGAGTACAGGATTAGCGTGGGCTAATGTTGTGCGTTTCCAATAAAAGGATAGCTTGTATTGCACTTTTTGGCATGTGTCAAGCTTATACTCGATGAAGAGGGACAGAGTTGGTTATGGTGACAAGTCAGTGATCAAGTCTATAGGGCTTATCTCTTTATTATGAAATGTTAGGCTAAAGGCACTAAGCAATAGGCCAGGAATATTTATTGTAGAAAACATACGGTAAAGTAGACAGTGTGACAAACCGTGGCTATAGCAAGTTTTTTCTGTGAGAATCCTGGTTAGGTCCTCTTAAGAAAGACAATGTATTGCTTAACCAATTGTAATGTTGAGACTGATGGTTGCAATGTGCAAAAGCTTGCACTCAAAATGGTAGGCCTGAGTTGGGTATGGTGACAAGATATAGATCAGCCTGATTGGTCCACTGGGAAACGTTCGGTCCAATGCCATACGGCTGATCTGCTTAGTATGAAACATTATGACAAAGGCAGTTGTAGCTTATTAATTGTGGAACACATTTGCTAGAACCAGTAAGGATTTAACAGTTGGTTGTTGCTGGCTATATAGAGGTAGTTTGTTACTTGTAATCTCATAGATTACTGTAGTAGTCAAGGGTTTTGGTGCAGGCCACCCACTCAGATACTAGCAACCCAAAAGTCATAGGGCCGGAGTTCAGCCAAGGCCAAATGAAAGCCTTAGCAACCCAACAGGGGTGATGCCTTTATCAGGCTTAAAGATGCCTTTTTCAGCCTGGTCTAAGTCTAAGACGCAAGACAGCAGAGTGGGACTGGACGACCAAACCTCAGGATGCTCCGATGCCAAGCTACCCTCAGTAACTGGCCTAACCAGGGCCTCACCCAGGTAGAGGAGGGGTGACTCAAACTGAGGATTCACTAAGGGACTCTGGCATCAGTTTGGATGTAGGCAGACCTTGGCATCCCAATCCTAAGCATCGCAAAACTGTGGGAAGAAAGATAGCAGGGGAAGGTCCCTATGGATACGCTGGACCTAGGTTAGAACATATATTATCCACCCTCACTCATCAGAATGGTCAGCAGACAAGTTGGCCTAATATGTGGCCAGTCAGCTGCAGAAACCCCAGGATGCAGAAACCCCAGGATAAGAAGTCTGGGAGCCACCTGTGAATAGAATGCATATGTCCAACCCTAGAAAGGAAGGTGGCTATTACCCCACAGATAGTTGGTTCGATGGCCACCTTTCTTGACAAGTTTGTGAAGGATCCCCCCCACCCCCCGCCGCCCCAAAAAAATAAAGGTGACACTTCCGGAGTACCCGAAAGCCCTTCGGAGGATTTCCTGGTACATCTGATCCTTTCTTCCAAAGTAAAAATAGGAAAGTGGGCACTGTTGGCTCACAAGCAGGGGCTCTCACCAACGAAGACTGGGTCCTGCAAACGATCAAGCGTTTCATACAGAGTTCTTAAGATCACCAAAAAAGCTATGGCGAAAACTGAAGCAGATTCCCTTCTCAGTCAAGAATTTGGATCGAACCGACCTGAAGTGCAAGACCTTAAAAGGAAAGGGGCAATTGTTAGTTCAGTGGTGCACCCTTGAGGGTTTCTTGAGCAATATATTCCTGGTAGAGAAGATGGACAAAAGGAGAGGATGTGACCTAACCGCTACAGCGTCGATCTCGCAACTGGGGAACCGGGTTCGAGTCTCGGAAGGGACGCTCCACATCCTGTGATTGTGGGCAAATCACTTAATCTCCCTGTGCCTAGCAAAAAAAATGTGTCCATCTTTAACGCAACTGGTGCTCCTATAAAGCGCCTGGATACCTTTGGGTAGAGTTCACGCTATATAAAACTCCACCCAAAAACACACAAAAAACAGTATTTGGTCGGTAAGCAACCTTAGGGAGTTCAAAGAATGGCTGCTCTTCTGGCATTTCAAGATGGAGGGTATACAACGCCTCAAGGATGTTCTCAGGGCGGAAGACTGTCTGGTTCATCTGGTCCTTAAGGAAGCCTATCTGATGGACCTGATATTTCCCAGTCATCGCAGCTTCTTGCAATTTCTCTGGAGAACGTAGGTGTTTGACCTGCAGTGGCCTTCCTTTCGGCCTGTCATTGGCACTTTGGGCTTCACCAAGGTAGTCAGACCTGTGATGGAATTCCTCAGGGCAAGAAAAATAAGATTAATCCTTTACCTAGCTGGCATTGATAATGGTGCATTATTCCCTTTGACTCAAGGGCCAAATGGAAATGGCAATATCTCTCCTTCAGAATCTAGGATTCATCATTAATGCAGGATAATCTGAATTAACACCAAGGTAGAGGGCGACCTGCCTGTGGTTGGTCATAGCTTTGGTGAATTCCACTCAAACTCCCAGCTAGAACATTTTAAAATTAAAGGGAAAAACTCAGGGGAAAAAACCTGGTGCAATCGAAAATCTCCTGTCGCCAACTAGTGCAGTTGGTAGGGCTTCTCGAGTATTTAATACGGTCCAGTTTTCCAAGCACGCACCACTACCAAGCTCTCCATTGTCTGAAAGCTTACCATCTGAAAAGAGGTCCGACATACTCGCAACAAGTGGATCTCACTGCGGAGGCCAGGGAAGAGATTCATTGGTAGCTCCAACACAAGGAGGCCTGGAACAGGAGGGCAATCTTCAGTTCTACCTCTGCTCTAGTATTAGGATCGGACACCATTAGACTGAGCTGTGGGGCCAGAAGAAACTGGTCAGAACAATAACTAGCATCGCATTTCAATTGCCTGGAATTTCTGTGGGCTCTTTCCTGGTCAGGTGTTAAGATGAAAGACGAAGTTAAGTGCTGTGTAATGTCCAAAAAGGAAATGGTATTTGTGGTACATTACATCAACCATCTGAAAGGATCAAGATAAAGGCCCAAACAGAACTGGCAAAGGAAATCTAGGACTACTGTCTGAAGAATCAGGTAGGAGGTCACAGCAGATTACTTTACAGGTTACCAGAAGGACTTGACAGATTAACAGTCCAGACACTGTCAGCATGTGAGCGCATGGATGCTACGCTCAAGATTTTCCAGATTCGCATGGGCAGGTGATGTCCTTGTCAGATGGATCTTTGCCTGATAATGAAACCACCAACTCCCAAGGTACTTCAGCTAGAGATCGGGGTAGCAACAGATTTCTCCCTACAGGATTGGGGAAGAGAGAGTCATTACACCTACCCCACTATTCACCATGATAGCAGGGGGAAGTGCAGGACAGGAGACAATCAGCGAATCTGGTTCTCATCACCCAGAGTTGGAGATTTCAAGTGTGGATTTCAGTTCTGATAGAACTTTCTTGGGAATTACTAATCCTCTCCTTTCCCCCACTGTCAGTCTATTTTGAAGGAAGATTACAGAAGACACTGGTCGATTTCCGGTCTTTTTGAATTTGCTGGAAACTTATCGCATAAGCACTGGCAGAGAACACCGTCGAGCACTACATGCCAGCTTGGCGATGCTGTTTTAGTTGGTGTCTGGAATGGGGTCCGAATCCCTTGGGGTCCAACCTTGTATATGCCTCAAATTTCTCTCAGAACTTGTAACAGGAGCAAAAAGTTTACAATTGGGTAAACTTGTTTAGATCTGCAATATAGTTTGGACACATCATAGTGGAAGGTGTGTCTGTGGTTGAGCAGACAATGGTATGCACGTTGTTGCGGGTAGTCAGGCTCTTGCCGCCCCATCAGCCAAATTACTCTTACTTGTGGGACATGAATAAGGTCATGAACAGGTTCCTATTGTGGTAGAGTATGAATATCTGTTGAAGAAGGAATGATCAGCAAGGCTGGCTATGCTACTTAGATGGCTGAAACACTCTCATACAACACTAAGCAGAGTCCTAGACCTATCGAGGAGGATGTTCACCCCTCATGGTGGTACTTTTAAAGTGTCAAGACGTACCAAAGGTAATAATGTGATTTCTTATCCAGAATTAACAAGCATTGGAAATGCAATAGGTCTCGCAGCATTAGAGTTAGTGCATTTAGAATTGTTTATGGGTTTTTTGTTGTAAATCTTTTGCATTTTTATTTTTTTTTGCCAATGCTAAAGAATTACAAATCAAAAAAGCA
The DNA here is from genome assembly GCF_964261635.1 of Lissotriton helveticus. Classification (NCBI taxonomy): domain Eukaryota; kingdom Metazoa; phylum Chordata; class Amphibia; order Caudata; family Salamandridae; genus Lissotriton; species Lissotriton helveticus. The sequence goes on from NC_136067.1 coordinate 56,618,967, forward strand.
ATAAACAATTGTAAAAGCTGTAACTAAAAATCCTACGAGACCTATTGCACTGTGTGAGGGTGAGGTGTTGAGGGTGAGTGAGGGTGGGGGTGAGTGAGGAGTTGAGTGTGAGTGAGGTGTTGAGGGTGAGTGAGGTGTTGAGGGTGAGTGAGAGTGAGAGTGAGTGAGGGTGAGGGTGAGGGAGGGTTATTGCGAGTTAGGATGAGGGGTTGAGGGTGGGTGATGGTGAGGGTGAGGTGTTGAGGGTGAGTGAGGATGAGTGAGGGTGAGTGAGGAGTTGAGGGTGAGTGAGGGTGAGTGAGGGTGAGTGAGGGTGAGTGAGGGTGACTGAGTGTGAGTGAGTGTGAGTGAGGGTGAGTGAGAGTGAGGTGTTGAGGGTGAGTTGTTGAGGTTGAGGTTTTGAAGGTGAGGTGTTGAGGGTGAGGTGTTGAGGGTGAGGTGTTGAGGGTGAGGTGTTGAGGGTGAGGTGTTGAGGGTGATTGAGTGTGAGTTAGTGAGGGTGAGGTGTTGAGTGTTAGTGATGGTGAGGTGTGGAGGGTGAGTGAGGGTGAGGGTGAGTGAGGGGGAGGGGGAGGCGTTGAGGATGAGTGAGGTGTTTAGGGTGAAGTGTTGAGGGTGTGGGTGAGGAATTGAGGGTGAGGGAGGGTGAGTGTGGGTGAATTGTTGAGGGTGAGTGATTGAGGGTGAGGTGTTGAGGCTGATGTTTTGTGGGTGAGTGAGGGTGAGATGTTGATGGTGAGTGAAGGTGAGGTGTTGGGTGAGGCGTTGAGGGTCAGTGAAGTTGAGGGTGGTTGAGTGAGGATGAGTGAGAATGAGGGTGAGTGAGGAGTTGAGGGTGAGTGAGGGTGAGGTGTTGAGGGTGAGTGAGGGTGAGTGAGTGTGTGATGTTGAGGGTGATTGAGGATGAGTGAGAGTGAGGGTGAGTGAGGATTTGAGGGTGAGGCGTTGAGGGTGAGGCGTTGCTGGTGAGTGAGGGTGAGAGTGATTGAGTGTGAGTGAGTGTCAGTGAGGGTGAGGTAGCGTCTTACTGATTGCCCGTGAAAAGCCCAATTATCTTCTTATATGTGAAAAAGAATGAAATGCGATAGGTACATTTTACAAAAAATATTTTGAGCTTATGTGTTGTATTTATTGTTATTAAATAGCACTCGCTCGGTAGGGAGGCTACTTCAGAGCTGATAAAAACAGAATTATACATTTAATAAACTGTCATTGTTCGTCCTGTGTGTTTAAGCGTAGTTGAGACATTGACAGCACGAGTCTGAAATATAAATGAAAACAACGCAGCAGGACCCGGCGCCTTTTCATCCCTAAAAGTATTTACCATTTGAGGAAGGACAAGGCGCGAACCCGAAATGCATCGAGGGGTGTGATGTACAAGTTGTCTATCTAGAATGTGAACGATTGTCCGATAAAGTATTTCAATCAATCATGCAATAGAAATATAGAAAATTATTTTCAGCTAAGAAAAGACAAATGCACCAGTTTACGTTGGGATGACTGAATGCCAGCCACGGATACAAGAAAAGTTATCAGGGATTCCAGGCTGCAATCGCGTAGAGTGTTAGGGGGTGTGAGGGGGGGAGGATGAGTGAAGTTATTTGCGTAAGAGAGTGTGTGAGTGTGTTAGTGTGAGGGTGAGTAAGTGTGTGTGAGGCTGAAGGTGTGTGATGGTGTATGAGGGAGATGTTGTTTTAGCGTTACTGAGCGGGTGTGAAAGAGTGTGATAGTTTTGTTGTGTGAGGGTGATGTTAAGAGTGTGTGTATATGTTAATAATAATTAAGTAATGTGTTGTTTGTAACAAAAGGTGTCACATGTCCCCTTTGTATTACTTCTGTCTTATGTGTATATTAGTATGTAATTTTAAATGTGGCTGGAGGTGGCATTGGAAATGCAATAGGTCTCGCAGCATTAGAGTTTGTGCTTTTAGAATTGTTTATGTTTTTTTTTTTTTTATCTTTAGCATTTTTGTTTCCTGTAGGCAATGCTAAAGAATTACAAAGAAAAAAAGCCATAAACAAATCTAAAAGCTCTAACTCAAATGTTCCGAGACCTATTGCATGCACCCATTCAGTTGTTGGCCTCTCAGCTGAGTCTGCCAACTAGACAACAAAGTGGAGGTGGGGCGGTTAACTAATGAGGCAGTAAAAAAAAAATGCGTTCTGAATTAGTGAGACCGTGGCAGAAGTGCAGGCTACCTGACTCTGAACTATCCCACAAAGTGGGTCATCACACTGCCCTCCAAAAACTAACAAAGGGAGCTAAGCGGCCCTCCTGTCCTTTACAAGTGACCCCTGGGTAACAGCAGCATTGGGCTGATGTGTCTCAACTCAACACCAAGAGATATGTTAAATAAGGGGGCATATAAATAAACTGTACTTGCATGTGTTCTGTCAGGCCCCTAGCCAGAAGTAAGTGTTTTGGGGGGATCATCAACAAACAACAGTGGTTGCGTGTGTGTGTGTGGGAGGGGGTCTCACATCAGAATAGTTTTTTGAAAAACCTTTCAAAATGGTGTGGCTTTGAAGAATGAAGTGCGGATGTGCTGCTGCAACCGCAGATTGGAATCTGGCCCAACTTGCCATCCAGCGGTGGCCCACGAAGCACCAACGTGCTTTAATGTTAACTTCCGCTCTCGGCGCCTTAAGATACCATTCTGTAGGTACTCTATAAATTGTTTTAACGTAGGTGGTCGCCTGCTACAAGATTCAATTCTAACCTGGAAGTTGTGGAAAGTGCCGCAGGGCAGTGGTTTCTCTGCTCTTTCTAGCTAAGATGATGGATGTTGCCGGTGGGGGAGGGTGGCACTGAAGATCTCTCCGGCCCCTGGAGTCATCAGGTAGCTTGCTGCAGGAGAGATAAGAAAAGGGGCGGCGTCCGCCCAGCGCACAAAGGCGGTGGATGAAGGCTCTCCACCAATAACCCCGGCAGGAGGCGGGTGAGGAGAGGGAGGGTTAGTCGATGGTGAGGGGGTGCAGTGGCTGCTCTGGGAGGTCCGGGCACAGCAGCACCCCTCCCGGCCAAGCTCCGGAGACAGTAGCTTCTCTTGGACCGGCTGCTGGTAATGGATTAATGGGCAGAGGGGAGGCGGTGTGGGAGGGGAAGATGAAAGAGGCTGGGCATGGGCGGGGAAGGCAGTCGAGACACAGAGCACACAGTGAAATAGAGGAGAGGCAGGGGCGAGAGAGCTGAGAAGAGGAGGAGGAATGCAGGAAGAAGTGTGTGTGTGGGGGGTTGTTAAAATAGAGGTGGCGTTGAGAGAGGAGGAAAACCCAAAGAAATCTCAAATTAAAAAAAAAGAGGCTGGGCATGGGCGGGGAAGGCAGTCGAGACACAGAGCACACAGTGAAATAGAGGAGAGGCAGGGGCGAGAGAGCTGAGAAGAGGAGGAGGAATGCAGGAAGAAGTGTGTGTGTGGGGGGTTGTTAAAATAGAGGTGGCGTTGAGAGAGGAGGAAAACCCAAAGAAATCTCAAATTAAAAAAGAGAAATAGGCTTCTTCCGGCTGGATATGAAATTACAAGTCTGATGTTGAGGGTTTCTGCTGGTAGAAATCTGTTTTCAGATAGTCGGACAAATCTGACGGATGCTAAAAGTGACTAACTCGAACCAGGAGGCAGAGCCTATTTAGCTGCATCTCCGCGTATGTCCGCCCCGCTTAAGCAGCACTACAAAGAAAGACTGAATATTTATTTTAATATATTTAAAAAGTAAGGGTTGTTGGAGAAATGGCTGTACATCCACCCACCCAATAAGAGTGGGCAGACAAATAGTCACCTGGAAAGAATACTTTCTAAACTTTAAAAAGTTGACAATAAGCAACTGGAAGGAAGAGATGGGGCTGCGCGAAGGGTCAAAACAATGGCAAGTCCCAATTGTGTGCAGATGGGTTTGGTGAGGCTAATTAATAAAAACATCGTTAAACATTGAAGATTACAGGTTTCGTACTTACGACGTGCAAAAGTCACGAAGTAGGGCTGACACTTGTTTTGCTCAAAACACAGACAAGGCAAGGCTAAACTGCTTGGAGGCGATTTTCTAAGCAGGAGTGACGGTCTTTTCTATTTGTGAAAGAGACATTCCTTTTAGCCAAACATGGTGTCGATTTCTCTGTTGATTCGACCCCTTCTATTCCTGACTCTGCTTGCCGGTCCATGCAAATGAAAAATCCCTTGTTTTACGCCCCTACCAGGTGTTTCTAAATGTTAATGTGCGTGTATATGTTTTATAAGACACAGCCAGTGAGATAACAGGAGGTTATCGCCCCGCCCCCACAAACACATGCTGGCCGGAGACAAAAGGCAGCTGGAGTATGTGTGACCCCGGATCCCTGAGTCCTGTTTGTTAAAGCATGTAGACTTTGTTTATGTTGGGCGCATGTTATCATGTTTTGTTTTAGAGAGCTCAAAGAGAACCCTGACACGCGCCTTACCAATAGCAGAGAGGTCTGGGTGGGCGAGATATGCATTTTACGATAACTAGGGTTAAGGGGCTTTCCTTTACGTACTGAAAGATCTGCGGCAGGAAGTTGTCAACGTAAATAAACACCTGGATACAAACCAAATTGTCCTATGCCTACTTTGTACAAACGTGCAGGTAAGAGCAGAAAAAGAAACACCTGGATGCATTAGCGACTTCGCAGAATTCTGTAAGAAGTGCTGCGACTGCTAGAGGTGGAAGGTGAATATGCCACAAACCGACCCGCACTTCCGACACAGTTCTGGGCAGTGAAGCGGAGGGCGGTCTGAAGTTGAATTGGGAAAAGCTTGTGCTGAGTGTTTGGTTACAGTTCTGGGCGGAGGCAGGAGAAGCTTGTGCTGGAGTTCCTAGGATGGGCGGTGCTGGCAGACTACCATTTACGTAGTAACAACAAGAAAGGGTGGAGGGGGCAGGGGAGGAGGGGGCAGGGGAGGAGGGGTCCGGGGAGGAGGGAAGGGCCAGAGGGACTTGATGGGAGTGGTGGGGGGGAGGGGGAGGGTATAGAGAGGGAGAGGAGGAGAGACAGGACAGGGGGAAGCAGCAGAGACACGGCGGGTAAAATAAACAAACAAGCCTTTCACCGTAACACGGCTGGCAGGGGAGGGGGCGGAGAGGGGAGAGGTGCGACACGGCAGTAGGAGGAGGAGGGGGGAGGAGAGTAGGGGAGGCACGGCCTAGCGGCAGGCAGGCAGGGGAGGAGAGGAGGAGGGGGGAGGAGAGTAGGGGAGGCACGGCCTAGCGGCCGTGCAATCAAGTAGTGAGGGGGCGGAGCTGGGGGAGGCTGTGAGAGAGAGTAGGCAAGGCAGGCGGCTGGGGGCATGTGCACGCGCTTTTAAGCTCAATGCACATGCGCATTGAGCTTAAAAGTCACGGGCACTGCAAGGAATCGCCACGATTCCTTGCAAGTTAGATAAAGTCTGGATGAGCCCCTATAGTCTCGCTTGCTCGATGCGCATGCGCATCGACAGGCGAGACCTAAAAAACTCACCAAAGCTATGGGATGTGAAAGGCATATGAAACCAGGACTGCAGAGTTCGGAACCCCAGTTTAGGCCCCTAGGGGGTTAGCAACTGTTGATGGCTATGAATGGGTTAGCAACTGTTGATGGCTATGAATAACCATTTTTTACCTATTTCCTCTAGCACGAACGCTAGATGAGCAAGATGGGTAATGAAGGAACCTGGCATTGCTGTGTCCAATGTTTGGCACACACTCATAAGAAGGCGTTTTGGTTCTAAAGCTTTTTATCCCATGTGCTCACCTTAAGAATATTATGAAGGCTGTTGACTGATACTCCGATTCTACCTTCAAGGATTTTTGTTTTAAACTGGTGGGTGTAGGGTGGGTGGGGGATGGCGTTGCTGGTTGTGAGCAAGCTTTGAACTGGCATAATCCTCAGCTCTGGTCCAGACATAAAATTAAAAGAAAATCCTAGCCATCATGAAAGTTTTAATTCCATTAAAAGACACAGAGGCAAGGATTATCCCACCCAGTGGAATTAATAAAGGAGTCCCTCCGAATGATTTATGGAGAAAGTAGCTGCAGGTTATAATTTACTAGGGAGTGTATTCTCGTATATTTCAGCATCCTTCATCTTGTATTGGAGTGGTATGTAGTTGATATTTGTGCTTGGTTTACATGGAGAAGGTGTTCCTTACACAGATAATTGTTTTAAGCCTGTGCAGGAACAGAGCAAAAGCCAAACTAACGGACAGGCAGTGAGCCAAGAATGGATGTGTCGCAGGAAGTAAGAGGAGGAAGGATGGTCACCTGGATAGTTTATTGCTATGTTGAGTTGTTATTGGTTACATACTATGTCTTAGAGATTTGGGAAATGTAGTACGTTTATTGTTGGTATCCAATGTGAGCTGCTGTTGGGAATAAAGTGAAATAAAAAGGCATAATTCTTGCTCCCGCATCCTTAATAGAATTGAAACTTTCCTTCACAAATGCTAGGATTTTTTTATTATTCTTGATAACATTGCTGCATTAAACTTCAGTCCTTAACTCATTTGTGAGAGAATTTAAAAACCAAATAATATCGTGGCATAAACACAATAGGTCTATTACCAACATTTTTTTAAATTGGATCCTGTCCATTCTTTTTAACCGGATTACATTTTTTTTCAAGTTTTCACCTCATTCTGCGGGTAAGGAAAAAAAAGTGAAAGATTGTGAAGGCTTGTTTCTTCCTTAACACCTTCGAGAATGTTTAAATTGGTTTAAAATTCTACTGGAATATTTAAATTTATCTTTCAAAGTAAGACGGACTACATAAAACACAAATAACAAATTCGAAAATAAAGCTACAGGCATTTAAAAAACTTCAGGATAACTCTAAAAATAGAGACCCGTGCCAGCTAGGAGAGCAATGCAACTAAAGTCAACATTCAATCAATCAATCAATCAATCATATCACTTGTAAAGCGTACTACTTACCCATAAGGGTCTCAAGGCGCTGGGGGTAGGCGGGGAGCTGCTACTGCTCGAAGAGCCAGGTCTTGAGGAGTCTTCTGAAGGCCAGCAGGTCTTGGGTCTGCCGTAGGTGGGTGGGGAGTGAGGGTGTCCCAGGTCTTGGTGGCGAGGTGGGGGAGAGATCTGCCGCCGGCAGTCGTTCTTTGGATGCGGGGGACTGCGGCAAGGGCGAGTCCGGCGGAGCTGGCGGGTGGGGGTGTAGAAGCGGAGTCGTCTGTTGAGGTATGCAGGTCTGGTGTTGTGCTTTGTGTGCGTGGATGAGTAGCTTGAAGGTTATCCTCTTGTTGATGGGGAGCCAGTGCAGGTCTCTCAGGTGGGGTGTGATGTGGCTGCGGCGGGGGATGTCGATCAGACGTGCAGAGCCGTCTCAGGAGTTTGGCCGAGGTTCCTGCGTAGAGGGCGTTTCCGTAGTCCAACCTGCTGGTGACGAGGGCCTGGGTGACTGTTCTTCTCGTATCGGTGGGGATCCACTTGTAGATCCTGCCGGGCATGCGGAGGGTGTTGAAGCAGGAGGAGGAGACAGCGTTGACCTGCTTAGTCAAGGAGAGGGTAGAGTAGAGGATGACCCCTAGGTTGCGTGCGTGGTTGATGGGTGTCGGGGCTGCTCCCAGTGTTGTCGGCCACCAGGAGTCGTCCCAGGCTGAAGGGGTGGATCCGAGGATGAGGACCTCCATCTTGTCCGAGTTCAACTTCAGTCGGCTGTTGCTCATCCATTCAGCGACAGCCTTCATTCCTTCGTGGAGGTTGGTTTTGGCGGTGTGAGGGTCTTTGGGGAGGGAGAGGATCAGCTGGGTGTCATCGGCGTAGGAGATGATGTTGAGGTTGTGCTGTCGGGCGACGTGGGGGCCATGTAGATCTTGAACAGCTTCGGGCTGAGGGAATAGCCTGGGGTACGCCGCAAGAGGATGAGGGCTACTGTTTCTGCATTATTATATACAAGATGTGGTGGTAGTGTCTCTCAAAGGAGAGAACGTCCGCACCTGACGTGAATCTAACTCAGGCTGAAACCAATCCAACGTGTAAAGTTATTAATGTAATGGTCTTAGTGTTGACCAACAAGGTGCACTGCTGTCCTGATTCACACCCACCACCAGGGGTGTCAAAAATTAGCAAGAAAAAGAATTTCAAGCTAATGTCAAAAGCCGAAAAGGAACAGGTTAGGCACGCACTCTATAGATTACTTAGTACTATACCATATAGTCATCCTCATATTCAAATCATGATAGAGGAAAAGTAAGGAATTTGAATAGTAATCATTCTTAGCAAATAGACAAATAAATAGTTCATTCGTAGATTGTGAATTTTTCAAAATATGGATCCAAGAACTGTTGTTTTATATTCCAAATATTTTATTCCATAGACATTTAAAAAGGTGTTAAATTTTCCAGCATACACCGCCGACACGTGTTTCGTCTTTTTAAAAGACTTTTTCAAGGCAAAGGATAGTTATTAAATTAGATTCTGATGAAGCTGATTCTGTCTCGCAGCCAATGATATGTCGAAGTTGATGGTGACAAACTATATCTGCTTCCAAAAGAGGTAAGCCAAGAAGACGCAGATGTAATAATCACGCTCTTACCCCATGTAGTATACTTTAAAGGTTCAAATGTCTTGCTGCGTGGAGGAGGAGTCCTTCATGTATGTAAGATTGATCGACCGTGATAAGTCTCATAAAACGCGCCGTCCGCAGAAAAGCCTCCACTGCTGCGGACGGCGCGTAACTGACAGCAGTGGAGGCTTTTCTGCGGACGGCGCGTTTTATGAGACTTATCACGGTCGATCAATCTTACATACATGAAGGACTCCTCCTCCACGCAGCAAGACATTTGAACGTTTAAAGACTATCTCCACCATCACTGATTGTGAAGGTTGATTATATCTGATGCCTCGCATATACTACATGGGATAAGAGCGTGATTACTACATCTGCGTCTTCTTGGCTTACCTCTTTTAGAAGCAGATATAGTATGCAGAGCTGCAGTTTTTTCTCTTTTCAACAGCACATGCCTATGTGAAAAGAGAGGTGAGGATTACTAAGAACTCTGAGGGATGATTAAAGGGTACAATAAAAATGGGCAGTGAGGAGACTTGCAATAATTAGGAGCACCCGTTTACTGTAATCTGAGCACTCCCAGAAATAAAACGATTTGCCGTTACTAACAGGGTGCAGGGTATGTGAGCGCTGTGTACTTCGGCAATCCCTAAAGTGCTGAGCTAACCAATTCACTACTGCTGCGGTTCACCTTCCACACAGCCTGAGGTACCATCTCTTTTCAGCATCACCACAGAAACATTACCCATGAGACCACTGTGCACCTCAAGCTATTTGTAGCCCAGGCACCCTTTACTGACCCTATGGGAAAACGCCATTCCTACAGTGTGAAATACAAGGTATGTATGTCATAATGCAAGCAACATGACACTACAGCGACCGCAACTGATCACTGTATATGCCCACTTCATCCCAAATGCATGTCATGACGCATCTGCCATTTTGCTCCAGAACAGGACTCCCCAACGAGTAGCTTGGGAGTTACTGGCAACTCTCTAGCTATAAGAGTAGCTCGCCTGTGTGCAGCCCAGTCAAATATATCAGGTTTTGTTTGGTTCAGTTGATAAACCTATACCAAAATTGAAACACATGTATTAGAGATGAAAATATGTGTATTTTTAGAATTCATATCCTGATGTTTGGACAAAAGTGACCGAACTTCCAAAATGTTCCAGTGTACGGGAGACTATTACTAATATTATTAAGTTGGTGTTGGGAGAATTGAAGCTATGGTCGTTATGTATTACTCATGTAGAGGCATTCCACACTGACAAAGCATTTTTCATATGACTGTGACAACTAAGCCTGATGCACGGAGGTGATCACTGCTGGTAATCTTGCACATGGTGACCACCAATATAGTCTTGCCAGATGTGGCTACTAATAAATCACAAATAATACCATTAGCTCGAGAGGGTTTTTATTGGACATAAGTAGCTCTCATTACAGAAAATGTAGGAGATTCCTGCTTTAGATGCAAATTAAAAATTAATAATAATAATAAAATGCATGCAAAGGTGTATTTTCTGAAAAGAGACATCTGGTATCACACTTCAGCTGCCAGGACCTCCTAAAAAGTTTTTTAAAAAGTGAAATTAAACAAAAACGTTTGAGTGTAAGCAAAGCTGGCACAGGATGGTGGTGGTGGTGGTGGGGGGGTGGGGAGAAATCAATAGGCCTGGGCAGTAAATTCCGTTCGCGGAATTTGGGTAATTTCATGTTCCGCGGAGAACGCAAAATTGCCCAAAAATCTGCGTTTCGCGGAATTTTCTGCTTGTTCGCATTCTCAAAATGCATATTCGCAAGATGTTTCTCCCCGAGCACGCAAACAGTGATTGCTAACAGGAAAAAAGCATCGCGAACAAGCGAGGAATTTCTGCGTGTTCGGGGAGATTTTTTACCGTTTCGCAGAACTTTGCGTAGCGCGCCTACGCAAATTCCACCCACCCCTAGAGATCAACTGGCCTGTCAGTGGCAGTAAGTAAAGAATGGCAGAAGAGCAAGTAGGTTATTAAAAAAAAAAAAAAGCATTTGCAATGCAATAGGTCTCGCATTAGGAAAGTTTGAGCTATTGGTATTGTAAATGACACATTTTTTAATTATGTGTTGGTTTTGAAAATAGCGAAATTAATAGCTTTGTCATTTACAATGCCAATAGTTTAAATTTCGCAAATGTGAAACCTATAGCATTTGTAATGCAATATGTGTTGTATTTACGTGACTTAGATGTATTGATATTACAAATAACAATGGTTTTTACATTTTTTAATAATTAATACTTAAATAAAAGTTATTGTAATTTATAATGGCAATAGCTTAAACTTTTGTAAATAATTTTTGTGAAGATTTTGTTAATTGTATTTTATTGTGACGAAAATCCAAGCACAGAAGTGAAATAACATCTTTTTATGACATTTGTAATAAAGCTTGAAACATTGAGAGAATATATTTGAACCAGTTGTTGATTGGTTGCACAGATTGATGTTGTGGCGGCGACGAGTGATGCTGTGGCGTTCAGTGATGCTGTGGTAGTGCCTAGTAATGTGGCATTTCCCCTGAGTGATGCTGTGGTAGCGCCGAGTGATGCTGTGGTGAAGCGATAGATAGAGTGAGTGAGGGCGATAGAGTGAGTGAGTGAGTGAGGGCGATAGAGTGAGTGAGTGAGTGAGTGAGGGCGATAGAGTGAGTGAGTGAGTGAGTGAGGGCGATAGATAGAGTGAGTGAGTGAGGGCGATAGATAGAGTGAGTGAGGGCGATAGATAGAGTGAGTGAGTGAGGGCGATAGATAGAGTGAGTGAGTGAGGGCGATAGATAGATAGTGTGAGTATGGGCGATAGAGGGAGGGCGATAGAGGGAGGGCGATAGATAGATCTAGGGAGGGCGATAGATAGATCTAGGGAGGGCGATAGATAGATCTAGGGAGGGCGATAGATAGATCTAGGGAGGGCGATAGATAGATAGAGTGAGTGAGTGAGGGCGATAGATAGATAGAGTGAGTGAGGGCGATAGATAGATAGAGTGAGTGAGGGCGATAGATAGATAGAGTGAGTGAGGGCGATAGATAGATAGTGTGAGTATGGGCGATAGATAGATAGTGTGAGTATGGGCGATAGATAGTGTGAGTATGGGCGATAGATAGATAGTGTGAGTATGGGCGATAGAGGGAGGGCGATAGAGGGAGGGCGATAGATAGATCTAGGGAGGGCGATAGATAGATAGAGTGAGTGCGATAGATAGATAGAGTGAGTGAGTGCGATAGATAGATAGAGTGAGTGAGGGCGATAGATAGTGTGAGTATGGGCGATAGATAGATAGTGTGAGTATGGGCGATAGAGGGAGGGCGATAGAGGGAGGGCGATAGATAGATCTAGGGAGGGCGATAGATAGATAGAGTGAGGGCGATAGATAGATAGAGTGAGGGCGATAGATAGATAGAGTGAGGGCGATAGATAGAGTGAGTGAGGGCCTATAGATCGATAGATAGAGTGAGTGAGGGCAGAAGATAGATAGATAGAGTGAGTGAGGGCAAAAGATAGATAGAGTGAGTGAGGGCAAAAGATAGATAGATAGATAGATAGATAGATAGAGTGATGGAGATAGATAGACAGAGAGTAAGGGCGATAGACAGATCGAGTGTATTTATGTTGCATTGAGCAGTGTAAGTATGAGGTGTGTAATTATATGGCACTGAGTGGTATTATTATTATTATTATTTAAGAAGCTTATAGAGCGCGCAGCTACCCCCGACGGGGGTGTCCCGGCGCTAAGAGTACAAGTTAATCACGGGAGGGGGGTGCCGGGTTCACGTCCAACCTAGCCTGAAGCTACAGAGGGCGCCCTGCTCACCTAATCAGAGTTTGGTAAACAGCCAAGTTTTTAGTTTACGTCGGAAGACTAGCTCTGACTCAATGAACCTGAGGTCCAGAGGAAGGCTGTTCCAGTACTTGGCCGCAGTCACTCCGAACGTTCTGCCGCCACTCCTGGCAAGCCTAAATCTGGGAGCCACCAATAGGCGAAGGCTGTTAGATCTCAGATGTCTTACTGATACGGATAATTTGAGTCTTTTACTCAGGTAAGCCGGGCCAGTTCCATGAATTGCCCGAAAGGCAAGGATCAGGATTTTAAATTGAATGCGCCGGGGAGCCAATGTCGGTCCTCCCGGTATGCTGTGACCGAGTTGCGGATAGGGATGTTACCAATAAGTCTGGCTGCCGCATTCTGAACAATTTGCAATCGGTCAATGAGATATAGGGGGGCACCGGCGTACAAGCTATTGGCATAGTCCAAGTGTGCCGTAATGAGAGCATGGACGATCGTTTTGCGGGACGACTGGGGGAGATAGGGAAAGATCTTCCTAATCATGCGCAGCTTTCCAAAGCAGGCCGCGGTAACTCTGTTGACCTGAGCTTTGCAGGACATAGCGTTGTCAAAAAGGAAGCCGAGATTGCGGGCCGACTGTACAGGACTGGGAGGGGGATTCAGGACAGTAGGCCACCACAAGGTGGCGGGGGGGGGCTGATTTCTGGCTAAAAAAAAGCACCTCCGTTTTGTCCGTGTTCAGGGCCAAATGATTAGAAGCCATCCATGCACAGATGTTGCCAAGGCAGTTGCGAAAGTTGGAAAAATTGGAGTCAGAGTGGTCTCTAAAGGAAAAAACAAGCTGAGTATCATCAGCGTAAGAGACCACCCTGACCCCCCAGAACTCAACTACCCTGGCAAGTGGGCCTAGGTACACGTTAAACAAAAGAGGGTTCAAGGCCGAGCCCTGGGGCACACCGCACAGAAGGGGTTTATCCTCTGATTCAAAGGGATGAAGAAGTACCCTTTGAGATCTCCCTGAGAGGAAAGATTTAATCCATGCCAGGGCCGTGCCCCCAATCCCCAACTGCTGAAGGCGAATCGCAAGTATGTTGTGTGACACAGTATCGAATGCAGCGGACAGGTCGAGGAGGACCAGCATGGCCTCCTCGCCCCTGTCCACTGATTCCCGGATTGTCTCCGATACCTCCAGCAGCGCAGTCTCAGTGCTGTATCCGGTTCTAAATCCGGACTGGGAATCGTGCAGCAGCTGGTTAGATTCTAGGTACAGGGCCAGTTGTTTCTGGACCACTTTCTCTAGGATCTTGGCAGGTTTAGGCAGAAGAGATATAGGGCGATAATTACTGAGTTGGGAGGGATCCGCATCTGGTTTCTTTAAAATGGGGAGCAGCCTAGCTTGTTTCCAAACTGACGGGAACTGACCAAGGGCCAAGGAAGAGTTCCAAATGGAGAGAAGAGGGTTGATTAAGACCGGGGCGAGATTAGCCATCACTTTGGCCGGAACGGGGTCTAATGGTGACCCTGACTTAACCTGGTTTAGATGTTTCATGGCTGTGTCTTGCGTGAGCTCATCAAATAAACTAAATGAGCATTGCAGGGGTTGTGACTCTTCTAACCAGGGACTAGAAGGTGCGGAATCAAAGGAGGAAGATAATTTAATAATTTTTTCCTGAAAGAAATCAGAAAGTCCATTACAAAGGGCTTGAGTGGGAGAGCTCTGGGACTTCAAGGCAGGTGGATTCACAAAATCCTTCACAATTGTGAAGAGAGTTTTTGAAGAATTCTCTGCCAGTTTAATAGTTTGTGAGAAGTAAGCTCTCATCGTGGAACGTTTAAGTTTTTGAAATTTATTCAAGGCCATCTTGTAGGCTGATTTGGTAGTAGAATCATAAGACTGGCGCCATTTACGTTCCAGCTGTTTGCACTTACTCTTTTCCTCTCGCAACAAGGGGGAAAACCAAGGAGCAGACGGGCGAGATCTAAAGGAAGTGATAGGAACTAGAGGGGAAATGGTATCTAGTGCAGAGGTAAGGGCAGAGTTATATCTCACAACTTCCTCATTAAGATCTACGGTTGAATTAAACTGATAGAGAAAACAAGGGTCAATGGTATCGCAAGTAACTTTGGACCATTTACGACCCTTATCCCTGTTGATCGAGGAAGGTGGGGGCAGGGAAGGGATAGTGATTTCAAAAGGGAGAAGAAAGTGGTCTGACCATGTGAGGGGTAAAGAAGGAAGGGAAGTTATGCCGGGGTGATTCGTAAAAATAAGATCAAGGGTATGTCCCGCTTTGTGGGTGGGTCCCTTAATTAATTGGGACAGGGTTAATCCTTGTAGGGTTTCGAGAAGAAAGGATGCTTGTGCACAGGAGGGGTTATCGACATGTAAATTAAAATCTCCCAGCACCGTAAAATAAGAGTGTTTGAGAGAGAGATCCGCAATAGAGTGAAGTAGAGTGTTAAGAGATGGAGTAGTGGCTGTAGGGGGGTTGTAGACCAGGATGCCGGCAAAATTAATGATGGCAGAATCCATGATCGTGAAGTACATGGCTTCAATAAGCCCAAGGTTAGGTATTTTTTTAATACTCAGATTAAGATGAGATTTCAAGATAACAGCAAGGCCCCCTCCAGATTTAGAATTATCTCGATTGATACCCAGCAATCGATAGCCAGGGGGAGTGGCCAGGTGTATGTCCGGTTTGGAAGAGTCTTTAAGCCAAGTTTCCGTAAGGAATAATATATCCCACTTTTGAGTATCCAACGATAGCCAAATATCAGAGGCATGCGCCGGCAAAGAACGACAGTTAATTAAGGCGGCCTTTAATTTAGAAAGGGACTGAGATTTAATAGCTTTCTGAATGGGAGGGTTTTGAATTCGCATGGCGGAAACGGTGAGTTTGCACAGAGAACAAATGTAAGTAGATTTCTCAAGGCCTAGGGGGTTACAACAGGCAGCGGGGGTGCAGACGCCTTGTCTTAATAGATTAAGCTGGCTGCTGGTCCAGGTGATTCTTAGGGGCCGAGATGCAGGGGGACCGGCACTAGGCGCGGGCCCGGCGCGGACGGGCGCAGACGGGCGCAGACGGGCTTGCCTTAGGCGCGCGGGCGGGATGACCCCTTACTTTTATCCATTTCCTGGAGGAGGGTGGGAGGCGTCCAGGAGCTGGAGCGCTACCCTGCCTCCCCCCAAGATGGCGGTTTCGCGTTCTCCCAGCCGGCGAGAGCGCTATGCTCGGCTGCGCCGGGGGAGAGAGAGCAATGTCAAGGACCCCTAGGACGAAGTAATCTCGTCGGGTCTGGCAATTTAGGCAAGTTCCGATTTAAAAGCGTAACGGTTAAAATATGTACAAGTTTTAAAATTCACTCGTATTCAAGTCTGCAAACAAGTTTTAAATCACATTGCATACAGAATTATTCAGTCACACGCAATAATGCCTACAGATACTAGTAGGAAGGGAAAGAAGGAAATGCCCCCGGCTTCCGCCTCAGGGGTGAAAACAAGTAATCTGGCACACGTAGTAACACCACTTCTTAAATAGTGAGGGAGGGCGGGAGGCGTCCAGGAGCTGGAGCGCTACCCTGCCTCCCCCCAAGATGGCGGTTTCGCGTTCTCCCAGCCGGCGAGAGCGCTATGCTCGGCTACGCCGGGGGAGAGAGAGCAATGTCAAGGACCCCTAGGACGAAGTAATCTCGTCGGGTCTGGCAATTTAGGCAAGTTCCGATTTAAAAGCGTAACGGTTAAAATATGTACAAGTTTTAAAATTCACTCGTATGGAGTGTGGAGTGTATTTACGTTGCATTGAGAAGCATGGAATTATATGGCGTTTAATTATGTGGCACTGAGTGGTATTGTTTGGAGTGTATGTTGCATTGAGTACAGTGTAATTATGTAGCATATAATTAAGTGGCACTGAGTGGTATTGTGTGGAGTGTGTGTTGTATTCAGTCGAGTGTAATTATGTGGTGTGTAATTATGTGGCACTGAGTGGTATTTGGAGTGTATGTTGCATTGAGTGCAGTGTAATTATGTGGCACTGAGTGGTATTTGGAGTGTATGTTGCATTGAGTGCAGTGTAATTATGTTGCATATAACTATGTGGCACTGAGTGGTATTTGGAGTGTATGTTGCATTGAGAGCTGTGTAATCATGTGACGTGTAATTATGTGGCAGTGAGTGGTATTTGGAGTGTATGTTGCATTGAGTGCAGTGTAATTAGGTTGCGTGTAATTATGTGGCACTGAGTGTTATGAGGAGTGTATGTTGTATTCAGTAGAGTTTAATTGTGTGGCTTGTAATTATGTGGTACTGAGTGGTATTGTGTGGAGTGTGTTGCATTCAGTCGAGTGTAATTATGTGGTGTGTAATTATGTGGCACTGAGTGGTATTTGGAGTGTATGTTGCATTGAGTGCAGTGTAATTATGTGGCACTGAGTGGTATTTGGAGTGTATGTTGCATTGAGTGCAGTGTAATTATGTGGCATATAACTATGTGGCACTGAGTGGTATTTGGAGTGTATGTTGCATTGAGTGCAGTGTAATTATGTGGCACTGAGTGGTATTTGGAGTGTATGTTGCATTGAGTGCAGTGTAATTATGTGGCATGTAATTATGTGGGGTGTAATTATGTGGCACTGAGTGGTATTGTTTGGAGTGTATGTTGCATTGAGTGTAGTGTAATTATGTAACATAATTATGTGGCACTGAGTGGTATTGTGTGGAGTGTGTCTTGCATTCAGCAGAGTGTAATTATGTGGCACTGAGTGGTATTAGGAGTGTATGTTGCATTCAGTGCAGTGTAATTATGTGGCATGTAATTATGTGGCACTGAGTGGTATTGTGTGGAGTGTGTTGCATTCAGTAGAGTGTAATTATGTGGTGTGCAATTATGTGGCACTGAGTGGTATTTGGAGAGTGTTGCATTGAGTGCAGTGTAATTATGTAGCATATAATTATGTGGCACTGAGTGGTATTGTGTTTTGCTATGCTATGCTTTGTTATGCTATGCTATGTTTTGTTATGCTATGCAAAGTTTTGTTGTGTTTTATTATGCTGTGCTTTGTTTTGCTATGCTATGTTTTGTTATGCTATGCTATGCTATGCTTTGTTATGCTATGCTAAGCTTTGTTTTGTTATGCTATGTTTTGTTAAGCTATGCTTTGTTGTGTTTTGCTATGTTTTGTTATGCTATGTGTTGTTGTGTTTTGTTATGCTATGTTACGTCACGTTATGCTATGGTTTGTTTTGCTATCCTATGCTTTTTTTTGTTATGCTAAGTTATGTTATGTTTTGATATGCTTTGTTATGCTATGTTTTGTTATGTATGCTGTGTTTTGTTATACTATGTTTTGTTATGCAATGCTTTGTTATGCTATGTTTTATCTTATGCTACGTGTTGTTGTATTTTGTTATGCTATGTTTTGTTATGCAATGCTTTGTTATGCTATGTTTTATCTTATGCTATGTGTTGTTGTGTTTTGTTATGTTATGTTACGTTATGTTATGCTATGGTTTGTTTTGCTATCCTATGCTTTTTTTTGTTATGCTAAGTTATGTTATGTTTTGATATGCTTTGTTATGCTATGTTTTGTTATGTATGCTGTGTTTTGTTATGCTTTGTTATGTATGCTGTGTTTTGTTATGCTATGTTTTGTTATGTATGCTGTGTTTTGTTATGCTATGTTTTGTTATGCAATGCTTTGTTATGCTATGTTTTATCTTATGCTATGTGTTGTTGTGTTTTGTTATGCTATGTTTTGTTATGCTATGTGTTGTTGTGTTTTGTTATGTTATGTTACGTTATGTTATGCTATGGTTTGTTTTGCTATCCTATGCTTTTTTTTTGTTATGCTAAGTTATGTTATGTTTTGATATGCTTTGTTATGCTATGTTTTGTTATGTATGCTGTGTTTTGTTATGCTGTGTTTTGTTATACTATGTTTTGTTATGCTATGTTTTATCTTATGCTATGTGTTGTGTTTTGTTATGCTATGTTATGCTAGGTTTTGTTATGCTATGCTGGTGAGGGTGGGTGAGGGTCGTGAGGGTGTGAGGGTAAGGGGGTGTGAGGGTGGGTGAGGGGTGTGAGGGTGAGGGGTGTGAGGGGTGTGAGGGGTGTGGGGGGTGTGGGGGGTGTGGGGGGTGTGGGGGGTGTGGGGGGTGTGAGGGGTGTGGGGGGTGAGGGGGGTGAGGGGTGTGGGGGGTGAGGGGTGTGAGGGTGAGGGGTGTGAGGGTGAGGGGTGTGAGGGTGAGGGGTGTGAGGGTGAGGGGTGTGAGGGTGAGGGGTGTGAGGGGTGAGGGGTGTGAGGGGTGTGAGGGTGAGGGGTGTGAGGGTGAGGGGGGTGTGAGGGTGAGGGGGGTGTGAGGGTGAGGGGGGTGTGAGGGTGAGGGGGGTGTGAGGGTGAGGGGGGTGTGAGGGTGAGGGGGGTGTGAGGGTGAGGGGGGTGTGAGGGTGAGGGGGGGGTGAGGGGGGTGTGAGGGTGAGGGGGGTGTGAGGGTGAGGGGGGTGTGAGGGTGAGGGGGTGTGAGGGTGAGGGGGTGTGAGGGTGAGAGTTGTGAGGGGGGTGAGGGTGTGAGGGGAGTGAGGGTGTGTGAGGATGAGGGGGTGAGGGGGTGTGAGGGTGAGGGGGTGTGAGGGTGAGGGGGTGTGAGGGTGAGGGGGTGTGAGGGTGAGGGGGTGTGGGGGTGTGGGGGTGTGAGGGTGGGTGAGGGTGGGTGAGGGTGAGGGTGCGAGGGTGGGTGAGGGTGCGAGGGTGGGTGAGGGTGCGAGGGTGGGTGAGGGTGAGTGGATGTGAGGGTGAGTGGATGTGAGGGTGTGTGATGGTGAGGAGGGGTGACCAGAGACAGACAGAGGCCACTGGAGACAGTCAGAGAGCAGCCTAGACAGGGGAGAGAGAGTGGAGAGAGGGAAGAGAGAGCGGAGAGTGAGAGGTAAGAGAGAGGGGAGAGAGAGTGGAGAGAGAGGGGAGAGAGAGAGGGGAGAGAGAGAGGGGAGAGAGAGAGGGGAGAGAGAGAGGGGAGAGTGAGAGGGGAGAGTGAGAGGGGAGAGTGAGAGGGGAGAGTGAGAGGGGAGAGTGAGAGGGGAGAGTGAGAGGGGAGAGTGAGAGGGGAGAGTGAGAGGGGAGAGTGAGAGGGGAGAGTGAGAGGGGAGAGTGAGAGGGGAGGAGAGAGTGAGAGGGGAGAGAGAGTGGAGAGTGAGAGTGGAGAGAGAGCAGAGAGAGGGGAGAGAGCGGAGAGGGAAGAGAGAGCGGAGAGTGAGAGGGAAGAGAGAGCGGAGAGTGAGAGGGAAGAGAGAGCGGAGAGTGAGAGGGGAGACAGAGCGGAGAGTGAGAGGGGAGACAGAGCGGAGAGTGAGAGGGGAGACAGAGCGGAGAGTGAGAGGGGAGAGAGGTCTGACACTGAGATGAGAGCGGAGAGTAAGGGGGGAGGTCTGACACACACTGAGACGAGAGTGAGAGAGGTCTGGCACTGAGACGAGAGTAAGAGAGGTCTGACACTGAGACGAGAGAGCAGGGACGGTGACAGCAGAGTGCGCTCTGACACAGAGGTGACAGGCGGGTGAATGCGCCGGAGGTCGAGTCTCCGGCGATGGTTGGGGTCAGAGATGAGACAGAGGCCGGGACTCAGCAGTGCTGCGCTCTACCTGTTGCCATCTTCATATGAAAATGCCAATAAAGCGATTTAAACTGTAACATCAAATCCAAAGTATTACAAAGAAAGGCTGAGGATGATCACATTTTTTCCCAAATAAAGGCAGCAAGAATCATTACCAGTCTGATTATATAGTTGTGGCAAGAAGACATTGGGCTCATGTATTTATTATGATGCCATGATTAATTACAAAAACACTGACTTTCACTAGCAGTTGATGTGGGGGAGAGAGATCAAAGCAAGCCTCGATCTCGTTTTTTTTCTGGGAGGGAGCATGAGCAGTATGGCTGCTTCATATGAAATGGACTATACAGGAACACATGACTACTGCTATTATGACTGAGATGAATCTGTATGGCATCTTCTGTCAATGGCCACATTCCTTAACAGTTTAATAGTCCTGAAGGCAAGCCACTGAATCAAAGAACATAATTAGAACAAGATTCAAGCAAACAGAGTGATATGGCCAGAAGCACACTGAAAAGAGTAAGACAGAGGAGGTACAGAACAGGCAGGGAGGGCTCGGGCACCCCTAGCAAGTAAGGTACGGGAAAATAAAGGAGGCAAGGACAGCAGGCAGGGATCCAACGTAGATAACACAGAAGACAAGCGAGTTACAGGCACATCGACACATGAAAGGCATACAGAGCAGGGATGGTGTCATATGAACACAGAGCAGGCGGGTAGGGTGCGATCGGCACTGTATGGTTTAACTCACCGGCAGTCACCTCACTCAGCAGCAGCAGCAGCATCGGTAGGAACGCCGTAGGGACGGCCATGCCCGGGATCCTTGCTCCAGTTTACAGTGCCTCCGCTGTGTCCTCCTCTCACCAGCAGACTCTGCTCCTTGGACGGCGGAAACAGACCCGCAGCGGCCTCGGTTTACAATCCTGGGAGCAGAAACGGAGCCGACTGGAACCAGCCAGCGCGCATGCGCGGACAGACGCCGGAGGGCAGGAGCGTGACGCCGTGAGCGTGCACGTTGGCGTTCACAGACCTGAGTCGGCTCGTGCCCAGGTCTGGAGCGGCTCGTGCACAGCTCTGACTCCCTTGGGACCTAGCAAGGTGACTATAAGTCTCGTTGGCGGCAGCGCTTCGCGTTCCAACGCCAGCGAGACCTAAAAAAACTAAGGAACTGAGAGCAGTAGGGAAAGTCAAGTATGAGCTCAAATGTGGGAGAACACAGAGCATGGGGGTAAGGGTGTGAAAGGGAAGCAGAACACAGGTGAAAGGTGGAAAGAGCAATAAAACTCCTGCACTCCCATGGAGTGCTAAAAAAAGAAATGAGTACATCCTTGAAAGCAAGCAGTGGAAGGATACAAGTTACCCAAAGGATGCTAAAGGAGATCTGTCCACAGTAGGTCTTTGGAAGATGTGTGTGGGTGAGACATAAAACTGCAAAATCACTCTTGGTGAAATCCTTGAGTGATGGAGTATAAAAAGTAAAAGGCTAGAGTTCATATTTATAAAAAAAAAAAGTCACATTTAAAGGGCCGATTACACATATGTAGAAGGAGGGGTGGGGGAGGGGGGAGGGGGCAGAATGAGTCCCCGCCTGCAATCTTCCATATCATAAAAGGCATGAGCATAAGTCCATAGTGGAGCATGCCTGGTGAACAACAATGTAACGTTTCTTAAAGTGATGAGAAATGTAAGATCCACTTCAGAAAACTAGGAATCGAAACTGGAAAACGTACTACATTACTTCAATTTAACAAAAGGTCACACACGCGAGTTCCAGATTTTCACAGCATGAATGAACACTTCCTTCTACAACATTTCACTGAAACGTCCGTGTTTCTTTTAGACTAAGCCAGGAGATTTCCCTCTCAGGCAATAAGAATATGAACAGGATGACCATTAGGACACATGATGTAAATCCTGCAAGGCACCAATTCACGCAGAGGCTAGAGTAATGGCATTAACTCTGTACAGATATTCTACACAGTAAAAAAGAGTTGGTATTATTGGTTTCAAAACCTCACACACCGACGTGTAAAAAATTCTTTTAAAAATATATATGCAAGTGTCAGTTTATTTCTCCAGTTTTCACATGCCCATGAGACCCAAAAAACACCAGGAAAACTGCGTAATTTACATTATTTCAAATGAACATTGCTGAGCCTGTGGGTTTTCTGAATATCCACTCTAGTTTATTCTTTCTCACAGCACCACGAGTTTCCTCACAAGCAGGTAAACCCAATGTACATAGGCATTAACAAACTGCTTGTATAACAGACTAGGCACAACAGTCGGCTGTCAGCCAAGTTGTCAAACCCTTCAGTGGTGGACAACTGTATATAGTTTTGCCAGTCTTTTTTTTTTTTTATAAACATTGACGCGGTGATATCCTTCAAATCACTGTTACACTTAAACGTCCCACAGTCTGCAAAACAAAATATTAACGTGAGAAACTTGTACTTATTAGGTACTCGATTGCTCATAATATATGACAATAACTTTTCTTCAAGAGTGCAAGTTTAAAAAAAACTAAATAAAAACAAAGAATGTAGTTAATTAATACGACAACCACGCACAATCATATTTTTATGAAAAACTCAAGACAACATAAAATCACCTTTTCACACTTTTAAATGAGACGGCAGTTGTAAAATCCAATTCTCAATTTTTTGATGAACAATATTTCTACAACTTTTGAATTGTCAACTTTAACTCTACTAGTTTAGTATATGGCATAACAATAAGCATAATTATAACATTTCTAAAAAGAAACTTAGGACTAAGAAAAAAAAAAACACAGAACACTTTTATATGCCCATGCTAGATACAGATTTGCCTATGTGGTTTGTATGTGAAAACTTGGAGAATTACAATAAGGAGTAGACTACTGTTCTTCTGCTTTATGCTCTAAAGTGCATTAAAGGTTTCTTTGAGCTGAACTGCAGCTTTTTTTAACCTGCGAGTGCTTGTCCAGCTTCTGGGTGCCCAAAGCTATATAAGGTTTCCATTATATCTGTTTGGGCCATCAAATAGCGAGCTGCCCTATTTTGCCATTTTCTAATTGATGTGGTAGCCTTAGTGAACACCTGAGGGTATGTCCAATTTACTGCTACAGTTCCATGATTGACCATAAGGTCCAATGTTTGGGTGTCCCAGCTTTTCACGGCTTTTACTAGGGCCTGATCAATTTGCATATGCTGGCGTTTATGCCATAACTCTGCCCTGCGGACCAGGTCAAAGGCAGGCTTCAAGTCTACAAAAGCCAGATATACGCTAAAGATTTTTTCTATTTGTTTGTACTTTCTGCAGATAAAAAATAAGGGAAGTCTAATTTTATAAAACCAGCTTGTGCATTTAGTAGGATGAAATTGAAGTCCACCCAACCCTGTAATCGGCTGAGCAGGACCCTGCCAAGAATTTAGCCAGCTACATCCAGCAACGGGATTGGGCTACAATTGGCTGGGTTCCTACGGCTTACTTTTTATATGTTGTGGGACTATGATGGCTAAACACAGAGATGAAAGTATACAATTTGAAACAAACGCTGCAAGATAGGAGCTTCGAGCATACCGCCGTTTAAAATTAGAGATCCAAGTGTTTGTTGGTGCTGTTAGTTTCCGTCTGCGCAATAGCCTCAAGATACAAACTCCTACGTTCTTTTTGTGTTTTTATCGTTCAGAGCTAGACTTAGTTAATTCCCTAAACTTGATTGGGCATCAGTATTTTCTTGTTTAGTTGACTTCTAAGATGAGGGATAAGTGAAATTTTTACAAGGGCGAATGAAAGTTACACCTTCTCTCAAGATTCTACTTTAAAGCTATTCGTTTTATTTCTCCTGGTGGGTTTTGTGTTGGACCAAAATGCTGAGACTTCCATAGTCATTGTTTCCTAAACTTTGTGGACTACCCTTCCTTATCTTGAGTTACTACAATGATGGCATTCAGGATATCAGCTAGCAGGTCTTTTAGTACTGGTGGCTGGCTACAATGCATCTCCCAGTTCCAATATATTGCCCTTCTGTGGTTATGTCGTATTATTCCTAAAGGATATACGTGCACGTGTATTCATAGCACTCAGAACAGTGTGATTTATATGGAGGATGGCGACCAGTAGTTCATGGTAGCTCTCTGGGTGTTCAATTACCTCCATATCAAAGAACAACTAAGAGGTTTTAATACTGATTAGAATACACTGTATCAAGCCTGCCTGCTCCAGTACAGAGTGCGGCAATCAAACAGGGCGGCCATGTAGAAAATGCAAGCCGTCATTTAGCAAAGGTGAGGTGAAGCTTTTCCCACTTCAGGATATGTTTTTGGGGTGAATAACTAGTTTAGGAATGCCCCACACCCTCAAAATAAGTTTCTTTGCATGGAAAAGCCCTCAACAGCTTTATACTCTGCTCACTATCTTTCACTATCTCTCTCCTTCTCCCTCTCCCGTTTCCCTTCCCAAAAGCAGACACAGCAGGCTGGTATAATTTACGCACTTTTTAGGTCGAGCCTGTCCCATTCCGCAGGAATGGATAGGATCGAATTCATGTCGGCAAAATCCTCTTCAAACTAAGGGGTTTCAGCCCGGCGTTTTCTTGCAGTTCACGTGAAAATGCACAAGCATTCACGGCCAGGGCTTCTCCTCCCCTAGCAGCACTCCTCCCACACCAGCAACTCCCCCCTCCCACACCAGCACCTCCCCTCTCTCTCCCCGCAAACACAGCCTTGCCGTAGCAGCACTCCTCCCACACCAGCACCTCCCCCCTCCCACACCAGCACCTCCCCTCTCTCTCCCCACAAACACAGCCTTCCTTTCATTTCTCCTCCCCCTCCCCAGCCAGCTTCCCCCAGGCTGTGTTCCCTCAGATATGCTATTGCATATCGTTTGCTACCTCTTGTATTTTGTTGCTCTTGATACTTGCACAACTGTCACTATTGTCTCGTGTAACGTAACGTTTGCTTTTGTAACATGCTCACTTGTAATTTTGGCTTCATGTATCTAAAAACGCCTCCCTCGCGCTCCTTTCTCCCTCTCTCCCGCTGCCTAGTCCTCCCACCCCCTCCCTCTCCAGCGCGCGCTCCACTCGCATCTGCCTGCTGCTCCCCCGCCCAACCCCCCACTCCCCCAACCAGCAATGCCGAGAAGCTCGTTTCCTCTAAGAACATATCGTTTGCTACCTCTTGTATTTTGTTTGCTCTTGATACTTGCACAACTGTCACTATTGTCTAATGTAACGTAACGTTTGCTTTTGTAACATGCTCACTTGTAATTTTTGCTTCATGTATCACTACTGTTGTCCGCACTATATAACAAGCATTGGCATAGCCAATAGGTCTCGCTTGTGGGACCTTATAAGTATTTAGTTTTGCAGCACAATATCCGAGTTGCATAATCGGATATTGTGCTGCAAAAGTAAATACTTATAAGGTCCCACAAGCGAGACCTATTGGCTATGCCAATGCTTGTTATTTCTAGCTGTTACGCATTTCGGCACTATCTCCGGCCTTGCTCCCACCATCTTGATCATTATGACCAACTGAATATAACTTAATAAACAAGAGGCTCAGTAAGACTGTCTGGAAACAGCTTATGTACAGCCATACATCTGAAACACCTCCAGGCATTATATCGTATAGAACTTGAACGACCTTTGAAGCCAAATCTTATGGGAGCTTTCCTTTAACCCCTTGCCTGCGGGGCTAGTTCCCCTAACTTAATGCCCAGCCACAACAGTCCAGCTCATAAAATCCCTGACTTTTGCCAAATGTTGCAGAATAAAGTTCTATTGCTATGTACTTAACTGCTTAATGAAGCTTCTGAAGGCAATAATTACTGATCACCTTTTTCTAAAAATACTAATCATGTGCAACAAACAGAAAGTGAGGCAGCAACAATCTGTTGCAGGGAACATAGGGGCACAAATAAATACTCTCCTTTTCAAGTCTGTGCAATGGTCGGGCCTGGGCCGGGTCAGCACGGACCATATAGAAGAGGCTTTGAGGAACAAGTTACTTACCTTCGGTAACAATATATATGTAAGAAACATTAGTTATAGATTCCTTAGCTTAGAATTACCCTCAGGCGTCAGACTGGATCCGGAAAGGTTTTTCGTCAACAGCACCCCTGCGCGTCGGTATGTGGCGTCGGTCGACTCGGCGTCTCATCGTGGTGATCAGGATGAAGTCGCGGAAGCTACTAAGACGCCGCACCCGCACGCTGACGTCAGTTCTGTACACAACTTTCCGCGCCAGGAGCGCAGAGCCATGCAAGACGACCACTGGTGCACAAAACTAGGGCCCTGAAAGGAAGACCTTAACCCTAGAAATCAGTTCGCAGAACGGGAAGGATGGGTGGGTGGGGCGGTAAGCAATCTATAACTAATGTTTCTTACAGAAATATAATTACCGAAGGTAAATAACCTGTTCATCTGAAAGAAACACGTTAGTTATAGATTCCTTACCTTAGAATAGATACCCCAGCAATACCCACCCGGGAGGTGGGTCTGCGAAAATATCACACCAGAAGGTCCTGGAGAACAGACCGGCCAAAGAAGCAGTCTCTCCGGACTTGGCTGTCAAGGCAGTAGTGCTTGGTGAATGTGTGCAGTGATGCCCACTTAGCTGCCTGGCAGATGTCTTTCAGAGGGACTACCCGAAAATAAGCAGTAGTGGCAGCCGTCAAGCTGGTGGAATTGGCACGCAGCCCCACTGGAGGCTCCTTTTTAGCTAGAGAATAGCAGGCTTTAATACACAAAACAAGCCATCTAGAAATGGTCCGCTTGTGTACGACCCAACCTTTCTTGGTGCCCACGTAGCCAACAAAGAGCTGGTCATCCACCCGGAACTGCTCGGTGCGATCCAGACAAAAGGAGAGCGCATGTTTTGGGTCCAGACGGTGCAGCCCCTCTTCCGAAGGATGCGGAGGCAGAAAGTAGGTGGGCAAAGTGATGGTCTGCCCGATGTGAAAGATAGTGACAAGCTTGGGCAGAAAGGATGGAACTATGTTGTCTGGATGGACAGACCGGAAAGGAGGCTTAGATGAAGGAGCCTGGAGCTCACTCACTCTTCTGGCAGATGTGATGGCAACCAGGAATGCAGTTTTAAGTGTCAGAAGTCTCAAAGGACAGTTGTGAAGCAGCTCAAAAGGAGCGCACATTAAATAAGTCAAGACTAGGTTCAAGTCCCACTGAGGTAGAACAAATGGAATAGGAGGAAAGAGGTGAGTTATGCCTTTCAAGAAATGATTTACAACCGGGGACTTGAAAAGAGAAGGCTGAGCTGGAAGCCGAAGGAAGGCCGAGATGGCCGAGAGATAGCCCTTGATAGTGCCCAGAGCAGAGCCCTGCTGGGCCAGAGAAAGGAGAAACAAGAGGACCTCAGAAAGATAGGCAGGAAGGGGACCCACAGCCTTTGTTGTGCACCATGCCACAAACGTATTCCATCGACAGGCGTATACCGACTTAGTGGAGGGACGCCGGGCTGCCAAGATTACATCACAGACTTTGGGAGGCAAGTCAAAAGACGTCAACTGCCGCCGCTCAATCTCCACACAAGGAGTTGGAGGCTGGACAGGTTCGGGTGGAGGACCGTCCCCTGCTGCTGTGACAGAAGATCCTCCCAAAGAGGCAGTCGGATCAGGAGATCAATGGCCATGTTGAGCAGCTCTGGATACTAGACTTTTCGTGCCCAGTCCGGAGCCACAAGATTTACTTGGGCCCGGTCACGCTTGATCTTCTTCAGCACTCTGGGTAGAAGTGGTATAGGCAGAAAGGCGTATAGAAGACCGCAACTCCACTCGCGACAAAAAGCGTGACCTAGCGAGTGCCACCTTGGAAATTCGAACGTGAAGAATTGCGGACAATGCGCGTACTCTTCGGTGGTGGCGAATAGATCTAACCAAGGCTCCCCCCACTGCTGAAAGAGACCTTGCACCACCTCCGAGTGAAGACGTCATTCGTGATCCATCATGCACCAGCGGCTGAGTTAGTCCACCCTGGTGTTCAAGCAACCTGCCAGGTGTTGAACCACCAGGGATATGCCCTGATGTTCCAGCCCCAGCCATGTCCAGAGATGGAGGGTCTCTTGACATAGGGTCCACGACCCCACCCCGCCTTGTTTGTTGCCGTACCACATGGCGTGGTGTTGTCTGAACACCTGCACTACTCTTCCCCGGACAGAGGGAAGGGATGCTTTTAGTGCAAGACAGATCGCCTGAAGCTCCCGAAGGTTGATGCGGAGCGCAGACTCCGCCAGAGACCAGAGGCCTCTGATCTCTGCCTCTCCCATGCGGCCGCGCATCCCAGAAGGGATGCGTCTCTCACCACTGTGTGTTCTGGTTGGGGAAGGGAGAGGGATCTGCAATTGTGCCCTCCGAGATCTGGACGCAATCAGACAGATTCCTCTGATGCTGCGCCCACTGGAACGTCAGGTCCCACTGCAGAGCCCGCATATGCCACCTGACATTATCGACCAGCAGGATGCAGGAGTCCATGAGGCCCAGCAGCCTCAGGGTCATTCTGACCGAAGCCCAGGATAGAGGCTGAAAGATTGGGATCATAGCCCAAAGATCCCGGACTCACT
The DNA here is from genome assembly GCF_964261635.1 of Lissotriton helveticus. Classification (NCBI taxonomy): domain Eukaryota; kingdom Metazoa; phylum Chordata; class Amphibia; order Caudata; family Salamandridae; genus Lissotriton; species Lissotriton helveticus. The sequence goes on from NC_136067.1 coordinate 56,647,471, forward strand.
GTTTGGAAGGATAAACACGAAACTGCGTCATGTCCAAAACCGCTTCGATGAAGAGGAGCTTCTGAGAGGCAATCAGGTGTGACTGCAGCATGTTGATGGAGAACCCCAGCGAATGCAGGAGGTCGGCTGTAGTCTGGAGGTGGGAGACGACAGCCTGGGGCGAGCCCTTCTTCAGCAACCAGTCGTCTAGATAGGGAAAGAATGGGACCCCTGATCTGCGCAGATGAGCTGCGACCACCGCCATCGCTTTTGTGGAACACCCGAGGGGCGCTGGTAAGGCCAAAGGGGAGCACGGTAAACTGAAAATGCTTGTGGCCTACAGTGAACCGTAGGTAACGCCGGTGGGCCAGCAGGACAGGGATGTGAAAATAAGCGTCCTGCAAGTCCAACGCTACCATCCAGTCTCAAGGGTTGAGGGCAGACAGGACCAGAGCCATGGTCAACATTTCAAACTTCTCCTTCCGGAGGAAGCGGTTGACATTCCAGAGACCCAAGATAGGACGCAGGCCCTTGTCCTTCTTGGGCACCAGAAAGAAGTGGGAAAAGTAACCACGACCTACTTATGGGGCAGGAACGCGCTCAATGGCTCCCTTGGCCAAGAGAGCCGTAACTTCCTGATGGAGAAGTGCCAGATGATCCCCCAACATACGATGGTGCTGGGGTGGCATAGCTGGAGGAGTAGTATCGAAGGGGGGGGCGGGGGTGAGGGAGTAAGACTACCTGTAAAACCCACCTGTCTGACGTGATGGTGCACCAGTGGGGGAGGTGATGGCGAATCCTACCTCTCACTGGCGTTTGATGGGCCTGAAAGGTCGGACTAGGAGGGTTTGGAGGTTGCTGCAGAGGGGGCGGAGGTGGACTGGCTCGCCTGCTGGTCCCCAACACCACATCTGTGGTTCCCACGTCCCCTGCCACGCAGATGTTGAGCTTCCGCCGGCCTGTGGCTCTGAAAGGAACGTGTTGGGGCACCCCTTCCATGGCCATGAAAGGGGCGAAAAAGCAGACCATGCAGGTTGCGAGGTGCAGATGTCCAAGGACTTGGCCGTAGCCAAAGAGTCCTTGAAAAGCTCTAGAACACGGTCTGCTTTGTCGCTGAACAGGCGACGGCCATCAAAGAGCATGTCCATCAAGGTGTTCTGGACATCCCCAGAAAAGCCAGTCATCCTCAACCAGGCATAACGACAAAGCGCCACTAACATTGAAATAGTCCTGCCCAGTGAGTCGGCAGTGTCCAGTCCACATCGTACGGTGAACTTTGCTGCGTCTCTCCCCTTGGCAACAGCACGGGAGAGCACGATCCGGGTCTCCTCCGGACACGGAGGTAGCACCTGCACCATTGAATCCCACACAGAGTGGGAATAACGGCCCAAGAGGCATGCAGTGTTCACCGACCACAGCCCTCAGCTGGAGGAAGAAAACCTTTTCTTCCCAAGTTGATCCTGTCTGGTGGTGCGATAGGGAATGCGCTCTGGGACGTAGAGGCTTGGAATACTAAGCTCTCGGGAAAGGGATGTAGGTAGAGGAAAGTAGGGTCGCCCAGGGCCGGCGTCGGGCAACCATCCTATCCACAGGAGTTGCTGTGTTGGGCTGGACCAAGTGCCCGGAAGGATGGCGGTGAGGGAATCATTAAACGGCAGCAGGAGCTCCGAAGAGCTTGCTGCCAGCTGAAGCACCTCTGTCAGGAGGTTAGCCTCGACTGCCACAGTAGGTAGCTCGAGATTTAGGGCCTTGGACACCCTACGCAACACCAATGCGGAAAACGCTCCCTCCTCCGTAACCACGGTAGGAGAAGACAACATGCCATGGTCTGGTGAGGTATCCAGACAATTGGCATACCCCAGTTCCTCTCTACAGTCGGAGTATCATCCAACTGGACAGTAAGAGGGACCTCCGACCCTTCCCAGTCTTCTTCACCCTCCTCTGGCTGCCAAACTGGTTGAAAAAGACCAGTGTGGAATGTAGACACAAAAGTACCCATCGGCGCCAGACTCTGCTTCGATCGACGCCGGTCCGGCTCCGTATCCACATCGGGCAGAAGCCGGGGTCGACGCCGGCTGGAGGTCCAACCGGCGTCGTCTGCAGACATGGTGCCGGGTGAGTCTGTGCCTGCGTCACAAGGTCGACCAGCGCCGATCCGGATCAAGGCCTAGATCCAAGGGGGCCCTGCGGTGCCGAAGCCGCCAAAGGCCTAGGGCCCCCAGCCGGCACCAAAGGCGCACTAGTGGGGTCAGGCTGCCCAAAGGTGGCGTGCATCGCTTCGTAAAATTGATGAAGCTGAGCAGTGGGCGGTTCCGGGAAGGCCAGAGTCGACCCTGAAGGCTCCGCAGCCGGACCCGCAGGAGAGGCACCACCCGCACCCTTCGTTGCGTCGGCTGATGGGCGAGGGGAAGTCTAAGAGCGACGATGCTTCTTTGACTTCTTATGCTGCGACTAATCAGACGAGTTGGAAGACTTCGACAAGGAGTGATGGTGGCTCTGCAATCGGTCCCGTGACCTCCTACGCGCCCTGGACCTCAAGCGACGCGGAGCAGACTGCCGGGCCTCGAGGAGCTTCTGTGATCGCTCCTGCAAAGACTTCGGGCCACGGTCCGGCAGTCGGAGCAAGACTTGGGATCGGCTTCACGCTCCAGACAGAGGCACAAGCGTTGCAGATCCGTTACCGACATCAGTCAACAACAGGAACCACAGGCCTTGAAACCAGGCATCCCTCGTGCACCAGGAGTCTATGTACACTCAAAAAAGATTTGACAAAAAGTCAGCGAAAAATTGACTGGGGGTACCGCTCTCTCCGGATCTGCGCTTGCTGGCGCGGAAAAAGACAGAATTGATGTCAGCACGCAAGGGCGGCGTCTAAGTAGCTTCCACGACGTCATCTCGGCGACTACGACAAAGGACAGAGTCGAGCGACGCCACCTACCGATGCACAGGGGTAATGGTAATTAAAATACTTTCCGGACCCAGTCTGACACCTGGGGGTAATTCTAAGGTAAGGAATCTGTAACTAATGTGTTTCTTTTAGATCGATTTTCTAAAAATGTTAACAATCCAAAGCTGCACGTGCATTAATAAATAATACATAGACTGGTATCTTTGCATCACCTTTCCAACTCCACAGGTGTTTTTTAAATCTTGGCATACCACTCTGACAAAGGATAGTGAAACATTAAACTGTCAGAAAGCCGCAAGTGAGGCTTCCATTGTAATATGTGAACCACAGATATAAATGCATGGCTTTTCATCTCCTACAACGCTCTCACACTTGCATTATAAACCTGACGGACCTGACGGACTGTGCCTCTCGAGGCCGGGTCACCCCCTTGCTCCCTCGCCCGCTGTTCCTGATTGCCAGCCTCCTGCCTGCCTGCCGCCACCGTCGCCCCCCCAGCACCCCCGAGCGGCCCAGCCACAGCTGAGCCGCCCGTGTGCCACTCTTCCCGCCGCTGGCCCCCTGAGGCCCCACCCACCACCGGCCCATTGGCCCAGACGCTCGCCCAGCCCAGCAGACCCGCCCTCCCGTCCCCCTTCTTATGACGCCCCCAGAGCGACCGCGCAGCGGGCGCGCGCAGTGGGAGCACCGATTGAGCGCCGAAGGTGAGCCAAAGGTAAGCCCGTCCGCGCCTGGACCGCGCCCAGTGCCAGGACCCCTGGCCCCCACCGCCGGAAGCCGACCAGACGAACCTACGACTCCACCGAACTCAACGCACTCAACACCGGCCGTACCCCGGGCTGCTACCGAGCCACACCGAGACGCACCCACGGACCCTGCAGCTGCCACTCCTGCAAGTTCACCTGCAACCGGACCCACGCTACACCAGCACCCACCAAGCCGAACCCCAGCAGCACCCACCTGAAGTGCATCCTGCTCAACACCCGCTCCGTCCACAGACACGCCATCGAGCTCTGGAACCTGCTCGACACCACAGACCCAGACGTCGCCTTCCTCACGGAAACCTGGATGAACGCCTCCTCAGCGCCCGACATCGCCATCGCCATCCCGGACGGCTACAAGATCATCCGGAGGGACCTCGTCAACCAGACAGGAGGTATATAGATTGTTGGGACCGCACACTGGACCCCTATAAATATTGTCCCCCCGATGTCCCTCCTTGTTGTTGACAGGAGGAGGCATCGCCATCATCCACAGGAACACCATCCGCATCACGACCGCATCACGACCAACACCGACGACAACCTCGCACCCGCCGAACACCTGCACTTCCAGATCCACGTCAACCCCAAGACCACCCTCAGAGGCACCCTCATCTACAGACCCCCGGGACCACGCACACAATTCAGCGAGGACATCGCCGACTTCGTCAGCCCGCTCGCCCTCCCCTCAGCCGACTACAACCTCCTCGGGGACCTCAACTTCCACCTGGAGAACAACAACGACCGCAACACCACCACCCTGCTGGACAACCTCGGACTCAAGCAACTGGTGACCACCCCCACCCACTACGCCGGACACACACTCGACCCGATCTTCTCTTCCAGCAAGGACATCGCCTTCAGCCACGCCACGGGACTCCAATGGGCGGACCACAGCTGCGTCCACTTCAGCTACAGAAGGACCACGCTCCACCATCACCAGCAACAGGCTGCCCGCAGAAGCTGGAACAAGATCACTGCAGACCAGCTCACTACTTCCCTGAGCAAGAACCCTCCCACCAGCACAACGAACCCCAGCCAAGCAGCCACCAACCTCACGAAATGGATCAGCGACTGCGCAGACGACCTCGCCCCGCTGAAGACCCCGCCGAGCAGACCCGGCAGCAAGAAAGCCCCATGGTTTAACGACGAACTCAAAAGCTCCAAGAAGAACTGCAGAGCACTCGAGAAAACCTGGCGCAGAGACCCAACACCGGACAACATGACCGCCCTCAAGCTCGCCACCCGAAAACACCACCAGCTGATCCACGCCACCAAGAAAACCGCATTCAAGGAACGACTGGACAACCTTTCCTGCCATCACGCGCATTACCTTGGATTCTTAATTTTAACTTGCACAGCTCGATATTTTTAAATTTGCGTCACTGTAATTGCGCAGCTGTATTTTACTGTTGTTTAATTTCTGAGCGCTGTTACTGCTGTCACCTGGGGACTAGACAGGCTTACCTGCATTTAAATTGTGCCCCCACAAGCCGCGTTTGCGAGACTGAGTTAGTGGGGTCCCTGGTCCTGGTGATTCGTCCGCCATCTTGGGTAGGTAGTGACGCTCTGGGAGATTCTCAGGCGCCATATTGGTTGGGGTTAGAGGCTCGAGCAGCCGGAAGCCCGCACTTGGAGAGCTTATAAAAGCTGCTCCTAGCTCTCGTTTTTCAGACCTTTCCTGCCATCACGCGCATTACCTCGGATTCTTAATTTTAACTTGCACAGCTCGATATTTTTAAATTTGCGTCACTGTAACTGCGCAGCTGTATTTTACTGTTGTTTAATTTCTGAGCGCTGTTACTGCTGTCACCTGGGGACTAGACAGGCTTACCTGCATTTAAATTGTGCCCCCACAAGCCGCGTTTGCGAGACTGAGTTAGTGGGGTCCCTGGTCCTGGTGATTCGTCCGCTATCTTGGGTAGGTAGTGACGCTCTGGGAGATTCTCAGGCGCCATATTGGTTGGGGTTAGAGGCTCGAGCAGCCGGAAGCCCGCACTTGGAGAGCTTATAAAAGCTGCTCCTAGCTCTCGTTTTTCAGACCTTTCCTGCCATCACGCGCATTACCTCGGATTCTTAATTTTAACTTGCACAGCTCGATATTTTTAAATTTGCGTCACTGTAATTGCGCAGCTGTATTTTACTGTTGTTTAATTTCTGAGCGCTGTTACTGCTGTCACCTGGGGACTAGACAGGCTTACCTGCATTTAAATTGTGCCCCCACAAGCCGCGTTTGAGAGACTGAGTTAGTGGGGTCCCTGGTCCTGGTGATTCGTCCGCCATCTTGGGTAGGTAGTGACGCTCTGGGAGATTCTCAGGCGCCATATTGGTTGGGGTCAGAGGCTCGAGCAGCCGGAAGCCCGCTCGGCGTAATACTATAACTAGGATGTGTAAGCAGACGCGCAGCGGATGCGTGCAGCGGAGGCGCCGTAGATGCGCCGGAGGTGCGCCAGAGGTAAGCCCGTTTGCGCCCGTTCGCGACCCGGGCGCCCCTGGCGCACCTGCCTCACCTGCCCCTCCATACCCTGCTGCTCCCCGCCCTGCTACCACTGAGGACTTAGAGCCCGAGCCCATCCTCACCCCGCATAAGACATTGTCTTGCGGCTTGTTGAATGCACGCTCTTTGATAAAGCACCACGCTGAGACTGCCTTATTAATTGAATCGTCACAGCTAGATATATTGTTCGTGACTGAAACGTGGGCCACGAAGGACTGTGGCATGGAATTGGGCTGGGCTTGCCCGCCAGGCTATTTGATAAAACACACCCCCCGCACCTCAGGTAGGGGTGGTGGGGTAGGCTATATCTTCAGAGATTCTATCTCTTTGACCGAACTGGTGACTACGAAGGTAGCAGGGTTTGAGCTTATGGGCTTTTCCATCGTAGCTCAAGGAGGTACTTTAGTAGCAGGTCTTCTATGCTACAGACCACCCTCTTTGCCCACGGCAGCCCTTCAATCTCTGATTGATCTGATCTACGACCTTTCTAATTCGCATACCAATTTTCTAGTATTGGGTGATTTCAACCTTTGGCCTTCTGGCCCTCATGACTTGGCCTTCCGAGAACTGTGCCAAGCCTGTAGCAATATCCAACTTGCTCAACTGGTTCAGGTACCCACCCATGATAGGGGACATATACTAGACTTGGTATTTGCTGATAAGAATTTGGTTGTGATACATAAGGTCGAGGCCCAGGGTTGGACCGATCACTCTTTGATTGTTTTGTCCCTTCGTATGCCTGCCCCATGGAGACCCAATAAACCGACCAGTAGGAAGTTGAATCGGCAATGGAGTCGTCTCCTTAGGGAACCGATTCGACCTACACTCCTACCGGGAACTTTTCGGATGGAGGAGAATGTGGACAAGAGCTATGCTTCTCTCTGCCGGCATATTGTATCATCTCTTGATGACCTGGCCCCCTTACGCAAGGTAAGAGACAGGCCCAGGGGCCTAAACGCCTGGTTCAGCGAAGAATTGGGGCACTCCAAACTTCGCTGTAAACAGGCGGAGCGTATATGGAGGAGAGGATACAGGGAGCAGGATAAGGCGGCCTATAAAGCAGCCTTGCACGAATACAAGGCCCAGTTAAGAGCCGCAAAAGCCAAGTTTTTGGAAGATTCTTTGGCGAAGGCCTCTAACAAATCTCAGACCCTGTTTAGATTGGTCAAGACTTTGTCTGACCCGCCTTGCATGGTGTCTACCATCCCGGCCTCGCAGGCGCTGTGCGACTCACTGGCCCTTGCATTTGAGGAGAAAATCAGGACTATCCTGACTGGACTCGAAAATTCTGAACAATCCATAACATCCGTAGTCTCTCCTTTGGACCCGTCTGACAACCTGGACAATTTGGACTCCAATTGGGCACCTAACAAGGAAGGTATGCCTCAGTTGTCCAGCTTTTCTGCCCCCTCGTTAGAGGAATTTGTTACCCTGGCAAGTAGTGTATCGTCAGGATCGCCGCTGGATCCAATGCCTCATAAGATCTGGAAGGCCTTTCAAGATGAGCTTTTTCCTCCGTTGCACTCCATCTGCTGTCAATCATTGACCACAGCGTCAGTTCCAGACAGCTGGAAGTTGGCTATTGTAACACCTCTGTTGAAAAAGGCTTCTTTGGACCCTCTCTGCTCGGCTAATTACAGGCCAATTTCGCTATTACCATTTGCGATAAAAATCCTCGAGAGATGGGTTACAAGAGCCTTATCCAACTTCCTAGAAACAAATCTATGCCTGGATGCTGCACAATTTGGCTTCAGGCCAGCGCACGGCACCGAGACGGCCTTGGTCACCGTGTTGGATGATCTGCGAACGCGAGTCGACAAGGGCAAGTCTGCATTCTTGGTGCTACTTGACATGTCGGCCGCGTTCGACACGGTGGACCATGAAGTATTACTAGGCCGTCTTCGGAGTGCGGGAGTGTGCGGTCTGGCCTTAGACTGGCTCATGTCCTATTTGGACAACCGACAACAAGCCGTGGCACTACCACCTTTTCGATCAGCCACTAGGCGGGTGAAACAGGGAGTTCCTCAAGGATCGGCCATTAGCCCGATCCTATTTAATATATATCTTCGTCCCTTGATAGCACTGATAAAGTCATTCGGCATATCTGTTGTCAACTATGCCGATGACACTCAGTTGATTTTTTCATTTGAGGGTTCAGATGCTATTTCAAGGGATGCCTTTCACCGTTGTATGGCAGCCACAGCAGCATGGCTGCGAGCCAATGCGCTACAATTCAATGGATCAAAAACGGAGGTACTCCACTGCTCCTTGGACCGAACTCTCCGTACACTACCGGCCGATTTTTGGCCAGTGTCCATCCCGGGCTCGGTGGAGGCGGCAGAGTCTGCTCGCAACCTGGGAGTTCTATTCGAACCCAATTTGCAGCTTGTTGCCTCCGTAAACAAAACGGCAGCAACATGTATGGGCTTGCTCCGTGTTCTACGGAAAATCTTGCCACTTCTCCCACGGGGCTCCAGAGCGGAGGTAGTGCGTAGTTCCATTCTCAGTAGGATTGACTACTGCAACGCACTACTTCTGGGCGCCCCGAAGACTCTGGTCTTAAAGCTCCAAAGGATACAGAATATGGCCGCTAAACTGGCCCTGTCTCGACCACGGTCCGCCTCTTCATCGGCAGCTTTGGCCGATTTGCACTGGCTCCCAGTCCAGCAGAGAATTGCGTTTAAGGCTCTCTGCCTTGTTTTTAGGGCCCTGCATGGACTGGGACCAATACCTCTCCAGACTCTCTTCCTCTGGTATCAGGCAGCCAGACCTTTAAGATCATCTTCTGCGTTTCTGGCAAGAGTCCCCAAAATCAATAGAACGAGAATGGGTGGTCGCGCTTTTAGTTTCGCGGCTGCCACGTTGTGGAATACTCTCCCCTTGATATTAAGGAGTTGCCCTGATCTGCTCACTTTTAAAAAGAGCCTTAAAACCTACTTGTTCCCCAGAGTAATGTAGCTTTTTAATAGATGCATGGTTAGGTCTCAGCGCCAGGATACCCTTTGGGTGACAGCTGCGCTCAATAAGCAATAAATACATACATACATACATACAACAACGCACACAACAGCAAGGAACTCTTCAACATCGTGAAAGAGCTCTCCAACCCCACCGCCGGAAACAACGACATCACCCCTTCGCAAGACCTCTGCAACTCCCTCGCCTCCTACTTCCACAACAAGATCGCGGACATCCACAACAGCTTCAGCACTCAACCAACGCACGCCACGACCGAACCACCGCCCCCCACCACCACCCTCCGCGCCTGGACCCCGATCAGCACCGAAGACACCATCCGCATGATGAACTCCATCCACTCCGGATCTCCGACAGACCCCTGCCCTCACCACGTCTTCAACAAGGCCGACGCAGTCATCGCACCCCACCTGCGGGACATCAACACCTCCTTCGACATCGCCACCTTCCCGGAGAGCTGGAAGCACGCCGAACTCAGCGCGCTACTCAAGAAACCATCAGCAGACCCCACCGACCTCAAGAACTACCGCCCCATCTCGCTGCTCCCGTTCCCGGCCAAAGTCATCGAGAAGACCGTCAACAAGCAACTGGCCGCCTTCCTCGAGACGAACGGCTCCCTCGACCTCTCGCAGTCTGGCTTCCGGGCCAACCACAGCACCGAGACCGCCCTGATCGCAGCCACAGATGACATCCGAGCCCTCCTCGGCAACGGAGAAACAGCGGCCCTCATCCTCCTGGACCTCTACGCGGCCTTCAACACGGTCTGCCACCGTACCCTAGTACAGCGCCTCAGCAACGTCGGAATCCAGGAAAAGGCACTGGAGTGGATCACCTCCTTCCTCGCCGGAAGGACACAGAGAGTCCGCCTCCCCCCGTTCAGATCAGAGACCACTGAAGTCATCTGCGGCGTTCCTCAAGGCTCCTCGCTCAGCCCAACACTCTTCAACGTCTACATGAGCCCCCTCGCAGCCATCGCACGCCAGCACAACCTGAACATCATCTCCTACGCCGACGACACCCAGCTGATCCTCTCCCTCACTAACGACCCCGCCACCGCCAGAGCCAACCTGCACGAAGGGATGACAGACGTAGCCAAATGGATGTCGAACAGCCGCCTGAAACTGAACTCGGACAAGACGGAAGTCCTCATCCTGGGATCCTCACCCTCCGCCTGGGACGACTCCTGGTGGCCCCCCGCCCTGGGCAGCGCACCCAAACCAACTGACCACGCACGCAACCTGGGCTTCATCCTGGACTCCTCCCTCTCCATGACCAGACAAGTCAACGCCGTCTCCTCGTCATGCTTCAACATCCTGCGCATGCTACGCAAGATCTTCCGATGGATCCCCTCCGAGACCAGGAAGACGGTCACCCAGGCCCTCGTCACCAGCCGTCTGGACTACGGCAACTCCCTCTACGCCGGAACCACCGCCAAACTCCAGAAGAGACTCCAGCGGATCCAGAACACCTCAGCACGACTCATCCTGGACATCCCCCGCCGCAGCCACATTTCCGGACACCTGAGAGACCTGCACTGGCTCCTGGTCAACAAGAGAATCACCTTCCGGCTCCTCACCCACGCACACAAAGCCCTACACAACCAAGGCCCAGGATACCTCAACAGCCGCCTCAACTTCTACGCCCCCAAACGCCAGCTTCGATCGACCAGCCACGCCCTCGCCGCCGTCCCCCGCATCCGAAGAGCCACCACAGGAGTAAGGTCCTTCTCCTACCTGGCCGCCAAGACTTGGAACTCCCTTCCGACCCACCTCCGCCTGACCCAGGACCACCTCGCCTTCAGGACGCAGCTCAAGACCTGGCTGTTCGAGCAGTAGCGGACCCCCTCCCCCCAGCGCCTTGAGACCCTCCGGGTGAGTAGTGCGCTATACAAATGCATTGATTGATTGATTGAAGGTTCATTCGACCATCAGAACGCATTCCAACGCCCTTATGCACAGAAAACTATCTAAAAACAATTTTAGTTTCCACTTTGCAAATTGGGCTTCACAACAAGTGTGCGTTATTGAGAAAATGGCTGCCCCGCCCTCCTCCCATATTGGTAGCACATTATAATGGACTAAATTCACCATTAGCAGAAATAAGGGCCGAGAAGACAGTTCGGAACCAGACGAACAATAGCAAAGAAAGAACCTGAATGAAGTAACGTTTTTTTCTTCACTAGCAGATATAGTTTAACGCGAGTGCTGTCAAATATGTACCTCGAGTTTCCATAAATCTCTTGGACGCCGAATGAGTTGTTTAGTTGCACAGTGGTCAGCTATCAGGCCGACTCCAAGGTACAGGCCTCTACACACCGCCAATGGGAATCTAACCTGTGGCCAGCAGGTTAGGTTTACACTCACTACCCCTGCACACCGCCCAGGACACCACACACAATTACAAACCCTGCGTGCCAAGCGAGCAACCTGTGAGATAATAGCACGCAGTTTATCTTAGCTAGAAATGTATAAACCTTGTAACGTGTAATATGCATTAGGAGGGCTTCAGACTATTTAGAAAACAAAATCACACGACCTACCACTAAGCTACAATTGCCCTCAATTTACACACTTCCCAGTCACTTTTCTTGGGAACCCGTTTGCCTTGGTAGAAAGCTCGAGGACGGTTCACTTGATGTTTCCGTGCCCGTTAATGAAGTCTGCATTGAGGCACGCAGGGACAGTCCGTGCTTCCTGATAAAGTCACAGCAGCTCCTGTGTGCTTCCCACGTGCACTGGGGCTGGCGGGGCACACAGGACAGGACCCCTGGCAGCTGAGGGCTCAGCGAACTATTCCGAGAAGCTTCAGCAGAAGCACCTGGCAAGCCGGGGCCTGGTAACCCCCAATGTGAAGCCTTGTATGCGGCACTACACAAAGGATGCGATTCTAGGCGCGGCTGAAGAACGGGCCCATGCACCGGTCAGTACTTGGTGGTATAGGATAAAGCTGGGGTGAGAGCATCCGATTACCATTAGATAGGACTAGGAGGAGGGCAGGCTATGAACAGACTCAAGGGCTACCCAAACCCTAGCTTTCTAGGAAGACAAGCATTTACAATGCAATGGTTTTGCCTTTGTTAAAGTTAGAGCTATTGGCATTGCTCTTGACACTCTGAAGCTCCACTCTGAAGCTCCACTCTGAAGCTCCACTCTGAAGCTCCACTCTGCACTCTGAAGCTCCACTCTGAAGCTCCACTCTGCACTCTGAAGCTCCACTCTGAAGCTCCACTCTGCACTCTGAAGCTCCACTCTGAAGCTCCACTCTGCACTCTGAAGCTCCACTCTGCACTCTGAAGCTCCACTCTGAAGCTCCACTCTGCACTCTGAAGCTGCACTCTGAAGCTCCACTCTGCACTCTGAAGCTGCACTCTGAAGCTCCACTCTGCACTCTGAAGCTGCACTCTGAAGCTCCACTCTGCACTCTGAAGCTCCACTCTGAAGCTCCACTCTGCACTCTGAAGCTCCACTCTGAAGCTCCACTCTGCACTCTGAAGCTCCACTCTGAAGCTCCACTCTGCACTCTGAAGCTCCACTCTGAAGCTCCACTCTGCACTCTGAAGCTCCACTCTGAAGCTCCACTCTGCACTCTGAAGCTCCACTCTGAAGCTCCACTCTGAAGCTCCACTCTGCACTCTGAAGCTCCACTCTGAAGCTCCACTCTGCACTCTGAAGCTCCACTCTGCACTCTGAAGCTCCACTCTGAAGCTCCACTCTGCACTCTGAAGCTCCACTCTGAAGCTCCACTCTGCACTCTGAAGCTCCACTCTGCACTCTGAAGCTCCACTCTGCACTCTGAAGCTCCACTCTGCACTCTGCAGCTGCACTCTGAAGCTCCACTCTGCACTCTGAAGCTCCACTCTGCACTCTGCAGCTGCACTCTGAAGCTCCACTCTGCACTCTGAAGCTCCACTCTGCACTCTGCAGCTGCACTCTGAAGCTCCACTCTGAAGCTCCACTCTGAAGCTCCACTCTGAAGCTCCACTCTGAAGCTCCACTCTGAAGCTCCACTCTGAAGCTCCACTCTGAAGCTCCACTCTGAAGCTCCACTCTGAAGCTCCACTCTGAAGCTCCACTCTGAAGCTCCACTCTGAAGCTCCACTCTGAAGCTCCACTCTGAAGCTCCACTCTGAAGCTCCACTCTGAAGCTCCACTCTGAAGCTCCACTCTGAAGCTCCACTCTGAAGCTCCACTCTGAAGCTCCACTCTGAAGCTCCACTCTGAAGCTCCACTCTGAAGCTCCACTCTGAAGCTCCACTCTGAAGCTCCACTCTGAAGCTCCACTCTGAAGCTCCACTCTGAAGCTCCACTCTGAAGCTCCACTCTGAAGCTCCACTCTGAAGCTCCACTCTGAAGCTCCACTCTGAAGCTCCACTCTGAAGCTCCACTCTGAAGCTCCACTCTGAAGCTCCACTCTGCACTCTGAAGCTCCACTCTGCACTCTGAAGCTCCACTCTGCACTCTGAAGCTCCACTCTGCACTCTGAAGCTCCACTCTGCACTCTGAAGCTCCACTCTGCACTCTGAAGCTCCACTCTGCACTCTGAAGCTCCACTCTGCACTCTGAAGCTCCACTCTGCACTCTGAAGCTCCACTCTGAAGCTCCACTCTGCACTCTGAAGCTCCACTCTGAAGCTCCACTCTGCACTCTGAAGCTCCACTCTGCACTCTGAAGCTCCACTCTGCACTCTGAAGCTCCACTCTGCACTCTGAAGCTCCACTCTGCACTCTGAAGCTGCACTCTGAAGCTCCACTCTGCACTCTGAAGCTGCACTCTGAAGCTCCACTCTGCACTCTGAAGCTGCACTCTGAAGCTCCACTCTGCACTCTGAAGCTGCACTCTGAAGCTCCACTCTGCACTCTGAAGCTCCACTCTGCACTCTGAAGCTCCACTCTGCACTCTGAAGCTGCACTCTGAAGCTCCACTCTGCACTCTGAAGCTCCACTCTGCACTCTGAAGCTCCACTCTGCACTCTGAAGCTCCACTCTGAAGCTCCACTCTGCACTCTGAAGCTCCACTCTGCACTCTGAAGCTCCACTCTGAAGCTCCACTCTGCACTCTGAAGCTCCACTCTGAAGCTCCACTCTGCACTCTGAAGCTCCACTCTGAAGCTCCACTCTGCACTCTGAAGCTCCACTCTGAAGCTCCACTCTGCACTCTGAAGCTCCACTCTGAAGCTCCACTCTGCACTCTGAAGCTCCACTCTGAAGCTCCACTCTGCACTCTGAAGCTCCACTCTGCACTCTGAAGCTCCACTCTGCACTCTGAAGCTCCACTCTGCACTCTGAAGCTCCACTCTGCACTCTGAAGCTCCACTCTGCACTCTGAAGCTCCACTCTGCACTCTGAAGCTCCACTCTGCACTCTGAAGCTCCACTCTGCACTCTGAAGCTCCACTCTGCACTCTGAAGCTCCACTCTGCACTCTGAAGCTCCACTCTGCACTCTGAAGCTCCACTCTGCACTCTGAAGCTCCACTCTGCACTGTGCTCCTGAAAGGACAGTTCTGGGACACCATGACGCACCACTACCCTTCGGTGTCAGTGTGTGACCAAGAAACGCAGGGATCCGTGATACACATGTGGGGGTGCATGTGTGCATGCATACATGTGTATGTAACAGAAAGCGGTGTCGATCGTGTCGTGACAGAGTTGGTTCATGACAATCGTCTCGCGGTGGCTGTTCTAGTCTGACGGTGACCTTGGACGTGGTTTGTTTCTCTCGTCCGCTCATGCAATCCTGGGCCGGACAAGAGAACATTCAGACCTGTCACCGGTGGCTCTTGGGCGGCCGGGGACCCGTCTCTAGAGCTCAGGATGGGGGGCTGGGGACGGGAGGGGTGGGGGCCTGAGCGCTCTGCGCTCTCCGTCAGCCGCGGCCCACTCAGTACACGGGGCTCTGGCAATCTCCGTCACAGACTGCCTAGGAGTGTACGGGGCTCTGGCAATCTCCGCCACAGAGTTCCCAGGAGTACACGGTGCTCCGGCGATCTATGCCACTGTGCATTAGAGCTGGTGTGTCTAGTAGTACATGGGGCTCTGGCGATCTCCGTCACGGACTGCCTATACGTGCACGGTACTCTGGCAATCTCCGCCACAGAATTAGGGAGGGGGAGCAAGGGAGGTGCCGGCAATGCCGGAACAGAATCGGGGGCGTTCCCGGCGTCGCGTGACGTCGGCAAAAGCCAAAGAATGTCGGGAACGCCCCCGTGTCTGGTCCGGCATTGACGGACAGGCCCCTCGTCCAATGGCAAGGCTCCATTTACGGAGCCAGCCAATGAATGAGGAGGGCCGACCCAAAGCACACTACAATTCTCATCAGGTTTTCGCCTGCGCGAAAAAGATGCGCAGAGCGCATCTTTTTGGCGAGGCAAAACCTAATAAAGGGATCTAATAATGCCAGCCGCGCCCCTTCGGTAGACCCCGCTGCTCCTTCGTAACCACAAATATTTCTTAGCAGTAGTATTCGCATTTTTTTTATGCTGAACCGCCACTTGTATAAAACGATCTAGCCAGAATCACCAAAAATGATGTTTGCTTAAACTCTCTATGAAAAATGTTTATTACTAGTAGGTGGATTTAAATGAATTAATCTTAGAAACGTAGATGAAGACGGTTTCAATATTGCTTTATTATAACACATTAACACTATGTAAACCATTGCAAGTGATTACAGACGACAAACTCTTTTGGGGGTTGTTTTAGAGCCTTCTTACACACTTCAACCCCTAGATTCTTTCAACAAGGGGTATACAGTTATTGCACAAATGAGTAAAGACTGGAACAAGCAAATGATCGGTGCTCTCAAGTTCAAAAGGATAAAGGCAATAACGGATATAGAAAATGCCCGATCATGCTCAATGCCCTTTCACCCAAGTAGAACAACGAGGTTTCTTTCTTATCAAACGAGATGGCACTATGAAGAGAAGCATGGGCCAGCGCCCAATTTGCCGATTGCTCTTTTGTACACAAATCAGGAAGACTAGGCACTGCAGGAATTAATTTCCCCGAAAAATCTCTCAATCCATTTCGATGCATGTAAACAATCCTTAACAAAAAAAGACCCAGAATTGCTTCATATGGTGCACAACAGTGTCAATATGTACCAGGCTAACCCAACTAGCAGCTTGTGAGCCACTGGTAGCTCTCCTGTGTGCAACCTAGGCAACTAAATAAGAAGCTTTTGCTTGATTGCATTATTATATGAACACCAACATTGAAAGATGTGTTTGAAAGGTTAAACGTATGCATTTTCAGATTGCCTTAGATGATGTTTGGAGAAAAATGGTTGAATTTCCAAAATACTCTCAAAGTGGACATATGAGTGCTAGATCATGCAGCATTCAATATAAGGTAATATTACCTTGGTGCCAGGATCCTTGAGCTATGCCCACTATGTATTACCCATGTCGAGGCATTACATGTTGCTAAAGCATTTTTCTATAACTACTGGAGTCCATGTCTGATGCACTGGGGGGATTACTACTGGTAATCATGCATGTGGTGGCACTAATGTCTTGTATTATATGATCACTATGAAAAGACTAATAATATTAGTAGCGCCCATCTGCTCTATTGAACGTTATAAGTAGCTCTTAATTGTATTGTACTGTATTGTATTGTAATTGCATTTGGATAGCGCTCACTACCCCTGACTAGGCATCGAAGCGCTTTTCGGAGAGTAGCACGCTACCCCGGGACCCACAGAGGATTAGTGTTGAATTAGTGAAACATGCAAGTACATTTTAAGTGGGGGATATGTTAGTCAGTTATTTGGATTCGGAAGAATAGCAGAAGGATAGAAGAGGAAAAAGGTTTGTATTTATACACGGCTTCTTCCCCTGAAGGGGTGTTGAAGCGCTTTTTTTGGTGAGTAGCACGCTACTCCGGAAACCCATAAAGGATTAGTGTTGAAAGTGAAATATGAAGTAGTTTGAGTGGTGGATATGTTAGTCAGTTATTTGGATTGAGAAGGGTTGAGGAGGGGTAAAAAAAGGGAAAAAGGCTTGCATTTATATAGCGTTTGTAACCCTGAGGTATTGAAACGCTTTGTTGGTCAGTAGCACACTTCTCTTGAACCCATAACGGATTAGGGGTGAATTAGTATAGTGGAATATGGAATTAGAGAAGTGAACATGTTAGTCTGTTATTTTGATTGAAAAGGATAGTGGAGGGATAGGAGAGTGAAGGATTTCTTTTTTTAGGCTATAGCAGTAGGATGAGGCTTTTGGATGAGTAAAAAGGGTTCAGAGGGGAAGAGTCAGAGGGAAGAGTTTAGAAAGGTTTATTTAGGGGGAACGGTATAGTAAAAGAGGTGTCAGGTGATGCAAGGAGGGGTAGAGTAGGAGAGAGTCAAGAAAGGGTTATTTTGGGGAACACAGTAGTGGTATGGGGCTTGGGATAAATGAGAGTGGGTGTAGAGGATATAATGATAGATGTATAGGGTGAGAGATAGGGTAGTGCATTGGAAAGAGTAATAGAAACGTTTGAGATGAGTCAGAAAGTTGGGCTATAAGGTATATTGAGAGAAGTATAGGCTGAGAAATAGGGTAGTGCATTGGAAATACTAAATAAGAAGAAAGCGATAAATATATAGATCCATAAATACATTGAAAGTATGTATATGCGTAAAGAAGGTAAGTATATGCAGATTAAATATATCGATAGAGGTACAGAATGAGAAATAGTATAGTGCATTGGATATGCTTTTTCAGGAGAAAAGTAACAGACACACAGATGGAAGCAAGTACATGTAAAAAAAAGAAAATCATCTTTGATCTACAACATAATTATTCTACATATTTATACAAAGAGGTACACAAAGATAGGTACATATCTATAGTGAAAAAAAATGCTTATATACAGAGGGTATTGGAACAGGGTTAACCCATAACAAGTCACTGAGACCTGGGTATTCGAAGTACTGAAAGGAAGGGGTCTCAGTAAGAGAACAAATATACTTATAACTTTAAAGAAGGTTCAAACAATACTAAATGAATTCGACATTGTTTTAATTCACAATGAGGAGCAATGTATCGAATACATTAACATTTTCATGCATAGAATAGGTTGTACGGTGCCCAAAAGGGGAGGGGAGGAAGTGATAGTGTGAGGATGGCGTGGTGGAAACTTGTGACAATAAAAACAAGAATTATCCAAAAATCTTTGCTACAATTGTGTTTTCATTTCATTACACAAAGAATGAGTCGCTTTGACGATATATACATAAACAATGTCATACTCCAATACAGCAATTACTGGCAAAAATGTGGGGAAGGAGTTGACTATATGGATGATGTCGACGTTTCGACCCTCTGAATAGCGCAGGGTTGGTTGAGCCCTTGCCGTGGGGTCTTCTTCAGGACAGGGAAACGGGCAGGCAACCTGATAGATACGTATATATAGAGGATATTAATAATGAGAAGGCGGAATGTATCGGTTAATACAAAAACAGTATTTAAAATCACTATCGCACACATGGAAGAGCATACCGTTGTACTTGGCGCTCTATCTGATCTCTGCAATCGTCTTCCAAGTGGTTTGACGAACTGCAGATATGAGAGAAAATGGAACGTGACTTAGACTGGAATGTGAGCGCATAAGGCACTCCAAAGAAATCATAGTAATTATGATCAAATCTCACCGTTAGGATAAGCAGTCCATAATACATTCGAGATACATAGTGGAGAGTTGGAGAGCGCGGCCGGCCGTGGGGCGGTGACACGGTTAAATTCTGAAAAGACGATATGCAAGTGCTTAGGATATTTGGTACTGTGCATATAGTCAGTAGGTGCTGTTAATACATTGAAAGAAGGGGGGGTTTTTTTGCTTACCGGTGTCCCAATCGGATTACTAGGTGGTGGTGCGTCCCCTCTGTGTCAGTAAAAATCTGAAAAACGCGTAAGGACGGGCTTAGACATTAGCGAGTACCACAAATGGTTACATTATAATGATAACCGGGCATACGGGATTGGACATTTGCGTGTGCCACGCATCATTAAATTGCAAAATTAACCGGGGACACGGACTCACCGATTTCTTCAGCTTGGTCGGTGTGGTCTAAGGCGCAACCTCGGTTTGATGGTTGACCTAGAAAGAGAATTTGCACACGGTCAGTCCTTCGTCACAGGGGCATGTCTGGTGAAGGATCGCATGCAGTATAGAGGCATTTGCAATCTAGGCGGCTTGGGCTTACCTCGAATGCCGACTGGATCGGACCACGGGGAACGCTGGCGTCTTGCGAGACGTGGCAGATTTCCTGGTTACTGACATAACCATGGAAACGGATCACGTGACCCGCGCAATTGCAAATGGAGCGCGAAGACAGACTGCGGTGGAACTGGGTGAGAACCTGAGTCGGCAATTGTGAAATTAAATTAAATTACGACTGGGCTGGAAAACCTTTACTGGCCGTTTGCAAGCATTGGCCTAAAATTTCAACCATGCGTATCTTATTAGTATGGACGTGAAGTACAAAACTGTATCCTCACGCGGTTGTCATGGAGACTGACGCTATATTAGGCGAGTGGGTGTGGGATGACGGGTGGCCTACAGCAAATCGTGGAAATACGACTTTTATGTGGACATATCAAGATACAGCTCTAGTGCAGACATTTCATTGACACTACAGTGTTTCAGTTGAGATTCAACACACTCTTGTTGGCGGCATCATATAGCGCTGGTTCATAGCACCAGATGTAAGCATTTATACATTAATAATAATTAAGGGAGTACCTCTCTGCAAGAGGGTATAGTCCCACTTGATATACATAGGACTCGTTAAGAAAGTGCATCTAAACATTACTAGTAACTAGGGGAGTACCTCTCTGCAAGAGGGTATAGTCCCCCTCAGTATACATTGGACTCGTTTGGCCCCGGCCCAGATATTCACATAAGCCACACCACGATATCAGTCCCTCAAAAAGTGCGCTGTTTGTCAATGAGCCATACATGTCAATGAAGGGCGTACCTCTCACAAGAGGGTAAAGGCCTTTCATGTTGACAGGAATCTTAATACCAAGGGTTCGTGACTGGATATCAAGTCATTGTAGCTAACTGCGAAAATGAACTGTCAAATTCGTTCAACCCATTTGCAATCGAATCAAAGTGAAACATCCATTTGATTTCCCGGACATTTAGAATGTTGGTGATATTCCCACCCCGGGGGCCCAGTGTTGCCTTCTCCAAAATCACCCATTTTAGACTTTCAGGGGAGTGGGCTGCGGACTTGAAGTGATCTACTAAGGGCGCCCCTTGTACATCACACCTGATCCTGCTCATGTGCTGAAGAATCCGTACTCTGGCCCTTTGTTGTGTTTGGCCTATGTATATTAGTCCACAGGGACAGACAATGGCGTAAATTACATTGGATGTGTTACAATTACTATGGAACTTCAGTGGAATTGTATATTGATGATGGACAAAATCCTTGGTTTGGATCGTGGTGTCGCATGCCTTACAATTGCCACATCTGAAGTGGCCCAGGATCGGTGGAAGATTCCATAGAGAGGTGATTGTGGGTTCGTCAGGGGTAGATAGAAAGGAACGCACCACATGGTCTTTGACACTCTTAGCTCGTTTGAATGCATGAAGAGGCGGTCCTTTTTGATTGAGGTCATCTGATATCAATTGCCAATGTTTGTTGATTATCTGTTTGATTTGGTTACTCTTGGTAGAGAATGTTGTTACACATACTATTCTTTGTTCTTCAGCTGGTGTCCTTTCTTTGGGGGTAAGTAACTCATCCCTTGGGTAGTACCAGGCTCGCTTTCTTGATTTTTTCACCAAGCGCTTGGGATAACCCCGCTGGTGCAGACGGTTGGTCAACTGTTCAGATTCTAGCAAATAGTTTTCTTTGTTGGAGCAATTACGACGGATTCGGAGAAACTGTCCGAATGGTAAGTTATCTCGGAGGGCACGGGGGTGGTGGCTGTTGTATTGTAGCAATGAATTGCGTTCTGCTGGTTTTCTGTACAATGTAGTTTGGAGAGTGCCTGACTCTTCATAGATAGTGATATCTAGAAAGTTGATCCGCTGGTTATCTGATTCACTGGTGAACTTTAGATGTGGTGATTGCAGATTGAGCCACTCAAGGAAAGCCGCCAGTTCTTCAGAGCTACCCTTCCAGATGAGGAGAATGTCGTCTATGTATCGTATCCATAGATTTAGTTGGTCTCTAAATGGATTCAGATCATTATGTACAGTATTCTTCTCAAATGCTGCCATGTACAAAATTGCTACATCTGGAGCAAAAGGAGCACCCATCGCTACACCGGAAGTCTGTAAGTAGAATTTGTTTTTGAAAATGAAGAAGTTTTTGGTCATAGCTATAGTCAATAGTGCTATGATAAAATCCGTAGGTACTTGTACAGGTGCTGGTCGTTCGTTTAAGCACCTTGTGATCACCGCCAGTGCTTCTTGCTGGGGGATGCATGTATACAGAGATACCACATCACAAGTGGCAAGTATTTCATGTTGAGGATCAAATTGTCGATTCTCCACGATCGTGATTGTATGCATGGTATCTCGGATGTACGATTGACAGGATTCCGCTAGTGGTTTGATGAAGAAATCGATATATTTTCCCAGTGGTTCCAGGATTGAACCACATCCAGAGACGATGGGTCGTCCGGGGGGTGCGGTCATGCTCTTGTGTACCTTTGGTATGGTGTAGATGGTTGCAAGGCGAGGATATTTCTGATTGAGATAACTGTATTCATTTTCAGATAGAAAACCTAGATCGAGGCCTGCCTTGGTCAGCTCTTGGATCTCGGTGGCAATGACTTGAGTGGGATCTGATCTTAAAAGTCGATAACTTGCCCCATCATTGAGTTGCCGAAGGATTTCTGATTCATAGTCAGAGGTGTCCTGTACGACTATGGCACCCCCCTTGTCGGCAGGCTTGATGACAATCATGTTATTTTTTGCAAGTGACTGTAAGGCTGTCCTTTCGACTTTGCTTACATTATATTTGGTGAATGAGCGGGAGTTCAAAACTTCCTGCACGTCTCTCCAGACTACTGCTTCATAGGCTAGTATCTTGGATGACATGGCACCCGAATGTGGAACAAAGACAGAGGGTGTTCTTAGTCCAGTGAGGGACTGATTAGATGATGTCGTTGCAGTTCGGAAAAAATACCGCAAGCGTATTTTGCGGAAAAATTTATACAATTCTGTTCGAATTGTAAAATCGTCTGGACGATTTGTCGGGACGTACGACAGGCCTTTACTCAGAACACTGATTTCGTTTGTATCCAATACATGTTGTGATATATTGATTATGGGATGTAAAGTTGTTGAAGGGATCACCATCTGTAGGTCTTGTTGCGCGTTGTTCTCTCCCCATGTTGGTCTGACTGGAAGTGCACTTGCTTGGGTGTCTGTCCTCTGCCTCCATCCCAGTTGTTCGCGTTCTGTGTAACAACATTCTCTACCAAGAGTAACCAAATCAAACAGATAATCAACAAACATTGGCAATTGATATCAGATGACCTCAATCAAAAAGGACCGCCTCTTCATGCATTCAAACGAGCTAAGAGTGTCAAAGACCATGTGGTGCGTTCCTTTCTATCTACCCCTGACGAACCCACAATCACCTCTCTATGGAATCTTCCACCGATCCTGGGCCACTTCAGATGTGGCAATTGTAAGGCATGCGACACCACGATCCAAACCAAGGATTTTGTCCATCATCAATATACAATTCCACTGAAGTTCCATAGTAATTGTAACACATCCAATGTAATTTACGCCATTGTCTGTCCCTGTGGACTAATATACATAGGCCAAACACAACAAAGGGCCAGAGTACGGATTCTTCAGCACATGAGCAGGATCAGGTGTGATGTACAAGGGGCGCCCTTAGTAGATCACTTCAAGTCCGCAGCCCACTCCCCTGAAAGTCTAAAATGGGTGATTTTGGAGAAGGCAACACTGGGCCCCCGGGGTGGGAATATCACCAACATTCTAAATGTCCGGGAAATCAAATGGATGTTTCACTTTGATTCGATTGCAAATGGGTTGAACGAATTTGACAGTTCATTTTCGCAGTTAGCTACAATGACTTGATATCCAGTCACGAACCCTTGGTATTAAGATTCCTGTCAACATGAAAGGCCTTTACCCTCTTGTGAGAGGTACGCCCTTCATTGACATGTATGGCTCATTGACAAACAGCGCACTTTTTGAGGGACTGATATCGTGGTGTGGCTTATGTGAATATCTGGGCCGGGGCCAAACGAGTCCAATGTATACTGAGGGGGACTATACCCTCTTGCAGAGAGGTACTCCCCTAGTTACTAGTAATGTTTAGATGCACTTTCTTAACGAGTCCTATGTATATCAAGTGGGACTATACCCTCTTGCAGAGAGGTACTCCCTTAATTATTATTAATGTATAAATGCTTACATCTGGTGCTATGAACCAGCGCTATATGATGCCGCAAACAAGAGTGTGTTGAATCTCAACTGAAACACTGTAGTGTCAATGAAATGTCTGCACTAGAGCTGTATCTTGATATGTCCACATAAAAGTCGTATTTCCACGATTTGCTGTAGGCCACCCGTCATCCCACACCCACTCGCCTAATATAGCGTCAGTCTCCATGACAACCGCGTGAGGATACAGTTTTGTACTTCACGTCCATACTAATAAGATACGCATGGTTGAAATTTTAGGCCAATGCTTGCAAACGGCCAGTAAAGGTTTTCCAGCCCAGTCGTAATTTAATTTAATTTCACAATTGCCGACTCAGGTTCTCACCCAGTTCCACCGCAGTCTGTCTTCGCGCTCCATTTGCAATTGCGCGGGTCACGTGATCCGTTTCCATGGTTATGTCAGTAACCAGGAAATCTGCCACGTCTCGCAAGACGCCAGCGTTCCCCGTGGTCCGATCCAGTCGGCATTCGAGGTAAGCCCAAGCCGCCTAGATTGCAAATGCCTCTATACTGCATGCGATCCTTCACCAGACATGCCCCTGTGACGAAGGACTGACCGTGTGCAAATTCTCTTTCTAGGTCAACCATCAAACCGAGGTTGCGCCTTAGACCACACCGACCAAGCTGAAGAAATCGGTGAGTCCGTGTCCCCGGTTAATTTTGCAATTTAATGATGCGTGGCACACGCAAATGTCCAATCCCGTATGCCCGGTTATCATTATAATGTAACCATTTGTGGTACTCGCTAATGTCTAAGCCCGTCCTTACGCGTTTTTCAGATTTTTACTGACACAGAGGGGACGCACCACCACCTAGTAATCCGATTGGGACACCGGTAAGCAAAAAAACCCCCCCTTCTTTCAATGTATTAACAGCACCTACTGACTATATGCACAGTACCAAATATCCTAAGCACTTGCATATCGTCTTTTCAGAATTTAACCGTGTCACCGCCCCACGGCCGGCCGCGCTCTCCAACTCTCCACTATGTATCTCGAATGTATTATGGACTGCTTATCCTAACGGTGAGATTTGATCATAATTACTATGATTTCTTTGGAGTGCCTTATGCGCTCACATTCCAGTCTAAGTCACGTTCCATTTTCTCTCATATCTGCAGTTCGTCAAACCACTTGGAAGACGATTGCAGAGATCAGATAGAGCGCCAAGTACAACGGTATGCTCTTCCATGTGTGCGATAGTGATTTTAAATACTGTTTTTGTATTAACCGATACATTCCGCCTTCTCATTATTAATATCCTCTATATATACGTATCTATCAGGTTGCCTGCCCGTTTCCCTGTCCTGAAGAAGACCCCACGGCAAGGGCTCAACCAACCCTGCGCTATTCAGAGGGTCGAAACGTCGACATCATCCATATAGTCAACTCCTTCCCCACATTTTTGCCAGTAATTGCTGTATTGGAGTATGACATTGTTTATGTATATATCGTCAAAGCGACTCATTCTTTGTGTAATGAAATGAAAACACAATTGTAGCAAAGATTTTTGGATAATTCTTGTTTTTATTGTCACAAGTTTCCACCACGCCATCCTCACACTATCACTTCCTCCCCTCCCCTTTTGGGCACCGTACAACCTATTCTATGCATGAAAATGTTAATGTATTCGATACATTGCTCCTCATTGTGAATTAAAACAATGTCGAATTCATTTAGTATTGTTTGAACCTTCTTTAAAGTTAACTTTATATACAGAGGGACACAAACGTAGGGTGGGTATTAATGAATGGGAAAATGGGCATCGTTATTGGCACAGGTCCCTACCAGGCTCAAACAAGCACTCACCCTTGTCCTTTCCACCCTTAGCCTCGACGCCCGGGCTGAGACGCCCTAAGCCTTGGCGATTTATAGCCCTAGTAGTTAGGTGACTCCTTCAGCCAATGGGAACCCTAGCCCTAACACTATCCCATCACTAGCCCTAAAATCTAGAACCAATAGGAGACCAGGACCTTACAGCCAGCCAATCTTAGCCCTAGTCCAAGCACCCAATCAGTTACAAAACCAGTAGCCCCAAACTTAGTCTAAGCAACCAATGACACATGAAGACCTAATCGCTACTTCCAATTAAAGGCTGAACCCCAGCGCTAGTTCCAACAACCAATAACACAGGAAGCCACTGTCCCTACTTCCAATAGAAATCCTAACCCTAGCCCTAGTCGCAACCCTACATTGATTGAATCACAGAACCAGAAACCAACCAGAACCCTCAAATACATGAAGCTAGCGCTCTAAATACACGCATGTGCAGAGAACTATGCTGCTTACAATCCTATCCAACCATTGAGGTGAGCGGTCTAGTCTCTGTCCGCTTCCTCAACATGTGACTGAGCGTCACACACACGTACCACCGACCCATTTGGTCTTCCAGTATCTTTACCAAGCACCACGGATTCCAAGTTAACATTCGGGTCCACAGAGGGCAACCAGTAGGTGCCGAACGGGCGAGGTCCTTCACTGAAGTAAGTAATCATGTGTCCAAATGGGGTGGTAGTTGTATTTGGCTGAATGAGTGCATTACGTACTCTTTTATCTTCCGTTACTTGCAGGGCTTGACCTGATGACAAGCGCCCCCACCAGGACACATGCTGAGAAGTCTACTATTATTTCATGTAAGCCTTTGTCTTTTCCATGTTTTAAAACTTTGTTATTAAGACTGCCTACACAATTGCCTCCAATACTGTGAACGTGAGTTCCTACCACTCTCACATCCTGACAGTAGGTCATGTTCTAGGTCTTTGCATAACGAATCCCCACAATACTGGTGATTAGCGTGCATGAATAAGTAGCGCGCCATTATTTTACTTTAGCCATATGGTAAATGAGCACATTTAACAAAAACCTGGTTGGCATATCGTGTGAGTGCCTCACTCTTAAGGTGTTTTTTGGTGTGTGTTGTAGACCATGTTGCTGCCATACAAATGTCATCTAAGGGAATGAACCCCAAGAATGCCATGGAAGCCCCTAGTTTGCGTGTTGAGTGCGCTCTAGGGGGGGGGATTGTTAATGTGTGTTTTGCTTTCTGGTAGCATATTTGAATACATTTGACTATCCACCTGGCAATTTCAGCTTTGGAAATTGGGTTTCCTTTGTGAGGTGGAGAGAACGCTACAAACAGTTGGTTTGTTGTTCTAAAGGGTTTAGGTCTGTCAATGTAATAAAGTATAGCTTTTTTATCATCTAGTGTGTGAAGAGCTCTATCCGCTACAGAATCTGGTTTTGGGAAGAAAACTGATAGCTCCACATTTTGATTGAGATGGCAAGCAGAAATTACTTTTGGAAAGGAATTTTGGATTTGTTCCGAGAACCACCTTGTTATGGTGTAATTGTAAGAATGGTTCTTGTATGGTTAAAGCCTGGATCTCACTTAATCTCCTGAGAGAGGTGATAGCGACTGGAAAAGCTACTATCCATGTAAGGAATTGCGATTCGCATTTGTGTAAAGGTTCAAATGGAGGGCCTGTAAGAAAGTGGCTCTGTATATACTGCACCAAAGAAAGGTACAGTGAAAACAGAGTCCACAGTCCCCAGAAGTTTGGCAGAGGTTAAAGTTAGATATAACCTTACTCTCTAAAGTGACACCTTGGTCGAGCAGTAAGGCAGTATCAGAGGACAGTGTAAAGCATTTGTTGTACACACTCTGAACTCTAGGCCAATTGTTTTGTATATAAAATATATTTTATTTTAGAACCACAAGTAGGTAAAAAAATACTTTCTCAGAATGAGATGCTACAGTTGAATACTTTCAAATAGCAATAGACTTTTCAATGCAATAGATACAGTTGTTGCAATATGCAACACAAGTTAAACACAATTCTAACATTGAGCTCAATGGGAATTTTAAGTAAGATGCAATATCAATTACTTTACATATTTTTTTTCTTACTCCGGGTTGGATCCTCGATTCAGCCCTGGTGCATCTCTTGTAAACAGTTGAAAAAAATAGTTTGTTACACCGGCAATTTTTAAGGAATATTTGTATGTTTAAAAAATTGACAGAAGCATTTCTGGCAAAAAACAGTCAATGTTATCCTATGGAGGAAAATAAGTTATCGGAAAATGACAGTTGTAATTACTTTTTAAAGGTCAGTGCTGGGCAGAGAGATCCAGCACTGGGATCACTCCTGGTAACAGGGGAGTAATTTCGTTTATCCGGTGAGTTTTTAGTGAATATTTCAAAGTTTCAATACTTAGAAGAATTTCCAAGTTAAAACCATTCAATGCTACCCTATGGAGAAAGTGTAGGTTATCGGTTTTCAGGTAAGTACTCGACTGGCAGAGTTAAGGTTCTGGGGTTAGACTCAGAGGTCTCCCTGGTTCAGGCAGGTACAGTACACCCTCAGCGGCACGGGGGCAGCCGGTTTGTCAGGAAACCTGTGGAAAAGTCAGCCCATATCGCACCTGATGCCCAGGCTGCTGGCGCAGGGCGCCTCTTAGTTCCAATCTTGAACAATTGCCAAATAAAGAGACGGGCGCTGGAAGCAGGAAAACAAGAACAGAGTTTTATTTCTCACGAGGAGAGCCTGTCATTTCGGACACTCGCATAGTGTCTTCAGGAGGTGCTCTAACAAGTTTCTCTGAGGCTTCGTCTTTTATACACATGTTTATGATGCACAAAACATTCCTTATTGCAATAAAGACGCTTTGAAGTAGGAAAAAGCATGCTTGGAATCCCAGCTTCAGGCCTATTCCCATACCAGTCGCTCAGATGTCATTCTCCCCTCCTGAATGTAACAAGAGATTGTGATCTCTCAGCCGGACATTCCTACAGGACACGAGGGCAGGAGGGGATGATCAGATCAAAGGTTGGGCAGGCTATAAGATCGGGCACTTCGGTTGGTGTATCACGGTTTTGTTATGCTGGGCAGGAAAAAACGGGGGTGGGGGTGTACATCCACGGGGCTTGGTCTTAGGACTTGGGACCAGGTCGAAAGGCCAAGTGCAGCTGGGGGGGGGGGGGCTCGTCAGCTATGGGGCAGGGTGTTCTTGGGAGGAAATGGGGGGGGGGGTCAAGCAGGAGTGTTACTTCTAGAGCAGGGTCACGCAGAGGGAGAGGGTCTTATGGCCGATGCATGAGCAGTGCGCGCGGGGAGGGGTGCCGGGGGTTTAACAAACGGGCAGAGAGGCCATGGTGCCTAAAATGGCTGTCGTGTACGTGTGTGCATGGGTCTATGCTGGCGGGATAACAGTCAATGTTTCGCGATATCCGTTCTGCTTACAACAGGGGGTACAGTGAACACAAATGAACGCCGCTTATGTACATATACATTGCCATTTTCAACAAACCCCCTGCTCAAAAACTGGAGGGACTAGATTAAAGCCACTAGAACCAGTACTGAAGATGAAAGTACTTTACTTAACGTAGAACTGCTGTAAGAAACCCCATTTGGGCTTTCAGAAAAAAATGACTCATTTAATGATGGGTAGTAACCAGCAGACAGATATGGTTGAGACTTAACCTCAATCGGATCAACCTGACGCAAACGACAACACTGAGCTTTTTGGCGAAATATCGTCAGTCCAGTATTGGAAAGTCAACCTAGACCTGAGGAAAACGCACAAGGTATCAGTTGCACTACTAAACGTGAAGACTTAAAGCTTCAGAAAACAGACTAGGAGCACGGTACCAAAGGCATCTCACAACAAAGCATAGAGATCCAATTATTGAATGAGTTGACTGTAACTCAGGGGTTCCAAGAATTTTCCTGACTATACTCCCTGTGCGGCTAGGAGCCAGGCTAAATTGTGCACCGATTCAACATGCTCAAGAGCCACACAGAAGAGGGGGGCTGCTGACTTGAGAGGGAGAGTTGGGGACATGTATGAGCTGGTTGGTGATAGGGGTGCCTGAGACTAAAGAAGATTCTGTGAGGACTATCAATCTTATCCCATAAGTGAAATTACCATTGGATCCCTGCTCTTTCATGCTAATGCTCAAGGTGTAAACCTAAATTCATGCATAGAGGCTGGGATTAGGGGGTGGCCAAGAGAGTCTAGGGTTCATCTGGTTAAATATAGCAACTGATCTAGTGAATAGACCACTGCTTGGTCTTGCGAAAACGCCTCCACCTTTTTTTTTCCCCAGCTACATAGAGGATTCAGCATTTGTGATAGGCCAGGAATTGCGATTGGTTAATGCTGCATTACCGGTTACTCAACACAGGGCTTGCTTTCCAGTGCCCATTCTCTCTATGGCTTTCAAGTCCCCATTACACTTCACAGGACACATTGCACATTTGCCGAGCAAGGCCTCTTATCTCTTTTAATGATATAGCACTGCCCAACTGGATTATGAGCTTAGAGTATGATTACTAGACTATCAAACTGTACCTGTGTTCCACACAACATCAATGTTAAACAGGGTCTATCAAGTAAACTGCCCAGTAACCATCTACTAGAGCGGTCGTTAATTCCCAGCCGCCAATGAACTGGCCAAGGAGGGAACAATTACATTTGAAGTACAAAATAGCTCAGGGAAGAGGATGTACAGTGCAGTCCAGCAATAAAGAAAAGCTGGAATGTTTAACGTTCTACAGACCACAGTAAATAGGACTACGTTTCCACTCTATGATTTGTCAATTAATCTGACCCTTATGTTCACTTCATAGGCTACTTTGCTCATTTTTTCACATGTGCGCGTAGGCAGGTCTAGCATGAGACCTAGCTTCCCATGTTCAGACTAAATTCTATCCAAACATTACATGGCACAGCCTTCATTCAGAAGCAAAATTATTATTTGTCCCATATTTTGTGTTGTATAGGATGTGCAGGAAATGTTCTCCCAGTTTGAGAATATCCTAGTGTAACAGACTAGAATGCCATCTTTTCAACTGTGCTTCAGACTAGACTCAGTGGTTGGGTTGTCCTCTTCCCCACCATCTTTCATTCAAGTTTCACCCACTTGGTTCCTGGTATCTTTCCCACAATCTGTGTTGTATGTAAGACTTAAGAGGTTGGGCTGTAATATTAGACACTGTGTTACACGTTAGACCCATCTAATAGCTGGAATGGTATCTTCCCCACAATATGTAGTACATCCTACACTAATATGCCAACAGATTTCTCGGTCCATGTAATGGATTAGCTTTCCCCACATACTAGACAAGTTCATTAATTCTGACTTGGAAAGCTTCCTTTAACCAAACTGTGTATTATTATGTTCCAATCATAGACTACACTAGAATTTTCTCCAGGATTAGCGTTGCATGCTAAACCCACAGGTTTATCATACAGAAGTTGGGTTAGAAAGTCTGCCACGCATTGGACCTGCAAGTCGGTGGGTGTCTTTTCCACAGCCTTTGCCAAGTGAGATCCACGGATTGGCTGAAATCTTTCCCATGGGTTTTGTCACATGTCAGACTCTCAGGCTGGTCACGTTTTAAATTTACTTAATAATACATTTTCTAAAGCGCATAGCTACCTTGTGAAATGTACAGGTAGCCACAGGTCTAAATGCAGCTGTTAAACCAGATTAAACCGGAGCTACCAAAAAGTTTTTTTCTGAAAAGACATTCCGACTGGGCCTGATGAACAATCGGGGGCAGAGCATTCCACAATTTCGGCGCTAAATAACTGAAAGAGCTTCCATCTAAGTGCACTTACTTTACTTTGGGAGCAGACGCCAACTTCTACCCTGCTGATCTTAAATTTCTCGATGGTATATATGGTTTGACAAGAGTGACGGCACCCAAGGTCCTTTGTTGGCAAATACCTTGACAGTAACACAAGGCTTTGAAAGAGAATCTATGTTTCACTGGAAGCCAATGAAGCTTCTTATGCATGGCCCCAATCGACACACGCTTTGGAAGGTTCAGTAAAAAATGTGCAGCAGCATTCAGAACTCTTTGGAATCTCTTAATCCGACCCTGTGTGACTCCAAGATACACCATTCGCAAAAAAAATAAAAAAAAAATAAAAAATCAAGCCAGGACACGAAGGCCTGAACTGGTTTTTTTTGCCGACTCTCGAAGAAACACAACATTTTCCTTAACATCTTGAGCAATCCAACGCATTTTCCCACCACTGCAGTGTTTGGACTGTCAAAAGAGAGTTTTTCATCAAACCAAATGCCACGGTTCTTGACTTTGGGTTTGGGGTCAGATAATCGGCCTAGCTCCTTAGTTCACCATGCAGTGGATCCGGTGGTTCGAAAGACTGCCCAAGGTCACAACCTCGGTCATCCTAGCTTTGAGCTTGAGGCAATTCAAGTCCTTCCATCTACCAACTTCTGCAAGTCAGAGGCATAAATACAAGGCCATGTGGGAGAAATTCTGTGATAAGCTGTGTCTCATCTGTTATGTTATGTTATGTTATTTAAATTTTTATAGCGCACAGCTGCCCCAGCAAAGGGGCGTCCTGGCGCTTTGACAGACACTATAACATAACACACAGTAAAAGAAAGAAATTAACCAGACACAGGAAACAGAAAAGTTTTAATCGCCTGCCTGAAGGCGAACAAGTCTTCAAGAGCACGGATGTATACCGGGAGCGAATTCCATAAGCCTGCCGCTAGCACCCTAAAGGAACGGCCACCCATTCTGCTCAGCTTAAAGCGTGGACAGACAGCCAGATGGAGCCCCTCCGATCTCAAGGATCTCGAAGGCACATAGGGCGTGAGTAGATTGGCAAGTGCCGGCGGCGAAGAAGATTTCAGAATTTTAAAGGCCAGACAAAGCGCCTTGAACTTGATTCGCTGTCTGACCGGGAGCCAATGTAAGGCCGTGATGGTGCCAGACACTGAACAGTGTCTGGGGAGGCCCACAATGGCTCGTGCCGCGGCATTTTGTACTCTTTGGAGCCTAGAAGCCTCCGCTTGATTCACCCCTAACAACAGTGAGCTGCCGTAGTCCAGCCGAGATAGTATTGAGGCCTGGACCACAAGCTGTCTAGTAGGGGGATCAAAGTATTTTAAAACCGGCCTAGTACCCCGCAGAATTCCATAGCACGTGGCAGCCACCTTCTTGGTATGGTCCCTGAAGGTGAGCGCAGAGTCCAACCAGATTCCTAGATTTCTCACTCCAGCAGCTGGAATAGGAGTGACACCTAACTCTGATGGCCACCACTGGTCACCCCATAGCTTAGCTTGCTTTCCTAGCACCAACACCTCCGTTTTGGTGGCATTCAACTGAAGGCAGTTGGTGCGAAGCCAGCTTGCAATTGCCAAAAGACCCGCACGGAATCTGGGGGCCTCCACCTCAGGGTCTCCACTAAGTGTCACCGCTAGCTGTGTGTCGTCCGCTGTATACGAGATGATGGTAAACCCATAGCGTTCAATTACCTCCGCCAGAGGACGCATATACACATTAAACAAGGTGGGACTCAAGGATGAACCCTGCGCCACTCCTTGCTACAATGGAAGCACTTTTTACTCGTAAGGTTTTTGCGACACCTGATAGATGCACCCCTGCAAATAAAGAGGCGAACCAGCTCAGCACTTTATGGCCCACACCACAGTTCCAGAGTCGCTCAATCAGGATGTAATGGGACACAGTGTTGAAACCAGCGCGGAGATCCAATAGCAATGTCACAGAATCGTCAGTGTCCAAAATCTGACGAATTGATTCGGACACCATCAACAAGGCTGATTCAGTACTGTGTGAGGGGCAAAAGCCTGATTGGGTCCTAGGAAGTAGGTTGTTGCTCTCTATAAAGCTCGAGAGCTGCTTATAAATAAACGTCCCCATAATCTTGGAAAATAATCGCAGCAGCGAAACTGGACTATATTGTCCAGCTTGGTGGAATCCAACAGAAGTTGTTTAGAAGTGGAAGCACCACAGCATGTTTCCATCGCTCAGGTCTCTGGCCAGAGGCCAGGGAGCAGTTAATTAGCTCACCTAATACTGGATGGACAGAGTTACACGTTGAACTCACAGGTTGGTGATGCCTGCCCACATCCTGAGTGATATGGCAGACCAACAGGGCAGCAAGCAGCTTCCCTACTGTTTAAATGACAATCCCTGAACCTTAGCTAGAACAGTTTCCACATCGCTCGTTGATGAATAGGCTTGTTGACAACTTACACTGTTAAGCATATAATCAAAGCATGTCCCTTCCCCACAGTCTGTTGTACATGTCACACCCAAAGTGGCAACAGGCAGGCTCCCTATAATTTGCTTGACCCCACTGATGTGTTTGTTGGAGGATCTTTCAATAATCTGTTTTCTGACCATAGACTAGACCGGGGTATTCCACAGTCCATTCTACTCTCGCCATTGATCGACTGAGGAAGAATCTTGCCCAGTCTGTAGGCTACATTCTAAATCCATAAATGGAATGCTGGATTTCCCACAACTTGCAGTTTGTTAGATCTATATACTCATCTGCGATCGTTCTTGAAGTCCCCGCTACATCTCTACTATTTTTAAAATGACTCATCTAAGAAGGGCTTGCTCATTGGGGATGAGGCCCGGGAATAATCTGCGGTCTTGATGTTCTAAGTACAGTTGGTGGGCCCTAGTGGTTGCGTTGCTTGTGATCAGTTGGGGAAAGCATGGGTTGAGAATGACAGGAGGTTGGAGGGGGTGTTTTTTTAAGAGATTCTCCCAGAATGAAGACAATGAAAAGTGACTGGGATCAAAAAGCCTTAAATTCCTGTCAGGAGTGGACAAGGTCAGAGGGCACAAGATGTAATGTCCTTTTCTGTCTGGTGGCTGTCTAAGATTAAAACAGGTTTTGCTGGTCCATGGATTTCTATAGAAGAGATGAAATGCTGCTGGGTGGGTTGGGAGAAGGATGGTCTAGGGATTCACGGGATGGGGACGGAGGGGATTAGAAATGGTATTATTACATGAGCAAGACTGGTGAGGGTGAAGACCGAGGCGTGACTGGCAGTCATGCCTGAGCCAAGGGTAGCTGTTGACACATTTGGATTCTAGAGCATATCTACAGGGAAAGGTTATTCTTTGTGCTGGTATGTGATGTCAGGGGTTCCTTCATCACTTGCCGAGATGTGACAACATAATTAACACAATAGATTGTTTGCAGGGAGGTAATAAACCCAGTCGCTTCCTCAAGTGGCCAGAAGCTTTCTTTGGGGAGTAGGGTATTCAGATCCAAGTCAGTCATCAGTTTACATACGCACTCTTTCAGGAACACTCTTAACCATCACTCTTGGAAGGGAAAGGAGGAATGCAAGCTTTCTTACGTTTAGGTCTTTTTCCTCCATACTTTAATGAGATGCGAGGTGACACATGGAAATCGCATCGTGCATTCCAAAAGTCACCCCTCACACCTAGGTTGGTAAGGGTTCTGCATCATAGTGGGTATGGCACCGTCTTCTGACACCTATCTGACCAAATTTGGTCTTAAAGGACACAAATCTAAACTGCTACACTGCCACTTTAGCATGGCTTTGCATTTGAAGCTTTAAACAGTTATAATTTAATGTTCTCATATTAATTTGAAAAATGATTCGTATTAGTTGCATCGTTCGATTCTTCAACTATTCACGGGGTGGGGGAATCATATCGCCCGACGCCCGAGCCATGTTGATTTTTACCACGGGCAAGAAGATTTAATGTCAATTTTGTCCGATGGACAAGTAGACATCAAACCGCATACATAATACAGGCTGTCGGCACTCTGGGCCTCGCAGCCAATCAGAAAGGCTGCCAGAGAGCTGGAGACGCTTTTGAGGCCTGTGATTGGCTAGCATCTCATGACCGGGCTCTAGCCAGTGATTGGCTGGGCAACTGAAACGTCAGGCGCAACAAGCGGCAGTCTCAGCAATCCGGTGTGTTGCTTTCTCAGGCTCAATGGGGTGGACATGCAGAACCACGAGGAAGCTGCCTCAATTTTAACACGAGGGTAGCAGAAATATCTCGGTGCTGGTGGCGCGACCCGAGACAGGTGAGGAGAAAGGGTGGCATTAATGTTACCAGTTTAATGCCGAGTGAGCTTGCGGCACCAGGGGGCGGGCCGGGAGTACAGTTAACTTTATCCTCTCTGCTCGCGAAGGAAAGAAGAAATGCAAAGATCCTGCTGAGAGCTCAACAGATTGCAGTCAAAAGAACGCATTATGCTAGTGCTCAGTTCAGACTCCAGGAGAGAAAACAGAGCACGCTAATTTGAGGTTTGGAGCGGACTGTTCTGCAAGTGGAGCTCTGCTATGCAACGGCTCATTTATACTAAATGTGGCATTAAAGAATTTTACCAGGTTGTAAAGATTTCAAATTCCCGTGATCAGTATCTCAGCTACACCACACGGTAGCATTAAAGCAAATGAACAATGTTTGTTTTCCCTCGTATTGCCCGTAACAGCTGGTGGATTTTAAAAGTGATGGGGCGGATGGGTGATTTATATTAATTTAATTTAGTGACAGAAGCTGCTATCTGTTACCTGCAAAGTGCCTGATCGAAGTCTTCTACTTTTTGCCCGGATGAGAATTGAGGTGGTAAACAGTGAGCCGCTGTATGCTGTTACATAATATATGTAAAGACGAAAAGCTGTTGAAATTACAGTGTCCTGAATCAGTCACATATCTTAGAAACTCATTAATTGGTGGGGTAATAGAGTGTGCGCCTTACATTGCACACACTGTGACATGAGTTAACACTATCGGTCTCATTCACTCTCCCTCGTCTTATTTCTCTCTCATGTATCTGTTTAACTACATTCTGAAATAACTGCTTGGCCCGTGAGGATCGCGAGTGCTGCCTGCAGCCACGTGCTGCAAGCGCATCGGCCCTGTCTCTTCCTCCCCAAAGCCCCCTCCTAAGATGTTTCTCCCACCTCATTACTTACAGTTTAACTGTTTGACTTGTATTGTTCAAACCACATTAGTTCGATCAGACGACGCCTGGCACCCTCCCCCTTTTGCACACTACGTGTTGCGTGTTCGGAGGAACAAATTGTCTGCTTTCTTCCAGGAGGCTACAAAAAAACATGTTTCCAACTAGTGCTCTAACGTCAATTGTGTGTATTTACGAACTACGACGGAATCGGTGGAATTCATTTCATTGCACTGAAAATTGGGTAATTTCTCCTAACACTCACCTGGCACAGAATGTCCTTTCTGTGGGCTGCACCGGAGGCATGCAGAATGTGCAAGAGACACCCTAGCACTCTGGAGTATGATAGTGAAATGTACTCCTTTCAGTCTTGGAACCCACAAACCTTGGTTATGTTCTGATTTTAACAGGTGCAATTGTGCTCTAAAACGACTCTCTCCCTGGTGCTCAGACTGTGTCTGTCATAAAAAAATGAAAAGTATAAAAATGAACAGTACATGAGTGCACAACCCAGTAATACCCCACTAACTACGAGTCCTTGCACCGTTTTCACAGACTCCATGCACACAATTCGGTTCTTGCTAAAGCACCTCAACGTAGGGTGCTTCTGCTGTTATATAAATGTTCTCTAATACCCCCTGTTGACCCAGGGAGTTAGACTATATCAACTACTAAACGTGCAATAAAGATACCAACGACTCCACACTTCCTTGCACTAATACAGGCTAACATGCAGTCTATTTTTCACATTCTCCCCATCTCCCTCTCCAGCAGGTGCATCAACCCTTCAAACTAGCGTACTGGCTTTGGAGCCTGAGACAGGCACATTGCAAACAGATCACTGAAGAAAACACTGACCCTGATGATCTAACCCACTGTAGTCGGAGCAGGGGAACTGCAGGTGTCTCTTTACCTTGAATGTGATAGCAGGTTCAAAAGCCCACCAAATTACCATACTCATATCTATATATGGCACGTAGGTTATAAACCAATCGCTGCAGCAGACTCTCGACTTCCTGAGCTGTCCTCCTATCGGGAATGGAGGCTGTAATCAGAAAGTGTCGCAGTTTGACTTTCATGCGATCAATTTTCTCAAGCTATCTTTAGGCAAAGAGCCCTGAATGCTTGGGTACAATTAGAGGTACATTAAGAATGTTTAGACTGTTGTCCTCCCCCTATGGCTTGCTGCTCCTGAACCTCATGCCCAGCCCAAAATCCCTCTCTATGCTTGCACTCGCCCATCCACATTATTTTTTATTCTGACTATAGAAATGATTTTTAGGGGACCTCAGGGCCATGACCCCACATTGTCACTGGTTCAACGTCACTACGAGGTGGCATCAAAGCCTCCAGAATAGGTCCCTGCGGATAAAGAGCGGTTTCATTGCCCCTTTCATCTGCGGTGGCCAGAAACTCCTTCAGCAGAGACCCTGTGTATATGCATCTCACAGCCTCCATGTCTACCCCAAGTAAGCACGGGCTGGCCCGGCTCTTTTGACAGTTTGTCTCTGGTGGAGTTCAGTGTCCTGCAAGATGGATGCTTGTGGCTAGCATCAGAACTCTGTAGCAAAACCTGCACAGTCACCACAGCATAGGGCTGCATGTGCAGTCTGCACATGTGGGTGCCAGTGTCTAGGACGGTCTGTCGAGATTCCTGCCTGCTCTGTTAAATGTTAATGGGTTGGTCAGTGCATGAACTAATAGAGATTTTATAATACTTGGGGAGAGGAGTTGGCCTAAGAGCCAGGGCGGTCTACCTTGAATCTGGGGAACTGGGTTCGAGTCTCGGCAATGACACTGAATATCCTGTGATTCTGGGCAAATCACTTAATCTCCCCGTGCCTAACAAAAATGAATGTGTCCTCATGTAATGCAACTGGTGCTATGTAAATCGCTCTGATACCCGATTAGGGTCAAGTTCACGCTATATAAAACTCTGTAAAATAAACAAAATCCCACTGATTAACATAACTTTATTTTCATCTAAAGCTGTCCATTAATATACATGTATTCACCTGAAGGTGAAAGACCACAAAAAGTTAGAAAAGATTTGGGGACTTTTTAGCCACTACTTTGACCCCACCCTAGACTCTCTAACCCTGCCTCCTAAGTTTCGTGTAGCATCACATTTCCCATGCTTTTTTCTAATGCACTTCAGCCACTGAGCAGACAGTTTGCAGGCTATGCCTTCTACCACTGCTGCACTCACACTGCCCTCTGAATACAGTATTCAGGACTTGCTGCCATGGGGTTTGGAGAGCAGGGCAGGAGAAGAGTAAGGCTGAGGGCATCCTGTCATAGACCCCAGACTGAGTGAAGGGAGTCCCCTTATTTTAAAGAGAGTGGGGCTGCCCAACCATTTTACTAACCACCATCCCTATGCCCTTCACACACACATACACACCCAGCTCCGAACTCCCCAGTTACAGCCAGAGCTGCCGACTTTGAACCTTGGGGACCAGGTTCAAGTCTCAGCTTTGCTAAACGTCCTGTGATTCTGGGCTGATCACTTATTCTGCTCTGGTCTAAATAAAAATTCGCACTATATAATAAAAACTGCAAAAAATAAATGCCCACACCAGGCTCACATGACAAGCATGGTGCTTTCCTTTCACAGATGAAGCAGATTCTGAAGCTTTCCCAGTTTTAAAGGTGAAAGGAAAGAATCCTGAACTCGGACGTTACCATGATCGGTGAAAGAGGTGCAGGGAAAGTGCCTCAGTGTTTAGGCCCGTTTCCTGGCTTGATAATCTATTGTGCATTTTTAAAGTGCATGTTCACCCAGAAGGGTATCTTGGCTCTGAATAACATATGTTTATTGTTACCCAACTCAATGTTACTCGTTTTATCGACCTCATTAGGATGAAAGGCTGAGTGGACCCAGCAGGATTTGAACCTGTGACCATGAGGTCAAACACAGAGCCCAACACTGGACGCATAAGTCCACTAAGCCTCCAGTCCCGATATGTCATGAGAGGGAAGTAAAGTAGTTGCGCTTTTGGGTGTTTGTTCAGCTATTATTGGATCTAAATCAGCTGAAGAATAAACAAACTTCATTCACCAGATAGCATTTGACTATCCAAGAGGGCAGGACAGGGTTTCCAACTCTACTGTGACTGAGCTTAGGTGTCCTTGGTAGGTGTGACATGACATTTTGAGTGGTTGCAGTTACTCACTAGCCCCCGTCTCAATGATGCTCAGCTCTGCACTTCTGGATTTACTGTCTTTTCAAAGTACACTCCTTCCCTTTGCTGTGAGACTAACAGTGCTTTTCAGATGTGTGAGTATAAAGATTTTACGCCTGCTACATGTCCTACATATCTAAGAGAGACAAACTTGAACATCAATTGTTGAGCTGCACTTTTTCATGTTACGGTAGATTACTCAGCTGTTGCCATTACTATATGCAAGTGAGAACC
Source organism: Lissotriton helveticus (assembly GCF_964261635.1). NCBI lineage: Eukaryota > Metazoa > Chordata > Amphibia > Caudata > Salamandridae > Lissotriton > Lissotriton helveticus. Next base: position 56,687,189 of record NC_136067.1, read on the forward strand.
CTGTACTGCTACTGCCAGTGCTGCATATGCTCTTTGTGTGGGAGAAGAATGTAGAGATGTAGCGGTGAGAGAACAAATGTTATAAACACACCACACCTGACCAGAAGTATAAAAGGAGAGATTGATTTAACTGCCTATTACTGCCTCTTGTGTATTTGTTCTTGCGTATACTGCCTCAGCACATCTGCTACGTGATTATGCTGCCCCATGAACTGTTCATAAGCTCTGCCAAGAAGTGCAGTTATTCCCATTCACAAGTTTATCAGAGCATCACATCTGAGTATTTTTGAAGCTGGACAGCTATGAGTTCGCCCTATGATGGAGAACATCCTTCTATCCTACAGGCTCATATTTCGACAAAGTCTTGTCTGTGCCAAAAACACTTCAAGAAATGTAGTCAATTATAAGTCTGCACTCTGCCTCTAGGTACTATTTCTCTTCATATGAAATGTGTTACATGCACATTGGTTCATAATTGGGTGAAGTGCACACTGACACATCTGCACGCATGCTGTACAACCACCCACTACAACAGTTGCATTTAAGAGTGCATGACCATGCATTGCATAATTGGACTTACACTTGAAATATATATATTGCATAGTATGTTGCACTGATTGCAGTGCAGGTTCTCTTCGTGCAGACCTCCCGTAGTAATTTATGGAATAGGCGGAGCAAGCAGTTACCTTCCCAGGACAAGTAGATTTGTGTTACATTTTGTCCCTTGGCCAAGTAGGTTTTAAAAAAATTTCCACACCCCTGAATTCAGGCACCATAGCTTATGTTTTTATGAAGCATAAACAGCCAAGACAGATGTATTAATGTAAAATGCAATAAAGTCTACTGTAGGTTATGTTATGTTATATTCGCTTATATAGCGCTCAGCTGCCCCAGCGAAGGGGCGACCCGGCGCTTCAAACAGCACATACACAACTAACACAGATGGAATTCCGTTAGGAAACGCCCAGTATGCTTAGTTTAGGAAACGCCCAGTATGCTTAGTTTAGGGAAAAAAGGTAAGTCTTGATGGCTTTCCTAAAGGCCAACAGATTTTCCAGTGCTCGCATATGTGGGGGTAGAGAGTTCCACAATTTTGCTGCCACAAAGCGGAAGGAGCGTCCACCTGCTTGGCTGCGTTTGACCCGAGGTACACTAACCAAGTGTCAGTGGTTTTTAATCTTTTCACTTCGATGGACCCCCAGTTAATCCTTAATGAAACCCGGAGACCTCCAATGAATCATTAATGTAATCCAGAGAACCCCAGAGTCCTTACTGGAAGCTGTGGACCCTGGCCTAAGCATTTTTTATGTTTTGAAACGCAAAAATAAAAAAAATGCAGAAAAAAATATTCAAACAAATATACAAATTATATTGGATTTATTTCACAAATATAAAAAAAAAATCATTTTAATAGGAAGGTTGAAGCATTTTGCCACTCATTGTCCGTAGTATGTTTGATGCACTTGCACTGCTCCCACAAACCAATCTGAGAATATTAGCTTAATTGTTAGCCTCCAATTTCAAATGAACTCCCGTTTAAGTACATTTGTACATTTTGCTTTATTATTTATATACACTTGCTAAATGTGTTCATTTGAATTTTCTAAGCAGAAGCTCGGACCGGGAGAAGTCCCATGATCACATGTTAAGAACCACTGCTCTAGGTTGGAGTTCTTTTGCTCGTATTCATCAAGTTGCTTGAGCCACTGTAATCCATTTCCTGATTATGGATGAGATGCTTTTCATCAGTTTGTACTAAAACTTCGGACTTTGTGGTAATGGCTTTGATGGACTTCAAATATATCTTCACATAGCCTGTGCTGTGTCCCACCCCCACACTACATGCATTGGTGCTCCTTCAGTAATGCAGCAGACACACATCCACTGTGGTCCTGTGCCACACGACCCACAGAGGAGCCAGAAGCAGGTTTACTTCCGGAGACTAGTGGAGAGCAATGTCCCAGTATGGACTTCTGAAGTAGACTGCAGAAGGAATGAATGATCGGCCTTAGAAAAGGAGCCCGTAGGAGGGCCAGCTGAGCAACAAAGCCTGTTCACCCATGCAACCTGGGTACCACCGGAGACTGGGCACCAGTGCAGATTAACGGAGGGGGAAATCCGGGCCCCCAACTAGAACACATTTAAATAGGGATGATTTTATCAGCTTCTATATCTAAGGCATAAAGCAAACAGCTGCGAGATAAAGGGAGCTAGAATAGGACCAGGGCGATTAAGCACATTATAAACAGTTATCATGGAATTTAAAGTTCTCATATTTATTTGAAAAATGATTCGTATTAGTTGCATCACATTGTCATTATAAGGATTCATTTTATATAGCACACCCGCATTTATAAAAGCAGCATGTGGAACACGATATTATTATTTATTTTTGATTGAGCCCTCTGCCTCCTTTCCAGTACAAAACAAGGCCAGGTGTCTCTTACTTCCAAACCCACTCCCACCCCTCCAGTGGACTACACTGCTAATGTGTTTAACAGGGCCTGGAACAAGGGACTCCTTTCTTTGTAGTAAAAAAATGGTGAACAAAATATAGGTAATGCATGAAGTGCCACATGAAACATTAGTACCAAAGTGGGTGGGGATAGCTGAATAGATCTGATTAAGAGAGATATAATGGTTTATAATGCTGCAGAACAGCATTTAATCGATTAAAAAGGAGTACAGCAAACTAATTGTGATTCACAACTGAACAAAGCGCATGAAACATTAGGTTAGCAGAAAAGTAAATTCAACTCTATATGGAATTAACCCCTCCCCTTTACCGCAACAACCTTCAAAGCCCCTGTCGCAACCAACAGCCCCAGTCGGATGTTCCTCCCAAACCCACTCCTCCCCGTACCCCGGAGACAATGGAAGTAATAAATGAGCGCCTCACACGCATAGAAAAACAACCCCACTCCCTCCTACCTCTGTCCCAGATTCACCTCTCAACCATAACTGAAAACCTGTCCCTACTACGCAGCCAATTTAACACGATCACCCAGGCCATCAGGCCATCAATAAAATCCTTCTGAACACCACTACACCCTCCTCCCCCTCCAAACACTTAACACCCCCCTCCTTCTCAAACACCAGTGAGCCACCTCAATAGCTGAATCTCCAGACGTCCAGCTGGCGCACCTCCCCTCGCAACTCCCAGTCCCTCAGACCAAAAATAACGACCCCGGATAGGTCTCCAAGAGTCACATTGACACTCACCAAAACGTATTACCCCAGAGAAACCCAATCCCCACCTTCCAACATCCAAGTAATCACTGGTATAGGTAGAGACAACAACCAACCTAAGCCCACTAAGCGTCCCCCCCAATGCACAACTATCCCCCAAGTTCCCCCCCCTCCCAAGCCCATTCCAACAGGGACATGGTAAACCATGCTTATAAACTGCAGATCCGCAGCCAAGCATGTTATAGAGCTGGCTGATGCCATACTGAGCAACAACACTGACATTGCGTTCCTCACCGAAACATGGCTGTATGAAACATCTTACCCGCTCCTGGACCTCCGAGTCCCCCTGGCTTCTCCATCATTAAAAAAGACAGAATTGGCCAACACGGTGGAGGCATTGCCATCATCCACAAGAACAACATCAACATAGTTGAACTCAATACACACTCCTTCTCAACCTTCGAATACCTTAACACCATCATAACACGCCTAAACAACAAAGTAACAAAATGCCATCTCATCTACCACCCCCCAGGAAATTCTCCGGCTTTCAATGATCAAATCTTGGACCTTCTAACTAAGTGCTCCCTAGCAAACTCCGACATCATCATCCTGGGTGACTTCAACCTCCCTTGGAACAATGAAAATGACACTGTTATACAGTCCCTAAATGATCTCCTTCTCACAAACAAGCTCACCCAACACTGCAAGGGTCATTCACACAACAAGGGCTCCACCTTAGATGCTATCATAGCCAAAAGCAAAACCATAACCATAAATAACATTCTCCCAGTCGACTGGTCAGACCACCACATCATCCTATTCAGCATCAACCAAACAGTAGCTCCACCAAGCAAAACTCAAATCACCCACCAATGGTCCAGAAATTTCAAAGACATCCCCCTCTCTGCCCTTCAAGAAACCATAACATCACTGCTCCCAACCTGTTCGGACAACCTTAACACGGCTGAGCTCTCCACTCTATACAACAGAACAATGACAACTGCCCTTGACCAACTAGCCCCCTTAAAACTTAAAAGAGTCAGAGACATCCCCTCCCGAGCTTGGTTCAATAATGACCTCAACTCCGAAAGAAGAAAAGTAAGAGCCACTGAGAGACTCTAGAGAGGGAACCCATCCACAATCAACCTCTCCCAACTCAGAAAAGAACGCAGTAACTACAAAAAACACATAATCAAGGAGAAAACCTCCTATTTCTGGAACGCATTAGACAAAGCCAAAAAGCACCCCAAAGATCTTTTCAACATCATCCAGAAACAGACCTCCAAACCCACCAAAGCTACCCCCAAACTTCAGTGTAATAACCTAGCTAAATTCTTCGATGACAAAATCTCCAATATTAAGCTCTCCCTAGACCACCACTCTCAATCCCAACACTGTAGATCCCCACGCCTACTGAAACCTCTCCCATCCCTAGCTCACAGGATGCTCACGGAAGCCGAGACCTCTCCTCTATCGACCCCCAAAGTCACCCCGCACCCTAGTCCCCCATCCCCTCCCAAGCAGTAGAAAGACTTCAGCCCTCTCTCCGAAGAGGACATTTCTAATGTGATTGCTAACTCCAAACCCTCCAACCATTACGCAGACCCTCTACCCGCCTCCTTAGCTAAGAACCTTAACCTTAACCCAACACCACTGTGGACCAAGATTATCAACAGCTCTCTAATCAACAGCCCGATGCCAGACTGCCTCAAACTAGGCCAAGTCATACCCCCTTCTAAAAAAAACTGATGCGGACCCAAATGACCTAAAAGATTTTAGGCCCATCACCAACCTCCCTTTCCTAGCCAAAATCCTGGAGAAATGTGTTCTCTCCCAACTGAGCCAACACCTGGAATCCAATAACCTACTCGACTCACACCAATCCGGATTCAGAAAGGGATGCAGCACAGAAACCGCTATACTGAGCATTACAGATGACATTCACAACTCCCTCTACTCAAAAAGATGCTGCCTACTCGTCCTCCTCGACCTATCAGCTGCTTTTGACCCGGTCGATCACAATCTACTCTTAGACGCCCTACAAAAACGTGTCGGAGCTGATGGCAATGTCCCAAAATGGTTCTCCTCATTTCTACATAACCGCTCCCAACTCATAAAAATCAAAAACTCAATGTCCGACACCTCCCCCTCAACTCGAGGTGTCCCCCAAGGCTCAGTCCTCTCCCCCACACTCTTCAACATTTACATGGAACCACTCACCGCCATTCTAAAACAAGCAAACATCGCTACCACCTCTATGCTGACGACACCCAGCTGTACATCGAGATCTCCTCCCTCATTGACATCCTCCGCCTCAACTCCACTCTTTCAAAAGTAGAAATTGGCTAACTCTCAACCACCTCAAACTCAACCAAGAAAAAAACGAAATCCTGGTCTTCTCCAATCACGAGCAACCCCAAGAATGGATAAACAACCTTGACTCCCTAAACTGCAAACTCACTCAAGTCACTAGTGAGCTCTCTAGACCCCAGCCTCAACATGAGTTCCCACGTTAAATCCACAGCAAAAGGCGCCCTCTACAACCTCAAACTCCTTAACAAAATCAAACCTTTCATACCCCCCAAATGATCTAAAAACTGCAACCCAATCTCTAGTTCTGTCCAGACTTGACTATGGTAATGCCACTCTTACAAGAACAGCAAGAACACACACAGCCCACATGAGAGCCACCCTAAACGCAGCAGCAAGAATGGTCTCGGGTACCAGGAAATACGACCACATCACCCCAACATTACAGGCCCTAAAATGGCTACCCATCGAAGCATGCTGCGCCTTCATAACGGCCTGCCTTACACATAAAGCCTTGCACACAGGCAAACCGGAATACCTCGCTGCCAAACTCACAAAAGCCGGACAATCAAGAAACCTAAGAAGCTCCAACTCTCTCCTCTTATTCCCCCCAAAAAGACAAACAAAAAGCCCTCTCCTGCTCTTTCTCTGGGAATGCCCCAAAAATCTGGAACTCTCTCCCTATCCATATCAGGACTAATCCCTCCTTCATGATCTTCAAGAGACAACTCAAAGAACTTCAACAGCCATCTCTAGACATCTGGCCAATGACCTCGCTCTTCTTGGTCCCCAATATCTTTGATGATACCCACTGTACTATATTTCCTTCGTTTCCTTGTCATGTTATGCTGTAAAGCGCTCTAATACCCCCGGGTCTTTAAGCGCTATATAAGTAAATAAATAAATAATACGAAAAAAAAGGTACAATGAAAGAGAGAATAAAAAGATACACATTTAGGGAAAAGGAAGTAAATCAACAAGGAGTAACAGGAAAGGTAATGAACGTAAACTGTCTTTCTAAATAAGAAGTAAGATGATACCTACCATAACAGACACTTATACGAGGTAACTGGAAGCTGAGCACTACAACTTGATAAATTCCTGCAAAGGCTCTGGGCACCAAAGAAAGGATCCAATCGTGACCTCCTCAAATCTAAGATCTAGATTCTGTACTTTGCAGAATTTCTTTGCAATGCCGAATACGGATATCAAAATAAATACATCTAGCAGGAATATCACTGTTCAACTTTCACATAGAATAACAGCAAATGGACATCAAGTTCTACAGCGGCTATAAACTCATTGTAACAAATACGATAGTTGCTGTGAACTGGCCACCTCATTCCTTTCCGTGGACACTCTGCTTTCGATAACAGGCTAAATTAAAACAAATACTGAATATTTTTATTGCAGAATTCGGTTTTTCAGAGTACAGAACGTTGTGCCACCAGAAATCTTTGCAGCCATAAATAGGAATGTGATGGTCCAGGTCTCAGATAAAATTTGGCAAGCAGTTAATGTCAGAAATAAAACAAGTAAAGGCAATGTAATAGCTCTGGCTAACTGAAAGTGCCTCCTCAGTGTCTGGCACACAATAAATCATCATACATGCGCGGTCAGTCAAACTTAAACTGATGCATCCATCTATTGACTAACTCGTGCATTTAGCTACTCACCAAACCGCCATTAAAATACACACAAACTCGAAAGAGATATAGAAGATAAAGGAATAAGAGTAGAAAAATACTGCCTAAACGACACAAGAACATGCCTGAGATAAAAACTAAGTAAACAAGCATTGGCAATACCAATAGGTATCGCACTTGGTAGAGTTAGAGCTATTGGTGTTGTAAATGACAATATTTTTACCCATGTGTTATGGAGTGGATGGATGTATGCGGTGTGGTGGAGTGGAATTATGTGGGTTGGATTGAAATGGTTAATGGTGGAAATGTGCGGCATGGTGAGCAGTTCACTTAAGTGATAGTAATTATATGATTTTGAGTGTGCTGGAATTATGTGGAGTGGGATATTATGTCATTGAGAGCAATTATGTGGATTTGTATGTTGTATAGTGGCATGGTGTGGAGTTTAATTATGCAGTGTGCTGTTTTGGCATGATGTGGTATTCTGTGGTGTGGATTGAATGTATGTGATGTGTTGTGTAAATGACTTGTTGAGTTGAAGTATGTGGTTTGTTGCCGAATTACCTAGTGTGCAATAGAAATGTGTGGAGTGGAATTGTGGTGGATGGAACTGTGTGGCACTGAGTGGAAATTATGCGGTTTGGAATTATGTGGCATGATGTGAAGTGTATTTATGTGGATTGTTGCGATGTGGCAGTTGCCAGTTTCCTGGAGTGGGAGGAGTAGAGTAATGTAAACTGGATTTGTTGGAGTGGAGTATCAAGATTATGACAGTCTCAAAGGAACCAGCTAATCACAAGCCTATAGGCGGGCTTAAAGCTCACATAGTGAATATAGCATGTCTTGAAGACAGCGCAAGCGTGTTGGTTAGGCTTGTACTAAAAACTGCACAAAGAGGAATAAACAAAGCAGTTACATCAATAAGGAAAGACAAATAGGTACCCGTTTAGTGGCTGATTTGTAGAAAGTGAAACCAGAAAACCTGGATAATTCACGGCTTCCCCACTAATTTTTGTGTGATCTTATGCAAATATTTTTTTTCACCTAGACTCCTTCATAATTCAGTAAGAAATACTTTCAAATATGTGAGTTCAGAATTTCAGTTGTACAAAAACCCCTTCTGTTTATTTAAGAGAACTATAATGTTGCTCAATAGTACTCTGGGCCACGTACAGGGTTTACATGACAACTGTCTTGCCTCTTAGTTGACTAATGGTTTAGATTTAAAAATGTGCACTTTTAATTTAAGTACCTCATAGCGGTGCTTTAATTAAACGTATTAATTTCAAAGTTTCTACATGTTAAAGAAATACACTTTTTGAATTGTGAAGAGACTATCATATAACGTGACGTTTGCTGTATGATTTATAAAGCTCTAAGAGCTGAGCCAGAACCTTGTCTTGGCTTGGCTTTAACTCTGTTAATTTGTTGGCTCTCCCATCTCTAATGATTTGTCACAAAGGCAGGAGGTGGCGAGACGGCCAGGGTAGGCACTGCAGAACAGTGGCCAGCCATTCCCCCAAGCCCACAGTTTAAGCATAGCATGGTGCATGCCTACTATGTACTGCACCGGCATTCAGCTATTATACAGTGAAATTCCGTCTCTGGAACCCACACAAGACAGCCAGATATCCTGATTGGCATCCGACAGGAGGATACAGGCACTGCGCTCACATCCACTCACACTGGGATTGAGGAGGAACTGATATGCTGTCAGCCCCTCACCTCGCTGCCGTTCAATATGTTATTTTTTTCTTACTGTTAGAAAGTCAGCGAGTGGGTTGGACCTGCTGAGGAGCTCGCCCACTTGAATGTCTGGGCGGATGTTGCACCAGTCTTTAGTTTGCTGCTGGGGGAAGAGAAGAAAAGCCATATCTGCAGCAGCTGTTTCCTGCACAGTACTACAAACCAGGGTCGGATTGGTAACGCGGGCACTCGGGAAATGGCTGAAGGGCAGGTAGCCGAGTTCCCGCTGCTTTTTTGGGCAGCCTGGGGGCTGTCTGTGCTGTTAGGATGCCGCCAGCGGCCCAGTGTGTGCCTGAGCGGCCTTTCTGGAGGCAGATGGGCGGAGGTATCACTCCCTTTCTCTCGCTGGGCTGGCCCATAATGAATGCTGATTGAGCGGGGCAGAGGGCCTGAGCAGAAATGTTCTCATTTGCAATCATGTGTGGCTCAGCAGTGCGAACTAATCTGGCATTTTTTTATCTAAGTGAAGTTAATAAAACATGCCCCCCACGCCCTTTCTTCTTATAAAACTTCGCTGAAGCAGTGTTTTGCAGAAAGGCAATACACAAATGTGGCCCACTTTTTTTGGGTGTGCCCGGGCCAAAATTTGGTCCCAATCTAACCCTGCTACAAGCCACATTACATTTATTATTTATTTATTTAGAAGTTTTCTATAGCGCTAACAAGACCCGAAAGTAGCAGAGCGCTTTACAGTAGAGGGAATGAAAAGAGAACAACATGACACAAATCCAATAAAAGCAATTAGCGAATGACAATTTGGAATGAGGAAAAGTTCGGACAGCAGGACTTCTTGGTACAGGATTCAACGTTACCGCATGGATTCTGGGACGTAATTTCCCCCCCCCCCCCAATGTGCGGAAAAGAGATTTTGAAGATAAAAACGATTTTTTTACCATACCCACGAGCAGCACGCGCTTTATTTTGCCAATGCGTTAGTTATACGAAAAAGTACAACATTCAGAAAACAGAAATGAAGTGCACAGGGTTTGGAGTAGCACTGTTAAAAAAAAAAAAAAAAAAAAAAGTAAAAAAAAAATATATATACTTTCATGTTTGAAAAACCTCAGGTAAAGGGTTTCCCGCGATATTGTGACTGTTCAAGTTAGGAGCCCTCCTGTGCTTCTTTTAGGGGCTTTATGGTACTGTTCACACAGCCCCTCCCATCTGGTAAGGAGGCGACAGGAATACAAAACAAAATGCTTTGAGTGTAGTGCTCAGCGACAAACAAAAGGAGTTTGGGGGTGGGAGTCTCCGGACCCCTAGTGTGTCGGTGCAAAGAAGCAACAGCACAGCACAGCACAGCAAAGCAGCAGGTCTTTAGAGAGAGAAGAGAAGCCCTGACAGCTGTGTCATGCACAGTACTACAAACCACAACACCTTTGTGTTACACCCCGCCATGTGTGCAAAACAGAATCAAAAGATAAACAAAATAATTTTTAACCAAACTTTCTATCAGCTGAACAGGGTTCACGCGTTTTATTTTTCCAATCCAAACAGCTGGGCAAATATGCACAACATTAATAAAACAGGAACGGAGATCGCTGAACACATTTAAATAAGCTGATGCTGTTAGCTGATAAAAAAATGTTACGTTTCAAAAACATAAGCGAAGAGTAAAGGGTTTGGAGGGAGCACTATTTATAAAATATTTGGCAACCACAAATTTTGAATTATGGTAAATCTTCGCATTGCCTCTACCTGTTTCATTAAGAAAGCAACAACAAAGCACAAGGGTTTTGGTGAGAGGGAAAGCCATGGGTGTGGCAGATGCGACATGCAGGGTAGTACAAACTAAAGGACATTTGTGAAGTCACCTATATACGCTAAACAAAATCCAAAAATAAATACAAATATCAATATTATTTCCCAACTTCCTATCACCAAAATGCGCTGAACACGGTTTATTTAGAAACTGCTGTCATCTGTGCAAAAATACACAACGTTCAGAAAACATGACGAAACCACCCTCCCTCCCAAAAAAACGCCGAAATGATCGTACATAGGCTGTAGGGCCCACTACATGTAATAGGGCCAGTTGCGATGAAGGGAAGCAAAGACACGAGAAAGGGACAAACAATTCCAAACTATCACTAAAAAGTAAGGATTTCAAAGTGGCAGAAAAAATAACAAATAATGGGCATGAGTACAGCACACAGAGTAGATACAGCATATCTGCCTACTGCATGCGCACTGCCCAAGATCAACCTAAAGAAATTAACATATCAGTAGGCAGCCCTTCAGGAAAGGTATTATCCATAGTCTACTACAGATTCAATGTTCCAACATGGTTGCCATGTTTAGTAGCAATTTGTTTGCCATCCTGCAATAGTAAAACATGTATACACTATTAGAAATTGGGGTCTCTAGTTGGCAATGGTTTGCACCTTTGTCTAAGTAGGGACCCATCTTCCTAGTCAGGGTAAGGGGGAATACGCTTCTAAAATAACCCCTGCTCACCACCTTGGTAGCTTGGCACGAGCAGACCGGCTTATCTCAGAGGCAGTGTGTAAAGCATTTGTGCATGAATACAGTAACAGTGAAAACACTACAAATGGACATCACACCAGTTTAGAAGAATAGCAAATCTATCTTAACCAACAAGACCAAGAACTACAAAAATCCAACATACACTACTGTAAAAATAGTTACTTTGCAAGATGACCATCAATTTGCAAGAATAGCTGAAAAACATAGTTCTTCTTAGTCGGTAGCTCCATCCGGCTCAGTCAAAACCAGTTCTGTACTCTCTGGTGCAGTTTCCCGGCAGGAGGTGGAGACAGCATTGCCCAGAGCAGGGCAATCGGGTGTAAAGGAAATCTCCTCCCCCTGCTCTAAATGCAGTCCAGTCCTGACTCACTCTGCAAAGGCAGGACAAACTAACCCCCCACAGCCCCAAGTGGCTGACTGAACAGAATGCACACCCCCAGCCCATGTCACTCCAAAGCCAGACCGTCAATACACAACCCTATCAGAGGCACACTGGATGGGTAAGCAAGACAATACGTATTTTCTAAAAGTGGTATTTTCAAACCCAGAATGTAAAAATCATCCTTATTAAGATGCATCTTTAGATTCTGACTTCAAGCATACTAAACTAACTTTTCCCATCTTGTTCTCATGGGCAGTTATACTTCTAAGATGTTATAAGTAAACTCCCCGATTCTATCTTATGGGACAGATAACCTTTCAAAAGTGAAAAATGAAATACACTGTATTTCACAATCGGGACATATCACGCACCTCAGTACATGTCCTACCTTTCACATACACTGCACCCTTCCCATGAGGCTACCTTGGGCCTACTTTAGGGGTGTCTTACATGTACGAAAAGGGAAGGTTAGGACCTGGCAAGTGAGTGCACTTGCCAGGTCGACATGTCAGTGCCAGACTGCACACAGACACTGCAATGGCCGGCCTGAGACCATTATGCAAGGCTGCTTGTGTGGGTGGCACAATCAGTGCTGCAGGCCCACGAGCAAGTAAAGAACAAGATGATGCAGAGGAATAAATAACGCACAAGTTCCTGTGGGAACAACACAAATTAGTTCCTACACATGGGTACTCAGGCCTTCATTACTATTTATACTTATTTCTGCAATCACATACCCACTCCAATTCAGATTGAGCAATTCTTTGTTTTTTCAACACAAAGATAACGCAATCATGTAAACAGAATATATATCAATCCATACATTCACAATCCCTTCCTACCCATGGTTTCTAAAAAACGGTTGCTAAACACAATTTTTTTTACACAATCTGAATAAGAGGTAGTCTAATACACACTGGAGGGGGAAGATCAACCATCCTTTAGACTGTATGAAGTGTGTATCCAAACTCCTTGTGTCAGGAGGCCAAAAATGCCAATGGCAAAGGGATATGAATCAATGCCTCATGCTTTAAGCAATCATGGGCGGACGCAGAATGTAATTGGCACTCAAAAAAGACCAATGTTGACCCAATGTCGAAATGGGATGGTTGAAGAAAGCCAGTGGTTGTAAGATACATAGCTCACACTATGTATATCGTTAGCAACAGGCCTGTTTGACAGCTGTGCTGTCAAAACAATTGGCTAAAAAACACACAAGCAGATTAATAGTACCGCAACATGGCCATGTAAATAATACTTTAAGACATCTGTCAGCAGCAAACCTTGAAAAGCAACAGGTTGGTTTTAAAAAAGGAAGATATGAGCTGCTTTGCTACAGGATGCATGCAGTAAAAAAAAAAACAAGTGACAAAATATATGGAAGTAAAGCAGTCAAGTCCAAACTCAAGGTTCTGAACTTTAGAGAACATCATGCCATACAAACAACGTTGTGGGCAAGCTGTTGCTTGTTGTCATTAGCAAAATACATATTTGTTAATAGCACTCACTGCCCAGGATATAACACTAATGTATGGTTTCCCCCATCTCAAACGTTACACAGAGGCAATGAAAACCTCAAGCTTTTAAAAGCTATTTCACATCTAACACAATTATCCATCTTTTAAGCACATCCAGCTGCCATACGGCATCCTCTGGGAAGACTGCCACTGCATCACTTGATCAAGGAATACTTGCAGATACCAGTATGTACTTGATGTACACTATTGCACTCATGGAAAGAAAAATAGAAGGCAGGGACAGTGTACACTGAACAAATGGATTAACAACCTTTGGCAAGAATAATATAGTACTTACCTTTTGCACAAACCTATTTTGCCCAATGCTGTTTTGTAGGCTTGCAGAAGATTATGAGGAGTATAGGAGGTTAGGGGGATGAGAAGGAGACTGCATCACAAAGCATGGGGAGGATTTCAGGTGGGGGACAAATGATGGAGACTGCACCATGACTCGCAAGGGATGGGGAAATGCAGGGGGAGAACCACATGAGTGGTTTTCAAGTCGCTCTGTATTGTGTTCAACGCACTGCATGGAATGGGGTCTACCTACTTGAAGAATAAATTCAAGTGGTACAAGCCATCAAGAACCCTAAGGTCCTCCACTGCATACAACTTCTCGATTCCCAAATGCAAGCGCACCTCGTGGCGAGGAATGAGTTTCAACATCAGTGCTTCAAATTCCTGGAATACCATATACTTAAAAACAATAAAAAAAATCTTTAGGTTTTTAGGAGAGCCTTAAAAACCTGGCTTTTTAACTATATTTAAAAAGTGTTCTGTTGATGCCGATACAGTAAACAGATCTGTAAACGAGCTTGCGCTTTATAAAATAAATTGTGTTTAAAGCAACAAGGGTACCCAAACGAGTCAGCACAGGACCTTGGGAAGCATACTTATTGAAAACAGTGGTCCTATGCAAAAGGAAATACAAGAACAATAAATATAGACACAATGGCTCCTATATTGGTAAGACTTGTCCAGCCGGACAGAGGTCTCAATGTATTTGCGTCAGGAAAAATGGACAAAGAATTTCCTTCGACAATTCAGCTCTGTGGGGCACAAGCATGTACCCTACTTAAGCACAAACAAATTAGTACATTAGGAAAACAGTGAACACAAACAGGGCTTTTAGGCAAAAGCTTCAAGGTTCTGTAGTAGCAATTTTAGACCAGATAATCAGGAATGAACCTTTACATATACAAGTCACATGGTATATTTTATGTATAAGGTACATATAAAGTCGACGGCGTTTCGATCACACTACTTAATCATGGAGATCATCATCAGGACATCAATTAATGCCTAAATGGTACAAGCCTCTAATGCCTGGGAAAGAAATGGGGAAAAAAAAAAGAAAGAAAGCATAGATGGGATGAATTGGGGTTCAAAATTACGAAATGAAACTTACAAGGTGGTGATTGGTGAAGAGAAGTGGTGATGTGCGAAGACAACATAACGGTGTGAATGTGTCTACATGAAACATGAATATGGAGCAGAGACGCCCTCCATTCATTGAGTCAGGGCTGATAGTGCTGGAATAGAGGCACGAAGGTGTATAGATGAGGATGGACCATGAATTTGGAGCAGAGACGCCCTCCATTCATTGTGAAAGGGCCATGTGGGAAAGGATGCACGAGGAATATAGGTGGTTAATCAAGGCTTGGAGGCCACGGACCTCCCGTTATAAAGGGTAGTCCACTTGAGAGATTAACAAATGGCAATTGTCTCTGCCAGTGATAACGGTAAAATACAGTTGTTAAACATGTAATATGATAACAGAAATCAAGGAGGACCGAAAGAGTGGATATTAACGGGCGAGATATGGTGAGAGTCGGCAAAAGAAGTGAAAATCGGCGCAAATGGATGACCGTAGTGAAGTGAGGGGAGCAAGGGGGGTAAATATAGAATTCAAAAACCGATGTGGCGAGGAGCCTGTATTATGGGTGGCGTGCGAGAACGGGCTGTTAAAAAGTGAAAACGGTGCGGTGAAAGCCAGCGTGTAAGGCCAAAAGAGCATACCTAGGAATTGCTAGGATGAAGGGAGCGATTAAGGAGTATAGGCGGCATCCCTAAAGATGAAAAGACCAGAATGAGTATCCTGGTCGGGGGGCGCTGGTTCAGGGAAAAGGTTGGATCAAGAATCGGGAGCCGGGGGGAGCATCAAATGGCAATTTTTGATCGCGTAGGTGGAGGAGAAGCCTAAGAGGGAAGGGATAATTAGAGCTGGATTGGCGGCATACTTGTTACGACGAGGTAAAGGGAAAGGACAGTGGGCTTACCGGTTCAGTCGGTTTTCAGTCCTACAAGGCAATGCGATGGCTTGCCGATGGCTGTAGGGCTCATATAAAAGTGAAAGGGGGAATCTGATTGGTGGTAGGAAGGACATGGAAATAAAAGAGCTATCTACGCAGGGATTGCGGCGGCCATATTGAGAGGGGAATGGGTCTATGGTGGGTGGTGGCGGGCATGGAAATAGATGAGGGCTGGCTAAACAAGGAGTGCGGCGGCCATATTAGGAAGGGGACATCTAGTATTAGAGAAGTGGTAGTAAAGTCGATCATGGCAGACTACTACAGAGGCTTGCAGCGATTGGGCTTCAGGATCAGGCCCTCGGCTGGCTACATTCTTATCTGTCAAACAGATCGCAGAGGGTGGCACTGGGGGCATGTTCCTCAAAATCCAGGAGCCTGACATGTGGCTTTCCGCAGGGGTCGGCACTAAGCCCTTTATTATTCAATATTTATCTGGCTCCGCCAATTGGGGGGTCACTGCAATATCTTATGCAGACGACACCCAGTTGGTTTCCCCCTACTCTGAAGTGTCAGAGGCAGCCTTTGCCAGCTTCAAGGGCTGCCTCGGCGACGTGGCAGCCTGGATGAACACGAATAAATTAAAGTTGAATCAGAATAAAACGGAGGTGATCTTTTTCGGGAAGGGTACACCTCCTGCGGCAGATCTATGGTGGCCCTAGGTGATGGGGCCTGCACCTCTACCTAGCCTTTCAGCAAAAAACCTAGGGGTTAAATGGGACGACAGTCTAGCCTTTTCCTCGCATATTCAGCAGGTGACGGGGTGCTGTCTCAGCAAACTGAAGAACCTGCGGAAAATTCTTGCGCTCTTGCCTGAGCAGTGCAGGAAAAAGGTGATCCATGCCACAATCACATCTAGGCTGGATTATGCAAATGGCCTATACCTAGGTCTCCCGAAATACTTGATCCAGCGTTTGCAAATTGTGCAGAACGCGGCGGCTAGGCTGCTAAAGCGCATACCGTTCAAAGACCATGTGACCCCCTCATCTCAGTTCATTGCACTGGCTGCCGGTATCCAGTAGAATAAAATTCAAGGCTCTTACGCTGGCATTTCGAGCTCTGCACGGAATCTGTCCATCCTATTTAAGATCGCGGCTGCCCAGATACTCTCAGGCCTGCTCTCTCCGCTCGAATGGCCGGGTTCTGCTGCTAGAACCACGAGTGAGAAGGGCTCGAATAGGAGGACGTACGTTTTCGGCTAATACGGCTCGGTTATGGAACTCTCTGCCCCCGAGCCTTCAGAGCGCTCCCTCGGAATCCAGCTTTAGAAAGCAGTTGAAGACCTGGCTCTACACACAAGGAAACTAGATATTCCTCTCTTCCAGGGCTCGTAGTCCTGCACTGCTCTTACAGCGCCGGGACACCTCCTAGCTGAGGTAGCTGTTCGCGCTATACAAAAGTCTGTATTATTATAGGTGATAGAAGTGAATAGGGAGTGAGAAAATAAACACATTGGAATAAAATCCACGAACATGGTACATTATAAAAGATTTCAGATGACATGTCAATTAAGAACAATTACTGATGAATAGATGGCCATCTGTTGTATCAGGTTAGTCCAGTCCTCCTGGAGATTCAGTCCGGAGGTTAGACTGTCTGTCTTGAGGATCCACTTCAGCTCCTCTTTATTTAGTAACTTAGAGAGGTCTCCGCCTCTTGGTGGTAGTGCCACCTGGTTTATCATTTTCACTGTGTCCTTCATCAATGAAATGTTCGACCAACGGAGCATTAGCCGTTCTGCATCGGATTCTACTTCGGTGTTGAGAGATCCGTAGCTTTATTTTCTGTTTAGTTTGTCCCACATGAATCCCACATAAATCATGTTGCAGGGACACAAGATGGCGGCGTAGACGAGATTGCAACTGTTACAATTTGTGAAAGTCTTTTATAAAATAAATTAACATAACATGAGGAGAAGAGCAACGGGGATGGGGGGTGGAGGAGAAGTTGCAAACAAGGAGAGAGCAAGAGTGCTGGGGTGTTTCCCGAGGTGGTGGGGGATGAAGAAAGCAACAAGGGTGACAAGTGTATAATTTGTGGATTGGTGTATAACATTTAATTTGAACATTCTTTCAGTACGTCCCTTTTTTTTGGCAGAGCTCGGAAAAACCTCCAGTACAATCAGACTTATGGCTGAGTACGTTTGAGAAACATGCTATGTTATGATAGCTTGAAGCACTTGTACACCAAAACGGTTTCATGGCGCTAATGTCATAGCGAGGCAGCAGCAGAGAGGTTGGCTTAGTCATCATATGCCTGGGAAAGCAGCCAGGTCTCAAGCGGTTTCCTGAACATGTGGAGGTATTGGAGTATGGAGAATGTTACTACTAAGACATAGGTAAGGTGCCATAGGGCTGAGAGAATTTACCATCTTTGGAAAATGCCAATAATATGGATGTGTATCACAATGCGATAAAAAGAAATGCAGGTAAGATATGGCGGGAAAATAAATGTGGTCATGGTACATTTTAAATTTTACTTCATAGCACAGAAGGAGTACGAAACCACTGATCAGTTTGTGATTGCTTTAAGGTGGTTGGCAGTAGCTTGTGATTTTGAACACATATCATATGATTAGGTGCTGAGGGATCAAATAGTTATGAAAACCAAATCTAAGAAAATACAAGAGAAGTTGTGGTCTGCTAGGGAAATATCTTTGAAGACAGCAGTCGATATAAGTATCAGACAAATGCATTCAAGCTGAAAGAAATTACAGCAGAGTGGAAGTAATAGTGCTGTATGTGCAGCTGGCCTAGGGATAGATATTAAAAAAATAAAGGGAAGACCTTAGAAACCAAAAGTAATGAAATAGGTTCAACTATGCGAATCGGTAAGACCTCGGCTAATGGAAGTCCCTTCTCCTACCTCGCTGCAAAGACCTGGATCTCCCTGCCTCTGCACCTCGGGCAATCACCATCACTGCCGCATTTCAGAAAGGACATAAAGACCTGGCTCTTCGACCGAACTGCAGATCCAACCCACCACCCCGACCCCACTCCGCGCCTTAAGACCCTCTCGGGTGAGTAGTCACACTTTCTAAGAATCCTATTGTCTGATAAGAAGTAAAGGATTATTATGCTTTAAGTGTGACACAAGTAGTCATTTAGCACATTCTAAATTATGCCCGGTGTTGATAAAGTATGCAGCACATCCAAAAAGAAAGGACCTCATTTTAGTAGGGTTTGTAAAAGCATAGTGAGAAAGTAAATCACTTCCTAGAAGATGTGAAGGATGAGCAAATGAATTTGCAGGGTGTGATGTTGAGTGTGCAGGATGAAAAAGAAATGAGGGTAAGAAAACCATGAAATTACCAAGCTGCATTATTAACATTGAAGGTATGTCAAACGAAAAATATGGCAGACTCATGTGCCTGGTATACTATCACGAATCAGAACATGTTTGAGAAATTAATGCCAGGTAGGGAGTTACAGGAGTCTGATGCTAGTCCAGTAGTTATTCGAGCCATAACATTTCAATGCCGGGATTTATTTTGGCAGATTTCGAATTTGGTACTTGAAAAGTATAATGGTAAAGTCTATGTGGTAAATAAAGGGGCCATGATATTGGGTTGGCCTCATAATGGAAAGGAGCATGACATCTGATCCTTTTGCTAATCAGTCTGTGTATGCTGTGCATATTAGAGCACAGGATGAAAAAAAGTGCTTAATATGCAAAGCTGGAAAATGAGTTTTCCAATGTTTTCAATAATCAATTTGGGAAAATGAAAGGGTTCAAACACAGGATTGTGTTAGGTTAAAACGTCGTACCAGTTACAGAAAAATTGAGGTATGTACCATTGAATTACAAAGATAAACTTAAGGAGATGTTGCAAGACTTAAGTTCCGAGTGTCTGTCACCAGTGATCATTTCTTTAAAATCTAGTAGAGATTTAAAACTGTGTTGATTTAGGAGCTTGAATAGCTGAATGGGTGGATACTTTTCCTCTTCCCAATTTGCAAGAATATATGTCATCAATTGGTGATGCGAGTACCTTTTTAACTATAGACCTTGCAAGTGCTT
Source organism: Lissotriton helveticus (assembly GCF_964261635.1). Lineage (NCBI taxonomy): Eukaryota > Metazoa > Chordata > Amphibia > Caudata > Salamandridae > Lissotriton > Lissotriton helveticus. Next base: position 56,706,798 of record NC_136067.1, read on the forward strand.
ACTACCAAATTGAGTTGGAGGAGGAGGAGGATTTCAAGCACTGCACATCCTTCATAAACCCTGAAGGAATGTTTACAATAGGATGCCTTTTGGCCTTGCGAGAGCATCTGCTGTTTTCCAAAGAGAAATGGCCAAGATCTTATTGGGAATAAAAAGGTGCTAAGCTATTCCAGGATGATATTTTAGGGAAGTAACATGATAAAGCTTTGAAGCAGGTCCTGATTGCACTTGGGGAGAATGGACTGACAGTAGAAAGGAAAAGAAATTTGAGGAAAACGGCAAGTGGAATATTTAGGCCAAGTGATATCTAAAGTTGGCCACATTGAGGCAATTGTAAAAGCACCAGAACAGGAAAATAAGGAATAAATGCTGTCATTTTTTAGGCGGACAGTTTAATTCACAGTTTAACGAGAACAATGCTTCCAAGGTAGAACAATCAAGAATATTGTTAAAGAAGAAAATAAAATGTTGCTGGTCTGAAGAGCAAACACTTTCTTTAATGAGATTAAGAAGGAAATATCTCGGGCACCATGTTAAAGATCATTTGTTACGGGAGTGAATGTATAATATCCGTTGATGCTTGTGGGTATGAAGTTGGTGCAGTTTTAGCCCAGAAACAGAATCGTGCAGAATGGAGCATAGCATATACCTCATGCACGTTATCGCAAACAGAGCAATTACTCCGGTACGGACAAAGAGCTTCTCGCAGATGGGTGGGCAGAAGATCAATTCAGACTGTACGTGTGGGGAAATTTTTTTAGAATATTCACTTACTAAACGCTTAGTCAATATCTTGAAACCAGGTGGGGGTAAGAATCCAAACCGCAGTCTGAGATTAGCATCTACACTATAAATCTTTCGTTATGAAATTGAATAGGTCTCAAGCAAAAACAATAGTATTGCAGCTGGATTATCAAGATTACCTTGTGATTGAATGGATGAATGTGCAGATAGTGGAAGTGAATGTGAAGTGGCTTTTACCTCTGAAGATGCTGTGATGTGTGGGGTAAAGAAAAATGGAGATGGGCAAGAACTGTCAGACACGGTTTGGATGCAAGAAATGGAAAAGGCTGCAACTTTGAAAACTGTTAAGTAGTACATTTCAAAAGGTCGGCCAAAAGAAGGGTAAATACGGGGGGGTGTAGTGCATTCTGAAAGGTTAAGGATGAACTTTCAAAAGTGTGAGGAGACTGTGTTGAGGGGATAGATTGCAAAATGCGGCTGCCAGGCTCATACTTGGGATCCCAAAATGTGTCCCAGGAGCTAGCTAAACTCCATTGGCTCCCAATGCGAAAGAGGATTCTATTCAAAGCATTATGCCTAGTATTTAAGACCTTACAAGGCAAGGGGCCCTCATTCTTTCGGCAGTACTTTCATTGGTATTTTCCGACTAGAAATCTCAGATCAGCAGACCTGGGGTTGATCGTTGTGCCCCCTATTAGGAGAGTGCGCTGGGGAGGCAGAAGCTTTGTACTGGGCGCAACCAAAGCCTGGAACGCTTTGCCCCATGCCCTCAGAAAAATGACGGACTTAATGGCCTTTAGAAGAGCATTAAAGACATGGCTGTTTACCAACTGATTCCCGACCCGCCTCTATCTCAGGAGTGATACTTAGCTCCAGGACACCTACGGGTAACAGAGCGCTGTACAAATGTCAAAAATAAATAAATATACAATTGTACCACTGTGTAGATTAAGTGAGTATAGTATTGAAACTGGACACGTGATTGTGGACAAATGTCTAGTACTAGACGGAAGATTAAGGAGAATTTTTGATGGCCAAGGATGGACGCTATGGTAGACCGTTGAATAGGAAATTGTGAGGCTTGTAGTGAGAGTGTTGAAGCTGCCCTAAGCAGGGTAGAGTTATCAGATGGAACGTGGCATAGGCTTACTATAGATTTCATCAGACCTTTTGCGACTTTATCGTCTAAAAATAAATTATGCTATTGTATTAATTGATTACTACTCCAAATGACCAGAGGTACAAATGGTGAGGAATGTGACCACGGATGTGGTCATAGAGTTTCCAAAGGATGTATTCTCATTTGAAGGTATTTCTGAAGTATTAGTATCGGACAACAGGGTGCAGTTAATTTCTGAAAAAACTAAATGGTTTTAAAAGAAGAGTGGACTAAAACATAAGAGGATGCCACTTTACCACCTAATGGTGAAGTGAAACATTTTAAAAGAGTCATAAAAGAAGCCAGTCAGCTTTACAATCTGGTTTACCATGTAGGAAACCCCTTCACAAAATTTTGTCTTACAGGAGATACTCCACATTCTGCAACGAGCAAGATGCCTTTCGACGTAATAAACCGTATATGAAGTTGGTTCCAAGAGGGTTGACGAATAAGAAGTTGTTTGGAACACATGTAGATCAAGAATCGAGAGAGAGCAAAATTGTTGCAGGAACAAACGAACGTTGACAGAACTTCCAAAAGAAATGGACTGTTGCAAGTGTGGAACAGTTGTACGTGTAAAGAAACCAAGGATGGTTGAAAAAGGGGAAGCATGGGGGTCAGATCCTGCTAAAGTGATTAAGGTGTTGGGTAGTGCTATTAAACTTGAGGATGAGAAAGTGTGGAATTTATGTCATGTAAGGTTATGTTGTGAGAAGAAAGGTAATTGTGAGTTTGATCGTGAAGTAAGTAGAGGAAGTGGTTACATGATGGTGATGATAGTGATAGTAGTGTAACAGTGAATGAGGATGATGTAAAGAACGATGCAGGTAAAAAAAAGTGGTGTGTGGCATAGTGCTAGGGAAAAGAAAACCACCTGAACATTTCAGAGGTTATGTATTAGGGTGATCCGTTCTAGGATTTGGGTGATATTGATAATCCGCTTAGAAACTGGTCTGTTCTAGGATTATGGCTATTGTTAATTCTCTTGAAGTATCAGCTGCTTTTATATTATTTATTTTGCCTATTATATTGGGGGAAGATGTGTGGGACATTGGTAGCAGAATTTTGGGATGGAAAGTAGAAGGGGGGGCGGAATCATTATGTGAGTTGTCAGAAGGGATGGCCAGCTGGACTGAAGGCGGACTTACCTGGGGTCATGCTAGCACCACTCTTTATGTGAAGATCTTCTTGAATAAACATCCTGACTCTACCTACCTGAGCAGACACTTACTTTACAACAAAGGAGTAGGGGTTTTCAGGTTGGAGGCATAAGGAATAGAGAAATCGAGTGAGGGGGTTTTCATGGGGAGAAACATGAGGGAGGGGTAGCAGAACATGGGGAAGTACACCAGAAAGTGAGCACTCTGGGCAGGGCAGGGAGTACTGGGGGAAGGGGGGACACAAAAGAAAGAAAGCACTCGCATTCTCAAGCTTAACAAACATTTTTTTTAAAGAAGTCTTCTAAAATGGACTGTGGTGGAAAGATACAAATCAGCCAAGCAAAAGGATGGTAAAGAGGGTATGATCCAGCTGCAGGACAAACACAAGATAGACAAGGAAAGCCAATCGATAAGAAGTAAGCAACTAAGAGTGACAATAAAGCTACCCAATGGTATGCAATGGGAGGGCTGTAAAACCACTGTAAGCTCTTGGTAACCCACTCTAGGTCTTTTGCAGCCAGACAGATTGTGCTGTCTTGTAGGTGATACCTAACCATGCTGAAAGATTATCACAACCCATTTTGATGGCAGTGACAGTTTCGGCATTTGAAAACACAGTGTGGTTGTGGGCAATGAAACATAGCTACACATGGCAAGAGCTTCAACAAGGATGATGAGGAAGTAAAAATAAATAAAAGTAGTGCATCAATCACAGCGCAATGAGCTGAAGGACTGCAGGCAAGCTGAAACAATCGGTACTTGGTCCATACTCCAGGCGACAGAAGAGAAGTATAGCCAGCAAGTGCTAGCCAATTAAAAGGTATCCAATAAGAGTGACAATTAATCCAACGAATGTTAAAAATAGGTGGGCTGCAAGTCCCTTGTTGTATACAGTAGGTTCCGCAAGTGAGACCCTGCTCGACAAGGGGGAAACAGTGGCCCTCATCCTCCTGGACCTCTCCGCTGCGTTCGACACGGTCTGCCACCGCACCCTAGTCCAGCGGCCTCAGCAACATCGGTATCCAAGAGAAGGCACTGGAGTGGATCATCTCGATCCTCGCCGGAAGAACACAAAGAGTCCGCCTCCCCCCGTTTCGCTCCGAGGCCACCGAAGTCATCTGCGGCGTCCCGCAAGGATCTTCACTCAGCCCCACCCTCTTCAACATCTACATGAAACCTCTCGCAGCCATCGCACGCCAGCACAACCTCAACATCATCTCTTACGCCGACGACACCCAGCTGATCCTCTCCCTCACCAGAGACCCCGACACCGCCAGAACCTGCCTACACGAAGGGATGAAAGACGTCGCCGAGTGGATGAAGGACAGCCGCCTGAAACTGAACTCGGACAAGACGGAAGTCCTCATCCTGGGACCTTCGCCCTCCGCCTGGGACGACTCTTGGTGGCCCCCAGCCCTGGGCACCGCACCCAAGCCAACCGACCACGCACGCAACCTGGGCTTCATCCTGGACCCCTCCCTCTCGATGACCAGACAAGTCAACGCCGTCTCCTCATCGTGCTTCAACACCCTGCGTATGCTTCGCAAGATCTTCCGCTGGATCCCGACCGAGACCAGGAAGACTGTCACCCAGGCACTCGTCACCAGCCGACTGGACTATGGAAACGCCCTCTACGCCGGAACCACAGCCAAGCTACAGAAAAGACTCCAGCGCATCCAGAACGCCTCCGCCCGACTCATCCTGGATGTCCCCCGACGCAGCCACATCTCCAGCCACCTGAGGAACATGCACTGGATCCCCGTCGACAAGAGGATCACGTTCCGGCTCCTCACCCACGCACACAAGTCTCTCCACGACCTGGGCCCCAAGTACCTCAACGACCGCCTGACCTTCTACACGCCCACCCGCCAGCTACGGTTCACCAGCCTCGCCCTCGCAGCCGTACCACGCATCCGAAGAGCCACCGCCGGAGGAAGATCCTTCTCTTACCTGGCTGCCAAGACTTGGAACTCCCTCCCCATCCACCTTCGGCTGACCCAGGACCATCTCGCCTTCAGGGAACAACTCAAGACCTGGCTGTTCGAGCAGTAGCATACCCCTCCCCCCCAAGCGCCTTGAGACCCTCCCGGGTGAGTAGTGCGCTATACAAATGGCATGATTGATTGATTGATTGATTGCAGCGCATGCTCTGTAGCAGGAGAGACCTAAAAAGATGGAGAAAGATATGCAAGGCTGCTATTTAGCAGTTCCCCTTTGTATATAGTTATATTTAAACATTGGGATTTGTGCATTTGAATGTATTCAACAGCTCTAAACCAAGACCCTTTCAGTCTTGAAAGCAATGTAGGGTGAATTATAAACAAGGGAACACTAAAATCACTAAACCACTAGCACTGTTAACAAAGTGAAATGCACAGAAAGCACTTCAAATCCTGGTCACGTGTAGTAAGTGCTATATAAATCCAGTTTCAATACTGCCAAATACCTTCAAAGCCTGTGCAGCACCATGAAAATAATGCTGCGTACACATACACATGATTTTAGAATAACAATGACAAAGCAAGGTTAAATACAAAAAGTTTACAACTCATAAACCCGCCATAAAACTATTTTTATACTCAAGCTTTAAGACGAGTTACGTTGAGGCACTTAAGATAGACAGGTGAGGACTGTTTACACTCAATGCTTGAGTAAACAGACTGTAACATGGAGTAGGCACTGAGCTATGGAATCAAAATATGAACGAGGTAAAGGGGTGGTGTAAGAACCAAATATACCATTAGAGATTAAACTCTGAACGAGGGCACATATTCAACAGGGAAAACAAGACATGGAAGTGTTTTTTTCAGTGGGAGGAAGCATGAGAGGCAATGGGCAACACAGTATATGGGGTCATGTACGCAAGCGAGAGAGCAACACATACTGGGGTGCAAAGTTTTGGGGGTGGGCAGGCGGAGAGAGTAAAGCAACTGAGAAAACATTGAGCAATGACGGTTGGGGGGGGATGAATGAGGGAGAAAGCAACACAGAATGGGGGAGTAGGCAAAGCACGTAAGGGAAAGAGCAACACAGAAGATGGTGTAGGGGTCTGGAGCAATGGGGAGACGTAAAAACAAGGCGGGGAGACGTAAAAACAAGGCAGAGAGCCGGAAAACACATACACTCTCATGGGAATAGAAAAGAATAAAAGGAGTTCCCCAAAAGTCAGCAGTGTAAGTCCACAATTGAGCCAGGTGGAAAGCTGGTAAAGAGAATATGCTTCAGGGGAGAGAAACATAAGATGGGCCAATAAAAGCCACTAAATAAGAAGCAAGTAAGAAAGAGTGGCAATACAACCAACGGAAAGCAATGGGCGGGTTGTAATCCCAGTGTAAATTACTAGCAAGCCCACAACAGGTCTATGGCTAGAAGTTGGATTTTTAAGTGTGACGGGGGTGGGGGGCCTCGTATTTCTTAGACCTCTATATGTGGAAAATCTTAGAAAACATCCACTTGGGGCAAATATAAACAATCTAAGACCAGGCATGTATTAAAGTAGACAATGAATGTGTGGAAAAAAGGTCAATCTACAATTTTATGGAATGTAACCCCTTAAACTCACTACCTACAAAGCAAAATCAACTACATCACACTGATTATCTCAAAACAGGATCAAACGTCCGTAGAATAACCTCATGAAAGGTCCATCGCTGACCGAGTTACATTTTACGTGATAGTCTTAAGAATAAGGCGCAATTCTATTTCTTAAAATAACGGAACAAGTCGGTGTTCCTGCACGAAAATGTGCCTACTGAGAGAGATCCTGCCTTGTAGGTATTTTGGGATAAAAAAAAAAAATCATTGGAGAAGGTTACTGTCACTTAAATGCTACTTTAAAGTCAAAATCCACTTTTTTTTTTATGGATAACGCACTTAGTTCCTGAATATTTTAAGTACTGGAGCGTTAAGCTCCCAAACTATGAATTGTGACCAACTACACATCTCCAAGTCAATACAACTTAACAAAAATTAAATTTCCCACCCACTACAACAGCTTCTTAAAATGCAGGAAATGCTCTTGAAATAATTGGGAACTCTCGCAGTATTTGCGGTCTATCAAAAGATGAAGTATAACATTCTTTAATAATGTCTGGAAAAGTAATCCAGTGAGCTTTTTTTGGGGTGAATGCCCCAGAGGCTTAGCGCAGTGCATTGGTCATGTGCACAAGTCTCTCAAATAGGACTGTTCGGAAAACAACTCTCACCAGCTACAGTAAAATATCTCATATTGTCAGTAGTGACCAGGTGGCTGGGTGTTAACGTTTGCCAGAACCTGTGGACTTCTCAAGCAAAACAGCCACACACGCAAAGCCTGGTCTTTTAAGACAAACGCTGAAGTGTATAGTACTCACGAATGAGCTAGTAACTGTCATGCCAGGATGGTTGAACCATATCATGTACAAGGAAAAAAAATAAGTAAATTATTGGTTTTAGTTCCATTCAACTTAAAAACAGTGGCCTATGCCGATGACATGGATATTCTCCCAAAAAAGCAGACACAGCCATCCCTTCCGTAGTTGGAATTAAACAATGCTTTTCTGAAATTTTAAATTATAGTTTGAACAGACACAACTGAAGTCCTTCTGAAAGCACACTGCCTCTCAACAAGCACTGGGTCGTCAGGTCTACAATGGCACCCCAAATTCATTAAATACCTCGGAGTGCGGTTTTCTAATGATATTACGGCCTCAATAAGATACAATTAAACGAAAACCCTAGACAATATTAAAAACGTGGTCTCCCAAACACATATTGTGGTATGGTTGAATGGAATCATTAACAAGCATTTGCAATGCAATAGGTCTCGCATTGAAGCGAGTTTGAGCTATTGACATTGCAAATAACAATGCCTTTTATGTTTGTTATCTCTTTAAAAACATAAATAAAAGACATTGTTATTTACAATGCCAATAGCTTAAACTCGCGTCAATGCGAGACCTATTGCATTGCAATTGCTTGTTTAAAGGGGGTCTCGAAACAGGCCTCCATCGGCTCTGTTTTGAGCCCTGGCACAGGTAGTCTGATTTTTTCCGGACTGCAGTGGCAGCATGCACATCATGTGCACGTACGGACACGGATCACTTCTCACTAGTGAAGAAGTTACGGCATGACGTCATGCCAGGTGAGCGTTGTAGGGAATGGGAAATCCTTTTTAAAAAGTCATTTTTTCTATGGATTTTCCCTTCTCTTTTTGAAACTCGGGAACAGCAACATTGTCGTGGTGTCACCAGGGCTTCAAGTGGAAGCTTTTTCAATAATATCTACAAGCCACAGTTGCTGCTTATTTATCTTATGCAACTAACAACCACTGACAAAGCCAATAGTTCTGACTTGTTTCAGGTATGATCTTACTTGTATCATATCTGGATGCAATGACAGAAACAGCAAAATACAAGTCGGACGGCACACCATGCTAAGCACAATTTTTACCGTAGCTGTTTTAACCATGCCCTTAATTACATGGACACGCCCCTTTGAGAGATCCTCCACTTTTTGTCCCACTTAAAGCCCTGTATAGACCCCTACCGTTTTTCACAGGGACCCAGGGATCAACATATTTCGTGTGCTCCATTTCTATGAGGTAGGTACCCACATGCATAATTCGGTCTGTCCTCAAACTCCCCACAAGATGTCATGAATGTTACCAGTGACGTTGCAGCGCCATCTTCAGAGTACATCACCGAACTTCATACATCTCACCCAGAGCCTCCCGTGTAGACCCAGTAACTACTGACAGCCATCTTACACTCGGGTATTCTGATAGGGTGCCAAAAAACCAGCTGCAACTCGAGGCGCTTCATGACCTTGTGAAGGGTTTGGAGCACCATGTAAACGCTACAATCTAACGGCAGGAGCGCCGCAGCCAGGTAAGGCTTAATTGTATTGTATTTGCATTTATATAGCGCTTACTACCCCTGACGAGGCGTCGAAGCGCTTTTTCGGTGAGTAGCACGCTACTCCGGGACCCATAGAGGATTAGTGTGGAATTAGTATAGTGAAACATGCAAGTACATTTTAAGTGGTGGATAGGTTAGTCCGTTATTTGGATTTAGAATGATAGCAGAAGGATAGAGGAGGACAAAGGTTTGTATTTATATAGCGCTTGTTGACGCACGCTATTCAGGAAGCCTACAAAGGATTAGTGGTGAATTAATATGGTGAAATATGAAGTAATTTCAGTGGTGGATATTAGTCAGTTACTTCGAGTGAGAGGTTAACGGAGGGATAAAAGGGGAAGAGAGATTTGCATTCATATTGCACTGGTTATCCCTGATGGGTGTTGAATCGCTTTTCTGGCGAGTAGCACGCCACTCCGGAACACAAAGTATTACTGTTGAAAATTATTATAGTAAAAAATATGAAGTAATTTGAGTAGTGGATATGTTATTCAGTTATTTGGGTAGTATATTAGTTTGTTCCTTTGTGTGGTTTGAAAGGTGGGTATATGTTTGTATTTTGTGATGGTAAGTATTATGAGGTGTTGTGCTTTGAAGATCTTGTGCTGGTGTGTGTGATATGTTTTGATTTTGAGGAGTAGTGAAAAAGGGTTCTGATGTATATGTTTAATGCAATGGATTTGGTTGTGTAGTATTGTTTGTGAGAGGAGGATGTGACGTAGAGGGGGTGGTGATGTGTTTATGAGTAGGGTGTATGTTGTGTGTAGGAGGGAATGAAGTAGAGGTGAGCGTGTTTATCTTAGACCGGTTTGTAGCAAGAATTAGAAAGTGTGGTGTGTGCAGTGTGTGTGTGTTGTGCGTTAGTGTTATGGTAGAAGGGAGAGGAGGGTGTTCGTTGGACAACTGATGGAAGGATGATTATACATTTTTTAGTGATAAAAGGTGGTCTGTTAGGTGTAATTACAGAAGGGAGTGTGTGTCTGAATGGGATGTAGTTATGTATGGTGTTGATTGGCGTTGTGTTAGTGATGAGAGTATTGGTTAGTGGTATAGGATAGAGTTGTGTACTGTTTGTAGGTGATGGTGGATATGTGTGGTAGTTGGGATAGTAGGGTGTGTAGATGTGGTTTGGTTGGGTTTATAGTGCAGGCTGGTACATTAATCTGTGCATAGTGTTGTGCGTGGTGTACATTTGGTGTGAGTGTGTTGCTCCGTTTGTGGATGTGGATGGTGTAGGCTGGGTATTGCTAAATGAGAAGGGCAGCATTTCTTGCCCTAGTCCCGACCAGTCTCAAACAGGAAACTGCCCTTGTCCTCTCTTACAGGAAACTGCCCTTGTCCTCTCTGGCCTCGCCTCGACGCCCTAAGCCTGGCCTTTTTTCTAGCCCTAGTAATCAGGTGACCCCTTCAGCCAATGGGAACCCTAACACTATCCAATCACAACACTAGCCCTAAAATCTAGAACCAATAGGAGACCAGGACCTTACAGACAATCTTAGCCTAGTCCAAGCACCCAATCAGTTAAAAAAAACCTGATCTCTACGTCCAATAAAGGCCCTAGCCCTACCAGTAGTCCCAAAACAAGTCCAGGCAACCAATGGCACAGGTAGCCCTAGTCCCTACTTCCAATAGAAAGCCTAACCCTCCTCTAAGTCCCACACCTAGTCCACCAACCAATAACACCAGAAGCCCTAATCGCTACTTCCAATTAAAGGTCTAACCCTAGCCCTAGTCCCACCCTACTCCCAACAACCAATAACATAGGAATCCCTACTTCCAATAGAAATCCTAACCCTAGCCCTAGTCCCAATCCTACAATGATTGAATCACAGACCCAGAAACCAATGAGAACCCTCAAATACCCAACCAATGAGGACATTAACCCTAATCCAATAGAAACACCAGATACAACCATCAATCAGTGTAGACATGTACCAACCACTAGCAGACCATATAAAGTCCCAGCGACCTCAGACAAGGTTTGCTGGCCAGGGAGTTGGAAGCTGCTTCTCCTGTTCAGAATCTCCTAGGAGACAGACAGGCTCAATCCACACTTTGGACTTCAGCAGGAAAGGGCCTCACTAGCTTGAAATCTATCAATACTGTTTGAATACAACTTTACTCCCCTGCTGGCCAAAAAACGAAGTGCACAGGCCCTAGTAAAACACAGTTTAAACAGCTCACAGAAGCACCCTCGGATGTAGAAAAATCCCTGTTGCTGGGGCGGAGGGGGGGGGGGGGTGCAGGGGGGCTGGTTTCACTGGCTTGTGAACACGAAATGGTGGCTGGGAGTGCACTGTTTTAACATACAGGTCTTAGCACAGAGCAAAGGAGAAATTTGGAGGGAAAACACCAAGGAACGAGAGGGACAAACTACAGAGGTTGGACTGCAAATTCCACAATTCAACACACTAAATGGAGGCAATCATGGGCAGGGAAAACCACAAATTGAAAACACAGCACAGGTGATAAAATATGCAATTACAGGCGGGCTAAAACTACAATATTTAAATGCAATTACAGGCGGGCTAAAACTACAATATTTAAATGAAGGCTAAACTGTTTTTGTAAAGGTTGAGTGGTAAATGTTAATTTAGGGTCAGATGTAGCGCTCTTGATGACGTTGATTCAGCTAAACGGAACTATGAATTTGGCTTGGTACAACGTACTGCCCTTTCAGATGAAATATCATCCGATGAAACGGTCACAATGAGATGGGTCTTGGCCTTGTACACCAGTGACCGCTGTTGACACGCAGGGGTCAAGCAGGCAGCGGTGGCAGGCGAGGTCATGTGGACACAGAAAGGGGGTCACGGACAGAACGGCGCCCCCGTGCCACCCATCCAGGGTGGAAAGAGCTGGGCTTCCCGCACTGCTAATCGCCCGCTTTTTATTCTTCATATAAAATGATCATGGATACCATACAGCACCTTAATTTCACACCATTTTATTCTGCACTAGGACCGAGAAAGTTTCTAAAAATAAAACAAGCATCCCCAGGGGTAGAAGGAAGGATAGATTGGGAGCCTGAGAGTGTTTTTTCTTCTCACTCAGACCGGAGGACAGTGACAGAGGGCCCGTGGGATGCAGCGAGGTCTAATCGCAGGACTCGGATTGCACCCATATTGCGGAATGAAGAAGAGTGATGAATGTGGCAAGCCATCGGATTGAAAAACAAGCACGAGACGCACAGGGAAAGTTCTTACCTACTGAGAACATCCTGAGCTGGGCGTGCGAATGAAGAAAGCGAAAGTGTCAATGCTTGCGACGACGTCAGTTGCGTGGGGCATGGAGCGCGGGCCAGAAGAGTCCAGGGCTCCCGTGAGCTGAGGGAGCACCGTGTGTTGGAGAACCGAGGTGGGAGCCCACCCCGCAGAGAGAAGTCCAGAAGGAGCCCACCCTGCCTTCGTGAATGCCGCATGGTGCGGCCGAAGCAAGATTTCAGGCGGGGCTCCTGTGAGCAAAACGGAGCCCTGCCTGTTGCTGCGCCACAAGAGCCAGTGAGTGGGGTTGGGCAGGAGGCATGCTGGGCGCCGCCCCTGGACAAGAGATGTGCACGCATATGGTGCATGCAGGAGTTTTGATAAAGACGCGAGCCTATGTGTGCACATCTCCTATCTGTTAAGCTTCAGCACAGACAGTCGATGTGCACGCATACGGCTTGCGGCGTTATTACAACTCTTGCTCGCACCATATGCGTACACAGCTCCTGTCCAGGACTTGCCTTACACGTGCACAGGTCCTGTCCCGATTTGGAGCCAAGTCAGCAACAATAGGTCTCGCCGATAGCGCCGCATCGCTAGGCAAGACCTAAAAATGAAGATTACGCCTTTGAATAACTTCATTTCCAATATGCTCCCTGTAGTCTATCAAACTATTTATTTACTTCTATAGACAAAGTTACTTCATCATTCCTGTAGATCAATCAAAAGGTCAGAGTGCCTTCCAAGAAAGTAAGTTTAGACTATATGGCAGAGGCAAACTCCTAAAATGGTGTAATGACCAAACCAGTTATATCGCCACACTAAGAGCAAGATGGTTCATCAACAACCCTGCCCTCCAACCTTCTAGGTGCTGCACAGAAAATTATCTTGCCTCCTCCTACTATTTAATTGCAAACATATCAATAACCTGTTTTGACCCCCTACACTTTTAACAAATTGTAATGGGCACAACAAAAGCGATTCTCCTCTTAGACCAAAAACATCAATGCACATTTTAAATACCAACATTTTAATCGCTCTGGAACTGTAACAATACTGACACTGGCTTGTCAGCCGCAGAGTGGTGCATATGGGAGGAAAAAGATATCTTGCTAGACAAATTTATACTCCGATTTAGGCTTCTTTCCTTCCCTGAAATTCAACATTTTAAAAACATTATCTAATCTTGACTCTTACCCCCTTCTAAAACAAAAGGCGAAATTATCCAAAATAGGTCCTCTTAATGATCTGGAAATAGGTTGCCTTAGACTGAAATAAATCGCATGAGGTCACACTGCTTCCAAAAACTACAAATGATTTAACATTCAAAGTAACAAATCCCTCTTTCCTCTCTCACCCAAATGGGGAAAACACTTCAGACCTCTCAATAGAGACCTCACAAATTAAGAAACTTGGTCCAACAGATGCACCAAAGCCCTTCTACACAAAGTCACGCCCTCTGTTGCACAGTAGCAATGATTTTGCTCCATTTTATGTATTGGACGTGCAGGTTGGTCAGGCTCAATCTACTTATAATACTTGCAGGAACTGCACAAGTGAACCAGGGTATTTAGAACACGTTTTATTTTTGATGCAAAGCAAAAGTTTCAGGATCAAACTTAGACTCGATTACAGGGTATTTTTAAACACTATTGTATTAGATTTACCCGCAGTAATTTTGGGCCCATTAGGAGCTGCATATTCCCTCACCTTAAACCAAATAGGAGTATGCCTTACTCAACCTCCTCTTAACTACAGTTCTCAAGCAGATTCTTCTGGAATGGAAATCAGACAATCAGAGTTTATTCCACACATGGTGGGCTTGGGTTACCTACATACTTAGTGTTTATATCTCACAAAACCCTCATCAGGCTCCGCATAGACTGTCTAATAATATCAGCGGCAGATGGCATGGGTCGCGGGGTGGATAAAAAAAATGTAAAAGCATAAACTTACCTTGAGGCTGGTTTTGCGTCTCTGCTCCTGCTCTCCTGTCTCAGACAACATGCACAGGAAGCAGGCAGCCAGGCTCCCTTCCCCGTAATGCAGGCTGCATAGAGCACAAGGAAGTGTTCATGACTGGTTTGGGCGGCCCAAGAAGGCCGACTAAACAGTCATTGCACACTTAGGAGTAGGCAAACCACTCCTCCCCTACCTTGCTACGTGAGCAGAGCAGCCCCGCCCACACACCCGCAAAGCAGGAGGACACATCACGAAGCACAAGATGATTTTTGGGATTAAGCTATTTTTATTAGATTTTGTAGTTTTATTATGGTGACTGTTAGATGTCCATCACATAGCATCATGTTACACAATCTACATTTTATTTCCAATAATTGTGTTTGTTTCCAAGAGAGCTATAGAGGAGAGTGGCCTTGGAATATCTCCCTGGCCGTCACCTACCCACTCGTTCTTTGGGCTGACTTTCCCTTTATCTCTTTTCCGTCTTCCCCCTCGCCCTCTCCCTTCTCACTCCACCTCTCCCCACTCCCTCTCTTTTTGTCTATCTGGACATTGGACACAGCTCTTCATCCTCTCCCTGCTAGGTCTCCTTCCTCCCCTCCTTTCCTATAAATTCTCTCAACCGCGTTGTTAGTTTACTGTACCTTTCTACGCTTTTGTAACTGATGTAATTTGTTACGCAATGTCCCTCTGCTATAGCGCTCCGATACCTCCTGGTCTAGCCTGCGCTTTATAATCCTTTTGATGTATTTTCTAATACAAAGTTTCCCTGGTTATGTGCTCTGATACCCCTGGGTCTAGATAGCGCTATATAACCTTCGCAATTTCAAATAAACTAAAAACTGTTTTTTCCTGAACGCTGAGACCTAAGCAACATGGCCGATGACCGGTGGAGCTGCTTGACAGCTAATGAGGAGTCTGGCCCTGGTTTTCCCCCTAGACCGTCACCTACCCAGCCGGGCATTGGGCATTGTTCCGCCTCGCCTCCCTTCCCTCCTACGAATTTTGGAAACATTGTTTATGTGTACTATACCTTAGTATGCTCTTTTATCTGATGTAACTTGTAACGCAACGATCCTAAATGTAACGCGCTCAGATACCCTCTTGGGTCAAGTTCGCGCTATATAAAAACTTTATAAATATGTGTTGAGCAGTGCATGCTTGAGGCTGAGATGATAGTGTTCAAGACTCGTGGGGGGGGGGGGGTAATCATCCTTCACGGAGCATAAAATGATAACTTAAAGTTATTATCATTTTATAGCAGAGGAGCTGCACCTGCTGTGACCCACTTAATAGGTTCATTGAGGAATTTTTTGGTGGATTATCTTTGCATCATTTGTGTGCTGTTAGCTAGAGCCTTGGTTGCTCTAACCACACATTAACCAAAGTGCCGGATAATACTCCTTTTCCTTCCTTATTCCTCTCTAAATTATTTATTGGTCTTACTTGCTCTATTTTCTCCTTCTTTGGTTTAAAGGGGCATTATACCACCATGTACGTGTGTCCTAAAATTATTCCTGCAGCAATTTGCAAAGTATCTTCCTATGCACTTCGTAGACAACAGCAATATATTTAGTTTGTTTGAAACTTAGTTAAATACCAGGTATTGTCAGTGAATAACAATTTGGCTGCATGCATATAGTGTGTAACTACACTTTGTATTTGAGCTTCATGTACAATAAGAAGCAACATCATCACAAATTTCCAAGTATGGAGTTGGACCAATACCCTCAAATTGAGCGGCTCAAAAAAAACAAATTCTGGCACTGTTACCTGTACACCACCTCAAAAACACTAACACCGGTGTGGACAAACCTTTCTTTGGAGAAAGCAAAAAATAAAGTACAAAACGTGGGAGTGATGTGGGATGCCGATCGCAGTCTGAATTCACAAGTGGAAGCAGCTGTCAAAACATTTCTCCAAATGGAACTCCTTAGGAAAAGAAGCTTTCATTCATCCTTACTCAATACCAGCACAAGAAAGCAGGGATTCTCGTTACCTCAAGATAACAAAAGCACAACAACGCTCTGCACATATTGTCAGCCTAAATTGAACGGCTTCAGAAGACTAAGAACCTTGTAGGCATGATGATCTTTGCCTAAAGATAAACAAACAACAGCACACACAAATGGAGGCACTGATTCTCAGTAATAAAAAAAAATCCAGATTACCTGCTTCAATTATAAACAGACTGAAGGTGCAGCAACCCCACAATACATGCAACAAAAAGTAATGAGACCTACGCCAAACGCAAGAGCGTCCCTAATTCGTTCTCAAAACTTGATAACAGACACTCAATTCAATAAGCTTTATTCGATTCGTAAAAAACCAACCATAAAAGCACAAGTACATCAGCATTTAAAACATTATACTTTTCCTAGCATCGATAGATTTAAGAATAAAAGTTGCGGTAAAAAAACATATCAGGTTCTTGCATTGTAAAAATCAACCTCATAGCAGCTTCCGTAGTGAAAGTACAATATTTTAAAAACAAGGGTTTTAAAAATGCAATACGAAGGTTCATGTACAAATCACATATGAGGAGAAAGTGCAAGGTGCTTGGTTTGGTGTGGCCATCACATGGGCAGGGGGAAGCTGGGTGCTGTTTTACTCGTCGAAATGCTACCAAATGATGGACGAGGCAGAGTCGCAATCTAGCGAGTACATATCTATGTGAGATTCTAGTTACCTGGCTCAAGTAGGTTTGGAAACCCCTCAAAAACTGAACAACAATTCGAGAATTGGCAAGTTGTTAAATGCCCGATGTTACTTAGGTACCTCTTTCCTGTGTAACAAAAACAAATTCCTCATTTCTGATTTGGGCAGCTCTGCTACGGCATTTGGGTCACCCAGAATATGTATTTTAAAAACTTCTTTAAAGCTGTATATAATATGTTTGAGCCAGGGAATTTTAAGACATTTATCCAATCGGAGACAGTCTTTGATTATTGTTCTATTAAAAGCGGTCTCTTCCTTTCGCCAAATGGATCTCCAGATCAGTAAGGGCCTAAATGCTGTTAAGTCCGACAAGTAGCTGATTCCAACTTCCCTATGGATTAATTCTGTTGATGCTGAAGATGGTAAACAGAGCAATTTTTTGAGAAACATATTTTCCACTATTAGTTACTATTAGAGTTATGACCCCAGAACCATAGAGTGCATCAGAGGTACATCTAGATTGATAAATATGTTTCATATCTCTAATTCGTCGGTCACCCAGCTTCGCTGCAAATCTAAAAACATCGTGGACACTTTTTGCCAACTTTGCCTGGACATTCCACATCTCTTGTGACCAAGTACCGTCCCCAGCAAAAGTTATCCCTAAATAACAAAATGTATCCACTATTTGGATTTTCTGCCCATCTATAAAAAAGGAATTCATCTTTTTTCGCCTCGGGCCACAAACCACAGTGTAAGTTTTACTTTTATTAATCTGCAACTTCCTCCTCACAATAAAATCAGCAAACATATCTATTAGCCGCAGAAGGCCAATTGGGGTCCTTGATAAGAGCACGGCATCGTCTGCATATAGCAGTACCGCACGTCTTGGCCGTCCGCCTGTGGTGCATCCGATTTTACTAATTTAAGTACTGTGTCGACCTCATTAATGAAAAATTTAAAAAGCAGAGGAGCAAGGACGCAGCCCTGTCAAATGCCACATCTAACATTAAATTTAGGAGTACATTCTCCCCTATGCCCGTACCGTACAGATGTTAATCTTTCGTAGAGCCTCGCCAAGAAATAGATTATAGACTCGGGCCCCAAGGCCTAAAAGGGTTGGCCATAGAAAGGAATGGTCCACTAAATCGAAAGCGCTGCTAAGGTCAGCGAAACATAGGAAAAGGGACTCTTGCTTGGCACATGTGTATTTTCCAATTAATCAATCTAAATTAATACACTGTTCAAGGGTTCCTCGCCTATTCCTAAAACCATATTGTGTCTTTGCTAAAATCCCATTATCCTCAGCCCATTCTTCTAATCTAACAAGTAAAATCCTACTCATAATTTTAATGGAGGAATCTAGAAGGGAAATTGGGCAATAGTTTTTAGCGTCAGATTTAGCCCCCTTCTTAAAAATTGGGATGATAATTGATTCACCCCATGTAGTGGGAACACCTTCCGTTACAGCAGCATTAAAAACAATATTTAATAAAGGTCCCCATAAAGCAGGTACAGCTTTATAGACATCTATTGGGACCCCGTCCGGGCCCGGGGCCTTTCCTCCCTTGCTACTTTTAATTGTTCCACCTCTTCTAAGGTTATATTGAGCGGTACGATAGGCCAGGTACTGGGATTGTTAGGGTTATTACTAGTAAAGTTACCTGATTTAAAAATACTAGAGAAATGGGCCACCCATGCCTCGCTGCTAACATTGGACAGCAATTCAGGAACCGCCTCATCTTTTAAAAAGGGAGAATTAACTGTAACCCAGAACAATTGGAAATCTGAGGTATCCACGGCCTGAGTGAGTTTATCCCAAGCCTCCTGTTGTAACTCTCTCTTCAAGTGTGAGTTTATAGTCTAATCTTAATTTCTTTACAAGCATCAGGTCCCTAGGCCTAATGGCCAGTGCTCGTTTTAGCTGGGTGAGTGAGTAAGTACAGGCATGGTTAAACCATCCCTTGTTCTGGGTAAATTCCCTATTAGAGGTCATGGTCAGAATGGAGTCAATGGTATTATTTATTTTACAAAAAATCATTATAATCAGTGCAGGCTCACTTTTGACATCCAGATTCTCGTTAATCTCTACAAAACAATCAGTAACTATGTTTTTTAACACCCTGTCCGGGTTCACCCCCTTCCATTTAATTCTTGTACCATTAGGTCTATACGGTGCGATATTACCCACAGTTGCTAATGTATTTACAGACCTATTTTCCCATAGAGCTACTCTCATTATAATACAATTATGATCACTGAGTAAGGATTCTTCGATCCTAGGGATGGTACACATAGGAATGATATTGTCCGATACCAAAACATGATCAATAATTGAATTTGCATTTCTGCCTGTAAAAGTGGGGACCGATTTCCCCGAACCATCTCTTGCACACTGCATAATATCCAAATCAAAATTCGCCATGAATATATTAAGTGTATCACCATACAGGTTGTGGGGTAAATGAATATCATCATCTCCTATATCGTTTCTTACCCCACAAACCCTTGTAGTAGACAGAGGACATTTGGGTGTATTAAAATCGCCAACCCAAATTATGTCAAAAATTACATCCTCATTTCAATTGAACCTAACTTGCCAATGACATTCTCCAGTTCTGTAACTACTGTAGACCGTGAACTATCAAAGAGATTATTATAGAAGTTGATTAAAAGAACATCCCGGGCATGCTTTTGGTGTAACCAGAGTACCTGTGAATGACACGATGTTAATTTGCCTTTTTACTTCTATAGGCAAGTTAGTTGACAGAAGAATTAAAAGACCCCGCTTAGCTCTACCGGCCACCAAACACAGGGCAGGTAAACCATATGAAACAAACCCCTCAAAACTAACAAAATCTATGCACCAGGTCTGCTGGAGACAGATAATATCATGGGAATTGAGAAAATCCATCCATCCTAACATTTCCATCTTTTTAGTCAACCCAGCTATATTCCAAGTGGCTATGGAGAGCCCTCTAGCTTGGCCTACAATTTCTGTTTCTGTGGGTTGGCCAGTATTATATTCAGGGATCACCCCTTGCTCTAGGCCAGAGTTAGAGGGGTGCGTAGCTCCCCGTGTGCTTGCCTGATCCACAGATCCCTGTCCCACTATAACAGACACTTAATGGTTCTCTGTGGCAGCCCCTGCATCTAGAACAACCTGACCAAGGAAGGCGATCAGGCCCAATCAGTGATGCAGTACAGGGAGAGACTCAAGATTCATCTGTTCTTACCACAATATTCTCCTCCTCCAGTGCACTTCCTTGAGCATGACTCTCCTATTTTGTATGTTGTGCTACTTCCTTGTGACTCCGAGCTTGTTTTAGATGTTCAGAGACTGCCAACTAACTTGTACCCTTCCCACTACACAATGTAACCACACTCACAGATTATTGGCACCACTTGGACATGGCCTGATCTTCTGAACCCGGCAAGACCTGTTAAACCATCACTTTTGTATCACAATCACCACTCTTCTTTGCAACAAGTTTGGGTACCGGTTGTATCTACCGTCCCAACATATGAGTAAGCGGAAAGATGCAATTTAGTTTGACACTGTGAGAGATATAATCAAAGCAAGTGTCCACAATACATGCTAAAAATTTGCCACAAATTCTCTAAGATCAGGGGCAGGGAGAGATCTATATCCAAGGATCACTGCCTGCTTCTATGCAGTCTGTCAGAATGTTTATCATATGCGGTTTTGGCAAAAGGAACAATTAGAGACACCCAATCACAACATGGTAGTGTCTTGAGCACAAGATTAGCATCAGATTTTCTTAGTTCCTCCATGTGGAGAGGGTGAAGGAAAGATATCTTGGCACAGGGTTGGTGGAACGCACTGCATCAAATTAGCACACGGAGTCCAGGAGAGCGAAGACCTCTATTAGATTTCATAAACATGAGAGTCATGGCAGAAAATGGGTGCCACGTTTACTAAATTCTGAGTACTTACTGGAAGATCTCAGTATTTGGCATATTGTTATGAGGATTTGGCAAAAGTTGGCTAAGGTTTATCTGTAGTGTTCTTGTCTGAGGGGAGAATGATGGTAGGCACCCCTCAATCATCTGATTAGACCCTTGGAAACAATCCACTAAGAATTAACTTGACTTTGATTGACAAGTGTGTATACTGACTGGTGATATTCGATACAAATTATTTCAAATCGAGCAGAGGCTGGAAAGGAGTTCCTCCGTATCTTTCAACGTGAGTGAACAATCATCACTAGTTATCTAAATGTATGTCGAAGGCATAAGGATTGGGGTTAGTGGAATAGTGATGATAGGCGTTTACCAACAGTAAGCCATCATTTATGCTACCATAAAATAGGGGAGACAAGGACGGAGTATGGAGTTAACCTCCATTTTTACATTCTGTGGGCATGTTGGGTGGGAAGCAGAGCTCACGTTTCTTCAGCAGTTGATCGAGTAGACATATACTTTGACTCAATGGAGGAGTGGAGGCAAAGTGGTGGCTCCCCATTATATAGACTTTTTCCATATAAAGTGAGCACAACTTTATAATATGGGCATTAACACAATCCTTATACTGGAGTCCCACCCTTCAATCTTTGTTTGATCTTGGAATGGGAAGTTATACTTGATATTTTGTGGTCAACTTAGCAGATAATGGTGGTAAGACACAAGGGCCTCATTACGATGTTGAGCGGACAACACCGTTGTGGAATCGGGACTGACTGACCGGAGTATTAGGATGAAACCGCACACTCCCATTTCTCTATGAGAGCTTGCACTTTCCGACAAGCTTTTCATGTAGGAAAGCTCAACATGAAAAGCCTATGGGTAACAGACATCTTAATCCCGACAGTAGAAACGCCGGGTCCGAATTGAGCCCATCAGAAGACAGCCGGAATGACCGTCCGGTTACACTTCTGACCAGCGTCATTGTAATACGGCGGTCGAAAGTGAAACCGATTATGTCGGTCGGCAAGCCTCCAACCGCAGATCAGAGGCTTGCTGACCGACATCAAAATGAAGGCCAAAGTCACAATATTAACTTTAATGATGTTTTATGACAAGGAGCAGGCCGTCAGCAAGGGGCCCAACAGACACAGCTATGCATACCAATATTCTATAATGGAGAAATTAGACACGGAAGAACCTAGAACACATTACAACACAGCATTGTTGGCAAAATAAAAATATTAGGGTAACCCCCTTCATTAGGACGAGTGCAGTCACGTTTTACTAGGAATAAGCAGGTGCCTACACCCTTTATAAAAGGATATCATTCCTTTCCTGATATGGGCACCACCTGTCATTCTACAACTTTTTCATCTATTAGATGTGTTGAGATAACCCAAGGTTCGCTATTTAACCTACACCATACCACGTCAAGTTTGCAAAGCGAACCTTCCCCTTACACATGGAATGCACATCATACCATATATGGGCGAGGGCTGCTAAAGAGACACGTTTTACTTGTATGTTGTGGTAACCTTTTTCCTTATAGTTTAAAAGGGATTTGCCCCTTTCTATTTAAGGCGTATTTTAATGGAGGTAGGGGGGTAGGGGTCATCCTTTCCTTACACATGGTCACCTTACTATACCAGGGGGGGGGGGGGGTCACCCTTTACTTGGTGCGAAGGATCCTGACAGCTCTATGTATGGAGGGAGTCCCACCCTTGCTAGGATAGGAGTTTCCCAGCTGTGCACAGTGAGGCTCTGCTGGGGGAAGTGTCAGCAGGCCCGGCTTCACACACAGGCCCCACTTGACTCATCATTTCTACACTGTGCATTACATGGCACACAGGGTTAACACTGCCTTTGTCCAAAGGCGGAAATAAAAGAATGTGCAGTGTAACAAACCAATAGCTGCACGCCTGGGTATTGGGGGGCGCGCCTCCCTTGACCCCTCTGCCCCCACACCCGTGCTGCGCCCTCTTACCCCCAGAATCCGCAGGGGCAGCGGGGTGGCAGTCCGGGTGGTTTGCTGCGCTCACTGCCGGCGTCGCCCATGGCTGGGGGCCCAGGGGAGGGCGGCGGCTCGGGGGCCTCTGGGGGCTGCTGGAGGCTGCCGCTAGTGTCCTGCCGCCGCAGCCTCCTGCTCCGGGCGCTGCGGCCGCTCTCGGGTCCGGCTCCGTGGACGGGGAAGGCGCTGGGTCCCGGGAAGCACGGCCCTAACCAGCCCTGGGATCCGAGCAGCGCCACTGCAGGCCGCCAGCTGGGGGCGGAGCGTACCACGGCCGTAGAGAGGGGCGCCGGGAGGAGACGGGTCAAGAGAGGCACGCACAGAGTCGCTTGTCCGGCTCTGCCTTCTCCCACTCGGACAACACTGGGCCCTCCGAGTACCGCGAAGCAAACGAGAGAGTACTGAAAGGCAGAGGGCTGGGAGCACCTTTCACCGCACGCCAGCCTCCTCCCCCTTTTCAACCGTGGTACAGTCCGCTTCGAGATCCTTTGGTTTAGAACTGAAGCAGAAAACCAGAAATCAGCTGGAAGAGGGCGACACCATTGCACCTACGCGCGGGGGTGCAGGGCCTTCTTTATGACAAATAGGCACGCCTTTACCTGTACCATCCTACACGTACTCTTCACATAGATGTTTCAATAGGTAGTATACTTTGCCACAAATTGCACTGGCATCCCAATTTCAAGTACAGGTGCGGGTTGGTGAACTGGGGACGCCACCGACCCCCATTAGCCCGTGGTAGGCGCGAGGCTGGTTGCTGTTTGGTTGGTGCTTGGCAGTCAGCCAGAGTTTGCAGGAAGAGGCAGCGGCCCCGCTTTGTGTGATGGAGACACTGGGGACCCCGGAAGTGACTTCGTCCCAGTGTGCCCAGGGGCCCTGACAGCCCATTCCCATGGGGGGCTTGGACCCCTATGTAACAGCCAGAAGTTGACAAACAGCCATTAAAGGTGCTTAAGTATGCCAACGTCTGGGAACTCCCTTGAATGTGACACACAGAAACAGGGATCATTGTACTTTCCCGTCGACTTGTGTTGGGTTGAAGGATATCTCAAGAGAGAGTAAAATGACGTTCTGCCTCATCTCTGTTGTCTCTGTATACTCTTTCACGTCTTTATAGATGATCAACCCTCATTTGTTACCCAACGATGTCCACTTTTAACCAGGGACTGAATTGACATGGTACATATTGGCCCTGCCATCCACTTAATTGAATAAGTTAACGGAAAAATTATAAATGTTGGCTAAAAATCGTAAATAGCCTCACGTCTGGGGACGCCAAGCAGACATCTGCCCTGGTCACACAACATTCCTTTGAGTACTCTGTAGAACACTCTTGCTTGGTCATGAAGAACTTGCAACTGGAACAAATTAGGTTTGTTTGGGTCCCACTTTTATATACATTTTATTAACAGCACATTTGGTTTGGGGGCGATTCTCTTTCAAGTGGGTTTCTCGGGCTGCTCTCCAGCATACAGCCTTAATGTAAAATGTAAATGATGCTTCTCAGTATGTTGGGCTAGAGCTATCTACAAACAGAAGCACTGATTGTCACCAGGGCCGGACTAGCTTGTATTGCAATGGTTTTAATTAACTATGCAAATAAACTATTACTTACTTACCAGGGCCGGACTGGCCGTAGCGGGCACTGGGCATTTCTCCCAATGGGCTGCCAGGGTGGGGGCCGGTTTTGGGGTCCTGGGAGGCCGTTTCTGTTACCGGGTGCCAGCAATATCGGCCCCCTATCACAAAA
The DNA here is from genome assembly GCF_964261635.1 of Lissotriton helveticus. NCBI lineage: Eukaryota > Metazoa > Chordata > Amphibia > Caudata > Salamandridae > Lissotriton > Lissotriton helveticus. The sequence continues at coordinate 56,731,266 of NC_136067.1, forward strand.
TTGTCCGAAACTGGCCCTAGCATACAGCTCGGCTGCAACACCCCCCCCTCCCTAGAGGGGGCGGGCAGACCAGTTTGCCAGGGCCGGTTTCGGTTCCCAGTCCGGCCCTGGTTGTCTCCAACTTCTTTGAAGCACTATTGAAGGACAGGCAAAAGAGCTGACTAGTGTTAGAAACTTCCTCATCTTGAACAACCGAAACTGTGGTCCCATCCATCACCTCTACCCTCTACCATCTATCAAATGTCAATGCTCAGGGAGAATTATTCAGCAGCCCCATGCGAACAATGTCTTCATGTAGTTTCTAAATGAAGCCCTGTCTCAATCCTCCTCACTATCTGGATCCCCTCCCTTGATCCACAGGAATGCAGACATTGCAATTCCACTGTATGAAGAAGCTGTCCTCCATCTTGTGCCATGCTAACATTGGGTGACCAAAATGGATCTGACTGGCTTCAGAGCTCGAACTCTTATACACACTAGTCCTGCTACCACATAAGTACGACATGCATACAACACACACTCAAGCACTGAACATACATGATGTAAAGGCAAGGTTCTTGGTTTCAAATAATATAGTGAAAATATACTCAAGACGGGTTAGTGGGCCACTTTCTCACTGACACAGATAAAGGTGTAGTCCACTATATGATATCACAAAACACGGGGTGCTGGCACCACCACTTTATGAGATAAACTGAGGACATGAACAGAAAATTGAACATAGGAAGGTGCAACGAACAAAACATATTTAGTCCGTTATGATTTCTTTAGTTTCTTCCTTTATTTCATTATCGGCAAAAATTCTGGCCAAGGCCTTGGCCAATCGCCTTTTGCCCCTCATTTCCACCCTGGTCCACCCTGACCAGGCTGGGTTCATGCCCCAGAGGGCGACCAGACATAACATCAGGCAGGTGCACGTGGCAATGGCGGCTATCCGGCAGTTGGGGGAACCGGCGGCGCTCTTATTGGCCGATATAGACAGGGCGTTTGACTCCCTGAGCTGGGTGTATTTATTCGCATTGCTGCAAAGGCTCAACCTTGGACCGTGCTTCCTCTCCTATTTAACACTCTGATACACTGACCTGAAAGAGTTAGGGCTGGTGGCTGGTGCGATCTCATCCACTTTTGCTATCAGGCTGGGCACGCGGCAGGGCTGTCCCCTTATTTATTTGTTCTGGCTATGGAGCCATTGGGTGCGCATTGATGCACAGGTACGGGGATTTGAATGGGCTCCGGGACTGTCAGATAGGATTGCATTATATGCGGACGACGTTCTTTTCTTTCTCACAGCCGTGGACAGGACGGGGCTGCGGCTACTGCGTATCATACAGATTTTTAGGGAGACCTCTGGACTATATATGAATCCCCATAAGTCCACACTATGGATTCTGGGGGATCGAATGGTAGTGGGCGCATGGATTTCCTCGGTTCAGCTGGCGGTAGGGGTACTGAAATAACTAGGCGTGTTCCTGTCAGATGTACCTGCAGTCTCCTGGGAGCGTAACCTGGTTCCCGTGTGGTAAGGGATACGTGAAGATCTCAAGTCCTGGTCCCGTATGCCTCTGTCATTGTTTGGCAGATCGGTTATGTTTAAGATGGTGGCACTTCCCCGGGTCCTCTATCAGCTACAGAATCACCCATATCAGATCCAACCCGATGGTTCCGACAGGTGAATGCAGCACTTGGGTAGTTTCTGTGGGAGGGGGGAAAGGTTTGGTGGCTCTGCGGACATGCTTCGTGTCCACCTATTGCGGGGGGGCTAGCATCCGCCGACATTCACTCGTACTTTCAAGCCTCGCATCTGCTGGTCCTCAATGAGTGGTGTTACGGCAATAGGGAAGACCCAGCATACGCGGTTGAGCGGCAGCTTAGGGGACATCACTCGCTACACACAATTCTTTATTCAGCGCCTCTGCAGTGTTCACTGCCGTCGGCTACACAGGTGGTATTCCAGATCTGGAGGCAGGCGCTATGACGAATGGGGTGGTGGAACACGCTGACTCGGGAAACTCCCCTCTGGAATAATGGGCGCCTACCTCAGCTGGCGGCCCTGCAGGGCTTCCGGGGGTGGGATAACATAGGCATCTCAGTCCTGGGTGATGTTATGAGGGGCCTGACGCTCAAATTCTTCCAAGACTTTCAGAAAGAATTCCTTATGCCACTGTCCCAGTTCTATCAATACCTTTAATTTAGACACGCCCTGTCCCCTAGCTTAGACGGTTTGGAGTCTTTGCCGAAATTTAGCCCACTGGAGGCGAATGTTTTTATGGGGGACCTAAAAGACCGGAAAATTTCCCAGATTTATCAATCCCTGGTTACTCATTGCTCCCCCACACTACAGAAGCTCCGGGGGGATTGGGAAGGTGATGTGGGCCCACTGGAGGAAGAGAATTGGACCGAGGCCCTAGCAGCTCCGCGGGGGGAGGCCATAGCAGTGCGACTCCGCCTCGTCCAGTTCAAGTATCTACACAGGGTCTATTTTACACAAGTGCGCCTGTGGAAGGCAAGGCTGGTAACCTCTCCTATGTGTCTTCGATGCAGCCGAGAGGAGGGTACATTCATCCACACAGTCTGGCATTGTCTCTCCCTAGACCGCTTCTGGAGGGGGGTGTTTACCTGTCTCTCGGAAGTCCTGGGGTGGGAAATCCCCCGAACAACCGTGGCTGGCCCTCCTCCATGTTATGGAGGGAATAGGAGGCAATATTTAGAAGCGGCACCTCATGCAATTGGGCTTTACTCTAGCGAAAAGGGACATAGCCAAGGCATGGAAGGCACCGAGGGCCCCCTCAGTGGCCGCATGGAAGAATGGGCTGGACTTTTGTATGGGGCTGGAACAACCTATCTTTGTCGCTAGGGGGTGCCCGCACAAACACCACAAGATTTGGAAACGATGTGCGATCAGAGGAGGGAGGAGGGACGGGGGAGGGAGGGAGTTGGGGCAATCTTTATACTGTTATTAATGTTTTTCTATATTAAATTGGAAAAATTCAAAGTCATTATTTTTGTATGGTTGGATTGTGCAGTTGTCTCTGGTGTGCAGAGCCCTGAAATATATGTGCATCTTGACAAATAACATTTGTAAAAAAAAAAAAACTAAATTACGTACTTATTAAAATTTTACACGAGGTGGTTGATGAAAGTCATACATAAATAACATAAAACCAACAGTTTACACACAGACACTTTACACAACTAAAATCCTATGTACACTTTGTATGACATGTATTGGAGACTCATTCTCCAGATCGAGAAAAGGGAAATAGATAGGGAAATAGAGGCATCAGAGAAGAAGTTAAAGAAAGAAAGCAGTTGGCCTAATGATTCTGGGCAAATCACTTAATCTCCCTGTGCCTAACAAAAAAATGAATGTGTCCTCATGTAATGCAACTGGTGCTATGTAAAGGGCGCTGAAAAGCAATTCGGGTCTAGTTCGCACTATATAAAACTCTGTAAAATAAATAAAATAACACCTTTTGTTCAGTTTGTACATTTCAGTTACATTTATCTATTTTTAGAAATAGGAGTCCCATATTATATCAAAGGTTCAAAAAGCTTTTTAATCACAGCATTAAGTTTACCTTTGTGAGGAGTACACACTAGCAGTTTTAAGGATTCATGATTGTATCTATAATCCCAGCACTGGTTATATAATGTCTATGGATGTACAAGGATCCCCAAGCGATGACAAAGGGGTTTTATTATATATCAAGACAGCAATAACCAGGAGCCCCTCATTGATGGTTGCACTTATCCTGGGATATGATTGTAAGGTTATTTCATAGTTATCAATTTAAATAAGACTTAAGGGCATTTAACGATAATGAGATAGGTGTTCTTTAGTGGAAACATTACTCTCATCATATTTTAAGACATTATAATTACCTACCTAACCTAGGTTGCAAACTTTGCAATTTGGGGCACATTTTCTCTACAAGGAATACCTCGTTTTCAAACCACAACCGTATGGCACATTTGCTTTCCACAATATAAGGTGAGGCCTTGGTAATTTAGGGAGTTTCGTTTACAACCATTTTTTAATGTTAAACCTCCTATCACTCAAAGCGTCTTTTTACTTAATTCAATGCAAGGATTAACATCCTATTGGTTTTTCTGTTATGACACAAACACTCCACTGGTTTCTCAGCTCCGACGCAAACACTAGGGATATAATTTCTATTCCTCTTTTAATTAAGTCGAATTCAAGGATTACCATGCTATCAGTTTTTCTGTCTTGACGCAAACCCTAGAGTCACTTTTTATTCCTCTTTCATTTCTTTTTCTCTTTTTTCGAACCTTTGATATAATATGGGACTCCTATCTCTAAAAATAGGTAAATGTAACTGAACAAAAGGTGTTATTGGTTGCTTTCTTTCTTTAACATCTTCTCCGTTGCTTCTATTTTCCCTATCTATTTCCCTTTTCTCAATCTCGAGAAAGAGTCTCCAATACAAGTCATACAAAGTGTACATAGGATTTTAGTTGTATAAAGTGGCTGTGTGTAAACTGTTGGATTTATGTTTTTTTTGCATGACTTTAATCAACCACCTCATGTATAAAATTGTAATAAGTGTACGTAATTTAGTCTTGTTAATGTTGTTGTATAGGTATGAGTCTTGTCCTTTGGTTAGCCTTTGTGTCTAATATGTATTTTTATATTATTCATTACAGTCCTGATGAAGTTCCACAAGTTTGTGTTTTGAGGAACGAAACGTGTTGGCTGTTTTTATGAGCGATTATCAATATTGAAATAAAGGAAGAAACTAAAGAAATCATAACGGACTAAATGTGTTTTGTTCGGTGCACCTCCTTATATTCAATTTGCTTAATGAATCTGTAACCAGTGGCACCAAAGGGTGACAGGTGCTGGAGTACTGTGCACGACCATTATAAATACAGCAGCAGTGATATAGTGAGGTGTTATCCAACAGGTACGTCACCTTGCATCGCCTTTGGTTTATGAGGACATGAACAGTAATGTTCTGACTGCTATGAGAGCATGTGTGGTGTGCGCTTTAGGTCACAGGTCAAGTCCTGGAGCTCGCATAGATAAGGACAGGCCTAGATATCTGAGCGCTGGCTAGAGCAAGGTGACACAAGACCTCAAATAAAAGTCTGCATCCCCAGTACAGATAGTGTGGCACTCAGGACATGGGTACATACTTTTATATCATGCAGGGGACAGTCCAGCCCAACAAGAATTATCTCACTGTAACTACATAACCTTAGGGAATGCACTATGGCATCCATACACAGGACAACACTTCAAACTCCAACAGTATGCTACCTGTGACTCTGACTGCTATGTTTATCTTCTTAAGTACCCCTGATTGTGGTAAGATATCTTAAGGGAAAAATGAAAGGAAATTCTAAGTTTAAATGAATGAACAAAAGAGTAATATCAAAACTGGCCAAACTAACCCAGAAAGGGGGTTCATTTTAATGAAGCAAAAAACCAGCATCTGTCAACTCAGTTATCAATTTTTGGAATAATTCCATCATGTAAAAGTGGAATGTGACAAGGACAAAAATTGTTGGGACATGAAATCTACTAGATAAAAGATTTAATAAGATAATATTTATTTTGCTTGATGAATTAAAATCTTTGCAAATACACAAAAAAGATTCCCATTGTACACAGATAAATGCAATTAAAAGCAACATAGAATAAAAGAAGGATCATCAATTAAATGTTCCTAATTTATACAATTAGCTGTTTTAAAAGAAGTTCTCATAAGCTTTTATATCTCAGGTGGAGAAGTGTGGCTCAATGGTTAGAGCGGCAGACCCTGATGCAGAGGTCTGGCCCAGGACCAGGGTTCAAATCCCCGCCTCGGCGGGTCTTGGGCTCAAAAATTCCACGGACCTGATAATTCTCGCCTCGGTGCCTATTCCAATCATGGAGTCCCACTCTGCAACTCTGGGCAATAGCTTGCTTAATCTCCACAGCGGCCCCCACAGCGCTAAGGATGCCTGGCCTCCACCTTGGGGGTGCCCAGGAGTGGACACCTCACAGGGAAAGCCAGGATCGGTTCCACAGCAGTATTCGTACAAGCGCCTTGAGACCCTTGCGGGTGAGTAGTGCGCTATACAAGTATCAATTTACAGGTATTACTGACTGACAATGACTACCATTAGTTCCCAGGCCGGATGACACAGCTTAATCAGGTCCATTGTCCAAGTTAGAGGCTTGGTAATTAAAGTGTGAGTCCAACTAAAACAAGTTAAAGAGTTAATTTTACACATGAGAAGCATTTTAACGTGTTTCAGATAACAACAGTGTTTTAGGTCTTTTAGTTACCATCTCGAAAACTTTTGTTAACCGACAGTTAAGCTGGACATCAATGGAATTGAAGCAAAGCTTCACTGTCTGCCTACTGGACCTGATGCCGTAATACCCAAAGAAGGGACGTAACAAGGTGAATATTATATCCTTTAAGTTGGGACAATTGCAGATTACATGAATGATGTCTTCCTTCCCACTTCCGAACAGACGACAAGTTGGAATGCCTCCTTTCCTTTCCCATGGTGGAAGATGGGGTTTGATTGCTATTACCCCCAAGCGCAGCCCTGGGAAGTTTTCATTCCTTCTTATCTTAATTCTGGCACTCAAGTAGGCTTGGGGTTTTGGCCTTGTATAGTCACTGAGCACTATCCAGCTGTGTGCCTTTTTAGTAAGAATTGCTTTGTCTTCTAAAACAGATAGCATAGATGTTATTTTTCTCACTGCTTTTTTAAAGGAGAGATGATCTGTTGGAGCGGCCATGAGTTCGAACAGGCCCAGTAACTCAATAGAGTCAAACACATAATCCCTTGCTGGACATTTTTATTGATAAAGCAAGGCTTTTCAGAGGTGGGAGTTTAAAGATCCTGCCTCAGCACTTTGGATTTTGTGACAATTTTTGACGTAGGCACTCCTACTTTCCACCGTTTGTCTTTGGATCCCAAATTCTAACCGTATTTGAGCTGAAGAGACATATTTTGGAAGATGGAAAATTGCTCTGTAGGAGTTGGCTACTACGACGTCTAAAACTGCTGCATCTTTACCTTTAAGAGCCTCACTCTCATATGTCAATGTCAGCAACAATTTGGCCCTCAAGACCTGTAGAAAGGGATCAAGCATGAGGTCGGGGAGCCGTCTCTTCAGTGACTTCAGTGCTAAAGATGTTATGGTCCCCTTTCTCCCCGTGGACTCTAGCTGAAGTTTGAATGAGCTTTTATGATCCATTAATATTCCCAGATATTTGTAACTCTGTACTTGATCCAAACATTGGCCATCTAGGAACCAGCTATTGTTCTTTTTTTGTGGTAGTTAACAGCCATAATTTTGGTTTTCTTGAGGTTTATTTTAAGGGAGTTCCGGTTAGAGAAACTGCTTGTTGTGGTTAATAGGTGCTTAAGTCCAATTGGTGTCCGACTGATTAAAACCAGGTCGTCAGCATATAGCAAGTATTCCCAGTTTTGGAGTGTGGGATACACAGCTGTCCAGCTCCCCAGGCAGATCTGCCAAAAAGAGATAAAAAAGGATCGGGGCAAGGACACACCTCTGCTGGAGGCCTTTCGAGTTCATGATTTGTTTTGAGATATGTGTCCCTGCACCTAGTTTAACCATGATCCATGTATCTGTATGCAGCTGTTTTAGCCGATCCAAAAGTGTGTTCGGTATACCCCAACTTTCCAGTTTTCCTCAGAGTTTGGCACAGTTGACATGGTTGAAGGCGACTGTGTAGTCAATAAAACAAAGGAAGAAAGGCATTTTTAATACTTTGGCTGCATCCATTAACAACGTGAGAGACAAAATATTCGTTGTTGTTCCTTGGCCAGTACAAAACCCAGTTTGATTAATGGGAATAATGGAATTTTCTGAGGCCCAGGATGTTAGCTCATCCAGGATTGTTCCTGCGTAGTATTTGGCCTCTACGTCAAGAAGGGCGATCAGTTGATTATTATTTGGATAATTTCTATTGCCTTGTTTAAACATTGGGCTAATAATGGATCCTTTCCAAGATTCCGTAATGGTGGCTGTGGTGTAAAATCCCTTGAAAACTGGTAATAGAGCCTTACTCCAAAAGTCGGCATCATGTTTGTACAGTATTGGTGGGATCCTGTTTGGGCCGGGTGCTCCCCTATCTCTACCCTTGGCTATTAGGCCTTTTATCTGTTTTTCCGTGGGAGCATATGCTTCCTCTTCAGTGGGGTCTGTGGAGTCTAGATCACCAGCCAAGAGGACCCCCTGTTGCTTGTGGGTATTAGTGCTGTTGACCAAGTGATCTTTGGTTCTACAGTTTTATGTCACTATTCCCTTATTAGGGTATTCGATATCCGGTATAGCGATGCCCGCTCCCTTGTTTGATTCCCCTCCCTTTTGCCTATTATTGTTAAAATGGGCGGAGAGATAATCTACCCAGTCAGCCTCTGTTATGTTGGAGCTAATTCCTGGGTGGTTCAGTCGCTCTAACTTATGGATTGTTTGCCAAAACTTAGCGCTGTTGTGTTGCATGGCATCATGCAATAACCTTGGCCCACATTTCATCATTCTTTAGCCTTATTTTCCTCCACTTCCTCCTTCTCAATAATGCCTTCGTTTGTCGAAGGTTTGACTGCAGCTCCAAGCTCTAAGATGTTTTTCGCAGTTGTCGTAGGGTTTGATTTATAGTACGTTTAAGGCTCTTAGTTTCCGGACTGGATTTTGCTGTTGTTAATTCGTCTTCTAATTGTTTTGGTTTGGACCCATTTCTGGTCGCAAAGTTTCCACTCAAGGTCTTAATGAAGTTTACCCATGTTGTTACAATTGGGGCGAAAGTTTCTTTTTCTTTCTCAAATAGGGCTTTAGCAGAAGCTGATAGAGCTTCAATGTTGTTGGCATTGCACCTTACACTCTTTAAATTGGAGACTTCTTCAGTTGCAATCGGGTTCCAAATATCTAGTATATCAGCCGGCCTCGTATTCAACAGTACTTCCTGTGGGAGGTGATCGCTCTGAACATTGTCACCTATTTTGAAGGTTGCTATTTTACTAAACATGGCTAGTGTTACAAAAGTGTAGTCTAGATAATAGGAAGTTTTTGAGGAATTAAATGTAGCAACTGGTGGTTTGTCCTCCAAGAAACGGCCATTCAGTGTCTTAGATTTAATTGTTCTAATTCCTGTCACAGGTATTTGGCCTATCTTGAAGGTTTGCTAGTAATTGCGCGGCCCTGATTCGGTATCCTCCAAAGCGATGTATGTTCGTGCACAGGGCCGTCATCTTGGCTTGACCCAAAAAGGTGTAGATTGAAATTCCCAGCAACGATTATGTGGTTGGTGTCTTGCTCATCCATAATCCGTTTTATTTCATTTGACAGCTCCTCTACAGCTTTTTGTTTTCTTTTGGGGTGCACGTAGGTGTTAATTATTATAACGTCTTGTGACGTATTGTTTAATTTGAGCTTTATCTGTAATGCATGAACTGCAGTGGGTGGTGTAATTTTTGCCTCAATGGGCTGTATTGAGCCTATTGTCGTTATTGAAGCCAACATCATTCGTTCCCCTGAACGGCGATCAAAGTTAGAGACCTTTGTTGCCAGGACGAAGCAGGAGGAATACCCTTGGAGTTCCTTGACATTAGCCTCCCCAGTTTCCTGGAGGAGTATTGAGTCAAATGTTTTCAAGTAATTAACTACTTCGTAATCAACCATTTTAGCTGGCAGGCCGTTAATGTTCCAGATGCAAAGGTTAATTTGTCCTTGCTCATATGGAGCTAACTGTGGGGTGTCGCACTCTTGTCAATTTAGACGCTCTGTTATTATTGTGCGTGTTATTTGGGACCGAGCCTCTCCACGACCTGGGCCCCCGGTACCTCAACAACCGCCTGACCTACACTCCCACCCGCCAGCTACGATCCACCAGCCTCGCCCTCGCCGCCGTTCCACGCATCCGCAGAGCCACCACCGGAGGAAGATCCTTCTCCTACCTGGCAGCCAAGACATGGAACTCCGATTACCGCCAGCCACAGCAACAGCAACAGGAAACAGGAAGCAGCAATGCATGAGTTACTCAATGAAGCCACCGGAGTGAAAAGTTACTACGTTTTTGTGAACCAGATTAGATTTCATTGTCTCTGAAGGCCCTTAAAACAAAGTTGATTTTAGTTGCTATTTATTATTTCTGCTGATAATGTTTTAAAATATGTAGTCTTAGTGGATTTCTATCAAAAGGCAGCGGTTACTTTTTAGTGAAGTTATTACATGGTGCAGTTTTTTGAAAAGACATGGGAAGGAAATGGTTGATAAAAGTTCAGCCAAGAAGATACGGTATGTTGGCGTTCTGCCCTTGTGACAACTGGCTTACACTGAGGACAGTGGTAAGCCTACTTAAAAAAATCAGTCATTTGGTGTACTTCATGACTTGTAGTATTCACTATGATTTTAAATAACCTGGTAAGCTACTTATATATTGTTTTCTTGTTTAGGTGTGTAAGATTTGATGGACTTTTTATTTTGAAAATTGAGCGTTCTCCTGATGGAGTGCAATTATATACTCAAAAAGCATTGAGATATGTGTGTCCCGCCCGCCGAGACCCATCTGTGGGTTTTAAATGTGTCAGCAGTTGAATTCAAACACTACGAAGGGATCGCACTTCCCGCCGGGACTCTGACTCCAACTCCCAGAAGTACTTGCGCAGCATCATAATGACCAGCCCATCCAGGGCGCGCAATCACATGTACTTAAGAGGCGGGGACCGGACTGTGTTTTATCCTCGTCACTGGCAGCCTCTGAGGAAGAAATGAATTTTCGAAATGCGTCAGGCATCAGTGACAAAGGCTGTGAAAGAAATCAGCTGGGTGTTATCCTCCATACCTGGAATAAAGGAGTTGAAGCTTGGAGCTCCATGTTGTTTTTCGAGTGCCTCTCAATTGGTGGGACCAAGCAGGAGCTTCGATTTTTTGGTGGCAGCCCAGCCACCGAGAGAGCACTAACTCAGAACCAAAGGGGGCCACGGGGAACTAGAGCAACGATCCCCTTCATGTGGAGAGACAACATTATAGGATTTAGGAGGAGCCCGCCCGCCGAGACCCATATGTGGGTTTTAAATGTGTCGGCAGTTGAATTCAAACACTACGAAGGGATCGCACTTCCCGCCGGGACTCCAACTCCCAGAAGTACTTGCGCAGCATCATAATGAACAGCCCATCCAGGGCGCGCAATCACATGTACTTAAGAGGCGGGGACCGGGCTGTGTTTTATCCTCGTCACTGGCAGCCTCTGAGGAAGAAATGAATTTTCGAAACGCGTCAGGCATCAGTGACAAAGGCTGTGAAAGAAATCAGCTGGGTGTTATCCTGCATACCTGGAATAAAGGAGTTGAAGCTTGGAGCTCCGTGTTGTTTTTCGAGTGCCTCTCAATTGGTGGGACCAAGCAGGAGCTTCGATATATATATATATATATATATATATATATATATATATATATATATATATATATATATATATATTGATGCAAAGTACTCTGACCACTGTACTGCATATATATATATATATATATATATATATATATATATATATATATATATATATCCAACGTAAAGAGTTGCCCCAAACAGAAGAGCCACAACGTAGGTAGGTATGTCTTTCGTTTTATTCAGGAAGTTGCAGTACAGTGGTCAGAGTACTTTGCATCAATTCGTGGAGCCTTGAAATATTCTTGCCGACGCGTTTCGTGTACCATTACACTTCTTCACAGGCATATTTCTTTTCAAAGCGCAAGGCAGTTCGGGCACTTTTTTATCACATCTTGATACCTGCCCATGTGGGCGTGACTTACAACTAAGCCTGCTGGTACCTGTAGTGCACGGCTGGTGTGCTTTGACAATTAACGCTGTTAAATCCCAAGTGGGTGTGCCAAAGTGTTCTTTCCAAACTGGGCTGCTCATTTCTCACTTCCAAAAACAGCCTCCTACTCCCGCTTGTGACAAGCGTGGGCTTCTTCCACGGCCGGGCTGGCCGTAATATATCCAACTTAAAGAGTTGCACCAAACAGAAGAGCCACAACGTAGGTAGGTATTTCTTTCATTTTATTCAGGAAGCTGCAGTACAGTGGTCAAATTACTTTGCATCAATTCATGGAGCCTTGAAATATTCTTGCCGAAGCGTTTCGTGTACCATTACACTTCTTTACAGGCATATTTCTTTTCAAAGCGCAAGGCAGTTCGGGCACTTTTTTATCACATCTTGATAACTGCCCATGTGGGCGTGACTTACAACTAAGCCTGCTGGTACCTGTAGTGCACGGCTGGTGTGCTTTGACAATTAACGCTGTTAAATCCCAAGTGGGTGTGCCAAAGTGTTCTTTCCAAACTGGGCTGCTAATTTCTCACTTCCAAAAACAACCTCCTTCTCCCGCTTGTGACAAGCGCAGGCTTCTTCCACGGCCGGGCTGGCCGTAATATATCCAACGTAAAGAGTTGCCCCAAACAGAAGAGCCACAATGTAGGTAGGTATTTCTTTCGTTTTATTCAGGAAGTTGCAGTACAGTGGTCAGAGTACTTTGCATCAATTCGTGGAGCCTTGAAATATTCTTGCCGACGTGTTTCGTGTAACATTACACTTCTTCACAGGCATATTTCTTTTCAAAGCGCAAGGCATTTCGGGCACTTTTTTTATCACATCTTGATACCTGCCCATGTGGGCGTGACTTACAACTAAGCCTGCTGGTACCTGTAGTGCACGGCTGGTGTGCTTTGACAATTAACGCTGTTAAATCCCAAGTGGGTGTGCCAAAGTGTTCTTTCCAAACTGGGCTGCTAATTTCTCACTTCCAAAAACAACCTCCTTCTCCCGCTTGTGACAAGCGCAGGCTTCTTCCACGGCCGGGCTGGCCGTAATATATCCAACGTAAAGAGTTGCCCCAAACAGAAGAGCCACAATGTAGGTAGGTATTTCTTTCGTTTTATTCAGGAAGTTGCAGTACAGTGGTCAGAGTACTTTGCATCAATTCGTGGAGCCTTGAAATATTCTTGCCGACGTGTTTCGTGTAACATTACACTTCTTCACAGGCATATTTCTTTTCAAAGCGCAAGGCATTTCGGGCACTTTTTTTATCACATCTTGATACCTGCCCATGTGGGCGTGACTTACAACTAAGCCTGCTGGTACCTGTAGTGCACGGCTGGTGTGCTTTGACAATTAACGCTGTTGGGGCGGTACTTGGTTCATTATCAGGTGTTCTCTGCTTGTGTCAGCCGCTCCCCCTGCATTGTCTCCGCCCGTGAACAAGGACACTTGGTTGTTTGAAACGCGTAGGGCTGTGGAGATTGAAACTTAGATGCTGTCAAGGACATTGCTGCATTGAGGTCTGGGATTAAAGATGTCAAAATACTCACCGTGAGTGGCGTTTCTATTTTGGGGCAACTCTGTACGTTGGAATGTTAGCGGCCCGCCTTGGTCGCAGAAACGCCCCGCTGTACTCTTGCAGATCCGGCGATTGGAACCCCAATTTGCCAAAATGGAGCGGTGAGGTTCGTGTCCCATTGACAAGGAATGGAACAATGTGGCGGTGTTTATGATATCGCATCAACCCACTTGGGAAAGATTTTAGCAAAATCTGGGGTAGCGACTGCAACCACTTGGTATTACTGGAGAGAGCAGCAAGTACCATCATGCAAAGGTGCAGACACGCCTATTGGGGCGGTACTTGGTTCATTATCAGGTGTTCTCTGCTTGTGTCAGCCACTCCCCCTGCATTGTCTCCGCCCGTGAACAAGGACACTTGGTTGTTTGAAACACGTAGGGCTGTGGAGATTGAAGCTTAGATGCTGTCAAGGACATTGCTGCATTGAGGTCTGGGATTAAAGATGTCAAAATACTCACCGTGAGTGGCGTTTCTATTTTGGGGCAACTCTGTACGTTGGAATATATATATATATATATATATATATATCAAAGACAACAAGGTTCCTTTAGGTAAAGGAAAACACCGCACTCCAACAAAGTTGTATTCCAAGGATTTATTCTGTGCAATTATTCACCAATTACCATCGCAAACGCGTTTCAACCTGCAATAGGTCTTGCTCACGGTATGTGAGTCCATCATCTCTTTCTTCCTTATATATTCTCCCATTTTTGCAAATTAGGAGGCATTATGGGATATGTAGTCTTTTTGCTTTATTTACTCTTTAGGGTGTTTCAGCGGCTGCATCATGCCTTAGTTCCATTTCAATGTATGTGGTATATGTGATTGTATGCTACTGCGGGCTTTGGTACATAGGCAGTACCATATGCCCTTTGAAAAAGAGAATACTGGAACACCTACGGGCGATACAAAATGGAGACACAAACTACGCCATTGTAAAACATCTAAAAACACATGAGGATAAAGAAAGAAAAGATATCAAATATTTTGGCTTGACAACTGTACCAAAGAATGAACGAGGAGGTAAAAGAACCTTGAAACTGCGAAGATTGGAATCACGCATGATAATAAGGTTCAGGACTAAGATCCCTTTCGGGATGAACGGAGATGAAGAACTGTACTGTCATCTATGACGAACCAGGAGGCTCATGAAACCGCACAGAAATGAAGAATTGAGATTCCAGAGAGGCTACAAGAAAAAAGAATCATGTTACAAATAACAAAAGAGAGCACTGAGCTCTACATAACCAGAGATAAGGAATAATGACATGCAAGAATATACTCACTGAGAGTTTGACACTTGTGGAAATTGTCATGATCAATAAAGTTGATTGAAAAAACAATTATGTAAGCTATGAGAAATAACTGGAATTAAAGGTGGCAAATATTCTGGATGTATAACTAAGTACCAAAAAATGGAACTAAGGCATGATGCAGCCGCTGAAACACCGTAACGAGTAAATAAAGCCAAAAGACGACATATCCCATAATGCCGCCTAATTGGCAAAAATGGGAGAATATATAAGGAAGAAAGAGATGATGAACTCACATACCGTGAGCAAGACCTATTGCAGGTTGAAACGCATTGGTGGTGGTATTTGGATATTAATTACACAGAATAAATCCTTGGAATACAACCTTGTTGGAGTGCGGTGTTTTCCTTTACCTAAAGGAACCTTGTTGTCTTTGATATTGCGAGGATAAGCCGATCCCCGGCACCGGCACCTGCTATGCGAAGTGTACTCTCCTTGGGGCTGTTTGTTGTTGGATATATATATATATATATATATATATATATATATATATATATATATATATATATATATATATATATATATATATATGTTAAGCAAATTGTCCTTTGCGGAGGGAGCGGCTATTAGCTGGTGCTGGTGGCGAGGTTAGGACAGCCTCGCAAAAATATGCCAAAGCAAAGAAACCTTCTGTAGCGAAGACACCGCACTCCACTTGAAGTTAATTAATTTCTTTTATTTGCCTGTAGGTTTCTCCCACCTACGCGTTTCGAACCTCACGGTTCCTGATCACGGTAGCAAACATTTGTCCATTGTTTGTGTTAGTTATTTATACAGAGTCTCCATTTTTGCTATTTATGGTGCATTATGGGCTATGTAGTTCGATATTACAATGGCTCATTTAGAGCCTATCCGGATGTCTTGCTGCTGGAGCCCGGTGATAGAGTCACACTTGAGTGACATTTCTACAGCTAACACATGGTTGTTGGACGCTATATGTATATGGATATATGCTAGTGACAGTCATTAAGTATGATTGCCCAAAGTGTACATAGTTGCAATTATTTGGTGCATATTCCATATATAATGAGGACTGAGTGTCAGTGAGTCCATAATGGCTAAGTGCCTATTGAGGCTCTGTCATTTCAAGGTGTTTATCACCAAGGTTCACAGTTGCTCGACATTAAGGATAATAATGAATACTATTTCTAGTTACATATCTATATTCTTAAATCATTATGCCTATACTTGTTAGGTGATATATACATATATACAGTGAGTTTCCTGGGTACATATTTTTATAGTTAGTAAATATGCAAGTTACGACCAAATTATCTCTTATGGAAGGTTCTCCGATATTCTGTCATTAGTTGGTCAGTTCTCTTATTTTTTTTGATAATCAAGTTTTATTGAAGTTTCAAGCACAAAGAAATTCATTCGCAACAAGTCACCTATTCCCTTAAAACACCCCTGATTCCCCCCATGACATCACAAAGCAGAATGACATGCATAGAAAGAGTCATCGGTTCCCTTCGAGCACAGCGTGATATCAGATTCATCACGGCGGTAACACACCAAACCATTTTCCACAAATCTTGTTGAAAAGTTCCAGGCAGCCCCGCGCCTCGAAGACAGATTCCTCTTGAGTCCCATACCAGTCCACCCCCCTCCTCCATTTCGCCAGGGTCGGTGCCACCCTTTGAGGCCACTGGGCTGCAATGTCCCGCTTTGCCACCGCAGGCGCCGTTCCTAAGAGGCGCTTATCAGCCCGAGAGCCGTCCAGACCATCGAACACTCCAAGAAGCAGATGTCTCGGGTCATGCGGCACCACCCAACCCAGCACACCCGTCAGCTCCCCCTCCACCCCCTCCAGAATGACTCCAGGGCCGGGCAAAGCCACACCATATGGAAGAAGTCAGCCGGGGTACCATCGCAACGGGCACATGCCGTGGAGGGCCGTGCGCCCGCACGAAAGAGACGGACCGGCGTCAAATAAGCCAGGTGGAGGAAATAGAGCTGGACTAGGCGTAATTTTGAGGATGTGGTTAGGGTTCTGGGCACCATAAGGGTGTCACGCCAGTCAGCCTCGTCCAAGGGGCCCACCCATTCCTCCCATTTCTCTCTAAGGTGGTCCAAGGATGCAGGGGAATTATTAGTCAAGGCACGGTATATATCCGGGAGACCCCTCCCCTCCCCAGATCTCCCATCATGACCTGGGCCTCCAGGGGACTGAACTCTGGAAGGGAAGTGGGCGTGGGGAGGTGAATGTGAAGGGCGTGGTGGAGTTGTAGATATTTGTAGAATTGGGAGTGTAGGAGTGAGTGACGCTGCTGCAGGTCAGCAAAGGAGCGTACGTGGTCCCCCACCCACACGTCGCCAAGCAGGGTTATCCCTACCAGATCCCACTGACGGAACCCCTCCAGGGCCGCGGTCTCGCCCAACCAGGTTCCACACCAAAGGGGCTTCTGCCTGGTCAGTTTCCGGTCCCAGCGCACCAGGTGAAGTGCGGCGCGGCAAGCCATAAGGACCGACCTGGTGATTGAGGATATGTCACGGGGCACCGGGGAGCCATACAGGAAGCCCTGCAGGCGTGTGAACTCAAGAACGGTGAGTTCCACCCGATAGGCGGGGTCAGACCATCCACCCGCAAACCAATCATGGATCACGATTAGTTTGGTGGCCAGGTAATAGGCATGGAGGTTGGTAACACCCATACCGCCATCGAAGGAGGGAATGCGGGAGTGAGAGAGTGATAAGCGGGAGCGCCCTCTCCCCCATAAGAATCGAATCAACACGCTATCCAATTCCCGGAACCAGCCGCTTGTGAGGGGGATCGAGGTATTTTGTAGGATATAGAGGAAGCGCGGGAGGACCATCATTTTAAAAAGGGCACTACGTCCCAACGGGTTAAGGGGGAGGGACTGCCAATTGCGAAGGTCGTTTTTCATCCGGGTGACTAGGGGGGCGATGTTGAGGGACCACTCTAGTTCAGGCAGGAGGGTTATCCACACACCCAGGTATTTAAATGACAGTTTCCGAAGGGGGATCACAGCCTGCCAATCGAAGCAGGCCTGGGAAGGGTGGAGGGGAACCAGGGTGGACTTTGCCGGGTTAAGGCGGAGACCGGAGACCCGCTCGAAGGCCGCAAGTGCTCTCAGGGACCTGGGGCCGGAGCACTACGGGTCAGCAAAGTAGAGCAGCACGTCGTCTGCATATAAAGCAATTTTATCCGTTTGGCTCCGATCCCATTGCCATCCTCGAATCAAGGGGTCTTGTCGTATGAGTGCTGCCAGGGGCTCCATCGCCAATGCAATAGGAGTGGGGAAAGAGGACATCCCTGGTGGGTGCCCCTTCGGATGGGGAAAGGGGCGGAGAGCTTGCCATTAATGAGCACCTGGGCTCTGGGGCCACAGTAGAGGACCTGGATCAGGCGGCGGAAGGGGAGGCCGAAGCCCAACCTCTCCAAGACGTCGCCCAGGTACCCCCAGTCCACCGTGTCGAATGCCTTCTCGAAATCAAGAAAAAGAAGGGACAGATAGGGGGAGAGCCGGCGGCGATGGGCCAGGGCAAGGTGGAGACGATGGATGCAGTGTCTGGTGCCTCTGGTCAGGGTGGACCAGGTCCGGCAGGAGGGGACGAAGCCTCTGGGCGATGGCAGTGGCGAATATCTTAATTTCGGTGTTAATCAGGGAAATGGGCCTAAAGGCGGAGCAGTCCAGGGAGGGCGGGTGTGTCTTTGGGATGACCACGATGGTCGCCACGTCTGATTCGGGTGGGAAAGATCTGTCTTTCACCACTTGTCGGAAGAGCTCCGTCAGGTGGGGCACCAGATCATCCCGGAACGCGGAGTAGTATTCCTGAGGGAAACCGTCCGGCGTTTTGCCGGAGTGTAGCAGGGTGATAGATCCATGGATTTCTTCCGAGGTAAGCGGGCCGTCAAAGGTGTCCGCTATCTCCCTAGGAAGACAAGGCAGAGACATCCCGGATTCTGCCATCAGGTCTGCAAGGGAGGCACTGGGGGGATGCGTGGTGTAGAGGGCCTCGTAGTAGTGGGCAAAGGTTTGTGCAATGGCCTGAGACGCCACATGGCAAGTCCCATCAGCCACGCGGATTTCAGGGACACTACGGTGAGCACTGGGATAAGAGATTAAATTATGGAGCAGTTTCCCGTTTTTGTCGCCCCAGCCATATATGCAGGCAACCGAGGATCGCCAGAGCATTTTGGCAGACTCCATAGAGATTAGCCGGATCTCGTCCCGGACCAGAGTCAGTTGTCTGGAAGAATCTAGGGTGTGAACAACAGGAGGGGACTTAAAAAAGGACAATATTTATTGGGGTCCAGTGTACCTGTCCTAAGAACATGCAACCAAAAAGTTGTACAAAGTTCCCCTGGGAGTAATACTAATTTGGCAACGGAGTCTCTCTCTCTGAATTCACATGTGAAATCGACAGTCAGGGAACCAGGCGGGTCCCTTTTCGGAACTAGGAAACCTCACACAACTACTAAGCTGGATGACTTGTTTCATTCAGCCCTATGGTTGTCTTGTCTCATCATCGGCTTCCTGCTCCAACGTCAAGCTGGCGCTGCAATGCCTGACGGGTAACACAGAGTGTTACACTTTTGTGGAGATCTTTTGTTCCTTGCCGTAGTTGATAGTGTGTGAGGGACCTAGAAAAGTGAAGTAGTGAGCAAGGTGTATTAAAAAAGGTTGGTTAATCCACTATGTATCCTTTATTCTCGTGGTTAACTGCCTTATTAAAAAGTGAAGTGAGG
Organism: Lissotriton helveticus; assembly: GCF_964261635.1. NCBI lineage: Eukaryota > Metazoa > Chordata > Amphibia > Caudata > Salamandridae > Lissotriton > Lissotriton helveticus. The sequence goes on from NC_136067.1 coordinate 56,750,679, forward strand.
GGTACCGAGAACCAAAGTTAAATTAATATGGCCTCATTCAACCCTCATGTGTGTTCAACATGTTTCATACTCTATAGGCAATTCTTCAGGAACGGATTGTGCTCATAAACTAGTCAGGGGCCCAGGGTGGGCTAAAGTGTATATAGTATACAACCTGGTGGGTCAATAACCAGAGCAGGCTGGTGAACAACTGTTCTGCGTGTCGTTACACGCCGGAGTGTGGGGGTAGGTTCCGAATGTCTTTGGCCTCGCGCTATCTAGGTAATTACCTTCAAGCACAGGTCCCACAAGAACAAGCTGCGTGGACTTACACATGGGTTGTTAGGGTCTGACTCCGATGCAGGATCACCAGCCTGCTCTGGTTATTGACCCACCAGGTTGTATACTGTATACACTTTAGCCCACCCTGGGCCCCTGACTAGTTTATGAGCACAATCCGGTCCTGAAGAATTGCCTATAGGGCATGAAACATGTTGACCACACATGAGGGTTGAATGAGGCCATATTAATTTAACTTTGGTTCTCGGTACCCCTCACTTCACTTTTTAATAAGGCGGTTAACCACGCGAATAAAGGATACTTAGTGGATTAACCAACCTTTTTTAATACACCTTGCTCACTACTTCACTTTTCTAGGTCCCTCACACGCTATCAACTACGGCAAGGAACAAAAGATCTCCACAAAAGTGTAACACTCTGTGTTACCCGTCAGGCATTGCAGCGCCAGCTTGACGTTGGAGCAGGAAGCCGATGATGAGACAAGACAACCATAGGGCTGAATGAAACAAGTCATCCAGCTTAGTAGTTGTGTGAGGTTTCCTAGTTCCGAAAAGGGACCCGCCTGGTTCCCTGACTGTCGATTTCACATGTGAATTCAGAGAGAGAGACTCCGTTGCCAAATTAGTATTACTCCCAGGGGAACTTTGTACAACTTTTTGGTTACAGAATCTGGGGTGTCAGACTCCAGTTGATCCCTCTCTAGGCGGAGGGCTGTGGACTCCAGTTGCGCCAGGCGGGAGGACTGAGCAGCGCGCTTGGCGTGTACGAGCCCCCTAGCAACTCCCCGAAGCACCGCCTTACCGCCCTCCCAGAGCGTCCCCTGTGAAGAGACCGATCCCACGTTGGCGGAGAAGTAATGTCGAAGTTCTTGGCCGAGGGAGTCAACCAGGTCGGGGTCCTGCAAGTACCACGCATTGAGGCGCCAGGTAGTCCTAGGGCCAGTAGGCGGGGACCCAATGCGAACATTGACAGGGGAGTGATCAGAGATCCCTCGAGCTAGGATCTCCGCCCCAGACACCAGCTGACAGTCCATAGCGGGCATCAGAATCAGGTCTATCCGCGAATGGTTCCGGTGGGCAGCGGACGTGTGGGTATATCGTGTCACTCGAGGGTTCCATACCCTCCATACATCACAGAGTCCCATTGCGGAAACCCAGCCCTCAAGGCCAAAGGTGGGCCCGAGACATCCCTGGGGGGCTGGAGGACCGCGTTGAAGTCTCCTCCAACAACTGTGAGGCCCTGGGGGAGGGAAGAGACCACTCCTGTGAGGTGCTGTAGGGTGGAGTACAGGAGGGTCGGGGGCATGTACACGGAGAGGAGGTTCAGGGGGCAACCTTCAACCAGGCCCGATATCGCCACGTACGTACCCTGAGTATCGGTGACGACATGGGTTACGGTGAACGGAAGCCCGAGCCGCAGAAGAACGGCCACCCCCCTGAAGCCCCTGGCGAAGCCAGAATGCCAGACGCGATCAAACCCGTATCGCGCCAGATATTGACACTGAGAGCCCAGGAGATGGGTCTCCTGGAGGAGCAGAGCGTCAGGGAGGTGGCGACGGGCTGCGTGCAGCACCGCCGTGCGTTTGATACGATCAAGGAGGCCATTCACATTCCAGGAGAGGATGTGGAGTGGCGTGTCAGAATGTAAGGCATACGGAGGGGCGTGATCTTTCTTCTGTATATTAAACGTGAACTTGAGAAAACGTTGTCTAATGAACAACGTCTTTCTATTTAACAAAAACATGTATTCCCAAAAATGTGTATGTGCCATGGGAGTTTCCTTCTTTCCAAGCTATGCTAATCTCACCATGGGTTGGTGGGAGAAGCACATAGCTTGGAGAGAAGAAAACGAACAATACACCACGGTGTGGTGTTATGGTTACGATTCATTGATGACCTCTTCCTCCTGTGGAAGGGTCCCAAACAAAAACTTATGGATTACATAAAGATCTTGAATCAAAATTAAGTAGGTCTCAAGTTCACGTTTAATATACAGAAGAAAGAAATAGACTTTTTGGATACCAAAGTATATATCAAGAACAACAAGCTAGAAACTATGGTATTTCGGAAAAAGACATCCACTAACAGTGTGCTCCACGGCACCAGTTTTCATCCGCAGTCGCTAAAACAAAGCATTCCCTATGGCGAGTTCCTGCGAATGAAAAGGAACTGCTCAGAGCAAGTTGAAATGGAAGTGAAATTCGCAGAAACTAAATCTCGCTTTATTAAACGTGGATACAAACACACGGAAATCAAAAAAGGAGAACAAAGAGCCAGAACAAAAACCAGGGCTGAGACACTGATTGTCAAAAACAAAAATCAAACAAAAGAAGACGAGGAGAAACCTCGGTTGATCCTAACTTATTCAAAAGAAAGCTTCAAAATTCGCCAAATATTGACAAAATATTGGAATGTCCTCAAGAAAGATCAGGATATTGGGACATTGATAGGAGATAGACCATTAATCGCCTACAGAAAAGCGCCATCAATCCAGTACACACTGGTCAATAGCCATTTCAAGAATACCAAACCAGAAACTTGGTTAGGAAAACGACAGATAGGCTTCACCAAATCCTTGGTCTGTAAAGCCTGCAAAGTAGGCAAAAACTTAAAATCGATCAAGGATCAAAAAGGAAGAAATCTTGAAATACGAGATAAAATCACCTGTGAATCTCAGTTCGTGGTGTACCTAATAGAATGCTGTTGTGGGAAACAATATATTGGCTCAGCAATCTGCCTCTTAAAAAAGAGGATATTGGAACACATAAGATCGATCCAAAATAACGATCAAAGCTATGCCATATCCAAACACCTGCAAACCCACACTAACAAAACCTGGCAAGACATCAAATATTCAGGACTAGCAACTGTGAAGGAACATGAAGAGGAGGTAATCGTATCCAGAAACTGAGACGTCTAGAGTCTAAATTAATAATCCATTTCAAGACCAGAAGCCCATGGGGGCTCAACGGGGATGAAGAGATGCATGTGCATCTATAGAACTGACTAACCTGATACATCAATCCAAATCATCCACTGTATAAGAGAACTGACCAACTAATGACAGAATATCGGAGAACCTTCCATAAGAGACTATTTGGTCGTAACTTGCATAATTGCTAACTATAAAAATAGGAACCCAGGAAACTCACTGTATATATGTATATATCACCTAACAAGTATAGGCATAATGATTTAAGAATATAGATGTGTAACTAGAACTAGTATTCATTATTATCCTTAATGTCGAGCAACTGTGAACCTTGGTGATAAACACCTTGAAGTGACAGAGCCTCAATAGGCACTTAGCCATTATGGACTCACTGACACTCAGTCCTCATTATATATGGAATATGCACCTTTCTGGTAAGGAGTTACCTGCATATGCTCTGGCGCCTCTCCTCTAGGCTGCAGTAGGCGCGCAGCGCTTTTAACGTGTAAATTTTAAAAACTGCTAGTTTTTGCATGCATATGTAAAATTTATTTTTCACCTGTTTTTTAATCATCTTTGTTGTGCCCACATACGCGCACCATAATTGTGCCCCTCACCGCTTGTAGAGCGGAGTTCTTTCACCGGCATCTTTGTGGTCAGGAAGTCGGGCCGCCATATTGGGGCTGCTGCTTTGCAGCGCGCCACCTGACTCAGCGCTCTAGTTCTCCGCGTGGAGAACGAGGAGGCTGTACTTAAAGCTCGCTCCCCCCGCGCAGCGGTGACGCGCAGCGGGGGCGCCTGACTCGCGCCTGAGTCAAGCCAGAGTCCTGCCCGTCTGCGCCCGTCAGCGTCTCGGCGGCGTTTCGGTTGGCGGGCGGGGCTTTGCTATCCAGCATGTGCAAAGCCGATGTATCAACTCTGCGCTATACGTTTGAGGAGCTGTGCTCTCTAAATCATCGGGAGAGCAGCTGCTGCTCTGTCTTCCCCGGGCGCTACAGAGGTAAGTCTCACTGCCCTTGTTGCGGCTGGCGTCCCAACCGTGCGCTGTCATCTGTCCCTATTAGTAACATAGCTGGCGCAGAGTATTCCTGCATGCTGTTAAACACCAGATCGGCGTATAGTCACGCGCAAGACATCTTTGAGCTTCTCGATACAGAGAAGCCACTCTGTTTAATGTTGACCGAGACTTGGTGGGGAGATTCCTCTAACCCTGACGTGGCGATGGCAATCCCGCCTGATTATAACATCTTCAGGAAAGATAGAGCCAAGGGAAGGGGTGGAGGGGTCGCACTGGTGGTGAAGAAGGGCACGATGTGTACCATCTTGCCGGCGGCGGACATCCGCGGCTCTGAATCGCTTGCTTTTTTAATCACCAATCAGTGAAGGGACTATTAGTCTATCGACCTCCTGGCCCGCCTGGAACGTTTTTTGAAGACCTTGACTCGGTTCTGCTGGGACTGGCCCTGAGAGCAGAACACTGTATCGTAGCTGGGGACTTCAACTTTTGGATGGACGATCCGTCTGACCCCGCTGCCACTAAGCTTTCCGAGGCCATGACCCCGCTGGGCCTTATCCCTTATTTGCAGGGGCCGACTCATGTGAAGGGGCATACGCTTGACCAGGTCTTTTCTACATCTGCTCTTGTGGTGAAAGAGATTCTCCCGGTTCTGTGGTCTGATCACAGGCTGGCCAAATTTGCGATCAGTGGCATTGTTAGGTCGTCGATCTCTGCCCCACAGCAACAGGGACGAACGTCTAGAGCGTTCAACAGAGTGACCCCGGAGATGTTGGCTCAGGCTGCCTTGGATCATCCCTGTCTTCTCTCCGGTGAGCTGGAGAGAGATTTGGAGTCCCCGCAAGCTTGGCTTTCCGATAGGCTCAACGACCTTGCCCCGGTGTTGCCCCCCCGCTTGACTTCGAAGCGGGTCTCGGCCCCTTGGTTTACCACTGCACTGTGGGCTAAGCGGCAGCAGTGCAAGGTAGCCGAAAGGGCCTGGCGGGCACAATATGATAGCGTGGACAGGTTGGCCTACAAGGCAGTGGTTAAGGCTTACCACCGGGACATTCGCCTCGGAAAAAAAGCCTATCTTGCTGGGAGAATTGAAGCGGCCTCCAACTCCTGCAAGGAGATTTTTACCATAGTCAGAGAATTTATTTCTCCTCGGACCATTACATCGGAAGAGGTGCCCTTAGATTCCTGGGCGGCGGACCTTGCCTGTTTTTTTACACCCCCTTGAGGTTTCTGAAACCGTCAAGGGGGTGATGGATACCGGCGGCAAAGTCATGCTGGTGTTGTTGGACTTGTCGGCGGCTTTTGACACCGTCCCCCATGATGGCCTTCTCGCAAGACTCTATGAGATTGGTCTTCGGGGGACGGTGCTCAGCTGGTTTTCTTCCTTTCTAGCTGGCCGCCGGCAAACGGTCTGGACACCGCCCGACACCGCCGTGATGCCGCCTCTGGGAGTCGGGGTCCCTCAGGGCTCTATATTGAGCCCGACCCTCTTTAACATCTTCATGACCCCTTTGGCGGCGGTGGCGGAGTCGTTTGGTGCCCGGATCGTATCTTATGCCGATGACACCCAGCTCCTCTTTTCGTGTAAGAGAGGGGCAGACTTTGACGGGGAGAGTATCCGGGATTGCCTTGGGGCTGTGTTCACATGGTTCCAACTGCACAGCCTCAAGTGCAATTCCGATAAGTCCGAGGTACTCTTCTTCGGATGCGACACGGAGCCCAACTGGCAGGCCTGGTGGCCCATTGACATGTTTCCTCCGTCTTGCTCTTCCCCTATGGCTAAGAACTTGGGGGTCAAGATGGATAAGGGGCTGACGATGAAAGCCCAGATCCTTGGGGTGACCGGTACCTGTTTCGGTCTATTAAAGATGTTGCGGAGGTTCTTGCCTCTGTTGTCGGAGGAGCACAGGAAGCTAACTGTACAGGCTCTGATAGGCTCCAGGTTAGATTATGCCAACATTCTTTACCTGGGCCTACCTGAGTACTTGTTGCAGCGGCTCCAAGTAGCGCAGAATGCGGCGGCCAGGGCCATTTACGGTCTAAATAGACGTGCCAGCGCTTCGGGCCTATTGCAGACGCTGCACTGGCTACCCATCCGCAAACGGATCGCCTTTAAGGCTATGGTTTTGGCCTATAAGGCTCTCCATGCGGTGGGAGCAAAGTACCTCCAAAGGAGACTGGCCTTTTACCATCCGGCCCGCTCTTTGAGGTCAGAATCTTTGCTCCTGGCGGTTGTCCCACGAGTGAAGAGAGCGCGTCTGGGTGGCCGTTCTTTTGGCTTGCTGGCTCCACAGATGTGGAATTCGCTTCCGCTCCCACTCCGGGGGGCCTCTAGTCTTTTTGATTTTAGGCGAGGTCTTAAAACCTGGTTGTTCACTCAGTAGGCCTCTTTGCAGTCCTTTTTTACTTGTCTGTTCTGCACTTTCTTTTTTACTGTGTTATGTTATTGCGAAGTAGTTCTCCTTACCTAAAGCGCCGGGACACTCTTTTTGAGTAACCGTTGCGCTATACAAAAGAATAAATAACATAACATAACAAATAATTGCAACTATGTACACTTTGGGCAATCATACTTAATGACTGTCACTAGCATATATCCATATACATATAGCGTCCAACACACATGTGCTAGCTGTAGAAATGTCACTCAAGTGTGACTCTATCACCGGGCTCCAGCAGCAAGACATCCGGATAGGCTCTAAATGAGCCATTGTATTATCGAACTACATAGCCCATAATGCACCATAAATAGCAAAAATGGAGACTCTGTATAAATAACTAACACAAACAATGGACAAATGTTTGCTACCGTGATCAGGAACCGTGAGGTTTGAAACGCATAGGTGGGAGAAACCTACAGGCAAATAAAAGAAATGAATCAACTTCAAGTGGTGTGCGGTGTCTTCGCTACAGAAGGTTTCTTTGTTTTGGTATATATATATATATATATATATAAATATATATATATATATATATATATTCGCTCCCAATCCCGTAACTCTGGATGTCCATCCTACGGTATAAAGAAGCACTCACGGGGGTCGTTTGGGTTATTTATTGTTCACCAGCAAACAGACACTTCATCAACAGACGCGTTTCGGTACAAAACCTTCATCTATGTTTACCGATGCGCCATCTTGGACACAGTTTTATCCTTATGTGCAAAAATCGCAATCAAAGAAGGACTCAGAAATGCAAAGAGTCACAACAAATGGGGCGCCATATTTAAACATGTAACTAAAGAAAATCCCATTACATGGTAAATAATGCCCTTAGATGGGCTCAATCTGAGTTATACACAATGTGTATTTCTCGCGCACCCTAATTGAAAAATACCAGATAATTATTTGTATTCTTAAATATTGATTGTTTCACAAACAGATAGTGGTAGAAATGTACTACAATTAAATGTAATTGTTTAAAAACTCTGCACAGGGTAGAGTACAGGGTTTGTTCATGTGTGGTGGTGTGTGACAGAAAGTGTTCTTGCCAATTGTTTCTTATGTTTGCTATAATGCTATGGTTTGGGGACATAATTGTTGAAAAAGCTGTTTTGAATGTTAATTACTTGTGCCTACTGTGGAATATCTTGTCTCCTTCTGTATTTAGCATCAAACATCTTAAAACGTGCGTTTCACCCAGATAGATGCCTCATCTAAAGATACACGACCATACAGCTCCTCTTCCACATTAGGGCATGTTCCGATTTTTCAAGCTTTAAAAGACATTTGAAGACCTGGCTCTTTTAATGGCACACGGCTAACTACTCTGCTATCCAAGCGCCAAGATGCCCTTTCAAGGATGAGTAGTTGCGCTATATTTATTTATTTTTTATTTATTTATTTATTGATGTTTTGTATAGCGCTAGCTGGACCCGGGGGGTATCAGAGCGCTTCACAGCAAATAGAGAAGTGCAATCAAGGCAATAAGCATAGAATACAAGAATCGGAAACGATAGGAGGGGAATAAAGCCTGTACACCAGCAAAACGACAGCAATAATAACGCAATACGAGACTGATATTGGGGGCGAATCGGATAGATTTGAGTTCCGCAAAGGATATCAGATTTCTGCTGTTGGGAGATGGGCTTCTCGCTAAGCACCGGAGCGTTCAAGGAAGAGGGCTTTGAGTAGCGTTTTGAATTGTGGGAAGGAGGCGGTCGTTCTGATATGTGGGGGGATGGAGTTCCAAATCCTGGGAGCGTTCCCCGCAAAGGATTTATTAGAGGTCTTGCGTTTCTGTGATTTCAGCGGGATGAGCAGGAGTGTGTTGGAGCTTCTGAGGTTCCTGGATTGTCCAGCCCTTTTGAGTTTAGAGGCCTGGTATTCTGGTTTGCCTGTATGCAAGGCTTTATGTGTGAGGCAGGCTGTGCGGAAGTTGGCTCGTTGGTCAATCGGAAGCCATTTGAGTTCTTTGAGCGCCGGTGAGATGTGGTCAAATTTCTTTGTTCCTGTGACCATTCTTGCGGCAGCGTTGAGGGTGGAGTTGAGGGGACCCAGGTGTGATTTGGCTGTTCCAGTCAGTACAGCAATGCCATAGTCAATTCTTGAGAGCACAAGTGCCTGGGTGGCATGTTTCAGATCTTTGGGGGGGAGGAAGGGTTTAATTTTGTAGAGAAGTTTCAAGTTCATGAATGCGCTTTTGGCTGTTTTTGAGATGTGCTTCTTCATGTCCAGTTTGGGGTCGAGAGTGATTCCTAGTGATTTTGCTGAGTCCGTTGGAGTAAGAGAGACATTGAGAGCATTTAAGGCTTTGAGCCATTCCATTATTTGTGGGTTTTCATCTTTGATCGAAATTAGGAGAACTTTTTTTCTTCGTTTAGTTTGAGGTGGTTGGCTGAGAGCCAGTGTTGGACCTCCATGAGTGTGGCATTAAGTCTGTGAATGTCAGCGATCGAGGTGGTTTCCAAGTAGAGTTGAGTGTCATACGCGTAAAGGTGGAAGGGGATGTTAGAGTTCCTTAGGAGAGAGGTGAGGGGTTCCATGTAGATGTTGAAAAGTTGTGGGGAGAGTACTGATCCTTGTGGAACACCTCTGTTGATGGGGAGGGGGTCTGACTCGAACCTGTTGATCTTTATTCTTTGAGAGCGGTTGTTCAGAAAGGAGGCGAACCATTTTAGGACTGTGTTTTCGATGCCCGCTCTTTCTCGGAGGACATTAAGAAGGAGGGAGTGGTCGACCGTGTCAAATGCAGCCGAGAGGTCAAGGAGAATGAGGAGGCTACATTGGTTGGAGTCGAGTGACATGTGCAGGTCATCAAGGACATTTAGAATAGCGGTTTCCGTACTGCAGCCCTTTCTGAACCCTGATTGGAGAGGATCCAGTAGGTTAGAGTTCTCTAAGTGTTGGTTTAGTTGTGACAGCACACATTTTTCCAGAATTTTGGCTAGGAACGGAAGATTCGAGACTGGTCTGAAGTTGTTCATGTCTGTGAGATCAAGGCCGGGTTTTTTGAGCAGAGGGGTGACTTGTCCTAGTTTAAGGCAGTCAGGGATGAGGCCCTCGCTTAAGGAGCTGTTGATGATCTTGCCCCATATTGGGGCTAGGGTGAGCTTCAGGTCCTTGGTCAGTCTCGCGGGAAGTAGATCGAGAGAGTGAGAGGAGGGTTTCGCTGCGCCGATAAGATTGCATATCATTTGAACCACGATCGGCTGGAAAGAAGACCAGCGGGGAGAGGAGGTTACTGGGGGGTAGTGGATGACTGCAGGGCTCTGGCTGAAGGAGCGATCGATTTTGGCGATTTTTTCATTGAAGAAGCTTGCGAAGTTGTCGCATTGAGTTTTGGAGGCAGTTAAGTTGGCTGCCTTGGGAATGGAGGTTTGGTTTCTAATGATGTCGAAGAGTTCCTTGGGGCGGTTTCTAGCATTGTCTAATGCAGAACTGAAGAAGGAAGTCTTCTTATTTTTGATGTGAGTATAGTATAATTTTCGGGCTGCCTTCAGTTGGTCCCGATGCAAGGGAGAGGGGTTGTTTCTCCAAGTTCTTTCCAAGGATCTAAGGTGTCTTCTTTCCTCATTAATGTCAGTAGAGAACCAAGATCTGGAGGGGATGCTTCTGGGTTTTTTTAATTTCAGAGGTGCCAGCTGATCTAGGACAAGCTCTAGATTGGAATGGTAGAGCGAGGTGAGTTCCGAGGTAGAGAGGGGCTCCACCGTGTTCGGGAGGAGCTTGTTTAGTCCTTCCTCAAGCTTGTCTCGGGGAACTCTGGTGGTGTTCCTGACCCAGTTAGGGGGGGCTTGAGTGGGTGGGAGTGACACGGCCGGCTGGATGATATGAAATAAAATGATGTGGTGGTCTGACCAGTCCACCGGGATGATGTGGTCAATCGAGACTGCAGTTTTGTTCGCAATGATGGCATCCAGGGTCGCTCCTCTGTAGTGTGTTGCTTCTGAGCAATGTTGGACCAAATCGTTGTCTTGTAGCATGGTGTTGAGAGATTGAATCAGCGGGTTTTTGTGGTCGTTCCATCTTAAGTTGAGGTCGCCCATAATTAGATTGTCGTCGCCATTAAGTGCAGATTGGGTGATCAGATCCGATAACTGAGCTTTAAATTCGTTGGCATTGCCTGGGGGATGGTAGAGGAGATGGCACTGATGGCCCGTGCAATTTGATGTTGACCGACAGGCATTCGAAGGAGCTATGCAGGTAGGAGGGAGCTTCCGAGATTGCGAGGTTGCTTTTGTAGATGATCGCTATGCCGCCGCCTTTGTGAATGGGCCTGTCTTTACGGATAATTGAGAAGCCGGGAGGCACCAGCATATCCAGAATGGGGTGGGATAGGGAGTTAAGCCACGTTTCAGTAAGGAAGGCCACATCCAGGTCATGGGTGAGGATGGATTCAGCAATTTCCGTTGCATGTTTGACGGCGGACCGGCTGTTGATAAGCATGCAGTTCAAGTGGGGGGGGTCTTCTTTTGCTTTCAAATAGTCAGGGATGGCTCTGGGAATGGGGGACAGATAAAGAGGGGGTCTGCCAGTTCTACGAGTGGGCAGGTCCCTACCTATTCCGGTGATGACTTGGATCGAGGAGGAGAGGGTCGAAGTCACGTGAGGGGCCAGGGCAGGCTGGTTCGGGGGGAGTTCGTGTGAAGTGACGAGTGCGCTCACTTCTAGCGGGGCGAGGGAGGTAGAGTTTCTGCTGGGAGTGGCTGCTCGTGACTTCGTCGGGACTTTCGTGAGAGGGGGCAGGGAACCAGGGAGGGTATGAGCCTGGACGGCACGGGGAAAGTCATTCCTAGGGGGAGGCGGGGGGATGTGGAGAGGGGCGGAGGGGGAGGGGGGTAGCTGGAGATTCCCAAGGGCAAAGAGGGTTTCCTTCAGTCCAAGGATCAGGGTCGAGATCTGTGCTTCAACAAGGTCGAGGCGGAGCGCTAGCTCGGGTGAGGGGGAGAGGGGAGGGTCAGTGGAACTGGGTCCTGGGTGTGAAGAGCTAATGGGCGCGTTTCCAGTGGGGGGGATCAGAGGGTGGGAGGAGGCAGGATCTGTATTAGGGATTGGTTGTGGGAGGGCTGTTGAGGGTGGGGAGTTGTGGACCCTTCGGGGGAGGGGGATAGCTTCAGAGGAGGGGGAAGTGAGAGCTAGAGGAGAGAGGGATGGCAGGTTATGACGTTGAGTATTGGGGTTGTCAGGGCTATATATCAATTGAGGGAGGGTTAGAGGGTGGGGTGGATTACTGTCCAAACGGGGGTGCGTGTTTACTTCGTTAGAGGGAACCAAGTGAACAAGGGGAGTGGGTATTAGTGGGGGTGGATTGAGCGATGGTGTAGATGAGGGGTCTGGGATCATTGAGGGGGGGAGGCAGAGAGCGGGTGGTGCTTCTGGGGCTAGGGAATGGTCTAGGATCACAAGGGGGGAGTCTGGGAGTTGGTGGAACTTTGTGGGCTGGGGAGGAGGAGGATAGGGGTCCTTTGGGGATGAGATTGGGAGCAATGGGGGGGCGGGGCTAGGGAGAAAGGGGGAGCTGGGACTGGTGCGGACGAGATATCGACAGGATGAAGGTATTATAACATAATATACAATAGGTGCTCGTGAAATGCTTCTCCTGAGAGGTTTCAGTAAAAGCATTACCCATGATACTAATTCTGCTCCAGAGCATACCACAGTCTTCAACAGGTTTCAGTCCTTTTCGTCTCTTACTGGAAGGCAGCTTTAGACCTTCACAAAAAAACTAGAGGAACAACCAGAAGAACATACACTCAGTGTCACAATTACAGAATCGCTTACAGAGTGTCAGAGAAATCCTTTTTAACAATCTTAAAAAAGCTCACAAATAACGAGAAACTTACTACTATGAAGGAGCTAAACTAAAGCAGTATCAATATCAACATTGTTTATTCACGAAAATTATCCATAAATGAATACATACATAACACATTCTGTAAATATCAAAGTACAAAACAATTAAACCTTCTATTGCTATGTATGTATTTTAAGTTAATCCCTTGCACTGTGTGAGCGCGAGCATTAAGTACCATTTTTTGTAAGCTGTTTTGAAATATTGTTATCCAATGAAAGCTAGTTATTTCGTTCATTGTGGCTTCTGCATGACACTGTGATATCAGAATAGCTAGATCGTGTAACTATTGTATAAGCAATCTTAAATGCTTGTAAATATTTAATTTCATGTAACCATACTTCAGTTCAGTTACATTTGCTTTATTCGACAACATTTGTCATAAAAGCATAAATATCAAATGTACAAAATGTACAATAAAATCAAGAAATAACAAAATCAATATCATTCAGGTATGAGAGCCAATGCAGTGCAGCATACCTAGATAATAGTATTAATTATAAAATCAAGTATAAAACATGCAAAGTATAATGACAAACTTTTTCCAGTGACCCGGTTCCCATTGCCTTATCGTAGGAATACCATGGCCATAGGCATAGGACAGTTTAAGGAAGTATTTATCAGTAGGATAACAATCAGTATGGCTAATCATTGTAGGAGCTAATAAAATTCGGCATTAGTACATCACATTTCCAACATAGAAGGACTCCTGTGTATAAGGAAATAAAAACCGATGTCATTATTATCTTAAAGTTGTAACACGGAATCAAAGACAATCAAGGAGCAATGGTTGAGGGTGTGCAGCACATAACATTGCCCTTAGACTTAAAACTTAATGAGATATTCACATAACTGCAAATGATTCGCTCATGTCGATTAGTTGTTCATGCGGGCCACAATATTATGAAGATTTCCCAATGGGGATCAGGGCCCTTGCTCTAATTACCCACATTTTACCCAAGACATTTGCAACAGCAAATACATAAACTAAGACTAATCTAACTAACTAATCTGATAAGAATTCTCAGAGCAGCTAAAGTGCTTCGTGTCCCCATTTGCCTACAAATCGCTTTAATCCAAGTCTGGCGTTGGCCACCATACCCATTGCAGGCAAATAGGACATGCCCGGTTGATTCAGGCAAGCTATTGCATACGGGGCATGATGCATCTTTTCCAGGGCCCAGCCATTGGTGAGTGTTTTAAGAGGCAATGTACCAACCCTAACATGGAACTATAATTTCCTATCTAAGGGTACTGTGATGTCATCTCATAAGGTTCAAAAGAACTGCTGCACTTAAAGTCTATAAGGTTGTCAGTGAGTGGCAGAAACATGCTTTAACCGCATTTTCACCTACCCATGACCAATCGCTTTTCTTTAGCCACTCAGCTGTCAAAGGTGGTTCAGAGTAGGGATTGATCCAGGATTTGCCAAGGTCTATGGCAGATAGCAAATTGCCTCAGCCAATCAATTTTGTGAAATCCATCAGCCTCCATCACATCCCTTAGGGCCATGCCATACTGGGCAATTTCTGGTTGCGACCATAACCTCCTCCAGACCAGCAAAGGGCGGGGTCTAGCTCTATCTGCCAAGGTCTGTCTACCCATATCCGTCATTAAGGGTTTGAATGGAGTGCGCTGCGGGAGCCGGGCTAGGTTCCTTAGAAACCTATTCTCTGAGCCGGTTAGAGAAGCTAATTTAGAAAAACCCCACAACTTTGATCCATATAGAGCTGAACTGACTGCCTTAGCATCATATATCTGTAGGACTGGTGCAATGGGTTTAGTAAAAGAGCTGCTGTGTTCTCTAGCAACAGCACCTGTGGTTTGCCTGTGTTTGTGTCAGGAACCGAGGGACGAACAACAGTGCGCCTGCCTAATGACAACAAACTACGAGTTCCAGAAACCCATGCGGCGAATAGGTGGGAACTATAAGAACTTACTGAACCCGGAAGACAGGTTGTATCGGATTCCATGTTTGTTCTGTTTGCTGTGCGGTACGGATTCCTAACTGATTGAAGAGATGTGGTGCTTCGCTTGTTTCTGCGAAGACACGGCCGCTGATTCTGGTACGGAAGGTGAAGGGAGGAAGGGCACTTTCTCCCTGCCGTCTGTAGGACTGCGAGTTGGCTGACTTGCGGCTGCGGGTTCTGTGGTGTTTCGCCGGCGTCCTTTTTGGCGAAAACACAGACTCGCTTTACTCTGGACCTTGTTTCCATTTGTTTTTTCCTGGGATAAGTGGTGCTTCGCTGCTGGCTGCGCGAAGACAGGAACATCTACAGATTGGAGTTCCAGGCTATTCGAGTCGCGGCTCGTTTGTCTCAGTCTTCCTTCGCTCAACGGGAGTGACCGGCTGGTTAAGGCTGTTCGAGGAGACTCTTGCTTTTGTTTGGGGACATCGGAGCACGCCCACGTTATCCTTGGAACGCTACATTACCGTAGGAGCCCAGAGACTCTGTTGACTCGTTTCGTTTGGCGGTGACGCTTCGCTTCTGTGCCTTAACAGAAGGACGGAATTGATTCTACTGAGGTCGGGGGTGTTTACCCTACTAAGTATTCCTTGCATTCTAAGGGAACCCTGTGGTGTCAACAGGATAGAATCCCAGAATCCAAGGGTAGAAGAGAACCCCGTATCCTTCCTGGCCACTAACAGCATGAGTCAAGATCACCATCGACCCGGCCTTCCCCTACTTTTTCCCTCGCCGGATCACCTTTAGGCTCTGGGTGTTTCTTTTAACCAGGCCTGGGGAGATCCGGAGGTGGACCCTCTAGAGCATCGCCCGGATCCCGAAGAGCATCGGTTACCCTTGACAGAATCCGATACCCACGAAACACTGCTCTTCCTGGTCCGAGTGGTTCTTTGGGATGGCTACCATGGACGATGTGCTTCAGGCACTAGTGCTGGTCCAACAGGAGCTGGCTGATTCCAAAGCGGAAACCGCAGCTCTAAGGGAAAAGGTAGAGAGACAAACACGCAACCCATTTGATGCTTCCTCATCTAACCCCCATATCCATGTTACAGTGCCTCCCCCTGTTCCATTGGCAACGCCGGAACGGTATTCAGGGGACCCCCATAAGATCCAGACCTTTCTCACGCAGATAGCATTACACTTCTCATACAGACCGGCTTCCTTCCCTAACAATCTTTCCAGGGTCGCTTTTGCGATTTCGTATCTCTCTGGGGATGCGGCAGATTGGGCGGTCCCGCTGGTACGGAATGATAGTCCTCTGCTTTCGGATTGGGAAGGGTTCAGGAAAGAACTCGAAAGAGTCTTTGACCGTAGGGCTACCACGTTTAGCACTGATAAGGAGTTGTTAACACTTAGACAGGGATGAAAAGACCTGGTGTCGTATATGACGGCGTTTAACCGTCTGATAGCTGAAACTGCCTGGCCCGAAGAAAAGAGGATGTCCCTTTACTACCAAGGCCTGTGCGATGACATGAAGGATGTGTTGGCACAGATAGACCCACAGCCTACCACATGCATTGACCTTATTAATCTCACCTTGAGGTTGGACCATCGCATGGCTGACAGACATGGCGGTAGTCGGAGGGGAGACAGGGCACCACCGGTGAGCGATCCGGAGACCAGATCCTTGGCTCCTTCTAAAGAGACAGGGTCCGAACCCATGGATATTGGGGCAGTTAGACCGCCTTTGTCCAGAACAGAAAGAGAGACCCGAAGGGCCCAAGGGTTATGTATGTACTGTGGACGAAAAGGACATTACGTCCGCGAATGCCCATCCAAACCAAAGAAAAGAAACACCTATTTTCCGGGGAAGAAAGTGGCCATAAGCACAGTAGGAGGTGCTGAAACCGAACCCTCATCTCCGGTCAAGTCAGGAGAGGAGGGACTAAAGCCCGGTTGGCGGATACCTTCATTGGACCTCCCAGAACAAAAAAATTCTGAATCACATATAGTGTTGGAGATGTTGTTAACCGTCCATCAGTTAACGCATCCTGTCCGTTCCATGATCGATTCGGGGGCCACGGGCAACTTTATTGACCAGGGTCTGGTTCATCGTCTGGGGTTAAGACGGTGCCCAGTGAAAAGCCAGAGCCGGTATTAGCGGTAGATGGTACCCCTTTGAAATCAGGTCCTATAGTTGAACATACGGAATCCCTAGAACTTACTCTACCGGGGGAATCACAGGATCACGTGGAAGACATTGTCTTCAATATCATCGAGGCGCCCCAGTATGAACTCATATTGGGAATGCCGTGGTTGTGGTTGCATAGCCCTACCGTGAACTGGAGACAGAAAACCCTTAGCTTCCAGTCTAGGGACTGTAGAGAGATTTGCATGAGAGAACATGGGTCTGTAGCTTTGACCCTTGCCCTGGTACATACTGTGGCTACTGCGGCCGAGAAGGCCATGGTTCTTCCCGGGGAATACAGTGCATACCACGAGGTGTTTAGCGAGGAAAAAGCCGCGACCCTACCACCACACCGCGAGTATGACTGTCGGATCGACTTGATAGACGGAGCGGTTTTGCCTTCCTGTAGGGTTTATGCTCTGTCTGAGCCGGAGAATCAGCACTTAAGGGAATACTTGGAACATTACCGTGCCATAGGATTCATTCGTCCTTCCTGTTCCCCTGCAGCCTCGCCTCTATTCTTTACAGCTAAAGCTAATGGTGATATCAGGGCTTGCATAGACTACCGCGTTCTGAACAAGAACACGGTTAGAAACCGGTATCCGCTCCCGCTCATCCCGGTATTATTAGATCAGGTTCGAGGAGCAGCTATTTACACCCATCTCGACCTCCGGGGGGCATACCATGTGGTCCGTATACGTAAGGGAGACGAATGGAAGACGGCCTTCAAGACTAGATACGGTTTGTACGAATATCTGGTTATGCCGTTCGGGCTGTGTAATGCCCCAGCAGCATTCCAATATTTTCTGAACGATGTTCTGAAGGAATACCTGGATCGCATCGCGATTGTGTATATCGATGATATACTTATCTACTCTGAGTCACCAGCCCAGCACACTGATCACGATCGGATGATACTTCAACGTCTGCAGGAAAACCACTTGTACTGCAAACTGAGCAAGTGCGAGTTCGGTGTTGGCCAGGTGGAGTTTTTGGGGGTAATACTGAGTCCTCAGGGATTCCGCATGGCAGAAAGGAAGGTGACAGCGGTGCAGGCGTGGCCGGTCCCACGAACCGTTCGTGAGGTACAATGGTTTCTTGGGTTCGCCAACTATTACAGACGCTTTATCGCTCATTTCTCTCAGTTGGCGGCTCCCATCACCCGACTATTGAGAAAAGGGGCGGCCTATGTCTGGACTCCGGAGGCGACCCACGCATTTGGCCAGCTCAAGGAGGCTTTCTGTTCGGCACCGATACTGCGACACCCACAGGTGGACATTCCGTTCATAGTGGAAGCTGACGCATCGGATGTGGCGCTCGGAGCAGTTCTCTCGCAAAGGGATCGAGAGACAGGTCAGTTACATCCGGTGGCGTTTATGTCTAAGAAATTAACCCAGGCCGAAACAGGATACACAGTGGCGGAAAAAGAACTCCTGGCCATCAAAAGAGCCTTTCAGGAATGGTGACAGTACCTGTGGGGGGCCCAACATCCTGTAACAGTATATACGGACCATCGCAATCTGCAGTTTATGAAAACCGCCAGACACTTGACTCCGAGACAGATGCGATGGACCCTGTTCTTTGCCAGATACGACTTCGTCATTACCTTCCGTCCGGGCTCCGATAATAGAAAGGCTGACTCGCTCTCAAGGCAGAGCGATGCGGAGTCCTCACGCACAACCGCTTTGGAAGCCATAGTGTCTCCTGATAGGGTGCTGTGCGTTGTTTCGGTAAACAAATTCCTAGATCAGGTGAAAGAGCACTGTTCTTTGGCCCAATGGCAGGAATGGGCATCGAAGGACCAACAACGTTCCCTTCAACATGGCATTCCTTTGTATCGTAATCGGCTGTATCTACCTTATCATGAGGTCCGCCAGAAGGCCTTTAACTGGTGTCATAATGCGGTACTGGCGGGGCATCCGGGGAGCAGGAAAACCCTTTCGTCCCTGCAGCGCTCCTTTTAGCGGGACAGCATGGCGAGAGATGTGAAGACCTGGGTTTCCCAATGTGACACCTGCGCTCGGGCCAAGGGAGAGACCTGTAGGGCAAAAGGGGTGTGGATGCCCTTGCCTACACCGTCTTGCCCATGGCAGAACATCAGTCTTGATTTTGTGGAGGGATTGCCCATGGACCAGGGTTGCAAGGCTATTCTGGTGGTGGTGGATAGCCTGACAAAAGCGGGTCATTTCCTGCCTTGTAAGAACTTGCCCACTGCGGCCCAGACCGCTCAGATGTTGCTTCAACAAGTGGTTCGACTGCATGGTCTTCCCAAAGTCATTGTCTCAGACAGAGGCCCACAGTTTGTGGCTAGGTTCTGGAAGGCTTGGTGTACAGCATTACAGGTGGAGGTGGCGTTGTCCACGAGCTTTCATCCACAAACTGACGGTCAGACCGAAAGACTCAACCAGACTCTGAAAAAATATCTAATGTGCTATGCAAAGGAGGCCTCGGATTCTTGGGTCTCGATGTTGTGGTTGGCAGAACTGTCATACAACAACTCTTGGCACAGTTCCATCAAGGAAACGCCGTTCAGGGCGAATACCGGATTCCATGCCAACACGCTGCCCTTGACGGTACCGAGTGAAATAGCAAACCACCCCTCGGTACATGCTCAAGTAAAAGAACTCGTGAGGATGCACAAAACCATACAAGCTGAGTTGAATAAGGCGAAGGCAACTTACAAGAAATGGGCGGATGTTCATCGGCAGGTGGGGCCGCGGTATGCTGTGGGGGACCGAGTGTGGTTGTCCACCAAAAACATACGTTTCAGGTACCGCAGTATTGTCCATCCCAGGTACATCGGTCCGTACCCTGTCATTCGTCAGGTAAACCCAGTGGCATATCGATTGAAGTTGCCTGCCTCTCTCCGAATCCATCCAGTATTCCACTGTAGTTTATTGAAGCCGGCATTTGGGCGTCGGAGGATGGCTCCTCCTCCCGTGGTGAGGGACGGCCAGGTGGAGTATGAGGTGCGCAGGATCCTGGATTCCCGGCTCCGTAGGGGACGCCTTTGGTACCTTGTGTCCTGGAAAGGGTATTCCTCGGAGGAGGACTCCTGGGAGCCCTGTACAGGAATCCATGCCCCGAGGGCTGTACGTCTCTTTCATGCTCGCTACCCGAGTAAGCCCGGTTCTAGGAGGCGTGGGGGAGGAGGGCGTACTGTCAGGAACAGAGGGACGAACAACAGTGCGCCTGCCTAATGACAACAAACTACGTGTTCCAGAAACCCATGCGGCGAATAGGCGGGAACTATAAGAACTTCCTGAACCCGGAAGACGGGTTATATCGGATTCCATGTTTGTTCTGTTTGCTGTGCGGTACGGATTCCTAACTGATTGAAGAGCTGTGGTGCTTCGCTTGTTTCTGCGAAGACACGGCCGCTGATTCTGGTACGGAAGGTGAAGGGAGGAAGGGCACTTTCTCCCTGCCGTCTGTAGGGCTGCGAGTTGGCTGACTTGCGGCTGCGGGTTCTGTGGTGTTTCGCCGGCGTCCTTTTTGGCGAAAACACAGACTCGCTTTACTCTGGACCTTGTTTCCATTTGTTTTTTCCTGGGATAAGTGGTGCTTCGCTGCTGGCTGCGCGAAGACAGGAACATCTACAGATTGGAGTTCCAGGCTATTCGAGTCGCGGCTCGTTTGTCTCAGTCTTCCTTCGCTCAACGGGAGTGACCGGCTGGTTAAGGCTGTTCGAGGAGACTCTTGCTTTTGTTTGGGGACATCGGAGCACGCCCACGTTATCCTTGGAACGCTACATTACCGTAGGATCCCAGAGACTCTGTTGACTCGTTTCGTTTGGCGGTGACGCTTCGCTTCTGTGCCTTAACAGAAGGACGGAATTGATTCTACTGAGGTCGGGGGTGTTTACCCTACTAAGTATTCCTTGCATTCTAAGGGAACCCTGTGGTGTCAACAGGATAGAATCCCAGAATCCAAGGGTAGAAGAGAACCCCGTATCCTTCCTGGCCACTAACAGCATGAGTCAAGATCACCATCCCGCAGAGCATCGACCCGGCCTTCCCCTACTTTTTCCCTCGCCGGATCACCTTTAGGCTCTGGGTGTTTCTTTTAACCAGGCCTGGGGAGATCCGGAGGTGGACCCTCTAGAGCATCGCCCGGATCCCGAAGAGCATCGGTTACCCTTGACAGTTTGAGAGTCAGGAGTTCCACCTGGGGTTTCCATGAGAGGTTGGAAGATAAGGTGACACCTAAATAACTAAAAACATCTACACTCACAAATGGTGTGCCCCACAACTCAAGCCTACCATTAAATGACCTATGCTTTTTGAACACCATAAGCTAAGTCTTCATGGAATTTTTCTTTAGTCCATGGTGGGCACAAAGCGCCAGATGTACAAAGGACTTATGCATTTCTTAACAGGCCGAATCGCAATTTCGGCCCATTAACAAATGCCAAACCAACTTTTTTCTATGTACAAAGGCCTTTAGGGAATGGCAAAATGCGATTTCCACCCAGTTGAAATCGCATTTTGCGATTACCTAAATAGGAAATCGCAAACAGGAGTTTCCTATTTGTGATTTTTTAGCAAATGTTCAAAGCATATCCTAAATGCAAAATGAGCATTTAGGAAATGCAATTACCATCAAAGTCGATGGTAACCATGTGCAATTTAAAAAAGCACCCCAAGATACTTTTTTTAAAGTGTAATAGAGCCCACACATGGCATATGTGTGCTCGACATGTACACCACTATTTTTTGGGTGCATTACAGTGGCCTTATGCCCATAGCCATCCCTTGCTTAGCATTTCCAAAATAGTGATTTCCTAATACGAAAACTCTATTTTGAAAATACAAACCGGCACATTGGTACGAATGGCATGGGATTTACGAATTGCCATTTCCTAATAGCAATTCCTAATCTGTAGGAATCGCTATTGGTAAATCAATAATTTCATATGTATTATTTTGCATTTCCTGAATAGCGATTCTTATGGAGTCTCTATTTCAAAATTACAAAATTTCATTTTCGTTCATCTGGCACAAAATTCCTCAAAACAGGATATTGTTTGCTTAAGGTTACTTGGTGTTTTTGAGATCAATAAGATGTTCTTTACAAATAGCAATATGGCTTTCTTTAGTCCAGCAAGGTCGGGTATCGGTTAAGAAAGAGGACAGATAGTGAATGACGTCATTAAGGTATAAAGAGAACAAGATGGGCGCCAAAATGCAACCATGGCGGACTCCTTTATTGCTGTCAAAGTGGCCCATTACTAGGTCCTGGTAGCCCCAGCGGACCTGGGCATAGTTAGCTTTATGTAAATGGACCAATAAGGTCAAAAGGCTCCTGAATCATCGCACCTGCTTGTGATCAACGAATGGTGGTACAACTCCCCTACCGACCCAGCGTATGCGATTGAGCACCGGGCACTGGCACAGGTTCCCCTCCTACACCTCCTGTATAGCTCAGCACAATTGGACTTTATGCCACCTGCGGGTAAAGTTGTAATATTGCTCTGGCGGGCGCAGGTCTGACAGATGGGGTGGCATGGCAAACTTACCCGGGAGACCCCATTATGGCAGGGAACATATCTCCATCCTGTGGCCACCTTGGGTGGGTTCCGGGGTTGGGACCTGGTGGGGATTTCGACCCTCGGGGATGTGATGAAGGGTACCGCCCTTAAAACCTATCAGCAATTGCAAACGGACTACAACCTCTATAAAACACAATTCTACAAATGTCTCCGTCTTCGCCATTCACTCACCCCCCTGATACTCTCCCTTGAGACCCTTGAGACCCTTGAGACCCCTTCCGGAATTTCACCCACTGGAAGGCCGCTTGTTAATGGGAGATCTAGGCCTTCACAAGATTCGGCAGATCTATCAGTCCTTCAAGACCCACACACAGACAACACTCGACAAGACACAACAGGCGTGGCAGGCCGATATCCCTGACTTAACCGACGACAGCTGAAGCTATTGCTAGTCCACGAGGGGCGGCGGTCTCTACTAGGTACCGTCCGATACAGTTTAAATATCTAAACAGGGCTTACTATACGCGGACTAGACTGTGGCGGATGGGACTGATCACCTCCTCTGTATATCTGCGGTGTGAGCGAGATGAAGGGACTTTTTTGCATACAGTTTGGAGCTGCACAGCGTTGCAGCCCTTCTGGCGCAGAATTAGGTCCTGCCTCCAGGAGGTGCTCGCATGGGAACTCCCACTAGACCTTAGACTCTCCCTCTTACATTGCACGGACGATATAGGGGGAAACGTTTGTAAGCAACATTTATTGTTTTTAGCCCTCACAATAGCCAAACGGGACATCGCACAACTGTGGAAAGGGACTTCTGCCCCAACATTGGGTACATGGAAGACCGAACTGGATAGATGTATGGGGTCCGAAGTGGCAGCGTTTTTTTGCACAGGGTTGTCCTGCTAAACAGAGAAATATCTGGGCCCGCCGGGCATCCTATCGGGGAATCAAGCTCCATCCTCTCCCACCCACCAACCCCTGAATGGAGCCCTATATTTTACTGCAATTGTTTGAATATGTACATTGCTTTGAAAACCCCGTTTATTATGACAATGGAGTTTCATGACCACTTAACTGATCTGCATATCTTGAGACCTAGAACTGTCTGCATTAAGTTAGACTTTTACCCCCTGCATGTTGGGCAGGTATTTGATTATGGTCGAAATGTTGGACTCGCTGTGAAATTATGGCATTTTCTCCCACAGGTCATTGTTGGGCCTTCGCCCACACATCCAATGAAAAAACAAATAAAAATTGTTGTGAAAAAAAAAGGCTCCTGAGAATGACCATGTCACCCAAAACCTGCCATAGCTTACCCCGTGGGACAAGATCAAAAGCAGATTTAAGGTCGACGAAGACAACATATAAGCTACCCCCTCAGATCACAACAATCTTCCAATAGAGTAAGAGGAAAAAAATGCCTGGTCTATCGTAGATATCTTCTTCCTAAAGCCCAACTGGAAAGAGGAAATAATGGCCTTGTCAGTCATCCATTGCTCAATCTTGCCCAGGACCAGTCGGGCAAATTGTTTTGGGATACAGTCGATCAAACTTATCGGCCTGTTGTTGCTCAGGTCGGATTTATCCTCCTTCCTATATACTGGGATCACCTCCACTTCCCTCCAAGAATCTGGTTAAGGGGCTCCACGAACAATAGCATTGGATAGAAAGAGGATATACCGGGACCTTTTCTCTCTCTCCTGCAGGAATATGTCAGCCCGAATTCCATATAATCCACGTGCCCTGCCTCTGGTTACTGTGTCCAGATCGGAAGGATCATCAGCTAGATCTAAGATGGAGGTCAGTAGGGGGTTGAAGTATTCTCTACATGAGAGCTATATGGCTTATTCTCTAGAGCATTGGCTGCAGGTGTTTCTGAATAAAGATTGGCAATGTGAGCTACCTAAACCTGGGGGGCAGTATTATTTTGTGGAGATGGGGCACAGGCATTTCTCCTCCACCTTACCAATGCCCAGAACCGGTTAGAATCCTTAGAGGCGCATGCCAAATTCAGATCCTGCCACCTTCCATCGTCCCATTTCATCTTGGTCCGAACATGAGCCTTTTTATACATCTCTCTGATGTGGAACATGAATAGGTTGTGCAATACGGTAAAAAGAGGAGTGGTACAAGGGACGCTGCCCTCACATAAACCTGATGTGATCCTCCTGCAGAAAATCCACTTCGGAAATAATTGTGGGTTCATTAGCAGGGAAAGTATAAACTAGTGTCAAATGCAAGCTTTATGTCAAGTACTACACAATCGGCATTACGATTGAACAGTTCTTCCCATTTTGTGGTGCAGTGGACTTGGCTTTTTAATTTTTTTTACAGAGTTTTATATAGCGTGGACTTGACTCGAAGGTATCGGGTATCAGAGCGCTTTACATAGCACCAGTTGCGTTACATGAGGACACAATCATTTTTTTTTTTTTTTTGTTAGACTCCGGGAGATTAAGTGATGCTGGATTAAATTGTAGCTCTAATGTTAGGGTCCCTAGAGAACTTGATAATATGTGGTGGAGATTGCATTTTTGCTGCAGATTAGATCACAGATAGGAAGACCAATATGGGCCTGGCAGATGTGTGGTGACCCAAGCATGAGACGAAGAGCAGTTCTCCCTTTGTGGGATGGTATATATGTTTTACGCTTTTAGGATGATTTAAGATGGTTTATTGAGAACAAACTCACTTGCGCCGCTCCCCCTCCAGCAGTTTGTGGATCTACCTGGGATCCATGAAATGTATTCGAAGTGGAGTGTAATATCAGTATTAAGCAATCTTGACCATGGCCTCTCTAACTGCTGCACTGGATCCTGTTGTGCAATCCCTATTTGTGAGTGTGTGTTGCAATTCAGTCTCCCATCTTTTTTGCGGCGACATGTGCGGTATGGAACAGCCCTCTGGAGTAACTACAGGGACGGGAGAACAGAGGTGCATCATCGGTTTTGATGATAAGTTCTTTTTCAAAAGTGGTCAGTGGGCAGGTTGCAAATTTTCGAATGGTAGGGTGGGTCACCCAGTGCTGAATCTATAAGTGGTGCATTCATTCTGTCTCTGGTATGCCATAACCCTCCCAGAGCTCCTCAAAGGACTGTGGTCCTTCGTGGTAAAAAAAGTCCCCAATTTGTTTACAGTTCACTAACTGCCAAACCTGGAAGTCTGTGGTGTCCCGTGCTGGGGAGCAGTCGGGTTTGCCTATGATCGAGGTCATTGGGGAAGGCATTGAGGTGAGACCCAAAGGAAGTGCGGCGTTATCCCACCATGGCCGACAATAACGGGGAGCTGTAGACTCCCCAACGTCTATGTTTCCTGGGCAGCCAAGGGATCTTCCACACTTGCATGCCAGCTATAGACTGGCCCACGAAGCATCAGTGTTTCTCAGAGGCTGTATGATGCCATTCCATAATATATTGTAGTTAGGTAGCTATATAGTAGTGTTTAAGACAGGAGATCCCCAGTCCTCCCTCTTCCGTCGGGGCATATTGGTGTCGCCTAGGTATCTGCGCTTTCTTCCTCTTCCAGACAAAGCCATCCATCCATTTTGTAGAGCACCCTGGGGTGATTGTAGGGGAAGGGTCTGCAATGTGTACAATTTTTTCTGTAGAAAGGTCATCTTGATGGCCGCTTTATGCCCCATGTACAGTTGTCCCCCATCTGCAATTCTGTAAGTCTTTACGTGCCATGTGTATGAGTTCTGAGTAGTTCAACGCAGCTGTGCGCTCTATTGCGGAACAGATTCTAACCCATGAATACATGATGTACCGTTGTGCCCAAGTAAAGGAGCACCATTCTTGCACCTGCGTTCTGTTGCTTCTTGGCTATATTGATCCCTAGTATGACAGACTTGTGCACATTCACTTTAAACCCCAATACTTTGGCAAAGGCTTCCAAGCCACTCACCAAGGCAGCTTACTCACAAAGGCAGAGAGAGTGGCTTCTGGGTTAGTAAGCAATAAAAGGACATTTTACGCAAAGAGAGCTATTTTATGTTCGATTTTGCCAAAGGTCACCCTAGCAATCTTAAAGTTTTGGTGAATTGTTTCAGCAAGATGTTCCATATAGAGGGCAAAGAGGAGCGGGGAAAGGGGGCAACCCTGGCGTGTCCCCCTGTGTATCTGCAAGGGACTCAATGTCAAGCTGCTTACCCATACTCTCGCCTTTTGGTGGGTATTGCCACTCAGCACCCATCTCTTGAATGTGGCTCCCATAATGGTCCTTCAGAGGACCGCATCAAAGAAATGGCAATGGACCTTGAAATGGATTCTCAGCATCTATAGTTAGCAGGAAGGTTGGGACTTTGGTACGCTTGGCTTTGTCAGTAATATGTAGCATGTGCTTTGTGTTTTCAGAGATGAACCCGGTTTGATTTGGGCCCACCAGGTCCTAAATATAAGGGCCCGATCTTCATACAAGGAGGCCCACAAAACTTTTGCATCTTCATTAAGTATGGAGAACATGCAGCCGGGTCTTTCCCCGGCTTGTGTATAATTGTAATGACTGCTGTTTGCATTGTAGGAGTGAGCAATCCAGTGCCTGCAAATGTGCCACCCAGAGT
Source organism: Lissotriton helveticus (assembly GCF_964261635.1). Taxonomy (NCBI): domain Eukaryota; kingdom Metazoa; phylum Chordata; class Amphibia; order Caudata; family Salamandridae; genus Lissotriton; species Lissotriton helveticus. The sequence continues at coordinate 56,777,340 of NC_136067.1, forward strand.
AGGGCTCTCTGGGAATTACCCTTTGTATCGCCATGGTCAGCGGGTGTTGCAAGCACTGGCCCAAAACAACCCAAGATCATTTTATAATTTCAGGAAATTTCCCAGGGCACTGGCACAGAAGAGGACAAAGTCAGGCACTCACTGCAGCGGACAAAGAAAGAAGAGAAGAGAAAGTCGGGAGATGGTGGCCGGGGCCATGCTGGGCATTTGAAATGCCACCATGACTGGAGCAGCATTGGAGAAGAGGGAGAAGCCCTACTGAGAACCCGGAGGAGAAGCCCGTGGTCCCCAAAGAGTCAAGGCAATGCCAAACAGAGTGAGAAGCGGGCTGGGAGACGAAGTGCGACTGCACTCTTAAAGAGGTCCCCAGCAGGATGCTTCACCCAGCCACGCTCCTTGAGGAGTGTGGTTTGTCTAGGTGCGTAACCACCTCAGGTTCCCCAAGAGAAAGAGAGGAGAGGCTGGAAGAGGAGTTGGGTTGGGCGGAGTTCGTTCCCTACACTGTGTGGCCCTTGGGCTAATTTGTGGACCTCATGACGTGTTGGGAGGGAAGGAAACCCCTTGAGTTCAGAGCACTCCCCCAACCGTCTACTTCTCCCTCACCCCTTGGACTGAGTTCACGTTTGGGCAGACCCGTATCCTGCTCTAAGGGCCTTTCAGCACTTTACCCTTACTGGCTCTCATTTCGTTTTCTTTTGGTTGATTTATTAGACAGGCCTCTTAAGAGGATAGGCCAGTTAGAAAGCATGGAGGCGAGCACTAGCTGCACTAAGCTGCACTTGGGTGAGATAGTGGGCTCACTAACATTAACCTAAAGAGAAGCATTTTCAATGCAACAGATCTCGCATTTACGAAAGTTTGAGCTATTGGCATTGTAATTGACAATGCCTTTTATGTATGTGTTGTTTTTAAAACAGTTAAATAAAAGGCATTGTCATTTACACTTTGGGAGCTAAAAGGGACTTAGAAGTCAAACCGCCTACCACTCCATCAAATATAAACACTGCTAGGTCCCCCTTCCAGTCTGTGGGCACACTGGAGAGTACCATCCAGCAGCTCCTTGTGTTTGTGTACGTGATGTCCTTGGCCTTGCCTTGTCTCACATTTTTGTTAATCTTTTGGGTTTTTGTACACATTTATGTGATGGCTTGAAACCACTTGGTTATGTGTATGTGATGTGGTTATCGACATTCTTTCTTAAATTGAACAGTAAGGATTAGCAGTTCACGGATAATAGGCTGGACTGGTTTGGGAAGTTGAAAGTTTCAGATAGAACTCCCTGTAGATTCCAAAAATATGAGATTTTCTGTTCAATAGAGGTCAGACCTAGCATTGTCATTTACTATGCCAATAGCTTAAACTCTTGCAAATGCAAGACCTATTGCATTGCAAATGCGTTCGGCCCTTTGTTATATATTTTTTTTAAAAAGCATTAGAAGAGAGAGTGTCCTGCCTGCTATTTGAGAAACTAGTCCTTGGAGGCTGTAATTGAAGCCTACTGAGTAACTACACACGTAACATGGGGTGTCTCCATGGAAGGTTACAAAATGAGACAAGACTGTACTAATTAGGGACTACTAAGCCTGTTGACCAATGAACAGCCAGCGTTTACAGTGGACATTGACACAAGCCAATGAAAAATTTTGAGGGAGAGTGGGCGGAGCTTCCAGTCCCTGAATAAAGCATGCCTCGCAGATCAGCCCATGCGCGGCCCAGGCTCGACCTAATAAGAATTTAAAGGGAAAGGACGAAGCTTTACCTGGGTCTCTCTCCTTCTATCAAGGGTACCTGCAAGCCACATCTATTGCACAGGGACCTAAAGAAGGAAGAACAGAAGACAAAATTACTGTTTTAAACAAAATCTTTGGAACTTTATGAGACTGAAATAAAGCTACGGAGCCCAACGATCACAAAAATCGGATCCTTAACTCGCATGACCAGCAACATAATTAGTCACAGAGCTTGGTAAGCAGGGGGCAAGTTGCGCACAGAACAGCTTTATAGAAGACTGGTGTGCATGTATCGGATCCTGGAGCTTTCCCCACACCATAGCATGAAATGTTAATTAAGATTTCTGCTGCATTCATTTCTTTGTCCAGTGCATCTTACTGTTGGGGGTTCACAGTGTGACTGTGTCCAGGTAGGTCTGAATTTCACCCTCAGGACTGACTTAAGAGCTTCACAAAGTGTAGCAATCTGTAGGACTGAACCCTCGATCTTTGTCAGGTAGGTAATGATGTGCCCGCGGATAGATTCAATAATATCTAAGAACAGCAGAAAACATGTTGTTTTGCCGCCACTGTCTCTGTCGCAGCGAGCTGTCAGGGCCGCGTAATGTTAGGATCACCTGGACATGATCAGTGAGGGTGATAACTCCTATCTCCATCTGAGAAGTCTTTGCTAGGAGCTGTGGGATACCTTGGTAGTGTAGGCCAAGTACCACGTATAGTCCTCGTTGTTAGGATGGTGAATGCATCAAATGTTCTCTAACCTCAAGTCTTTAAGCCAGGCCCGTCCAGCCTTTGAGAAGGCTCCCTCCCGTTTGGCCCACCTTTTCTGCTGAGCGGTCCAGAGCGGCATCACTTGCCTCTTTTAACATTTATTGTCCATTGATTTTAAAACACATATACCTGCACTTTGCTCTGGAGGCACGGGGTGACTTGGCCTTCCTCTTTCTTGCTGGAACCTCCCGCTCTCCTCGATCGGCGGGGTCCGTCCGTGCGAGCAGACCTGCCATCTTGGGAGTAAGGGGAGTTAGCGGTCTAGCTTCCTACGCTCTCCACGTCTCGGCTCCTTTAAAATCTGACGCTGGCGCGAGCGCGCAGCAGACTCGTGCAGCGGGTGTGCCGAAGGCAAGCCCGTCTGCGCCCGTCCGCGCCAAGGACGCGCTCAGCGCCAGCCATGTTGCCCCTTTTGTGGTTCCCTTGTGCTTAGGCAATGGGGTGGTCTCAGAAGCTATTCCAGTGAAGAACTTTATTATATCGGAGAGCAGGGTGGTGATAAGGGGGCACTCTGTTTTGTTGAAACCGCTTCTCCTTTGTCAGACTTTTTGGTGAGCAGCCTTCTTGCTTGTGGGCTTCCTAATTAGATCATTGCCTAAGCACAGTGTGGAAATACAGCTGCTGCTTGAATCTCATAAGCTTGATGCCTTGTTTATGACGGAGACTTGGACTCACCTTGAGTGTGAGGTCGACCTTGGCTGGGCTTGTCCGCCTGGCTATAAAATCTGCCATAAACCCAGACTGAATGGGAGGGGTGGAGGGGTCGGTGTAATTTATAAAGACACGTTGAACCTGGTCACTATTGACATTGATGTAGTTGCAGGATTTGAATTATTTGGCTTTGCCATTAAGAATGCACATCGTCATCTTTTATCTGGGATTATTTGTTATAGACCCCCTCGGATTTTTACTGTACTCTAGCAGCAGCTTTTATTGGAAACTTTTACTAATATGGCCACCACCCACCGTAGATTGGTGATCCTGGGAGACTTTCATCTTTGGTTAAATGGTCCCCTTGATGTAGGCTATTTTAATGTTCTTCACTATTGGGGAAATCTTACCTATGGATTGGATAGATCATTTTTTGATTAAATTCTTTGTGAACTCAGGTACTCACAACACTAGGACATTAGGCCCTATGAGGGAGTATGTCAGTAGAGACTGGAAGACTCTTGTACGTAAAAGAGGCTCTGTTCCTCTGTTTCAGGTAGAGTAGTGTTTTTCACCAGACAAGCAGGTAGAGGAGAATTATGCTTCTCTCTGTTGGAAGATTACTTCGGTCTTAAACTTACTAGCCCCTTTAAAAAAATCATAGGAGTAGGGCAAGACCTTCGGCCCCCTGGTTCACGGATAGCCTAAAGAACTTGAAACTAGAATGTAAACATGCAGAGAGAAAGTGGAGACAAGGTTATTTGGATAAAGACAACCTCATTTGGAAATCTAAGATTGTGGGCTACAAAAAGGAAATTAACATGGTTAAGGCGGATTACTTTTCTAAGGTAATTCTTAATGCCCCTAACAGCTCCAGAAGTATTTTTAACATCCTGAACAGCCTTATTAGTCCTGACTGTTCTAAGAATGAGATACCCCCCTCGCAAGAACTCTGCGAGAACCTGGCTATGTTCTTTCATGATAAAATCAAAACCATTATTGATGACTTAGGGGGGAGCATCAACAGCCTGGGGTTGTATCTTCAGTGGTTATGGGCATTGGGGATGCTGTGGAGAAGGGCTTGGTGAATCCTTGTGCCATTTCTGAACAGGTGAGCGTTAATCATATTTCTGAGTTTGCACCTCTGACACTGGAGGACTTTAGTAGGTTGGCACTCGGTATTCCATCTGGGTCTCCGCTTGATCCGATTCCTCTTAAAATCTGGAAAGAGTTTGAGGCAGTGTTGTTTCCCACACTCCGTATGGTCTGTAATCAGTCTCCTTCTACCGGAGTGGTTCCATCTCAATGGAAACAAACATTGGTGACTCCTTTGCTAAAGAAGCCCTCTCTCAACCCTGAGTGTTTGAAGAACTACAGGCCCATCTCTCTTTTGCCTTTTCCAGCTAAAATCGTGGAACATGTGGTTGCCAGTACCCTTTCCAAGCATTTGGAACAGCATAAACTCTTGGAGGAAGTTCAGTTTGGTTTCCGGCCGGCCCATGGCACCGAAATGGCATTGGTGACCGTGATGGATGAGCTTCGGAGGTGGGCAGGCATGGGTCAGGTGGCTGTGTTGGTTCTGCTCAACCTGTCTGCCGCCTTCGACACGGTCAACCATGGGACCTTGCTGGGAAGGCTGAGAGTGGCGGGGGTTACGGGTGGCACTTTTAGGTGGTTTAGTCCTTTCTTCTGGATAGACAGCAAGCTGTGTCCCTCCCTCCATACCAATCCGCCTTTACTAACATCTCGCATGGCGTGCCACAGGGTTCGGCTATCAGCCCTATTTTATTTAACATCTATATGAAACCCCTGATTGCGGTCATAAAAGAACATAACATTGACATCATAATATATGCTGATGACACCCAATTGATTCTCTCCCTTGAGGGAGATCAGTCAACCTCACTGGAAGTGTTTCATAACTGCCTGCGAGATACGGCGCTCTGGTTGAAGGCTAACACGCTTCAATTTAATGCAGGTAAAATGGAGGTGCTTTACTGCTCAAGGGACAGGGTTCCTTCCGTGCTGCCCAGCAACTTTTGGCTTATTGATACCTCTTCCTTGGTTCAGTCAGTGAATACGGTGCGTAACCTGGGTGTAATGTTTAATAGCAAACTTACTGTGGAAGCTCAGGTTTCGAAAGCGGTGGCCTGTTGCCTTGCCATTATCAGACTACTCAGGAAATTTTTTTCCTCTACTGCCTCCTCTAGCACGGGCATTAGTGGTGCGTAGCACCATTCTTAGCAGATTAGATTATTGTAATGCCCTTCTGCTTGAGTCCCCGAAATATCTTCTCGACAGGCTACAGAGAATCAAGTCGGCGGCGGCCAAGTTAGCCCTTGGGTGGTCTAGAAGGTCCTCTTCCTCCATGGCTTTGGCACAGCTGCACTGGCTCCCGTTGAGACAGACAGTCCAGTTGAAGTCCCTCTGTCTGGTGTTTAAAGCCCTTCATGGGCTGGGGCATGTTCCCATGCAGAGGAAGTTTGCGTGGTACGTCCCTGCGAGAAATCTCCGTTCCTCATCGGCGAGACTGGTGAGGACACCAAGGTTCAAGAAAGTTAAGTCAGGGGGTAGATCCTTTAGTGTAGCCGCTGCTAAACTGTGGAACGAACTCCCGTTGGAGCTCAGGCAAGTCAGGGACCTCCTCCCTTTTAGAAGGAGATTAAAAACCTGGTTGTTTCCTATGATTTAGTTGGCTGTCCGGTTGTTAGTTATGGTTTCATTTTGGTCTGAGTTCTGCCAGAGCCAGGATGCCTGTTAGGTGACAGTGCGTTTTATAAGCTAAATAAAAATAAATAGGTAAATAAATTACTATGTGAAAGCACCCCCCTTGAGGATCTCTGAGGCTGGAGTCAACATGATCTGGGTGATCGCCCCATGAATGTACAATGGAATCAAGCATGCGTTTAGTATGCATGCCTTCATCATCATGCCGCCATTAGAACAAATGCGTCGTTAGGATGCATTCGTTCAGCACGCACGGTTTTATAACGATTTGCCTTAGAGGGGTGCTGAACTTTGGAATAGGATCATTTATTATTCCAATTCTAGTCTGTGCAACAGTAGGGATGGTGTTGGACTTTAAATCCAACACAATTCCACCAATGCGCCCCCTCTTAAGCTAGTCATTCTAACAACGTGCATGGTGAACGAATGAGTGTTAATGACGCATTAGTTATATTGCCGGCATTGTGAAAGCACAGCATGATTCCAGCTTTGTCCTAAAGGACGTTTCCTTGCACCATGCAAGTAGCTTTCTTGATTGTTGTTTAGGACATATACATTACAAAGCGTGAAGGTGCGTGCTTGCTGTTCTGTTTGTGCCACTAAAATTCTGTTTGGGAATTCCACAATGGTAGATTGTGTCTTATCTTTGAACTTGTTGGCTAATACAATTGCCCCACCCCCCTTTCTTATTGGGACCCGACGACAAAAGTTGTCGGGTGAACCAGTGAGTGCAGAGGCATTTCCAGTCTTTTGTTAAAAGGTGGCTTTCTTGCAAGAGTCAGATTGCAGAGTTTTTTAGCATGTGAAGTATACTTTACTGGGCCATTAGTACCCGGGGTATTGCGGCTAAGGACTTTCAGTAGTTTGTGTGTTGGGTTCTGCTATTCCTCCCATTAAATTCCTGCATTGTTATTCAATCTTCCCTAGTAGGAATAGCCTTTGTAGAAGTGTCATATGAAAGGATGTGTGTCTTGAAGTGGTACAAACCCCTGTTTCTCCCTTGAACCCCTCAACTTAACTTAAAACACAACTATTCCCCACAAGTGGAATGTACAATACAAAACCTGAACCATGTAGTTGCCCATCATGTCTGTGTTCCATCTTACTAGTCCAATGTGTATCTTGTGTAGTTCCTCCAGCCCGGTACCCCTCAGTTGTGTAGCCATGGGCCAACTGACCCTCCCCTTAAGTCCATATTATGTAAGCGTAGTCTCTGTCTCACGGTTCATGGTCCTCGGTTTGTAGCGTGTCTTGAACTGCCTGACAGTCACCCTGTATTTTCTCCTTGGATGGTCTTGTTTTCGGCTCCTTCCATGAGACCTTGATCCAACAACCTTTCTGCTGGGGGGGCTGTTAGAGACCACTGGTGGGTCAGATTGGATTCTAACCACCAGTGTCTCCTTGCCAAGCCCTGTTTTCGCAAGGCCAGGACGGGGTGGCAGAGCCTTTGCAGTCAGAACTTCTAAACTATCGATGCCTTGCAACTTTCCATCAGCTTATCAGAGTCAGAATTCACTTTTCAGCGTGCCCTGAAAACCTGGTTTTTCACCAGCACCTAGTGTTCTCTTCTCTCCTGTCTGCTGCAGTCTGCCTCAGCGCCTGGACACCCCCGCTGGGGGTAGCTGTGCGCTTTACAAATTCCATAATAAAAATAATATTTATTACCTTTCAGTCAGCTCTTGGAGTTTCAGAATGGATGCCAGCCTCATCTGTCACAGGGGCCTCTACAGTAGTCGGGTGCCTACCCAGGTACCACTAGTCTCGATAGTCCAGGGCCCATGCAATGTAAGATCTGCTGAGGCCCGACCACTCACTCCCTGGGTCCCGCAGCTTTCACAGGCACGATATGCCCAATGGGGTGGCCGATGGTCAGATAAGGGGCCCCATGGCAGTCAGGGATGCCACTGCCACTCTGCCGTGTCACTGGTACCGCATGAGTTTCTGTTTGCGCCTGTCTGCCATTGCCCTTGTGCCCTGTATTCGGCGTTAGTGTTGGAACGGCTCCCAGGATCAACCGAGATCCATGCCACCCTCCAGCAGTGGATGTCTGGGCAGGGGAATTGGTTGGGCGCCTTCCGGGGCAAAATATTTAGAGGATAGCATTGCAAGTAATCTGTGTTGGTTTGAAATTTTTCCTGCTTTATGTATTGTTTTAAAATAATTTGGTCGTATAAGGTGAAAATTCGGCCTGCTAGATAATAACTAAGTTTCAATATCCACTTGAGTGCAAGATATTCTTTTTCTATAGTAGATTAACGGCTAAAAGTCTGTAAGTAGCTACATGTACATATTCTACAGATTTTGATGTAATCCTGCATGTGTTATTATTGACAACACTAATTGTGAAGGTAATAAGTGGGCTAACCACAACTTACTATAAATTATAATGTCATCCAGATAAGGGGCCATGTATCCTAATTAGTAAATAATTCAATATGATTTAAGAAAAATAAATAATTTTAATGTTCGGGTTATGTTCCTATCGTGTACCAGCCAAGTTGTACCTAGCTAATGAGCACTAAGTAGGGCAAAACCAGTCCTGGGTTGCTTGTGTTCCAGTTCTGGGAGGATCTGGGTTGGCAGTTTGGGGCTTGACTGTTCCTATTGAAGCAGAGATGTTTTAAGGCATGGGCAAAGTGATCTCTGGTCCAGGGCCCCCATCTTTCTAGGGCCCCATCATTAAGCTTTCAGAACAGTCCCAGACAATGGCATTACGGAAAATGATGGGGCCCCTGCACAAAATGGAAAGGGGCTCCCAGGTCTCCACTATGTCATATATAGTCAAAAGCTTTGCACTGAATGGGGGCAAACAAAGAGGTTTGTCAATGATCAATCCATAGTTGCTGAGGGCTTGAATGAGCTAAACATGGATAACAAATTCAGAGTTGTTCCAAGCAGGGCCCCCAAATTTAGTTTTGCCCTGGCCCCCGAAATCCTTAAGATGTTCCTGCATTGAATCAGGTTCAAGACTGATTTTCATATAGCTGGATCCAAACTGAGGCGGCATGGTGTGCAAAATAATAGTGGATTGGGAAGCGGCCCGAATAATTTCCAGTGGCTTAGATTCATTCAAGCATTTCATCCATCACTTTTTTGTATACTCTAGTGTGTAGCTAAATTAACGTACCATAATCAGTACATAAAGTGAAAAGTCTGGCTTCTAGATAATAATTCAAAGTTCTAATAGCCCAGATGTCTGCAAGACGTTTTTTCCTATTATAGAATAACGAGGTTCCATATAGTGTCATTTCAGCCTAATAAATAGGATAGAATATTCTTTCCTTTAGTCATCTGGTTGGGATAATATAGTCTCTACACCTATTCCAGGTTTATCTGTTTGCAATATTAAAGACTTAAAGAAGTCTAGGCATTTTAGTACTGGGTCACCAGACACGGCTTATTTAGCTGTTGAAAATATTTCTACATTTCTAGGGAGGGCTATTAAAATGGTTCTGCATTTCAATTATTTCACAGTAAATGTGTTAAAGGACCTGCCAGGTATGAGAAATGAGGGATACATCTTCGGTAGTATCCAACCAGTAACACAAAAGCCTGTAGGTTTCCTTTGTCCTTTGAAGAAAAAGCTGCTGAATTGATTCTACCTGGCAAGGTTATGGGCAAATTCTTCCATTTTCCAAGATGGATCTTATATAATTCACTTGGGTAGTTGTATGTATGCCTTTCTCTGTATTTGTATGTAATCCTGCTTGTGCTATTGCAGACAATACAGTTTCTTGGATGTAATAAGTGGGCTCACCATGCAGGACTCTAAATTATGACGTCATATAGACAAGCAGCCTGATACCCTTGAGGTGGTTTTAGTAAATATTTATTCAATCATTGAAAGATAGTGAAGCACAATTTAGTCCAAATGGTAACACTGTAAATTGATATAGACCCACAGGAATGCCAAAAACTGCCTTTTCTTTTCTTCTTTGTCAGCTGGATTAAGGGATACCTGCCAGTATCCATTGGGGATCTGGGGTTGAAAAGTGTTTGGCTGATCCTAGCTGGTTGACCATTTAATATATTCTTGATACTTACCACATGCCTATTCTCAGTTTGGGGTAAGTGTAAAACTGGGAAATTAACCAAACGTCCTAAAATTGATTCATAACCTAATATGTCCTTCTTTTTGGAACCAAAACTTTACAAGATGATTATATGTCACAACCCTGTTGGGAGCTGTGTGGGAGGAAAACATTCTGATGCTAGTAAGTGGAAAATGAGGAATTTCCAACTTACTATTTGTAAGAGGGAAAATGGACATTGGGAACGAGAGAGAACAACACACTGGAATGGACGTCCCCGCTCAGGCACTTTCGATGACTCAGGCTGGCAAACTCTCTCTGGGAGGGTTTTAAAGGAACTGCACACACCACTGGTACAGCAAGTCTGGCTACAAAGATAAAGGCAGATGGTAAGTACTTGTAGCAGTGCCAGAACACTAGTACTTAACAATCCTCAAACCTTTTACTCTTTGCTGATGCTCAGGAAGGGAAAGCTGATAATTAACTTATGAAGTATCCAGTCAACTTTCTCCAAGCTTGGGAGTACCAGGAGCCATTGAGAAGTGATAGCCAATATGTCACAACAGGTGTACATCAATGGAGAGCAGGTATTTGGAGGCATAGAAAGAAGGAAACACAAACGGAAAAGGAAGAACAAAACAAAGATCCAGGAAAACACCAAAACGGTGATTGAACTTTGAGAGCAGAGACCATACAACTAAGCAGTTGTGGGCCAACTTGATTCTGACACCGGCTGATTAAATTGCCCAAAATGTTATCCTACTGCAGGTTGATTGGCTGACCTTCACTGTTAAAAATGGAGAACCTAATTCTGGTTGCTCAGGCTTCCATGAATCGGACTCCACAGTTTCCTAGCTCATATAGTTTCATTCTGCCCTTCTCCCAGATTTTCCAGTAAGCAATGAAGTACCTTGATCAGGTGAGATCTCTCATAAATCCTACTCTTGAGAAAACACTATTACTATTATTACACTAGCAATTTGTCTAACAGTTACACTGGAGAGGAATTTCTTCTGGGTTTCTAGAAATATAATCAATCAAAACTATAATATACCTGTGTCCTTGTGCCAGTGGTATTAGTGGGCCTACAATGTCCATACCTACTCTCTGAAAGTAAATACCTATGATAGGCATCGGGTGATGTGGAGCATCAGGTAATCTCCCTGATTTTCTTTGCTGAAAGACCAGACCACTATCACAATATTGTTTTACTTGCGTACATTTTCCTGGCCAATAAAATCATTCTACAGTAACCTACTGTCTTTGTCCCCCTAAAATGGCCTTCTTCTATATGGGCATGAGCTAGATAGACCATCTGTTTTTGAAAGGGTTTGGGTTCTATTTCTTATCTTGCGAATATGACCTTGACTTATCCAACTTAGCAATCCTTTTTTAGTTTAGAACTATGGTTCTACTTGCTTGGAACTTGATTTCGTTTGCCACAGCTTGTCTTGAGGAGTCTATTAATGATGGGTCTTCATGGAGTGTGGTCCTCAAACTTCCTGTTGCCCTACCATTTCCCTACTGTTGTAGCTGACTTTTATGTTCCATTTGCCAGAATAATAAAATAAGGCATTTCTTTTTCCGCTATTTTTCTCCCTCTCTCTCTCTTTTTTTTTCTCTCTCTCTCTCTCTCTCTCCAATTGTTTTTTTCCTATATAGCTTTCTTTAAGCAGTCTTGGAACTGGCTACTTTCAGTTCCCCTGTTTAGGTCTTCAGGTAACTGGGCTATTATGCTTGAACGCAACCAGAAATTGAGTGGTAGCGTTAAATCTTAGGAGAGAGATGAGTGTCCAGAAACCAACTACCGGTGTCTCCCAAGCCCTGCTATAACCGAGAAAAATGTCACACTCTCCAAGTCACAACAGCACTCAGGGGAAAGGGGAATTGGAGAAAAGGAAAAACACAGATGAAGAATCTGGTTAAACGCAGGAGAACTCCAAAAATCTCAATGTGTTCACAACCTTCTGGTATCAGTAATATCTAGGAAATACAACATTGACACTGTTACTTTTCACTATAGATTGTTATCAATTGTTAAATAGTTCCCACACGATCATAAACTCTTACCCAGAATGTCCCTCTTTTCCCGCTGGCAACCCAGAACACTAAAAAAGCAGTATGTCCAGAACACTCAAGAGCGAAGACTCTAAGAAAACAAAAGTTAAATACAGAACTATTATACATACAACAATATATGATTCTTTTGTGCAAACCCGCCCCTTCCCAACACTCTGATCCCTAAGGGAATCGTGGAAACAGATCTTACCCTTTTTGTTGTTTTTTTATGCATGCCCATGGTAGACACAAGAAAGATATGAATACACTTTTCAATACATATATTGAAACAATTGTAGTCTTGCATAGAAAGAATGATCTGAAATTATTAGGCAGTTAAAACAAAACAATGTAACCAGCCAGGGCCGGCTTTAGCACTAGTGGCGCCATGTGTGACAATGTTTGTTGGCGCCCCCCCAATGACCACCTCTGCTACAGATTCCCTCACTCCCAGTGCCCCTCAAGTCTCCATAACCACTACCTCTTAGATTAATTTAGTTTTATAGTGCCACTCATACCAGTTTAAGGTGTCAGAATACTTTACATCACACACACGCTGCACAGAGACAATCATACATGTGTAAATGAGTTTATAGAAAATATTACAGTGGCCTACAAGGTGTCGGAGTCACATGTCATCCATTCTGGTAGGCAGTATACTTTGAGTCCCTGGTCTGGAAAAACGCAAAATCGGAATTTAAAATGTAACACCATTGTTGGTGGTTTTCTTTAATAATAAGAATTGTTTCTACCCAAATGAACCCTTTTTGCAATATTAGGATAAGGAAAGACTGGGAAAAAAAACCACATAGTTCTAATACATTACTTGCAGTTGGCATGCAGCTCTTTGATGTAAGATTTTAACTTATAAACTGCAAGTAACAAAAGATCTCTCTGACAAAAAGATATGCACTTTGTGATCTGGATGTGACATGTTCTTTGCAGCAGGCACATTAACCCTCTGCACCACTTGTCAAAATTACTTACACAAAGCTCTGGTTTCTTCCCAGGAATAACATTAAACAAGTTCTCTTGACAGTTTTATTGCTGGGACTAGGAACGCGGCAAAAGTTGCTTTTAGAACAATACACATGGCGCCCCCACCCCAAGTCAGCGCCTGGTGCGATGGCACCGATCGCACCGCCCTAGAGCCAGCCCTGTAACCAGCATGATGAACATGGTGAAAAGAATAAACAATCCAACTATGGCAGTCTGATTTCAATATATTTCTGCCTGTCTCTATCCCTACTCTGAGACCATAGTGGGTGTACCCTCTACCCGATCTCTTAGGTTAGCGTGAGCCCCCATACCTGGATACTTGAACCGGGAATAAGCCTGGTGTAGGATTCGCAATCTTTTTCGGCAGGACAGAAGATCAGCGTCAGCAGAGCTACATATCGAACATGGAATTAGTTCCAGGACAGTCATGACTGGAGCGCTCCTCTTTGACTGCTGAATGCCAATGTACCATTTAAATAATAAAAGCCACCGTATTGGAGGTACAGCTCTGATGTCATGATATGTCTAAATGTTAGAAGCAGTCTTCGAACGGGTAACACTAGCACTAGAATATCTTGTTCTGTGTTCCTAGCCTTGAACGGAGTTTACAGATTATATGACGAGAAAGGCTTTCTAAAAACAAGCAGCATGTACAGCATCTTCTTAGAATAATATCATGCATTCAAAAATGTAAAAATAACATTGCTAAAACGATGGGAACCAAAGTGGGTCCAAGAAGGCCTCACAACAAGGTATGTAATTGTATATATCTATATATATAAACATACATATATATATATATATATAAATACACACACACACACGCGCACACACACATATATATATATATATATATATATACATATATATATATATATATATATATATATATATATATATATATATATATATATATATATATATATATATATATATATATATATTACCTACTGGCGGTCGCCAGTAGGTATATATAGTTAGGATTTTTTCCCTATGGGATTTTTGAAAATTCTATGTCTAATAACTTTGGCGTTTGTGGACGGAATTGGATGAAATTTTCTGGAAAATGGAACATTTTGTTTCTGAGCAGCCCCTGAAAATTTGGGGGGTGTTCGTCCAGGGGGGGCCGAGAAAAAAGGGGGGTCCCAAAACGTGTTTTTAACATTGAGTTTTCCATAGGGCGGTTGGCCTCACTTTTAGCCCGAACGGCTGAATGGATTTGCACGAAACTTGGCAAAATTGTAGGGACTGGTAGCCCGATGTGCCTTTTGTAGGTCTCAATATATGTGCTACAGTGGATTTTGAGAAATTAACGTTCAAAAAAAGATATATATCTAGAGCCGCGCCTGGAGCGCTCCCCGGTACGCGTACCGGGGAGCGCTTCAGGCGCGCCACGCGACTTGCGCACGGCAAGCTGATTGGTTCTCGGGTGTCTGTAAACATTCGAAACAGTCCGCAGCGGCCGCCATCTTGTGTCTCGGTAGGATTGAGACACAAGAGGTGGCAAAAATCAAAGGGGGAAATGAGCAAGAGGGGGCAGGGTACACACCCCCTGACCCCCTAGGTTTCATGTGGGGGCCATAAAAGGCTCCCGCGGGTGAAAAAAAAAATTAAAAAAAAATTCGATTTTCGCGGGGGTGAGCGCCCGGTACGCGCACCGGGGAGCGTACGGGGGAGCGTACCATGGAGATTAAAAATGACAGACTTTTAAAAAAATAAAGCTTCTTTTTAAAAATTGGAGGTAGTTCTGGAAAGAACTTTTTTTTTGATTTTGTTGTTTTATATATTTTTTTTTGTTTTTGTTGTTTTATATTTTTTTAGACTTTTTAAAACAATTTTATATTTTTTTGGGATTTTTTTCAAGGGAAAAACAAAAACAAGGATTCCAAAACTGCTCAACAGGAGCAAAAAAATTTGAAAATTTAGGGACTGGAAGAGCAGCGGTGTTGCTGTTTCTTTAGGGCAATCAGTTCAACACTCTGCTCCCCATAGCAGAGCAGTTCGTCACACTCTTTGCACAAAAATTTGATGCCCGCAAACACCGGCTGAATGTTAGGAACCATTCTTCCACGGGGTGGTCCCGAAGGTGTTGCTCCACCAGTGGAGGTGCTGCCGCCATCTGTGGGTACATTCCGTGCCAGCTCTCTGACACTCTCCCTGGCAAAGTTGTTAGGGTGTCTTCTTTTCACATGCCGGATCAAATTAGCATTCCCAAAACTATATTTTTTCAGAGGATTGCCTCTGGATAAACTACTCCCACATATTTTGCATGTTACTTTGGGAGCGTTGACTTTTTTCTGTCCTTCTGGGATTTCGTAAAATTTCCAGATGAAATGGGTTTTTTTCTTTTGCTGAGGAGGGTCCTCATCTAAAAATCCCTCTGAATCACTGCTGGATGACTCTCTTGCAGCCATTGCTGGAGATCAGAAAAGTAGGAGATAGAGTAGACACAACAGCTCTTGCTCTCTCCAAGTACAAAGCAATAGTGAGAGAAATGGGTGGGTTTCACACAATTTGGAAAAAAAAAAGTTCTGAACCAATGAAAAGTGTTATTTTAAAGTCACATGGTTTGACGCGCTTACGCTACGCGCCCCGGGGCGCGTCCCGGGCGTGTATCGTAAGCGCATCGGGGCGCTTACGTTGCGCGATCGTATGCGCTTCCGGGTGCGCTTACGCGGTGCGTCATAAGACGCATCTCGCGGCTACGCGATACGTGTCTTATGACGCAAGGCGTGGCGGCTACGCGATACGTCACGATGTTGTTTTCGTTCTCGGCAATAGCGCTTCCGGGACGCGCATTAGTACGCGCCCCGGGGCGCGCCGCAAGATTGCGCTTACCCGTGCGTTCACCTGTCCGCGCCCCGGGAGCGCACTAAAAATAATATTAAAAAAAAATAAAAAAATTATAAAATATAAAATTAGATTTAAAATGTATTATTTTTTATAAAGATTTGCTATTAAAAAACCTATGAAATTCACTGAAAAAACCATAGGTTATAGACTATATATAGTTAGGAATTAGCATTTACAAAACCTTGAAAATTCACTGAAAAAACCATAGGTTATAGACCATATATAGTTAGGAATTAGCATTTAAAAAACCTTATTTTACTCACACAAAACCATTGAAATTCCATATATAGTTAGTTGTACTAACTATATATCGCGCACCCGCAATCCACTGCTGATGATGTCACATATTACATCATTCATGACATGGTCAGTGACATCACTGATGACATCACTGATGACATCTCAAATGACATCACTGATGACATCACTGATGACATCTCATTTCACATTACTCATGACATCATTCATGTGATGATACGATGAACCTCTTCAGACTCTAATAAAAACGTAGATACACTCAGTGTAAACAGACACTCACAGACTGTCACTCATCCATGGAGTTACTCACACACCTAATCAGTCTTGCAAAGAATCAATCACACCTCCATTTCCGAAAACTATATAGTTAAACACACCTTACTTATTGAAACATATAATAACACATATTTACTCTGTTATACAATCCCTGATACAAGTTCACAATAATCCATACAGCCACTCACACATTCACTGGCTCTTATGCACAGTTATTTATATATGTCAACTACCACATGTACTGTGTTTTACATATGTACTTACTTTGACATGTAGCACTGAGATATCCATTCACTCACCAATACACTCATGCACACAGTAAACCGCCCATACAGCTGTTTCCACATGCACTTTTGAACCCATACATCTAGTGAATCAACTGCTCACACATCTATGCACAGAGTCATACACCTCCCAGCCACCCACACACACACTCAGTCTCCCATACAAATACTTGGCCAACTAATCAATAACCCATATAGTTAGTCATATAGCTAATGATCAACACATGCATCAGATTACAAAACAACAGACACAATGGTGCACAATTTAAAACAGTTTAGTCACTAACCCATGCACTCAGTGAGACACATTTAATCACTCACTTATACAGTCAGTCATGCACCTACTAAATACATCATCCAGACACTTATACATCCACTCATTCTTCAATATATAAGACATATTTTAACTTTAAAGAAACTTACAGTCACTGGATGTTGTCATCAGTGATGTCATCAGTGATGTCATTTGAGATGTCATCAGTGATGTCATCAGTGATGTCACTGACCATGTCATGAATGATGTAATATGTGACATCATCAGCAGTGGATTGCGGGTGCGCGATATATAGTTAGTACAACTAACTATATATGGAATTTCAATGGTTTTGTGTGAGTAAAATAAGGTTTTTTAAATGCTAATTCCTAACTATATATGGTCTATAACCTATGGTTTTTTCAGTGAATATATATATATATTGAGTTAAATACATTTGTACCCTAATAGCTTGCCAAGTTGCTTTCCTTCAATTGCAGGCAAGCGCAGGGCTCCAGAGAGTGCTTTTTATCTTGCAGTCGGGAGCCCATGAGTTTTCAGTGAGCTTGTGGAACTGGGAGAGGCCTGCACGAAAGCCAGAGGCGAGCTAGAGCGTGTCCTGTGCTTCAGCGCATCCCTCCCTGGAGCCATGTCGGCTGCGCCGCGCTTCCAATATTAGGACGCTCAGCAGCAGCCACTACATATTACTCCTACTTCCGTGTTTATTCGTTTTTGACTTGTTTGTATAGGCATAGGAGCTGTAGGATACTCTCTAGAGTCCCCATGAACACAAGACGCACAGACCATGTATCTATCATACAACGGATCATGTCTGATTATGGTCCTCTGATTACAGTCTGTTTACACCCTGTGTCTACTATTAGTGCTTCAATATTTTTCCAGTTTTCTACTTCCGGCTGTTTGACTTACTAAATCAACCTCCAATCCACAAATATGGCTACTAGAATGACCTTCAGATGGTTGCATAACCACTTGGATGTGGCTAAGTGAGTAACTGAGCCTTCTATCAATGGATGCTGAAAAGCGTCCTTCTCAGTGGAATGATCATTCATATTACTTGCCTTAAAAAAGATGAGACTGGGTCTGAGATTACTTGCTTGGACAAAGCTGGCTAGGGAGCAGGATCCGTATTGCACTTTTTTCCTTTATGAAGCGGTACTAGGCTGTGATTTTGTCCCCTTTCTCCAATCCTCTTTCTCCTGGTCATGTAGCTCCTGGCCTGCTTGATATACAGAGATGCATTGGTTAGAGGGGAAGGAGTGGTGCCTGTTTTAAGAAGATAGAATATCACTGTATGCAGACAATATGTTGCTACACGTTGCCTCTACACTCTATAATCTCCTTCTCAAATGTGCCCAACTATTATTTCCCTGCTCATCCGATAGTTATTAATGGAAGGGCTGTTAAAGGTCCAAGATGAGTCCTCTTTAGACCATCTACTGAATGGGGGATGCTGAGTTTCAAGAAAAAACCAAGGGGGGCGGGGGGGGGGGGGGGTAGAGGGATAAAAAACTAGGTTCGCGCTCCAGAGTTAATACATGTACCAAAAAAATCCGAAGTATCGGAAAAAGAACTTAGCTATGTTTTTAGAAAACACTATCATAGATGGATGTGAATTCCAGAATAAAGGGGGAAAAAATTACCCTTTTTCTTGAGTCCCCTCACTCACCGGAGTTGCCTCACGGTGACATGCTTCATCATAGGGGCCCTCCCAACCCGCTGCGGGTTGAGGCGTGCTACGACTTGCGAGATACGTAGGAGCACTGTTAGTGAGGACTATGTGTGGTGTGAGGTGATAAGTGGGTGGAGTGGTGTGAATTAAAAATATCTTACTAGTGGGCAAAAAAGGCTTTTATTGATGCTCCTAGCAGATATATTAAAAGGTGGGGTGGGTCTCTAGGTAAAGCGGTTGATTAATGGGACTGGAAACCTAGTAGATAGCCAACTAGTTTCGAGCTGTACCCCTCAGCTCTTCCTCAGGACATCACAAGGACCAGCCCTGTGATTTCCACTCCAAAAATGTGAAATATGCCTAACAATGAGCAAGAAATGCTATATATACATACGACTCTTCAGTAATACTGTGGTCAATGTATATGTGGGCTTTAATAAGCCTCAAGGTCACTTTAAAGGGAAAGAGAGCACCGCGTGGTCCATTTGGTGCGGACGTATTCCCTGCCGATAAACCTACTCAGCGTCCCTCGCGACCGGTGAGTGAAAAAGGGTAATTTTTCCCCCCTTTTTTCTGGAATTCACATCCATCTATGATAGTGTTTTCTAAAAACATAGCTAGGTTCTTTTTCCGATACTTCGGATTTTTTTGGATGCTGAGTGTCTTCACAATTTATTTGGGATAAGACCTTAGACCCTCTTGCTGACTGCACCTGCAGCGGTGTTAAATACATGGACTGTGGCTGGTTTTAATGCAGGCTGGAAGGAGATGAAAACATGGGAAACCCCTCTATGGGTGGTAGGTGAGAAGTCGCTGAACTTTCAGGATTGCAGGGCTGAGACCAGATAGGAACCTAGAAGGCAATATACATGTAGGGGAAATGTAAGGCTGTCATTCATTCATTCAGTTATGTCAAGAATTTGATCTATCTGCTACGCATCAATTGTATTGTTACCTTCAAGTGAGACATGCTTTAATTAAGTGAGTTTAGTGATAGGCTGGGCTGCCTTAGTGTTCACTGCAGGAGAACCGACTGCTTATTGATGTACAATGACAGGTGCTGTGTGGGCTATGTTTAGAACATGGACAAATAATACCCTTGATCTACTGACCAAATTGAAATCTAGGTGGGAGAAGTATCTGGCAATTTAGATGACACTGACTGGCCAGAGAAGCTTGCGTATCCTAAGGAGGTAGCCATCAGGGCTGGGTTTATGCTCACCTAGTACCAAGCTCTGCATCCAGTGTACCCCCACTGAATCCTTGAGATAAATAGGCGCCTCGCAGGACAGCACCTTTTTCAAACAGTATGACAGTGCCCTTGGATTCAGATTTTAGGGAGATGTATTTAAGATGCTGAGAAAAAATAGCTATACAAAAGGGGATGATGGACTGAGCGTTTAAGCAAATCAAATACTAACTCCCAGTCAACTGATCTGGGTTTAATCCATCATCATTCTTTAGCTCACTCCACCACCCCAGTTCAGACATGGCCATATGCAAATCAGTCTGACCCTGTGCCTCATGGGAAGAGTCCAGCCCGAACTGCCAAGCCATGTATTCCCTGGACCGGAAACAAGCATCCTGGGACCGGTTTCGGGTTCATAACTCTCATCAGCCAGACTATCTTGAATCCAGTGGCAAAGTGAGCAAGGGACCCACATCTGGACATACCCTGCCAACTTAGGGCGAACACAGCGATGCCAAAGGGAATGATGGACGGAGCGTTTGAGCAAATCATACACTCACCCCCAGTCAACTGATCTGGGTTTAATCCATCATCATTCTTTAGCTCACTCCACCACCCCAGTTCAGACATGGCCAAATGCAAATCAGTCTGACCCTGTGTGGAATGGCATGGTGAGCAAAAAAACGATGGATTTAGGCCCAGATCTCTGTACTGGGGTGAATTTATGACAATATTCTGCATTCTGGCCATCTATTGTTCTTTTTGCATTTGTCACCCTGAGTGGGATGGGTATGCCCAGATGTGGGTCCCGTGCTCTCCATGCCACTAGAGTCAAGCTATACTGGCGGAAGAGAGCTGAAAGCCCGAAACCAGTCCTAGGATGCTTGTTTCCAGTTCAGGGAGGACCTGGCCTGGCAGTTCGGGCTGGACTGTTCCCATAGGGTGCAGGGTCAAGACTGATTTGCATATGGCTGGGTCCAAACTGGAAAGGTATGGTGAGCAAAAAAACAATGGATTTAGGCCCAGATCTCTGTACTGGGGTGAATGTATGACATTATTCTGCATTCTGTCCATATATTGTTTTGTTTGGATAAAAAATAGCTGGCAAAACGTTTGATACACCTCCTAGACTGGTGGTGCTGGGAGCCGGGGGAGGGGGTGGATTGCTAGATTCCACAAGCCTTTTGTGGATTTGACTCTGACAATGGCCAAGCAAAACATAGTTCCGAAGTGCGGAAGTGGCTCATCTCCATCATTGGACTTGTGGTGCAAGAATCTTAATAAATGTGAAGAGGCAGAACATGAAACCTACTGTAGTTGAACAGGGTGGATTGGTCATTCCAGATAGGCTTATGAATTGATGATGTTGTTGTAGGTACTCTAGTATGTTGAATGGGATTGTTGTGTCTAACACAGAGTGTGTAAGTGTTTGTGCACTTAGGTGTAGTGAACCATCTTAAGGTATACAGCTGTAATACCATATTTATTTTAAAGGACCCATCTTGTGATGTCACTGTAGATTTCAGAACACCAGCACACTTTCTAGAATGCTTATTGTTAGTGACTGTTAGTAAGGCAGGACTGGGTACAGAAAACTGCTTTTGTCTTCTTTGGAGGTTCCTTTTGAGAACTCTCCTCTGGCTGCAACAAAGTAGTTTGATGTGTTTTCTGTTGGAGGAGAGAAAAAGTTGTCACTGTTTAAAAAAAAGGAATAAATAAAAAGAATTAAAACAAGTAGCTATAGCAATCAGTCACAGTGCTATTCTCAATCATATTACAGACCTGAAGAGACTCAATGACCAGTCTTATATTATTGCTCCTGATGAGAGCCAGCTTGCCTTAACAGTTCACCAATGACCTCAAAGCTGGAGCGCAGGACCAAAGTCCCATAATTTGGATCTCATTTCACAGTCTGTTTGTCCTGAAGTATGATCCCAATCTGAAACAAAAACAAAAAGCTTGTATTTGTGAAGAAAACATTAAATCCAAATAAAACTCTCGATTCAGTTTAATTAGACGATGGCCCAAACCTTCCAAAAGGACAGAGGGGACAGAAAATCAGAATTCTCAATATTTATCCAATACGTTTGCCTCGGCTCCATTCAATCTGATGGAATAGTTCTGCAATTCGCCTAGAGGGTTAAGGTGTTGAAGATGTGGATGACGCTGTTCGGCCAATCCTTGGCTCCATGGTGTTTCACCAAACTGATGATGCCAGTGGTAGAAATCTTTTAGACAAGAGTAGTTAGACTAATAATCCAGATACACAATATCCTCCTGGCCCAGGGTCATCAAATGCTGGTAGACCCTTGGAATTCATGGAATTAATCCATAAATTAGGTGGGAGTAACTCTGAGCCTACAGAGCAAGCTGCTCCAGCTGGCAAGGGTATTAGGCCTTATTTGATGTTAGCAATCTTCCAAGGCTCTCTCTGTATTACAAGACCCTCCTGCACCTGAATGTAGTACACCGGTGAAAGGCCCGTGAAACATGGAATTGGTTACTGTCTTGCAGGAGGGCTAGAAAGGCGACCGAGTCATGTTGGTCAGTGTAACTTTTGGCCACCCCTATATCTGGTTATAGAGTTGTGTGCAAGTCTATAGTTTTAAGAGGTACAGTGATGAGTTATTGCCACAGGTGGAAGGTTTTTAGGGATACTGGTGAACGTCTTTGCTTTGAAGAGTCTGGTGAAAGGCGAGGTGAAATGATGTGTTCTCCAGAGGATGAACATTGTGTCAGTAACAGGTACATCAATCACATGGGTAACATGCCTTCCATGGCTTTAGCAAAGCTTGCCAAGGACTTCTGGCATTTCTGCCTGTACAAGGAGGTTTCAAGGAAGGCATAATATCTCATAGGGCAGCAGAATCCTGTTGCTGAGTGGAAGTCCAGGTATCTGGAGAATTCCAACTACTGGTGGTTGGAAGTGTTAGGTAGACTGGAGTATGAGGAGACAATGCACATTGGACCAATTCACGTTTAGACTACACACTCTGCTGCAGCATGTCGAAATTTTACTATGCAGTTGATATGCATAGTCACAATAATCGTCAATTATGTGTTTTTTAATTTATGAACTGAATAAAGGAAAGAGTAGCAAAGAACATTCCAAATTGAGTGCAAGGTTTTATACTGATAAATTACACCAAGACAAAAGCTTGAATTTGGAGCCTGCCACATTTGTGAGCAAAAAACGATGGATTTAGGCCCAGATCTCTGTACTGGGGTGAATGCATGACATTGTTCTGCATTCTGTCCATCAACTGTTGTTTTTGCATTTGTCACCCAAGAACATTCCAAATTGGGTGCAAAGTGTTATAATGATAGATTACACCAAGACGAAAGCTTGAATTTGGAGCCTGCCATATTTGAGGCTGTGCTGTGCTGTGCTTTTTGTCGTTTTCAAAGCCTGCAAAGTAGTTATTGACAATGTGCTGTGTTAGCTGCTGTTAAACAATGTGAAGGATAGTGTCTCGTAAACTGTGTGTCCGGGTCTTTAAATGAATCTATACTTTCCTTTATATTAGATGGTAAATATTTCATTCAGCTGTGGTAATCCTCTTTTGCATGTCTAGGTACGTCAATCTCCCCTTCATATGAGTTGGCATGCCATAATATGCTGTTTCCTGTGACTGCCTCTTGGAAGCCTGGATTATTTTAAAACAAGTGCTTATCTCATCGGGATGTTTTCTAACAGCCGCCTTCATACTTGGCTAAGAAACACCATCTCCTGGGAAAATACCACCATATGGCCAGACAAAACTACCATCTGCCAAGAAAATCTAATGCAAAAATCAACAACGCCACATCAGGCATTGTCACATTTGTGCCCTAAAATAAACAACAACCGTGTAAGCTGCAAAACCTTTTCCAGCATTTACTACTTGCATATGAGGTGTCACCTGCACGTTGAAGGTAAAATATGAACAATGAGGTTTACCACTGTTTCAGGTAAATATTGAATTGTTACATGCAGAATTCTGGTAATGAGGTGAGAAAGAGATCTTTACAGGTGTTGAACACTCTCTATTTTAAGTAAATATATACAGCGGATTAGACGCGTGATCCTAGTCATGTTTACCCGTCCGGCAGTGGTCCATGCGCTAAGTGGAGCAAACTAGTCTAGCGCGCAGGTACCACTTTGGGGGCGATTCCGGCGCTTTACAAATTCCGTCATTCATTCATTCATTCAACTGCCCTATCCGCGTGGGGCATTGTGAAGGGCAGATGGCCTGCATCCTGCTTTGGACATCTCTGTCCTCCTCTACATCACTGTGCATGCACGAGGCACGAAGACCTCACGGTTGGCAGCAAAGCCTGGAGCTCTGCTCCCATCAAAATAAAATGTTTTTTTTCACAAACAGCAGCAGCGTTGGGAGTTGTCCTTCCCTAAATGCGTATGTTTTCCTTGTTTTGCTCACATCCGCTTCATATATGGATCTGAGCTTGGCAGCCAGCTCTCCAGTGGTGTCCTGAAGAAGGGCACTGGTCCAGATTATGCACAAATGTAGACTGATTGGCCAAATGGCACATGTAACTGGGAAGTGTACTTAGGGCATGGTTTAGATCTCGGCGAACGGGTTATTCTGTCACAACGGTGAAGGATATTCCATCCGCCGAAATATAAATCGCATAAGATACAATGGAATTTCTATTTTTTCATGCGGGATCCTGCCCACCAAGATCTAAATCAGGCCCTTGGTCCTGCAGTGTTTTTGTAACAATTGCCTCATACGGCACTGAGTGAGTTAGTGGAGTGGGCGAGCCAAACCATCTTGAGGTCGGGCGAATGAGGGGAGAAGGCGGGTTTCCTGTGGGCTGACAGTGGATTGGTAGATGAAACGTGTATTGTTCAACGTAAGCTTGTCGGCTGTTTGTGCGCTTCAAGAGTTCTCTCGCTCCAGAATAGAGTGCATCTTTGCAGATGCTCCGGGAGGAGAGAACAGATGACAGTTAGACTGCATGGTGAATGGAGGCTTGATGTCTCTCTGACTTCAGGTTATTTCAGTGGAATAAACACACTTTCAAGATGATATGTTACAGAGGATGTATTTAGTGGTGACAAGCATAGCCTGGAGCAAGGACCTGCGCGATATTTGTAATACATTGTTTACAAGTCTGTGGAAAGGGTTTACCAATGAACTGGAACGACACGTCAAAACCAATGTGAAACTGTAAGGACGATTAATTTTAGGGAGCTGGGGAGACCCAATTTGGGCAGATTTGTATTTGTATTATACATCTTGTTCTCTAGTTTTCTTTCCTTTTTTCAGTACTATGATTGTTGGACTTGGCCCTTTTTGCAGGGTCATCCCTAAACGTTTTGCCTCCTATATTTGTTCTGACCTGTTGTTCGCTATTTTATGACTCTGGGCACTTTACCACTGCTGATCAGTGCTAAAGTGCATATGCTCTCCCTATTGTAAATTGATGTATGGATTAGTGACTCCATGATTGGCTGATTTGGTTTACTTGTCAGACCCTAGTACAGCGCAGTGAGTGTGCCCAGGGCATGTAAATCCAAATGCTGCTAGTGGGCTTGCAGCACTGGTTGTGCCACCCACAGAAGCAGCCTTGTAAATTGTGTCTAAGGTCTGCCATTGCAGAGCCTGCATGCAGTCTGGTACTGTCATGCTGACTGGGCAAGTGCACCCACTTGCCAGTCCCTAAACCTTCCCTTGTCTTAATATTAGTCACCCCTATGGAAGGCCCAAGGGCAGTGTGCATTGTAAGTAAAAGGTAGGACAAGCCCTGATGTGTGTGGCATGTCCTAATAGTGAACTACAGCCATTTTCGTTTTTTCACTATTGCAAGCCTACCTGTTCTCCATAGGCCAGAATGGGCTGTTAAAATTATTACATTCTATAATCCTAACTGACTCAGAGAACATGGTAGAAATTCGAGTTTAGTATGCCTGAACTCAGAATGATAAAATACATCTTTTAGTGAAGTTGATTTTAACATTCTGTGTTTGCAAATACCACTTTTAGAAAGTAGGGATTTTCTTGCCTAACCTTTCAAGCCTGCCTCTGAGAGGTTGTGTATTCCTTTGTCTGGAGTTTGAGTGACGCATCGTTAGTGTGGAGAGCCAGCGCGGGGACATATCAGCGCCTACAGTTCCCAGGATGCAGCGGGGCCACCACTGGACTACCTGCCCCTCCCCCTGTTACCGGGGGTCTTAAAAGCTTCTTGCCAGGAACAGCTCCTGAATCCGCTCTAAGTTACGCGCCTGCCTAAAGATTTCAACTCCCAGACGGCAGTGGGAGGTGTTATGGGGTTATAACGGCGACGGTCGCGCACACTCTTGTGCGTAATTCCTTTCCGTTTCCTGTATTTGTCCTGCCCAGAGGTTCCCGCATGGAGGACTCCCATGAAGAACGCCCCGCTTTGCACCAAGGCTTTGGTGAGTACTTGGGATCCTAGTTACGGTTGGAGGATTTCACCGTAAACTGTTGTTGTTCGAAAGCTCGCTTCTAAGGAGCGACTTCAGCGCGGATGCGCTTGGTGTTTTATTAGTTAACACATCATTATTGCCGGAATCAGTAAGTAGGGAAAACCGAAGATACGGCCGTGGAGCTTAACCGCATCAACCCTGGGCTCAGGGTTATTTTTATTTCCTCGTTGTACATTCGATCTGTGCATCATTTACTTTTCGTTTACTCGCATATGCGTTCCTATCTTTCATAAGCTGGACCCTGATGTTGAAGGAAGCTTATATGTCTCACGAATATAACTAGAGAAAAGGCGGCGGTTATGCTAATACCGTGGAAGCCTTGTTCTCTGGGGTAGTTTTATTGGATAAAGGGAAACCGTTTTCAGCGGTGACGTAACCGCAGGGTTTCCTTGTTGTGTTCTGACATTTGGTGGCTGGTCTTTCATTTGGTTAGGGCGGCGGTATGCTACACCGTGGAAGCCCATCCAATTAAATCCTTGGTTTAAAGAAACAACAACCTTCAAAGCAGGATTGATGTCCAGCCTATAAACTTATTGGTTATATATTCTGCTTTGATGTTCTATGCTGCCTTCCCATTCCCTAGAACCGGTGAGCTAGCACGTATGTCATTTTAGAAATCTTGTAAGGAAGTATTGTCTATAGGTTCTACATTACACTCTACTCTTTTGTGCATTAGATGGTATCGTTTGGAGTGCTCTATTGAAATGGATGGCCCACTTAGAGTATGCTGTTCCAGGTGATATCCAAGGTATGCAAGGGTTATTTAGCGAGACATACTGATAGTAGATTGTCGCATTCTTTGTTTTCTGATCCTCTGCTTTTATTCTTTCAGGTTCTCCTCCCCGCTGTCCCGGCCCCTTTTTTCCCTCACCTGATAACCCTTCAACTCTTTTATATATTTATATTCGGAGTTCGGGGATGTCTGGAGGTGGCCCAATTATTGCATCATCCAGATCCTGAGGAGTGCTGGTTCTGACACTTCTCGCGCCTCCCGCTTCGCAGGAGACGCATCGTTAGTGTGGAGAGCCAGCGCGGGGACATTACAGGGCCTACAGTTCCCAGGACGCAGTGGGGCCACCACCGGACTGCCTGCCCCTCCCCCTGTTACCGGAGGTCTTAAAAGCTTCTCGCGCCTCTTGCTTCGCGGGAGACGCATCGTTAGCGTGGAGAGCCAGCGCGGGGACATATCAGCGCCTACAGTTCCCAGGATGCAGCGGGGCCACCACCAGACTGCCTGCCCCTCCCCCTGTTACCGGGGGGGGATTTAATCAACTAGCCCTTCCCGCCAACCGGGACGCGCACGGGCGGGCGCCGGGCTAAGCCCGGGCAAAGGGCGGGCCGTCTGTGGACGTCTTCGGCAGGAAGAGGCAGGGCAGGGCCCATCCTCTAACACCTTGAATTGGAACGGCATTAGGGGCCAGAAGCAAGGTTTTTGAGCACTTAACTCCCCGTGCCTATCCTGCCTTGTGAGTAACCAGCGGCTCCATAACTTTCCTTTGACTCATTTTAGACATAGGTGAAACTACTCCACCCTGAAGTACTGTACCCTAAAGACATTAATGTCGCGAAATATCCTTGGGCTAGGGAATATTAAATGTTAGTTTTAACGGTTTTAATAGTCCGATCTATTTTACGCAATGTAAACATTTTAAGAGTTCTTAATCGTATTGCTTCCTGTTTTAAGTGTATCGTATAGACCATTACTCCCCCCAGCTGGTTTGAATTGTTATTCAGCATAAGTTATTCTTATCAAACCCTTTCTAATGACAGCGGAGAGGCATGTATTACTTTATCCCAGGTAATTTCATATTGCATTTTATTGGTAGTAGCGAAGCACGTGCCACCTTAATCTTGCACTTTATTGCTAGTAGCGAAGTACGTGACACTTTAACCTTTAATCTTGCACTTTATTACTAGTAGCGAAGCACGTGACACTTTCTCGGTCAATATATATTGCACATTTTATTAGTAGCGTTGCACGTGTCACTTTAATTTAAACCAGCTTAAATCACTTTATAGTGATAGTAGCGAGGGCTGTAACTGGTGCTCCCCCATCCTTTTTTCACCATGGCAAGAAGGAAAATTACCAACCCATATATTGATAGATCATGTACAACGATCAATACATACCTGGTTAAAGCCGTAAGCACCCTTCCAGAAGAGATAGGTCGTACTGAAAGACGCTTATCTATGGGATCTAGTCACTTGGGGGTAGACCAGGGGGCTGAGGTCAGGATCACCCCCAGCCCCCCAAGCCAGAACTTGTTTGAGAAATCAACTAACCCCAACCTGCTAGTGGAGGAAACAGTCCGTGTCGATCATAGAGATGAAGGTATTAGTGGAGATCATACCCGATTATCTTTGACCCCCACTTTGATCATTACGGGAAGCCCCGCACTCAAGAAAATGATTAGGGGATGCAGGAAGAAACATATAGACTCAGAGTAGGCCAATCACAAGACAAAAAAAGATAAAAAGAATCCTAATACTGAGAAAGTAGGTCCCTTGGTTACCCCATATCCCCACCAATGTGGCCCATCCTTAGTGGATATTTCAGAGAAGGTAATAGAATTATTAAGACCGCTCTATGATAAGCTAGATGCTTTGGCAAGAGAAATACATAAGATTAGTGGATCTTTGGATAATATTAAAAATACATTTCAAAACGAAGTGAATAGAACCTCAGAGAAAGCTGTGGCTGTCGGCCCCCCAAACCTGATTATCACACATGACAGGAACTGTATTAATGCCACCAATGAAGGGAATAGTATGGTTGAGGGGGGAAACCAGGAGAAGGGTGATAATTTAGGTAAACATCCTAATAATAGCCCTAGACCGACCCTAAGTCAACAGGCTTCTGTTGGGTTCAAATCAGTTAATCCTACTAGATCTGACAACCCAAGTCTGACAGCCGGAGAGCCTTAGCCCCTGCTTCATTCATAAATCTACCCCCCGAATGCAGTGCTTATGTTGCAATACTAGCCAATGTACCTAGACTCCAACCTGGCTCAGTAGAGGACCATGACTCACTTCTGAATAAGGTAGTATTCTGGCTAAAGCGGTACAAAAGGGGGTGGTGATGGACGGAGCATCTGAACCAATAAGACACTCACACCCAGTCAACAGATCTGGGTTTAATCCATCACCGTTCTTTAGCCCACTCTGCCACCCCAGTTCAGACAAGACCAAAAACAAATCAGTCTGACCCTGTGCCTCATGGGAACAGTCCAGTCCGAACTGCCAAGCCATGACTTCCCTGGACCGGACTCAAGCTTCCTAGGACCGGTTTCTGGCATTACAGCCGTCTTCAGCTAGGCCTGCTTGAATCCAGTGGCAAAGTGAGCAAGGGACTCACGTCTGAGCATACCCTGCCAACTTATGGCGAACAAAGAGGTACAAAAGGGGGTGGTGATGGACGGAGCATCTGAACCAATCAAACACTCACACCCAGTCAACAGATCTGGGTTTAATCCATCACCGTTCTTTAGCCCACACTGCCACCCCAGTTCAGACAAGACCAAAAGCAAATCAGTCTGACCCTGTGCCTCATGGGAACAGTCCAGTCCGAACTGCCAAGCCATGACTTCCCTGGACCGGACTCAAGCTTCCTAGGACCTGTTTCTGGCATTACAGCCGTCTTCAGCTAGGCCTGCTTGAATCCAGTGGCAAAGTGAGCAAGGGACTCACGTCTGAGCATACCCTGCCAACTTATGGCGAACAAAGAGGTACAAAAGGGGGTGGTGATGGACGGAGCATCTGAACCAATCAAACACTCACACCCAGTCAACAGATCTGGGTTTAATCCATCACCGTTCTTTAGCCCACACTGCCACCCCAGTGCAGACAAGACCAAAAGCAAATCAGTCTGACCCTGTGCCTCATGGGAACAGTCCAGTCCGAACTGCCAAGCCATGACTTCCCTGGACCGGACTCAAGCTTCCTAGGTCCGGTTTCTGGCATTACAGCCGTCTTCAGCCAGGCCTGCTTGAATCCAGTCGCAAAGTGAGCAAGGGACTCACGTCTGAGCATACCCTGCCAACTTATGGCGAACAAAGCGGTACAAAAGGGGGTGGTGATGGACGGAGCATCTGAACCAATCAAACACTCACACCCAGTCAACAGATCTGGGTTTAATCCATCACCGTTCTTTAGCCCACTCTGCCACCTCAGTTCAGACAAGACATAACTGCGGGTTTCCTATGGAAGGGTTGAGTCAGATTTTGACCACACGTAGAGTGGGTTGGATTGGGCCTCTCAAAAAATGTTTTGATGGGGATTGTATTATTATCAACTTCCTGTCCCCAAGTTGGGCATATAATTTACTCATAAATACCCCACTTCCATCCCCGTTGGACTTCAATACTACCCTCCTTCCTTTAGGGTACTTTTATAGGCATGTGATGGCGACATATGGAAAGGGTAACCGACTCAGGAATGAATCTTTGGTAGCTCCTGTTATGACCTCTGTTTTACCCTCCTTTACTATACCAGTTGCCAATAGATATCAAGCCCTGAGTAACTTTGATTTTAATGATTGACGCAAGGGGTTTACCCAGTCTAGGCAGTCAGTTCAGGACTGTAATGTATTAGAAAACCTTAAAATGGGTAAAAGGCCTAACGGTAGTTCATCTGATATGACCAAATATTGTTTGATTAAGCAGGGGAGTGTGTTTACTAGAAACGTACTACAGATCCCAAACACCTACAATGATTTAGCCCGTGATATAGTAGAATCACCCATTACTAGTGATTTGGGGGATCGCGAAGTACCCCCCTGGAAGTTATCGAATCCAATACATGTAACGGTTATCAAGTAACTACTTGGAATGTTTCCGGGTTTAAAAGTAAAATAGGCACGCCCTCCTGGTCTGTTTTTTTTAGCGGCCCAACACGATATCATATGCCTACAAGAAACATGGAGCACTGATCCAATCTATGTAGAGGGTTTTACCTCCCACTGGCTTCCAGCCCAGGCCTCACCATCGGGTAGAGCCAAAGGGGGCCTTTTGATTCTAGTTTCTATCACTCTGATAAAATGTAAGATTAAGAGTTGTATTAATGTTGGTACCCATTCCCAGATTATGTGGCTGTCATCTAGTGTGGGTAAGGATGTTATATTGATTAATTTTTATAATAATGTGTTTAAACCTCCAAGAGGGCAAGTTGTTTACGCCCTAGAAAAGGAACTTGATAGGTTGACTAATATCATTAAAGAACCATTTATTTTCCTTCGGGTAGGTGATTTTAATATTCGGGCATGCCCCTTTTCTCTAACCAAAGTCTGTGGGACCAGGAGAGGGGATTTTGATGATGACAGCTATATGCATTTCCCTCACTGCGAATATGGATTAGCACTAAATAACATAATGGAGAAGTTGGATTTAGAATTGTTGCCATGTGCCACAGATAACCAAAAGGTGAAATGCCCCACTTTTATAGGCAGGAATGCCATGTCTAATATTGATCACATTGTTGTTTCATGTAATAGCTCATCTTGGTTTTCCATACCCTGGATAACGATCCAACCTTCTAGTGACCACAATAGTGTTTCTCTTTACTTATCCTGTTGGGGTTTCAAAAGGGTAACTGAGGTCCAAAACAGCCCGCCTATAGCTCCTGCTAGACCGAATGGTGTTTGTATAAAATGGGCTGGTTTAGACCCCATAAAAATTCTGCATGAGATCATCAAAAATTGCCAAAGTGAAATTCAAATATGTCTAAGGGATGAGGTTGACCCCCGATTAATTCTTACTAATTTTTATCAAGATCAACACTACGATTTAGAGCTTAATGACAAAACCAGCCCGAAGAAAAAATAAAGCTAAAGTTAGCTGGTTTGATAGTAATTGCACTATGGCTCTATGTCACCTGAAACAAGCCCTAAGGGGGGAACCGCGTAATCCCGACACTATTAAGTTCTTACGTGCAGCTTATGCTTTTGCTATTAAAAATAGGAAAGTGGAGCTGCAAGAAACAGCATGGGAAGACCTTAGTCAGGCTGCTGAAACAAAAACAGTAAACTGTTTTGGGACACGGTTAACAGACCTTTTCTAAAAGATGTACATATCCCAGAATTCAACTCCCATATTAATTGTAATAGCTGGGTAGAGCATTTTTCAAATTTTTTTAATCCCACTGACAGATAGGACTCTTTGACCGTTAAACCCCCAAAGGAGTGGCCAACCATTCCGCTGTCATTTAGGATTGATGAGGTCACCGAGGCTATAACTAGCAGTAAAGGGGGGAAGGCACCGGGACCCGACGGGGTCCCGATTGACCTTTACAAAAATAATATGGTCTTATGGTCCCCGATTTTAACTAGAGTTTTTAACATTGCAGCTGAGATTCAATTTCCCCTATCCTGGGGACAGTCAATCATAATACCTATTTTTAATAAGGGGGATAAAACCGATGCTCGCAACTACCGCCCAATTTCCCTACTGGATTCCTCTATAAAGATCATGAGCCGGGTTATGCTCTCACGACTGGAAGCATGGGTAACCGAGAAGTCAATCCTCACAAAAGTACAATATGGTTTTAGAAAAGGAGTTGGCAGTGTGTCAACTTGGATCTATTGATCGGTAAATATACCATAGCTAAGGAGGGTAATTTATATTTATGTTTTGCCGACCTTAGTAGTGCATTCTACTTGGTAGACCATTCCATCTTATGGCCTTTATTGTTGGAAATGGGTGCACCCAAATAGATAGTATATTTCCTGGCAAGATTTATGAGGAATTATTCAGTACGGTCCAGTATGGCTACTTAGGTGAATATACCTCCCCCTTTAAAGTCAAAAGAGGCATCTGCCAGGGCTGCGTCCTCGCTCCACTTCTTTTTTCCTTATTTATTAATGAGGTGGACGCAGG
Source organism: Lissotriton helveticus (assembly GCF_964261635.1). Classification (NCBI taxonomy): domain Eukaryota; kingdom Metazoa; phylum Chordata; class Amphibia; order Caudata; family Salamandridae; genus Lissotriton; species Lissotriton helveticus. Next base: position 56,810,436 of record NC_136067.1, read on the forward strand.
CCTAAAGCCGATCGTGGCGGATGCCCCGAGAGCGGAAGGAAATCCTATTCCAGTTCTTTTATATGCTGATGACTCGGTCTTACTTTCACGTACCCCCAATGGGTTACAGCGTCTTATTGATAGTTTTACTGTTTTTATCGCAAAAAGGAAGCTTTTAATCAATAAATCGAAAATCTATGTAATCTATGTAATGGCTTGCGGCAGAAACCCGATTAGATCTAGATCTTATTTTATAGAAGGTTCTAAGGTCGAAATGGTTAAACCCTTCTGCTATTTAGGCATTACTTTTGCAGGGAATGGGTCCTGGGTACAGGAACAGGACAACGCCCGTGCAAAGATGTTGCGGAACATAAATGGTATATTTAGATTTGCTATTAAACTGGGCAGTCGCCGTATTAAAGATATGTTGACAATTTATGAGACTCGATGCGTTACAGCTGCACTTTACGGTGCTGGGGTCTGGGGTCACTGTCATGGCAATTTACTATTACAAACTGAAAACTCTTTTTTTTAGACGCTTGTTGTGGCTCCACGATCGGGCTCTACGGAAATCATTCACCGCGAAGTGGGCATTAATTATATTTCTGACCTGGTTTCACTGCGCCCTCTTTTACTTTGGAAATCCATATGGTCAAAGGAAGAGACATTGTTTACACAATCTGTAATACGGGATTGCCTTAAAATGAAGAATTGCTTAAAAATTCCCTGGCTTAACTATATCTCCCACTGGTTTAAAGCTTTGTTTCATTGTGACATCCATCAAGACCCCGAAAGTGTAGTCTTTATTGCAAGAGGGGAGATTAAAACATCCTTGTTAGCCCATAAAGAGTGGACCGCTCCCATGTGCTTTTGAATCAAATAACTTACATGTTTTATATGCAATTGGATCTTAGACAAGGGTTCCAAAGCTATTTGTCTGTTGTAACAAGAGCATCACACCTTTATGTGTTAACACGATTAAGATTGGGTACCATACACCACCTTGTTAATTTTCCTGTTATGAAATAAGGTTCTATCTTACCGTGCCCATGTGATGGAGTTTCTCGTCAAAGCTGTTGCCATATGTTATGTATTCTAATTTTAGGAAAATGTATTTGAAACCGTTTTTCTTACGTTTTAATATTAGATCTACCAAAGATGCAATGAATCTGCTCTTAAGACTAGAGGAACCAGGATTGTGCTTTTATACAGCAACATTCCTTCTGAAAGCGATTCATATTAGGAAATCAATGATCTTTGATACTTGATTGTAGGATCCATAGGGCACTTTTTTTTTCTTATCAAAATCTTTTTTTTTTTAAACCATTTTTATTTTCATTTCATCAATTATAAAATACAGAACAATCAAGTACAGTCTCCTCAATTACATTAATCGATTATAAACAGTCCGGCACAATTTACGCAGCAAGGTTCAAGAACAGCACATCAACTTTAACTATTCCACTAAGCATCTTCCCCCACCTCCCCCCACCCATCTCAACATTGTGAATTCCCAACTTCTACTCCGGGGACCTCCCTTTTCAGGGGCTGTTTTCAGGTGTCAGCTCTGTACATGGTGGTTCACACAAGTTCCCTCGGGATTCATTCCATTTCCCCCATACTCGCATCCACGTTTTGGGGCAACCCCTATGCGTGTAAACCGCTTTTTCCGCCACCATCGCGACGTCCATATCTTTTTCTCATTGTGATTGTGTGGGTGTCACCTCGTAGCCCCAGTTCCGTGCTACATTCTGTTTTGCAATGGCCATTCCCAATGTAGCCCACGCTTTCTGCGCAACATTAAGGTCTGTTGGTGGCCATATGTTTAGAATACAACATCTAGGGTCCGCCAGGACTTCCACCCCGGTCAACTCCAAGATTTGTCCCAGCACTTGTTCCCAATATGATCCTATTTTGGGGCAATCCCATAATGTATGGTAGTATGTACCGGTTTGTCCGCAACCCAGTAGGCAAAATGGGTCAGGTGCGCGCCCCAGTCTGTGTACCATGGTGCGAGAGTAATATGGGGAACAGCGTTTACAACGCAACTTTTACAAGGTAGTACCTTTACCACGCAACTTTTACAACGCAAGTCGTTACACCGACTTGCGCTGGGGGGCGCTCTAGGATAGGGAATAGTTAATTTACTATCCAAAACCTTCCCTACTATCCACGGGGACTGGAGTTGGAATAGTAAATTAAACTATTCACTATCCAGCACCCCCCAAGGCAAGTCGTTGTAACGACTTGCGTTGTGAAAGTTGCGTGGTAAAGGCATGCGTTGTAAAAGCATGCGTGGTAATGACATACATCCGAGTAATACACCCGATGCAGGACTTTGAGCTGTATTAACTTCAAGCGGGATGGGATCGCTGCCTCTATGGCCGACGCTAGCGCCTCCATTCAGTCCGAGTCATCTATGTCCGCCAGTTCCACCTCCCACTACGCGCAGAACTACAGTGGGGTCAGGGAGGTTGTTGACAAATTTTCGGTACATTTGTGAGATGGCTTTTTTATCTAGGTGGTCTGTGAGGAGCCTATCCTCAAGTGGCGAGGCGTCTGCCAATGTACTTCCTGGGGGAATAGCGCATTGGAGTGCATGTCGAATTTGGGTGTAGCGGTATAATTCCGTGTCTGCCATTCCGTATTTTTCTTTGAGCGCGGCGAATGACATGATTTCTCCCCTCACCCACAAGTCCCCAATATTTGTAATACCTATTAGGTCCCAGTGCCTGACTCCTCTAGTGTTTGCCTATGTGCCCAACCGTCTTGTCTCCCAGAGTGGGGTAGCCAGTGTGAGCACTCCTTCCCAACTTAGCGCCTTCTGGGCCATGTGCCATATTTTGATTGTGTGAGCTGTGGAGCCTGTCAGTGCGTGGCGCCTCTTGGTTGTATACAAGGCTCTCATTAGTCGATCAGCCGGCAATACCTCCCTGTCTAGTCGGTAAGCTGGGTCGTCGTGTGGTGCGTGTAACCACTGATTAGCAATCACTAGCTGCGCCACCCAGTAGTACAATTTGACGCTTGGTAGCGCTATGCCGCCATCATACCAGCTCTGCATCAATTTAGAGTGTGCTATACGGGCGACCTCCCGTCCCATAGCAAAGCAGCTACTTCGGCATTAACGGCCTGAAAATAGGAGAGGGGGACCGGGAAAGGGGTATTCTGTAGTGCGTAAAGGAACCTAGGGAGTGCCAACATTTTGAAGAGTGCTGCCCTACCTAGCAGAGTGAGTGGGAGGGACCGCCAGTGGGAAACGTCGGATAGATTCCCAGGTATTTGAATCCTCTGGTTACTATTTGTACTGGCCAATCTGGGGGCAAGGTCGGCGCCAGGCCGTGTAGTAAGTAGAGCAGTGATTTGGACCAGTTGATTGTGTAGCCGGAATTCTCCCCATATATTGTGAGGATGTCCAGGAGGGCCTGCAGGGACTCTGTCGGGGAAGTCATATAGATTAGCACATCATCGGCATACAAGGAGATGCGGTCTTCCCAGCCCGTCTCCCATGTTATCCCCCGAAATATCGGTGTCGTGCGTGTCCACACTGCCAAAGGTTCTAAGATTAAGGCAAAGAGGAGCGGCAAGAGCGGGCAGCCCTGTCGCGTCCCTCTACCCAGCGCAATCTCCCTCGAGATATGACCATTTGCGACCACATGTGCTGCGTATAGTAGCCGAATCCAGCCACAGAATTTTGGGCCGAAACCCATCTGTCGTAAGACAGCAAACAGAAATGGTCATTCCACCTGATCGAAAGCCATCGTTGAGTCCAAGGAGAGGATGGCCGTATCATGTTTAAGTAGGTGGGTGCGAGCCAGCACCCGTGTAGGTGCCGCAGATTGAGGGAGGTGTTGCGTCCGGGCATGAAGCCCGACTGATCTGGGTGGACCAGCGTCGCCAAAGGGGCTGTAGACGTAATGCCAGTGTTTTGACCAATAATTTTGCTTCCATATTGATTAGTGATATTGGCCGGTAGGACGAGGGTTGTTACAATTGACGCTAATCTCTGGTCCTCAGGCAGAGTTCCATGCGTTAGGCTGTCGTTGAACATGTGTATCAAATGTGGGGTGATCTTGCTCGCCACCTTTTTATATAATTCCACCGGCAACCCATTGGGTCCCATAGCTTTGCCCGTGTGTAGTGCCCCTAGTGCTTTCCCCACCTCCTCCGCTGATAGGTCGGCCTCTAACGTTTTCATATCCTCCTCCTGTTGAGGTTCCGTGAATTCTGAACCCGTTCCATAAAGATCATGGTTTTGTTATGAATTTGATATTAGCGAACCGTAACTAGTTAGTGCGGCAAGTATGAGTGTTTTCGTCATGTTAGACTGATGGATTCACTACGTATTTAGGGATTTCGTTCTGAACCCTTGAGTTCCATTTTGTGTATGGCAGCCATTTTGTGGTTGCCCTCACATAGGCCGATGACTGTGGCTGAACAAGTCTTTTAAGTACATGTACACCTTAGCTCCAGTTCGTGCTGACTCCTGTTTGACCTGAGTGAACTGACCCTGTTGCCTGAAGCCGACCTTGTTAAACCAGTTCCTCCCCTTTAGCTGATCAAGATTAAGGATCAGAGCACAAGACATCGTAAAGTTTTATTGCACACAAATATGCCTTATCCTACTCTCACCTGTTTCTGCTCCTTTCTTTATGGTCTATTTATGATTGGGTTGTGGCCTTTTTTATTATGGGTTCGTTCGACCTGTCTAAAGAAGAATATTGGGTTTGACCGATGATTGATCATGGGCTGGGCAACTGAAAAGCGGGTTTTACTGTCATGCGATACCTTTGGTGTGAATACATGTGATTGGACAGTTTGTAAATATTAGGTATTTGTCTGGAATGTGATTTTTGGCATAAAAAGGGATGACTTGCTGTGTAAAATTGAGCAGTCTCCTGAGAACTCATACCGTGATGATTTCTAGGACTTCTGTTACTGGCTGCAGCCAATAAATTTGATCTTTGACGCCACCAAGAAGAGTCCCGTGTCTCTGTATTCTAAGACAGGTGGAACCCGAAGACTTTGGGCGTGCCCCTGGCGCCGCTGGGTCCTAAATAACCCGGTTCTTCAGTTGGCGCTTCCAACGTGGGGGGACTTCAGCGGTACCGGTCCAAGCCTGAGGAGCTTCGTGAGGAAATTCTGGAGGACGGCCACCACTTCATCGACCCCGGCATGTCGAACGTGGACTGAAGATCTTTTCTGCGAGGCTTCCCGCTTTCCTGACGACTACGAAGGACCGCTGCCCTGACTGTCGCCCTGTCTTGGACCCATTTGTGATGCTTTGTACGGCGAGACGATAGACGGGTCTTCTGGTGGCGTGGCTGATACCTCAGTTAAGTATAAGTGGGTCGCTCCCAGTCCTTAGTTTTTGGTCCTTTGGTTCTTAGTTTGTTTGATCCTTAGTTTTGATTTGAAAATTACAATTTCCAAAGCCGAGGGTCTTGTATATTTACGAGTGTATTGGTAGAGATAATCCCTTGAAGTTTGAAGCTAGATTAGTGAGCGAAGATGCCTAATCGTAACAAATTTGGTACTTGGTTTGGTTGTGGTTGCAACAGGGATTCCCGATTGGAGGATTCATGTCCGATACTTCCAGTTGGAACTCCGACTTATGAACTTTACTCTAAACACGGTGTGGGCCCCATTACGTTCAATGAAGTATGGCTCCACTACACTAGAAAAGATGGTGTCTTACAATGGCCCCAACATTGTAGCTTTAATACAGAGATTTTAGACTATTTAGAAATTAAATTATTTAGGAAGAAAGCCCGGCCGGCAATGTTTGACTCCTTTCGCCTTTGGCGTAAAGAAGCCAGACAACGAGAAATTAAACAAGCTAAAAAGGAGAAAAGAGAAAAGGATGTATCAATAATGCAAGCTGCTAATCAGTTTAAAGAAAACGAAGAAGATAAAGCAATTTAGGTGTCAGATAGGCAACGTTGCATGGCCATAGATAAATGTTATCCGGCCTTGCCGTCTTCTCCTCCGAAAGCGATTGAAGATCTTGAAAAAGATTCTTTGATCTCTCATTTACTGAGATTGCCACCTCCTTATGTGCAGGCTGCTACTGCACCTCCATTACCACCGGTTGTTCTACCCTTTGTTGTTCAACCTCCTGCTGTTGTTCAGCCACCCGGTGCTCCACAGATGGTTTTACCTTCTCCTGCGCAACCCGCTCTAGGGTTGCCAGCTTTGCTATCAGCTTTGCCTCAAACTCCTTTGCCTTCCGCTTCTGCATCTGAGACTCCTACTGTTCTTATTCCTACACCTTCTTTGCCTCAAAACACTTATTCTCCTGTTCTTATGACTGCTTCTTCTCCTTCTGTTCGAAAGCGAATGACAGAAACTGTTTCTAGTTTATTGTCTCCATTATTTGGGTCACTGAATATGACCACTGTTTCGGAACGTAAGCAGAGTCGTAGTCAGCTTCCTGGTTCCGAGGAACGGCTGTGTTGGATTTGTTGGCTCGTAAATGGATTATAAATGCCTCAAGCTATAGTTTGCCAGCGGTTATGGATGTTTTCTTTCAGTGGGAACCGCCTAAGCAAAGGTATGTTTTTAATGTGATGTGTATGTTTCTGCGTCAGGAATGGGAAGATAATGATTTGGGTTTGATCCCGCAGGAACTACTTGATGTTCAGTCGGATTTTGCTAAAGGGATGATAGTGGAATCTGATATTACAGATGCGGTAGAGACGATACTGGCTTTTAGATCTAGCCTTCCGCCTCAGACATTGAACGAACCTGATTCCTCTGTTAGAAGAAAAGCGAGACAGTATCCCATGAGAGAAGTTCCTCCTGTATGGAAGGAAGCTGTTCAGGCTAATGTAAATTAGGGTATTGTTGCCGCCCCGGCTCATTTTCAGCGAGTATGGGTACATGTCCCTTGGAAGAGAGCAGAGGTCTTGGCTCTTAAACAGTCTTTACCTGATCCCCATAAGAATCCAGCTGGCTATTACAAAGAATTGTCCCAGACAGTTGACGCATGCATCATGAATTTGGCAGATATAGATATGCTGTTGGGTAATGTAGTTGCGCAGCCTTTGTGGGCAAAGATTCGTCATGAGAATCATGCGCAAGAGTTAGGAGATACTTGGGCGAATATTATTGCTGCGGATGGTAGACAACAGGGAGGTGCTAAACCTGAACCTTTGGTTACGGAATTGCCAGGCAGAATTATAAATCTTATGAAAACAATGATGCCAGCGTTATGAGTAAATTGGGACAAGTTAGCAGCATGCAAGCAGAAGAAAGATGAGAGTGTGTCTGACTTCTTCACTAGGTTTGAAGAGACGTTTATCGATCACAGTGGTCAGGATATGAGTCCGGAAGGTGGTCAAAGGTTGTTCGTGGATAAATTTGTCTTTAATTTGCTTCCCGAACTTTCTAATAAGTTGAAGGACTCTGAGAGTTCATGGGCCGTTTCTTCGTCGGCCCAGATATTGGCTACTGCTCAATTTTACGAGAATAGGGATAAAGATGAGAAGGATAAAGTAGAGAAGAAAACGAAGGATTTATAGACGAAAGTTCTTTTGCAGCAAGCTTATCCGCCTCGTCAGAATCAGCCTCAGTTTCAGCAACATCCACAATTTCAGAGATTGTTACAGAAGCCTGAGCCTTATGTTCAGCGATTCTTTCCTGGCCCTAATCAGTGTGCTTACTGTAGAGAGGAAGGTCATTTCAAGAATAGTTGTCCGACTTTATTACAGCGTGCGAATGGTGCACCTGGTCAGAGAGGTGATGGTGGTTTTCAGCAAGCGCCTAGAGGAAGAGGTCGTGGTGTGATGCCCCAGAATGAGCGTTCCTCTTCCCTACAGAATTCTGCGAATTATTTTGATAGACAGAATGTTCAGAGTGGTCAGTCTCCTCAGTACTATGTTGAGGATTATTATGTTGAAGGTGAGAGCATTGGTTATAATGACAACTAGGACAGCCATGGACAAAGTAAGGGAGTAGTGTCAGTTCCAGTAGATCAGAGTGGCCCGTATGTTGAAGTGATTACATCAGGTGTAGTAGAACCTTTTCTTTTGGATACTGGTGCGACAAAGAGTTCTATTATGCATTCTAAACTCCCTGGCGCACCTTTGTCTGGCTTGACCAATGTTTCCGTAGGATTTTCAGGCGCCCCAGTTCGTAATCCGGTTTCTAGTCCTTTGTCCCTTTCTATTGGCCCTTGTGAATTGGAAGCTCCACTTATCCTAATGACTGGTTGTGGTGAGAATCTGTTGGGTTTGGACTTGCTGAAAAGATTGTATGCGACATTGCATTGTTCTCCTTCGGGAGTGCAACTTACGGTAAGAAAGTGATTTCTCCAATGTATTTGTCTAAAGATTGTTTGCCACTGGAATTGAGTTCGCTTCCTGAGACACTTTGGGCTACAGGTCCAAATGATGTTGGTCTTTTGCAGATTCCACCATATGTTGTTACGCTAAAATCGAATGCTAAGTTGCCTCGTATTCCGCAATATAAGATTTCGAGCGATGGTGAAAGAGCTCTTTTAGCGATTGTTTATGATTTGGTTGAGAAGGGTGTGGTTGAGGAAACGAGAGGTAACGTGTGCAATAGTCCGGTTTTGCCTGTTCTTAAGCGTACAGATGCGTCTCAGCCACCTGTGTACCGGTTTGTGATCGACCTTAGAGAGGTCAATAAGATTGTCGTGCCACAGTTTCCTGTGGTACCTGATATCACTGCATTGTTGACTTTGATTCCTGCTTCGGCAGCTTGGTTTTCTGTCATCGACTTGAAGAATGCTTTCTTCAGTATTCCTATTGCTGAGGAGAGTAGGGATATTTTTGGCTTCTCATTAGGAGGACGAAGCTTCCGGTTTAAGAGAGCTCCCCAAGGCTATTGCGAAAGTCCTTCTATTTATAGCCAGGCTTTGAAGACTCAGCTTGATATTCTTGCGTTGCCTGCTGGTACTGCTCTTATTCAGTATGTTGACGATTTATTAGTGGCTGCTGATGATGAGAAAACTTGTAAAGAAGCTACTATTTCTTTGTTGCGACATCTGTCGGACTTGCATCATAAAGTGTCACCTTCTAAGTTGCAGTATTGTCGCCAAGAAGTGACCTACTTAGGTCATCTCTTGTCAAAGGAGGGAAGAAGGTTGACCCCAGAACGAATTCAAGCGATTGCGCAAATGACTGTACCAAGCACACAGAGAGAAGTGCGTGCTTTCCTGGGTATCACGTCGTATTGTAGACAGTGGATTCCAAATTTCTCTCTATTAGCGAAACCTCTGTTGGCTTTGACTTGTAAAGATACACCGAATCCTCTTCCGTGGTCTGACGATTGTCAGAAAAGTTTTTCTGAGTTGCGTGATGCATTGTGTTTGATTTGATTTGATTTGATTTGATTTGATTGCAGATTTATAGAGCGTGTAGCTACCCTCGGGCACCCCAGCGCTAAAGTAACAGCCTAATAGTACTCCTGTGGAGGGATTATTGAGGGAACAGCCAAGTTTTCAGTAGTCTGCGGAATGTAAGCAGATTGTTTTCTTTGCGGATGTTAATAGGGAGGCTGTTCCAGAGCTTAGGAGCGTTGTAAGAAAAGCGGCGACCGCCCGTGCGAGCTCTTCTTATTCTGGGGACGCTGGCCAGAAATAGTGAATCAGATCTGAGCCGTCTGGTGGATTTGTGGAGCTTTATGAGGGGTCTTAGTATGGGTGGGCCTTTGCCTTGTAGGATTTTATGGGAAATACACAGGGCTTTGAAGGTGATGCGCTCCTGGATGGGAAGCCAATGGAGTGCCTTGAGGGAGGGTTTGGCTGAGCACCTTGAGTTCTTCCCCGTTAGTAATCTTGCAGCAGCATTCTGGGCGTGCTGAAGTTTTTTAATAACAGCTACTGGTGCGCCCAGGTACAAGGCATTTCCGTAGTCCAGCCGTGATACGATGCGGCCCTGGATCAAAATTTTCCTAGACTGGGGGGGAATGAGGGGGAGGATCTTCCGAGCTGCCCGCATGAGCCCAAAGCAGGTGCCGGCTGTCTTTCTTGCTTGGGCTCTGAAGCTAAGGTCCTGGTCGAGCCAAAAGCCTAGGCTCTTGATTTCTTGCTTGGGTGTGTGAGGGGTGCCCATGCTGGATGGCCAGGCAAGGGATTTAGGGAGTTTGTTTGGGTCGCCTAGGAGCATAATTTCGGATTTCTCTCTGTTAAGTTTGAGTCTAGAGTCGCCCATCCATTTGGATATTTTCTGCAGGCATGAGACTAGGTTCTTCATGGATTTGTCTGCCTGGTTGATGGAGACGACTAGTTTTGTGTCGTCGGCGTACATGACCACCTTTATGCCGAATGGTGAGGCAATGTCGTGTAAAGGGGCCATGTAGACATTAAAAGGGTGGGGCTCAGGGAGGATCCCTGGGGAACCCCACAGTTCAGGGGTAGAGCTTTGGAACGGCCATAGTTGTCTGCTACTTGGAAGGTCCTATGTTCCAAGAATGATTGTAGCCAGGCCAGGGCAGTCCCAGTGATGCTGATTTTTTGGAGACGGTGGAGGAGGATGGTGTGGTCCACCGTGTCAAAGGCAGCGCTCAGGTCCAGGAGGATCACTGCCACTGATCCCCCTGCGTCCAAGATGGACCTTGTCTCCTCTGTTACGGCCAGGAGGGTGGTGTCAGTCCCATGTCCTAGTCTGAACCCTGTCTGGGAGTGACAAAGGAGGTTGTTTGTCTCTAGGAAAGTAGAGAGCTGTTCATTTACAATTCTTTCTGACACTTTGCTAATGCCTGGGAGGAGGGAGATGGGTCTAAAGTTTGAGGGATCCAGGGGGTCTAGGTTGGGTTTTTTGATAAGTGTTCTGCTCCTGTGTTGGGTACTCCCGACCACAGTAAGCCTTTTACACTCTATGTCCACGAGAGAGAGGGTTGTGCATTGTCAGTTTTGACTCAACAATTCGGTGATAAGCAGCGTCCATGTGCGTATTTCTCATCAACTTTATATCCGGTAGCTAGAGCATTGCCGAGTTGCTTGAGAGCTACAGCGGCAGCGGCTGTGTCTGCTGGACTGGTGATGGATAATACGTTGATTGTGATGGTTCCACATGCAGGGGATACTTTATTAAATCGGACAAAAACTCAACACCTTACTAGTGCAAGGTTGTCGGGTTATGAGTTGACACTGTTGGCTAGTCATGTGCATATTAAGCGATGCAATGTATTGAATCCAGCAACATTGTTGCCGACGTCTGTGGATAAAGATGGTCAGGAACAGCACGATTGTTTTCTGAGGACGGAAGAGGAGATGAAGGGTAGGATCGATTTAAAAGATTCTCCTCTTCCGGATCCTGATGGTACGTTATGGGTTGATGGTTCATGCTACAAGCTACAAGCTACCGAATGGTGACACGACTGCAGGATATGCCGTGACGACATTAAGTACAGTTGTTGAAACTGCACGAGTGAGCTATAATTCAGCACAAGCAGCGGAATTGATTGTATTAACGAGAGCGTGTGTTTTGTCTGAAGGAAAGAGAGTGAATGTGTGTACCGATAGTCAGTATACGTTTGGTGTTGCCCATAGTTTGGGACGTTTGTGGAAAGAAAGGGGATTCCTCACATCCCATGGGACTAAGAGTCAGCATGGACAGTTGGTGAATGAGCTTCTCGAGTCACTTACTTTGCCGAAGCAAGTTGCGATTGTGAAGTGTAGTGCTCATCGGAAGGTTACGGATGATGTTGGCCGTGGTAATGCGTTTGCGGATGAAGTTGCGAAAGACACAGCAAGAAATCTGATGAGTCGAATGTATGTGGCAGGCCCTGCGAGATGGATTGGTGATGTTGGAATGTGCGAAGATACGATTGAGAGTGTGAAATCGATACAGGCTGAAGCTACTGAAAGTGAGAAGAATGTTTGGAGAGAAACTACGGGTAGATTGGATTCGACTGGTTGTTGGGTTGAATTGTCAGAACACCAAAGATGGATGTTGTCAGATGCGTACGTGCTTGCAGTGGTTACTATGGCACATGGTTTGTCTCACATCAGTGTGAAAGGGATTTGTAAATTGTTGGCTCCTGTATGGCAGAATGCTGGAATTCCTAAGTGTGCGGAGAATGTGGTCAAGAATTGCATGGTGTGTTTAATGTATAATCCTGGCAAGGGAACCCCAACTCCAGCTGGTCACTTTGCTCCTCCGACGTATCCGTTCGAGGTTGTGCAATTGGATTTCATCCACATGGAAAGGTGCAATAATTTAAAGTATGTCCTTGTAGTGGTTTGCGCCTTTTCTAGATGGGTAGAAGCATACCCCCTAAAAGATAATACTGCCTCGTCCACTGCTAAAGTCCTGGTCAAAGAATATTTCCCTAGGTTTGGGTTGCCAAGGATGGTATGGATTGATAACGGAAGTGAATTCGTGGGGAAGGTGATGAAGAGAGTGTGTGAAGGGTTGGGAATTCACCAGAAATTCCACGCTGCGAATCATCCCCAATCAGCTGGTTTAGTTGAGTGCTATAATGGCACGTTAAAGTTAAAGCTGGCTAAGATTCAAGCGAGCACTGGTCTTCAATGGCCTGATGCTTTACCATTGGCACTTTTGTCGACTAGAACTACAGTACATTCCCGGATAGGCCTTAGTCCGTATGAGATTGTCTTTGGCCGTCCGGCAAACGTTTGGGGAGTGCCGAGGCCAACGAAGTTTAGTGACATCGAATACCCTATGCTAGTGGACTACTTGTATGACTTGACGACTAAATTGCGTGTCTTACATCAACAGGTTCATGATAAATTGCCGCCAGATTCTGCGGACCCAGGTCACATCCTCAATCCCGGTGACTGGGTCCTGGTGAAAAATTTTCAGCGGACTAAGAATGATCAGCCCCGCTGGAATGGACCGTACCAAGTCCTGCTATCTACGAGGACTTCAGTAAAGGTTTTCGGGAAGAAGAACTGGATCCACGGCGTACATTGTAAGATGGCGCCGTTGCCTCTGCCGTACGACCAGTGGGACCGTGAAGGTATTGCAGATTCAGAGACTGAAAGGGTGCCGAAGTTTGCACCGTTTAGCGACGCTAAGTTGGTGTGGAGAGGCTCCGAGAAAGAAGATGGCGATGTCCTTCAAGAAGCTGTGCCTGTGTCTCAAAGATTAGACACTACTGAACCTGAACTGTTGTTTCAGCCTCAAACGAGGCCTGGAAAAGAGCGTTACAATCTACGTCCTAGAAACAATGGACTAATAAAATAAATGAATTCCTTTTTTTTGATTTTTGGAACTGAACTCTCTCAGGAATTGAACTCTCTCAGCCAAGAAACTTTTTTGGTATATTTTTGTGAACCACCATCCGGGTTCAGCTGTAGGGTCACGGTGTAAAGACTAGAGAGTGCAAGCCGAAGACGCAAGGTCAATGGTTCTGGTTGGTCTAAGGGAGTTCCCTGGCCTGACAGAAGCATTCCTTAGAAGAAGAAAACCAACCGCCGTGAACAGCCTCGGTTAGAGGATGGAGTTTTTTGAGATTGAGAGAGCCGTTGAGAAAATTAACTTTAAGAAGAAACTGTGTAAAATTATGCATAGCAAATGTTTTCTGATCACATGTCTTTTGATGTTTTTTAGCATGACGTTAGCTTTGGTGGGTTGGTTTGTATTTTCTCCTCAACTGATCTCTGCACCCATTTTCCAACCTACGACTTTACCTGCTACTACTTCTTTGCATTCTTTTCATACTTTACCTGAACACGAACAGATTAGAAGGTCGGAATTTGTGAATAATTCCTTTGTGCAACTTCTCCATCAACACCAGTTAGTAGTAAACACTACTAATTGTTGGGTGTGTGGTCTTATGCCACATACTATGGATAGAGGTATTCCTTATCTGGTTCTGCCATTCAGTTTCAATGGGTCCGTATGGGCATATCAGACGATGTTTATTTATGCCATCAAAATCTATCCCCTGCGTTCCATGAGAGAGAACTCAAGTAATAAAGCCTTGGTGAAGGGAATTACAGATGTGAGTAGAGATATCGAAAAGTATGAGACTATTCCCAAGGATGAGTTACTAGCATATGTTGGTTGGAATGCAACCGGATATAGTATTAGTCTGGGTGAGAAGCAGAGATGAAAAAGGTCACCTCCGATTTGGATTGTACCCCATCGTGGTCATTTTTGTCTGCAAGGGAGAGGCAAGAATCCGAGAGCTCAGTTAGGGAAGAGTGTTTGTACTCAGACGTATGTCTTTGCGTCCCAAACTTCCCCACCGTTTTTAGCAGCTAAGGGCACGTATTTTGTCTGCTATGATAGAGCATATACATGGTTGCCCCTGATTTTTCGGGAACATGTTATGTTGCATATTTGTTGCCCCCTATGTACACTGCTGCCGTAGATTACCACAGAACGAGAGTCGTTAGGGGTGTCTTCAGTAAGGAAGATACCACTGGACAAGAAGTGGGAGACTTTTTCAAGGGTTTCCTACCGTTTTGGGGACCTATGGCAAACAGTAGAAACTTACGGCAATTAACGAGAGTGGTTGAATCCACCATAAATGAAACTGCCGGTGCCCTTAGTAATCTGACCGCTGAGCTTCAAGCGGATCCCCTTATGATGTTACAGAATCGAATGGTTTTAGACGTCATACTTGCAGATCGAGGTGGGGTATGTAAAGTGATCCAATCGAGTTGCTGCGTTTTCATACCAGACAATGCTCCTACAGTATACCAGGCCATTTCTAAGTTACATAAGATCTCTGAGTCTATAAATGTGGATAAAGGAGATTGGTCGTTGATTAGATGGTTTTGGGAACTGTTATCGACCTGGGGATGGAAGATTCTGATGATCATTGGGATGGCTTTAGCGATTATTTTCCTGTTCTGTCTTTGTGTGCAGTGCGCTCCTGCTATATGTGGCCTCTGTGCTACTACGTGTGCAAGGAGACCTGTCCCAAGAGAGGTACTAAGTAATAGGATTATGCTCCAGCAACATCTTGATGATCTGATGAATATAGACCTGGATTCAGATTGACGTGAGTTTAGGTTATTGCCTATGTAAGGGCAAAAGGAGGGAGCTGAGGTTCCGTGAATTCTGAACCCGTTCCATAAAGATCATGGTTTCGTTATGAATTTGATATTAGCGAACCGTAACTAGTTAGTGCGGCAAGTATGAGTGTTTTCGTCATGCTAGACTGATGGATTCACTACGTATTTAGGGATTTCATTCTGAACCCTTGGGTTCCATTTTGTGTATGGCAGCCATTTTGTGGTTGCCCTCACATAGGCCGATGACTGTGGCTGAACAAGTCTTTTAAGTACATGTACACCTTAGCTCCAGTTCGTGCTGACTCCTGTTTGACCTGAGTGAACTGACCCTGTTGCCTGAAGCCGACCTTGTTAAACCAGTTCCTGCCCTTTAGCTGATCAAGATTAAGGGTCAGAGCACAGGACATCGTAAAGTTTTATTGCACACAAATATGCCTTATCCTACTCTCACCTGTTTCTGCTCCATTCTTTATGGTCTATTTATGATTGGGTTGTGGCCTTTTTTATTATGAGTTAGTTCGACCTGTCTAAAGAAGAATGTTGGGTTTGACCGATGATTGATCATGGGCTGGGCAACTGAAAAGTGGGTTTTACTGTCATGCGATACCTGTGGTGTGAATACATGTGATTGGACAGTTTGTAAATATTAGGTATTTGTCTGGAATGTGATTTTTGGCATAAAAAGGGACGACTTGCTGTGTAAAATTGAGCAGTCTCCTGAGAACTCATACCGTGATGATTTCTAGTACTTCTGTTACTGGCTGCAGCCAATAAATTTGATCTTTGACGCCACCAAGAAGAGTCCCGTGTCTCTGTATTCTAAGACAGGTGGAACCCGAAGACTTTGGATGTGCCCTTGGCGCCGCTGGGCCCGGTTCTTCACTGGTAGTGGTATATTGTCTAAACACTGCCCACAGTCTTCCTCTGTTGCCTGTACTCGAGGTGTGTAAGCCCTCTCATAGTATGTTGCCAGCTCCTCGTCAATTAGCTGATGGTCCGATATCAGTGTGGCATCCGCCAGTGTCAGTTGTGCTATCCACCTACTCGCCCTTTCCTTCTTTTCTAGCCATGCGTTCATTTTCCCTGTTTTGTCACCCAATTCGTATACTTTGTGCATTGTGTCCGAGTGTCTCGCTTTAGCCACATCTTCGGCATATGCCCGAAACTCCTGCCCCGCTAGTGTCAATGTCTGCGCTGTGGTTTCATTGGGGTCTAGTGCTGGCGCCTTCTTCGCCTGTAGTGCCGTTGCTTCTAGTGAATCCATGATTCGTTTTTGTTCCCGCTTGTGTCGGTGACAGTTGAGATTGCGTGCCCCCTAATGACCGATTTATATGCCTCCCAGAGTGTGCATGGGGAATCTACTGACCCAGTATTGTTAGCAAAGTAAAGGTCTGTGGCCGTCACCAGGGTCTTTGCGATCTTACGATTCTGGAGAGAAACGGGGTATAAAGGGTAGATGCGCTGTCACCTTGGGCGGTGAGTAGTGTAAGTCAGCTGTACCGGGGAGTGATCTGAAATCCCTCTAGCTAGGTGGTCAATCGCTGTGATGTTCTCGGGGGATATCGCCAATGTAAGGATGTAATCTATGCGGGAGAGACTGTTGTGTGCCCCCGAGTAGTACTTGTATTGTAGTTCCGTGGGATGCTTAAGTCTCCACATGTTGGTCAGACCCACGGCCCCAAGGAAATCTCTAAGGAGTTGACTGGGTTTATTACTGTCTCTGGGTGGGCTTCGGTCAACAGTAGCGTCACATACTGCATTTAGATCTCCACCTAGGATTAATTCGCCCTCAGGTAAGCCTAATATTAGTTTACCAAGATCATGGAGTGCTGCCTGGTGAAGTGTCGGGGGAATGTATACTGAGACCATGTTGTAACTGCGCCCCTCCCATTGACAGGTGAGTGCTGCGAACCTCCCATGATCATCCGTCCACGTTCTTGTGACTACTAGTGGGGACCTCTTGTGTATCAATATGCCCACCCCCCTGGATCCGGATTTTATACCCCATCAATTGAGTGCCTTACACGCCGGTCCAGTCAAGTGTGTTTCTTGAAGTAGAACTACTGTGGGAGCCTTCCGCTTTAAATATTGTAGGACCAGACCTCTTTTAATTTTGTGGCCCAAACCATTTACATTCCATAATATCACTGTCAAGGGGGGGGGTGACCAGTTGAGGTGCCTGGGGATCACTCCCCGTCAATCCAGAGCACTGCATAGTATGTGTGGAGTAGAGTGTCATGAACGATGCCGCTGTCAGTGTACCTGTTTCTTATACGTGCCCCCGTGCCCCATGCCATTGCACTATCGGTCTGAGGAGTGACTGTGTAACCAGAACTTGTGAACAAATGCACATAAACTTTGCATAACTAAGAACCCCTGCTCCCCACCCTGCCTCCATGCCATGCGGAACCAAAAGTGTCCACCTCCCCAACTGAGCAGAGTGCTTACATTCCCCTGTAACCTGCATAACTCGGGAGGGTGAGGCCTCGTCGACCCTAGGAAGTCCCCCATTCGGAATTAGTCCCATTGTTGCTTATTAGATCCAATATCTCATAGGGCACTTAAGTAATTATTGCATTTGTATGTTTTTAGATTCGGACTACTTATGTTTATATAAATCCAGGGGGAGTATATGAATTATGTACTTATACAGTAACATTCCTCCTGTAAGAGATATATACCAGGAAACTAAATGACCTTGATATCTGATTGTATGATTTTGAGTGCTTTTTAAGTAATTCCTGCATTTGCACTTTATATGGATACGGACTATTCATGTTTACATATACTCAGGGGGAGTATACGAATCATGTATCTGCGTTTATTATATTGTTCTATTATGTCTAAGACTTTTTCTTCATTCATATTTTTTTTACTAATTTATGTATGGGTAACTAGCAGCCCGTCCCGACATTGTCCGGGTATGAATTGCTGCAGGCCAGCAGTATATTGTTTTGTAGGATTTCGTTTTGATAGCATTTCTTATCTGTGACAGGCCTGTGAAATGCTCCGATTCACAGTGCACTGCTGGTGCACTTAAGAGTGCGCGTTCAGTAGTGTGTGAACTCGAGTTTCCCTACTTTATTTTTCCTTGCAATATTATATAGCGCGAACTCGACAACATGGCATGAGCACAATCTACATTACAGAAGAACACATTTATTTGTAGTAGGCACGGGGAGACAAAGCGATTTGCCTGGAATCACAGGATGTTGAGCTGATGCCGAGATTCGAACGTAGCTTCCCAGCTCTAAAGTTCGCAATTCTAGAACTTGTGGCGGGAGGTGTGTCTAAAAGTGTATGTCGGTGCTGGCCATCAATGAGAAAGACCAGTGCATTTTTCAAATGGGTGGTGAAAAAATATGAGTATGTTGCTGGAGATGTGGGCCGCCGTGCCACCAATGTACTTACCGGGGGAGGGTAAACACACATTATTCCGCAACTTTCTTTCCGCGTACCATCACTCCGCATACTTTCATTACGAAAGTACCATGACTCCGCAATGCCATTATAACGCATGGCATTACATTTTATATGCTTTTACCACGCATACATTTACAACGAAATTCGTTGTAAATGCATGAATGGTAAAAGCATGTTTTTTTTTAAATGTTTGGATAAGGTAAGTATGGGTATAGGGGTATATGTTTTGGGGTACTGAGGTCTATGTTTTTTGGTGTTTGGGTATTTTAAGGGTTCAGATATAGTTTTGGGTTATGGGGTACAGGGGTAGTTTTAGGGTTTAGGGATAGGTATGGGTTTTGGGGTACAGGGGTATTTTTAGGGTTCAGGGCTAGGTTTGGGTTTTGGGGTATAGGGGTATTTTTAGGGTTCAGGGGTAGGTTTGGGTTTTGGGGTACAGGGGTATTTTAAGGGTTCAGGGTTAAGTTTGGGTTTTGGGGTACAGGGGTATTTTTAGGGTTCAGGGCTAGGTTTGGGTTTTGGGGTACATGGGTATTTTAGGGTTATGGGGTAGGTTTGGGTTTTGGGGTACAGGGGTATTTTAAGGGTTCAGGGCTAGGTTTGGGTTTTGGGGTACAGTGGTATTTTTAGGGTTCAGGGCTAGGTTTGGGTTTTGGGGTACAGGGGTATTTTTAGGGTTCAGGGGTAGGTTTGGGTTTTGAGGTACAGGGGTATTTATAGGGTTCAGGGCTCGGTTTGGGTTTTGGGGTACAGGGGTATTTTTAGGGTTCAGGGCTAGGTTTGGGTTTTGGGGTACAGGGGTATTTTAGGGTTCAGGGGTAGGTTTGGGTTTTGGGGTACAGGGTCATTTTTAGGGTTCAGGGCTAGGTTTGGGTTTTGGGGTACAGGGTTTTTTTAGGGTTCAGGGGTAGGTTTGGGTTTTGGGGTACAGGGGTATTTTAAGGGTTTAGGGCTAGGTTTGGGTTTTGGGGTACAGGGGTATTTTAGGGTTCAGGGGTGGTTTTGGGGTGCAGTGGTATTGTTAGGGTTGAGGGCTAGGTTTGGGTTTTGGGGTACAGGGGTATTTTTAGGGCTCAGGGGTAGGTTTGGGTTTTGAGGTACAGGGGTATTTATAGGGTCCAGGGCTAGGTTTGGGTTTTGGGGTAAAGGGGTATTTTTAGGGTTTAGGGATAGGTTTGGGTTTTTGACTACAGGGTATATTTATAGGGTTAAGATGGGTTAGTGTTTAAGGGTGTTGGGGTATTTTAAGGAGTAAGGGTGGGTTATGATTATTGGGTGCAGGGGTATTTAAAGGGAGCAGGGTGGAATTAGCACACGATATGAGACATGGCATGAAGGGCGGAACGTACCACACGCCCCCAGCGTTTGTCACGCCCCCAGCACACGCCCACAGCACAATGCAGACACGCCCACAAGGGACTACTTTGCTGGCACGGTTCTTTTACCTTTTAAATGTATATGGTGGGCATATGCATAGCTATGTCCTTCTGCTGCAACAGCCCTTTCCAACGCTGTATTGGGTGTTGTGATTGGAGCTGTGGTTCCTGAGATTACCCGCCTCAAAGGTTTGGGCTCTCTCTTTATTATATTAGTATAGAATTAATCATCATTATTTTCTTTTCTGTGTATTGCTGCGAATAATGATAATAATGATGTATATTTGTTTTTGCTTATATGGTTGAATCATTTAACAGAATAAAAGCTTTAAATCTAATCGAATCGAGTGACAGGGCTGGGGGATTCCAGGAGACAGAATGAGTCAGCCCACTGGTGAATAGAGAGATCTGCATCTAGATGGGAGGGTGGAGTTGCACCTGGGACCTGAGTAGGACTGTACCCACCCCCCACAGTGCTGGCTCCACCCCCTGTGGTGTGTCTGATGTCTCTGCCATGCACACTGAAAGAAGAGAAGGAAGACTCTCAAGAAAGTGCTCCAGGACTGTACTTGCCTTCCACACTGCTGGCTCCACCTCCTGTGGGGCGTCTGATGTTCCTGCCCTGCACTGTGAAAGGAAAGGAGAAGTCTGGTAAACAGAGTGCTTCAGAACTGGTTTGGACTGGGCACAGGCCTCTCTCCCGTCAGAGAACAAAGGATTTTTAGTTCACTTCTGGACTTACAAGACGAAACCTCTGCTGAGGAGAGGAACCTGAAGAAAGTGAGGAGAGACTATTCCCAAGCTGAAGTGCTGCTTGGGGGATTGGCCTGCAGTGGTTGCCTTACTGCCAAAGAGAGAAGAAAGAACTTTGTGGACTTTACTTTCAACTTGTGCAAAGATCTCCTAGGGCTTGGAAGAGAGCTTGCCCCCTGACCGAAGTCCCAGGACCAGTGGACTTCACCAGTCTTTGTGGATTGCTGCTGGAAACAAGTGGCTACAGAGGCAGGGAGCTGTGACCGACTCTCACAACCGGCCCGGTGTCCTGTAGGCACCGCACTAAGCAACGTCCGCCTTAAACAGCGCAAGCTCTGCGCTTACTGAGCCGTAGCCTGCACCGCGACTGGAAGGACACCGCGACGTGCAACGCCTCGCTACACCGAATCGAACTGGTCTGACCGACGCGGTCACTGCTGCTGACTTCGAGTCCTGTGACCGCACCGGAGTTGGGCACCGCCTCGCATGCTTTGCGACGCACCGCCCGACTCGCATCGCTGTCCGGACTGATCGACGCCAGCTCCCGAACTCCGGCTTGTTCTCCGCACCGCAAGCTGCAATCACCGCATGGAAGCACAGTCACGCCCTTCAACGCAAGCCGCGGATCCACCCACTCTGTCAACGGGCCGCTGCCTGCACTGCATCGAGGGACAACGCGACCTGCAACGCTTCCTTTCTGCACCGCGACGAACACTGGAACCAGCTCACACATCCGCACCGGCCGCCTCAAGTAAAAGGTACTGTGACTGAGTCTGTCGACATTTGAGTGGGCCCGTACCGACGCGGTCCGCTGGATTTGCTAGACTCTGTGCTAATTTCAACAATGCAGTAGCCGGACCAGGCTACCGACTTGCACAGAACCTTGATTTAAGCCTTTTAACAGGAACTCTTGAAATGTAATAGTACTGTGGATTCTTTTTGTCGTTTATTGGTCTTGTGGTAACTCTATATAAAATATACCTATTTTTGATATAAAACCTTGTGTGGTGTCCATTTGTAGTGTTGTCACTGGGTTACTGTATGTGGTCACAAATGCTTAACTTACAACGCCTCTGAAATAAAGCCTTGACTGCTCCCGCCACGCTACCTAGAGGGTGAGCAGGGGTTATTTTAAGAGTGTAATCCCCTTGTCCTGACTAGAGGAGAGGGTCCCTATTTGTCACAAGTACCTAACCTGTGCCAACTAGAGACCCCCAATTCTAACAATGATGTACTGCACTATCGACAGACTGGAGACAGACTCTCACCGAGACTCCTGCCGCATATAGTCAGCCCCACAGGGAGAAACACATGAGGTCCCTGTAACATTTTTTTAGACACCTGGAGCCATGTTATACATGTGGCACATTTTGTGTGCCTAGCGCAATGAAGGAAAATGCTCCATATTATGATGAATGTGCTCCCCTCAGGGCAGGTGCGAGCTCCCACTTTCCTGGGGGCAGTGCATTCCAGTGAAAAATGGAGCGGCTGCTTTGAAGCCGCTCGGTGTTTTCACAGTGCACACGGCACCCACCTACATTTTCAAAGGGGATTAGAGAGCCCCTTGCAGTCGGGTGCAGTCAGTGACTGTACCCGCCTGCAAGGGGATGTCTGGGGAGTCCATGGGGCCCCCTTTAATCCCTCCAGAGGGCTGCCATTAGTGCCCCTCCTGAGAGCTTCTGTACCTCTGTGCCCGCATCTCTAATACGGAGTGGTCACAGAGTCTTAGGGATTCCCACTTTTGTGTGGTGCACGCCCCCATGCAAATGAGGAAATGCCCTCTGAAGGTAGCGCTAGTGCTTTATCTGCGCTAACACTATCGGAATTCCAGAGGCGGCCACACAGGCGTCTGCTGCCCCTTCTGTAATACCAAAGTGCCCCGAGGACAAGAAAAGTGGGCGCAAATACTCATTGCGCCCCCAGGGCACTTTGTGTAAGAAGCCCCCTGATTTTAATCTTATGCTAATACATTAACGCATGTGACTCGTTCCTTTGTGGTGAATGTTATCCTCTCTTGTTGTCTTCTTGGATCTCACATGTGAAAGTATTATTGCATTATTGCCAAAGTCTCAAACTCTGATCTATAAACCATTTAACTATATACATGCGTCTTTAACAAAAATTAATAAAACGTATTTGAACAAAAAAAATAAGGACAATGAATCTTAAATTCACAGAATGACATGGAAAGGTGAGCCTTTAAAATTCCAAACTACTACTTTTGAAGGAGCAACCATCGCTGGTAGCACACGGCTCGTGCACAGCTCCACACATACCTTGTGTTGAGCTGAGCCCCACGGCCCAGTGTAGTTAGATGTGACGTCAGACTTAGGCGTCAGCAGTACATGTGACATGGAACACGCGTTCTTGCAGCATGCTGTGTTATTGTGCAAAATACATGTAAAAAGGCCATATTGCATGACCCAATGTGCTGCTATTTTGGAGAGTGTGTCAACATCATAATGGGTGTATGAGATTTATCGACCAACATTAAAATCTTAATGAAATCAGAAATCTATGAAGTATAATTTCTCAGGAGCTTTTACCAGTGGTACTTCAAGGTGTGTATTTTCTTCAGTTTTGGTCACAAACGTTACCACTTTGTAGTATGCAAGCTATTTTCAGCGTGGGGAGCAAAGTGACTTTTTCAATTTTATTTCCTCACATTGTATAATTGGAGTTAGTATTTATGTCAGTAAACTACTGTAATTATACAAGTATTGCAACCATGCCTTACTTCCATTAAGGAGTTTTTCATTCAAAACATTGTAACTACAAACCTACTTTGAGTTCATGTGGAGAGTGCACTTCACATTAACGTCCCCATGACCAGGGCCGGACTAGCCGTAACAGGTATCAGGCGTTTTCTCAGTGCCAGCCAGGGTGGGGGTTGGTTTTTGGTCCGTGGGCTGCCGTTTTTGTTACCGGGCCAGCAATATCGCCCCCCTTCGCCCTAGCAAACAACTTGGCCACACCCACCGCAAGGGCCTTTAATCATATGGCAGCTCTTGATGATGGAATGGTAATGTCTGTATAGCAAACAAGCATTGGTAAATGCATTAGCTTTCACCTATGTGATTAATAATAAGTAGTTTTTTGTTGTAAGTTTTACGTTGCTGAGTTGTTGTATAATATAAGTTACAGAAAGTCTGTTAAAGTGTTATGACTTGTTTATGTACAAAAAGGCAATATATTGTACGGTTACTAGTGGTATAGTGCGGGTAAGTAATAGAAACATTTTCAAAAATGAAAGAGGGAAATATTTGAATTAATTGGCTAAAAAGCAATATTATGTGTTTAGAGGAGTACTGATAACGTTTGGGCCCGGTGCCGCTGCACCATTCAAATCATGACCCTATTGCCTTTAAGTTAACTGCACTTGGGACTGCCTGTTTAGTAGTAAAATATTGCACTATTTGGTGTTTAGAGTGGTTCCTATAGATTTGGGCCCCGGTGTCACTGCTCCTGCTGCACCATTGAAATCATGACCATAGTGACTGCAAGTTAACCTCACTTGTGACTGCTTGTTTAGTAGTTAAATATGGCAATATTAGGTGTTTAGAGGAGTTCTGACAACTTTTGGCCCCTGTGCCACTGTACCTGTAGCACCATCTAAAAATTCATGGCCCTAGTGCCTGGTAGATAACTGCACTTGTGACTGCCTGATTAGTAGTAACGTTTAGCAATATTCTGCATTCAATAGGGTCCCTAGAGCTTTTGGCCCCAGTGCCACTGCATCTGCTGCACCATTCAATTCAAGTCTCTGTTAACTGCATGGTAACTGGAATTGTGACAAATATAGCAATATTATGCGTTTAGAGAAGTTCTGACATCTTTGGGGCCCAGTGCTACTGCACCTGCTGCACCATTCAAATCATGACCCTGTTGTCTGTTAGGTAACTACACTTTGGTTACCTGTTTAGGTATAAAATATAGTAATATTACGTGTTTAGTGGGGTGCCCGGTCCCGGTGCCACTGAACCTGCTGCACTATTGACATCCTTACTCCAGGGCTTACTAGATAACTTCACTTATGACTGCCTGTTTAGTAGTAAAATATAGCAGTATTCAGTGTTTAGAGGGGTTCTGACAACTTTTGGGCCTGGTGCCATTGGACCTGCTGCACCATTCAAATAATGATCCTGTTGCCTGCAAGATAACTGTACTTGTGACTGCCTGTTTAGAAGTAAAATATAGCAATATTTGGTGGTTAGTGGGGCTATGATAACTTTTTGTTCCAGTTCCACTGCACCTGCTGCACTATTGAAATCAAGCCTCTTTCAACTGCAATCTGAATGCAATTACTTCTGCCTGTTTAGTAGTAAAATATAGCAATATTAGGTGTTTAGAGGAGATCTGACACATTTTTGTCCCAGTGCCAGTGCACCTGCTGCACTATTCAAATGATTACCCTAGTGCCTGAAATATAAATGCACTTGAGTCTGCCTGTTTAGTTGTAAAATCTAGCAATAATCTGTGTCTAGTGGTGGAGCTTTTGGGCTAGGTGTCAATGCACCTGCTGCACCATTGAAATCATTACCCTAGTGCCTGCAAGATAACTGCACTTGTGATTGCCTGTTTAGAAGTAAAATATAGCAATATTCAGTGTTTAGCGGAGTTATGACAATGTTTGGCCCGGTGCCACTGTACCTGTTGCACCATTCAAATCAAACCCCTTTCAACTGCAAGGTAAGTGCAATTGTGACTGCATGTATAGTAGTACAATATGACAATATTGGGTGTTTAGAGAAGTTCTGACAACTTTTTGGTATGGTGCCACTGCACCTGCTGCACCATTCAAATTCTGACCCTGTTGTCTTCAAGGTAACTGCACTAGTGACTGCCTGCTTATTAGTAAAATATAGCATAGCTCTTGTATACTAACTTAATTTATAACGTGCAATGTGTATTACAACATTTAGAATTTTATCATAATGACCATATAGATTAAGTTGAACAAATCAATCTGATAATGCCTACAAAGTGCAAAGAAAGATACTGAGGCATGAATAGGAAATGCAAGAAATGGTCTAAGGCTAAAGCATCTGCTTTACACGACTAAGTAATAAAAAGCCAGCATTCTCGCTTACTGTTAGACGCTGTCTTCCATTTCCATGGGAAGGTAGCTTGTCTTGACAGTGAATGGGGCTTAAACAGTGTGAACAGACAGCTTTAGTAGAAGTATCTTAAATGTGTGCAGCGAGAGGAAGTTAACAAAAAATAGTTCCACACAAATGTGAATGAACACGGCAAAAGGAACTCATAAGAGCCCCCTTTTAAGATATATTAAATACAAGAGATTTCACAAGCACAGCACAAGTGCTGTGCTGGGGAAACCTAAAAAGAGATTTTATTACAATTGTTGAGACCTGAAGGAATTATAGTGTTTAACCAAATGCCCAAAGATGCAGGTGCATAGGATATAAATGCATTTGAAAGGACTTTTGAAGATTTTGATTCATACATTTCTCCCAATGTATGCATTGGCCCAGTAAGATATAAATTCTTTCAGACGAAATAAGAATTGAATGTCCCGATAGATAAAGATTTTTCTGCCTTAAGAAAGTTATGTTTTTATCATAACTTTGAGATGTATATATCTCTGTCGATGATGATCCTGAGGTTCTTGGCGTGGTTGGTTGCAATGGGTGTTGGTTCTAGTTCTGTTGGCCACCAGGTGTAGCCCCACACTGATGTACTCTTCCCTAACATTGCAGTTACGGTCTTGTTGGTGTTCAGCTTTAGACAGTTGGGCAATTTCAGCCATGCTGGTACAGATCTTGATACTGGGTGTCTTGTCAGTGAGCAAGAGAATAAGTTGCATGTCGGCAGCCTAAGGGAGGACATTATGTCATGAGATCGGATGATGC
Source organism: Lissotriton helveticus (assembly GCF_964261635.1). Lineage (NCBI taxonomy): Eukaryota > Metazoa > Chordata > Amphibia > Caudata > Salamandridae > Lissotriton > Lissotriton helveticus. Next base: position 56,836,793 of record NC_136067.1, read on the forward strand.
TGGCCAAGGGATCATCTATACATTGAAGAAGGTCGAGCTTGGGGAGCTTACTTGTGGGGTTGCGCAAATGAGGTTGTGGGCACCTGAGGTGTACTGTGCCACACTTATTGACTGGGTCCTGACTCTGTGAAATGCTGTGGAGAGGTCCAGGGGGATGAGGGCAGCCATGTCTCCTCCCTCCATAGTCGTGCAAATGTTGTCTGTGGCGGCCATAAGGACAGTTTCTGTGCCGAGTGGTATCAAGTAGTTGGAGGTCATTGAGGAATTAGGTGAGGTGTCTGTTGATGATTTTCTCAAAGACTTTGACTGGCAATGGTAAAAGGGAGATTAGTCTGTAGTTGTGAGCATTGAAGTGTCTACAGAGGGTTTCTTCAGGAAAGGAAGGGTAGTTGCATGTTTCTGAGTATCTGGGAAGGTCGCAGAAAATGGTGAGGCATTCAGAATGCGTGTGAGCATGGCGCTGATGGGTTGCAGTCCTCTGGAGTAGGGGTGGTGGAGGCAGGGGTCCGATGGGGCCCCTGAGTGGACGGACTTCATGGTAGCAGCAGTTTCTTCTAGGGTGATGATGGGCCACGTGGTTAGCATTGGTTCTTTGGATAAGAACAGGACGCGTTTGGCGATGTTTGTCGGGTACAGTTGTGGGTTGAAGCTGCTGTAAATGGCCATGATTTTGTTGTTGAAGAATTGAGAAAGATTGTTGCAGAGGTCCTTACAAGGGGGTTGATTCAGTTAGACGTGGCCGCTCATGAGGGAAATCTTTCAATATGGCAACATTTTCTTTGCTTCTGTTGGTGCTGGCATTGATCCAGCCAATCAGAGTGATGCGTTTGGCTGTCTGGATCATTTGGTGGTAGCTACCTATGTTATCACCCTCCATTTGTGCTCCAGTTGTTTGCAGTTGTGCTTCATCAGTCTAAGTTCCTCTGTGTACCAGCTATCCTGGGATCTGGATCTTGTTGTATTGCTGTATTTGAGGGGGACCAGGGAGTCGGCAAAGAAGGTGATCCAATTGTCGAAATTCTTGATGGGTTATGGGAGGCTGTTGCTGTGTTCAGTCCAGTGGGTGTTAAGAGTGGTATTCCATTACTTGTCACTGATACTGTTCCAGATTTGGCAGGCGGGTCTGGCACTGCTGCATGTGTATTGAACCGGGACGGGGATGCTGAACTTGACAAGTGCATGGTCTGTCCAGGGGACTGGTGTGTGCTTGTCAGCTCGGATGTTGTCGAAAGTGGTGAAAATACGGTTCACGAGGTGTCGACATGGGTAGGACACTTTACTGGTTGAATGAGGCCCACACTTCTATGGTCTTCAATGAGTGCTTTTCAGGAGGGGTCAGGATGGTCTCTGAGTAGGATGTGATTGCTAGCATTAAGGGTAAGTCATGCTATGAAGTCCGTGATGGTGTCAGTGAAGTTGGTGTGCAGACCCAGTGGTCTGTATATGAGGTTGCCGCTTAGGGAAAAGTTGGCTGCGATGTGGAGCTTGAACGACAGGTGTTCCATTTTGGAGAATGGTGTGTCCGTAGATGTGGTGCAGCTGATGGTGCTCCTGCGGATGACTGTGATTCCGCCTCGGGTCTGTCTTGCCTGGTAATCTTGTAGCGGGGGAAGGATGGCTGTAACGAAGTCAGGTGCAGATACAGAGTCAAGACAAATTTCCGTGAGGCCAAGTAGGTCTGGGGACATTGTCGTGCAGTAGATCCCAGATCTCCGTGGCTTGTTTGGTGAGTGAGAGGCTGTTTAGGAGCATACATGTGAGTGTGGAGGGTTGTGTAGGTGGTTGCTTGACTGTGTGAGGACAGCATGAATATGAAAGAGTGAGGTATTGGGTGCTGTGGGTGTGGGTGCAGTGAGTGTTGGGTGTGAGTAAGAGCATGAAAACTTTCAGGAAGTGTAGGATAATTCTCCCACAGTGTGGTGTGGTGAGGCAGCAGTGTGTGGGGTGGCAGCTGAGGTTAAGGGTGTGGATGATAGCAGTGTAATGTGCATGGACAGCCTTGCCTTGACGCACCATGATGTGACAGCGAGTAAGTAGGTCCTGGGGGAGATTGAGGTTACTCCATGCTTAAATGTATGGTTGGAAATTCCGTGATGTCACTTCCTGGTGCAGCTGATGGTGCTCCTGCGGATGACTGTGATTCCGCCTCGGGTCTGTCTTGCCTGGTAATCTTGTAGCGAGGAAAGGATGGCTGTAACGAAGTCAGGTGCAGATACAGAGTCCAGACAGGTTTCCGTCAGGACAAGTAGGTCTGGGGACATTGTCGTGCAGTAGATCCCAGATCTCTGTGGCTTGTTTGGTGAGTGAGAGGCTGTTTAGGAGCATACATGTGAGTGTGGAGGGTTGTGTAGGTGGTTGCTTGACTGTGTGAGGACAGCATGAATATGAGAGAGTGAGGTATTGGGTGCTGTGGGTGCGGGTGCAGTGAGTGTTGGGTGTGAGAAAGAACATGAAAACTTTCAGGAAGTGTAGGATAATTCTCCCACAGTGTGGTGTGGTGAGGCAGCAGTGTGTGGGCTGGCAGCCGAGGTTAAGGGTGTGGATGATAGCAGTGTGATGTGCGTGAACAGCCTTGCCTTGACGCACCTTGATGTGACAGCGAGTAAGTAGGTCCTGGGGGGAGATTGAGGTTACTCCATGCTTAAATGTATGGTTGGAAATTCTGTGATGTCACTTCCTGTGCAGAAGGATGATGGGAAATCCAGTGATGTCACTTCATGTGCTGATGGATGATGGAAATGAGTCATCATACTATGTATGCTTCTATGCTTCCCTTGACAATATTGTGCAAGTCAATCACTTGGGACCTCTGACCTGCTGGTCAGAGACTTTGCTCTGCACCCCAGCAGCTCCGCGGTTGTGCCACTGCCCCCTAGTCCTCTTTGTGAAGGTAGGTGTTTGAGACCCTCCTCCACCCACATGCTCCTACCTACGTCTCATCCCTGGTGGTCCAGTGGGAGAGCCTCGCTCTTTTGCTGGTCCGCTGGTGTCTGTCTTTGTGTTTGTGCCTGTTTTTCTGTTTTTTGTCTGTCTTTTTGTGTTGTTTTTGTTATTGTGCCTTTAATTTTCTGCCTTTAATTGTATTTGTCCCTGTACCTGTGCCCTTTGTTTGTGTCCTCTGTGCCCTTTTTTCTCCGTCTTTTTCCCACCGCTGCTGCCGCCACGGCCCCTCCCCCTGCCGGTTCCCGCTCCCCCTTCCCAGCTGCACTTCCCTCCCCCTTCCCTATTTAATGGCAGCCGCTGCTCGGACTTGTGAGCAAGACCTTTGACCTCCTGGTCAGGGACTCTACTCTCCGCCCCAGCAGTTCCACTGTTGTGCCGCTGCCCCCTACACCTCTCTGTGAAGGTAGGTGTTCGAGGCCCTTCTCCACCCACAAGGGTCCTGCCTGCACCTCACCCCTGGTGGTCCAGGGGGAGAGCCTTGCTCTTTTGCTGGTCCGCTGGTGTCTGTCCTCCTGTTTGTGACAGTTTTTCTGTTTTTTTGTCTGTCTTTTTGTGCTGTGGTTTTATACGTGTAAAGGGTGGGAATTATTATTTTTAATTGATGACTTCATAATTGGATATTAATTACTTTGAATTAATTAATTGGTAATTAATTATAGTAATTGTGTAATTCATGTTAGGTGTGTGTTGTGTTTAGAGGAGTAAAGGGTGGGAATTAATTTGTATTTAATTAATTAACATATAGTTGTTAATTAATGTTAATTATTTGATATTAATTTTGGTAATTGTTTTATTTGTTGTGTGTTGTTTTTACTTTTAAAGGTGTAAAGGGTTGGTAATGAATACACCTTTACTACTTTATTATTAGTTGTTAATAGTAATTGTTTTTAATTTAAAAAGAAGTTTTACTTGTGGTTTATTATTTTATAGTTCAAAGTAGAGTGTTGTGGATATTATTCTGTTACATTGTGTGTGTAGTCAATTAATGCTTATTAGTTTTTTTTAATAATATTATTTTATTTGATTATTAATTATGTAAGAACATGTATTTAAAAATGTTGAAGTGTTTTGTTATTGGTGTGGTTGTATAGGGTAGGAAATAAAATTAATACATTTATGTATTGATTAATTTTTTTGTTTGTAAATATTTTCTGGTTTAAAAGAATTTTTTTAATAAATTAATTTATTATTTTATTTGACATATGATTTGTAAGTTTTTGTTATATGTAATTAATATTATAGTATGTTTTCTTTTTGTATATTTAATATGTTTGATTATTCATTTTTTGAATATTGTATATTTTTCTTTAGTTTTATTTTTTCATGGTTTGAGTGTGAATAGTAATTTTTATCCCTCCGCTATCCAACAATTTCCCTAATGTTGCTCTCACTGGAGTGGGAATAGTAAATTTGACTTCCCCGCTATCCCACACTTTCCCTACTGTTGCACTCACTGGAGTGGGAATAGTAATGTTTACTCCTACGCTATCCAAAACGTTCCCTACTGTTGCACTACCAGGAGTGGGAATAGTAATTTTTACCCTTCCGCTATCTAAAACGTTCCCTACTGTTGCACTCCCAGGAGTGGGAATAGTAATTTTTACCCTTCCGCTATCTAAAACGTTCCCTACTGTAATTTTTACCCTTCCGCTATCTAAAACATTCCCTACTGTTGCACTCCCAGGAGTGGGAATAGTAATTTTTACCCTTCCGCTATCTAAAACGTTCCCTACTGTTGCACTCCCAGGAGTGGGAATAGTAATTTTTACCCCCATGCTATCCAACACTTTCCCTACTGTTGCACTCACTGGACTTGGAAATTTAAGTCCAAATGTGGTGGGCATGGAAAGAAATAAGTAGGAGAAGGAATTGGCGACTTTGTTCAGTTCCTTCAAACTGAAATGCCTCCACACACTTAGCTCCTGGTTGAAATTGCCTTGGCTGAATTTCCCACATTTCATGCCAAAGCAGGAAATGGGCTTGTGGTTGCCCAAAAGGAAGTCCACTTACACTAAATCTGGTTGATATTTGATTTCAGAGGGTTATTTTGATGAACAAGAGCAAGTTTATTTTGTTGGGTAGAGTCAATTGGCAAAGTGTTGGTAGAACTTCTTTTGCTACCACCTATGCCTAAGAAGAGGGATCAAGCAGCTCATGCTTTGGCTGACATACTTTGACCAGTTGTAGCTGTTTACCCAAATTAACTGACCTCAATAACAGGTAATTTTAATCCTGCAACAAGTTATGGGCTATTCCCTAGCCATGTTGTCCCGTGGCCAAGGAAAACCAAAGTAGTAAATGGTTATCTTATCAATTGTCTTCTTCCAGTGGAGAAGTGTGGCTCAATGGTTAGAGCGGCAGACCCTGATGCAGAGGTCTAGCCTGGGACCAGAGTTCAATTCCCCGCCTCGGCGGGTCTTGGGCTCAAAATTCCACGGACCTGATCATTCTCGCCTCGGTGCCTATTCCAATCATGGAGTCCCACTCTGCAACTCTGGGCAATAGCTTGCTTAATCTCCACAACGCTAAGGATGCCTGGCCTCCACCTTGGGGGTGCCCAGGATTGGACACCTCACAGGGAAAGCCAGGATGGGTTCCACAGCGGTATTCGTACAAGCGCCTTGAGACCCTTGCGGGTGAGTAGTGCGCTATACAAGTATCAATTTACATTTTACATTTTTCCCAATGCAGAACCATGAGTGATAGATTTGGGAAATGCCATCTTGCACCGAAAACATATGCAATGATTTTATGGACATAATGCCACATTTTGAAATTGTGGATATTTCCTCCATGAACATCTCCCACAGAAAAATATGTTATGTGTTTTTTGAGCTGGGACACCATACAAAACCAAACCGACACAGTGAAGGTCAGAACACTATTAAAAGGGTTTTAGAAACATTGAATCATTAAAGATGCACAGCCCATTGTTTGATCTGAATCATTTGAATAAGTCATTTGAGGCTTGGAAAAATATACATACCAAAGTGTACAATCTTTGTGGCTCCAAGAACCAGGAAGCACATCCTCAGTCAATTAAGCTCTAGTCGAAAGAACATTGTTTACCTAGGAAGCCGTTGAACTTAAAGGTGGGGTTGTTACTGCTTAAGAAAGTTTAATAAATCACTATGATAAAATCAGTCAATATGTATCCATGTGGTGTCAACGTGAATAATATCGTGAATTAAAAGCTATGAAGATGTATCACAATGATAAATGGTCTACACAATTAGGTACATGTTGATCTAATAATCAGCAGATGATCTGGTCTTTTTGTATGACGGAACAACAAGTTCCTCTTCAATGCCTACCTTTACAACGCGGTCTCTACAATGACTGCATCTTAACCACCAAGTGCTTTATCACAAAGGTTCATGGTAAAGGAATGCATGGTAAAAGGCTGATGTTACCACCCCCCTCCCTCTCCCACTGAGCCCTAAATGCGTCCCCTAACCTCCTAAACACTACCCTGAACCCCTCTCTACCCTCTCAAAAGTACCCCGATCCACTCCCACCTCTAAAAACTACCCTTAACCATCCCCACCCCCTAAAAACGACCGCGAACCCTCCCACCTCCTAAAAACGACTCTTAACCCTTTCCACCCACAAAAAACTATGCCAAAGCCCCCACCTCCTAAAAATGACCCCAAGCCCCCGACCCCCTTAAAACTACCCTGAACCCCCACGCACTAAAAACTACCCGAGCCCCCACCTCCTAAAAACTACCCCAAACCCCCACCCACTAAAAACTACTCCAAACCCTTCTTACCTGTACTGTTCACTTTTCGACACTCCTCTCTCCCCGCCCATCACAAACACTGAACCGACTTTGCCTTAACCACACACATGCGTGGTTAAGGCAAAGTCCTAGTTCAGGCAAGTCGTTGTTCGGCTTGCAGACTTCAGGAACTCGTGGCTCTGGCCTCGTTGTTCCAGACGTTTCCCATCTGTTCCTGGGTAACCACTGCAAATGCTACTGAAATGTACAACTCTCGACCTGGATATTATGGCATAGGAATGGAAGTTTCATTCAGTGGTTCTTTTGGCAGCCTGCAAATACAGCTGTTAGCTTGACTCTATGATACTTGTTAAAGTTTTGAGACAATTTGAGCAAGGCTGCTAAGGGGTCTAGAGCACTATGCTCCAATATCATTCCTGGGGCCATCTCAAAAACAGTTTTTATAAAGCTGTTGGGATATAGAACTGTTTCTACCTCCCAGTGTAGTCGCCATCTAGCATAAACACAGCCTTGAGTGATATCATTTGAAAACTCTGAGAAATATTTATTATAGCAACAAAATGATTGCGGATATTTGGAAAATCTACTACATTGGAGTCGGGGCTGGTTATGTTATAAAGGCTTTTATAAGCAAGTATCCTGGCGCGGAAGGTGAGGTTGTTCAGAAGGCGGGAGAGAATTGACAGTTATAGGGTCATATTAAACAGATGGGTTTTCAATCCTTTCTTAAAGGCAGTGATGGTCGAGGCAGCCCTAAGATGCAGTGGGAGAGGGTTCCAGGCCATAGAGGCCCTGACCGAGATGGACAGGCCTCCTAGTCGGAGTACTTAAATCTAGGCACAATCATTTGGCACTGATTAGCCGAGCGGAGGCAGCGATTCGGAACATACAAGGCAAACCTTTTCCTCAAGTACGCAGGTCCGAGCTGATGGATCGCACGGAAAGAGAGAACCAGTGTTTTAAACATAATCCGGTGGGCAACCGGAAGCCAATGAAGGCTGCATAGATGAGGGCAAACGCTAGATCTCCTGGGCTATTTGAACAGAAGTCTTGCGACCGCATTTTGGATAACCTGAAGTCGTTGGATCAGATAGGCAGGTAAGCCGCAAAACAGGCCATTCGCGTAATCAAGCCTGGAAAGTATGAGAGCACGTGACACCGTCTCTTTGGCCTCTCTCGGAAGGAGTGGAAAAAACCTGCGTAAGGCTTTGAGAGTAGCAAAACATACTCCCGTAAGTTTTGTAATATGGTCCTCAAACTTAAGGTCATTCCCAAACCAGACCCCCAGGTTCCTTGCTGGGCCGCCCATGGATTTAGGACATGGCAGGTCTCGTGGCCATAGGAGGTCTCTGAAATTATCAGGAAAAGAACCGTAGAAAAGAACCTCAGACTTGTCTTCATTACACTTAAGATGGGCAAGTGCTAACCAGCGAAAGACAGATGATAGGCAAAGTCGGACCGCCGACGCATCCAAATTGTCCTTTGACCAGGTGAACAAAAGTTGGGTATCGTCGGCGTAGGCCATTATTTTGGCCCCCAATTGTTCTGCCAGATAAATCAGAGGAGTTAGATAAACATTAAAAAGCAGGGGGTTCAAAGTAGACCCCTGTGGAACTCCTGTAGTGAGCTTCTTAGGTAAAGAGGCGTGTGGTGGCATCCAGACCTGTTGCGTACTATTGTCCAGAAATGACGTCAGCCAGTCAAGTGCTAATCCGGAGATGCCAACGGCAGCTAGTCTAGTGAGAAGTAGGGCATGGGGCACCGTATCGAAGGCGGCAGAGAGGTGTAGTAAAATCAGAACCGCTCTGCCACCTCCATCAAGGCACTCCCGAATTGCCTCAGACATCTCAACCAGCGCCGTTTCAGTGCTGTAAGCAGCCCGGAACCCTGATTGAGCCGGGTGCAGAGCCTGAGATGATTCGATAAAGTTGTCTAACTGTCTAAAAGCTGGTCACAGTACTATAGAGAATATAATGGCTGGGAGCCTGTTCCACTCATAGGCGATAAAGTAAATAAAACATCTTTGCTGCTGCTTCATGGGCTAAAGTTCTGCATTTGATTAGGCTGACTGCATTTGTGTTTGTTTTAATCTGCTTGCAATGGATATTAACTTTAATCATCTGTGCTTGTTTAGCACCCTATTTAAAGAGACTTGGGCAAAGAAATATTTGGGTCACAGGGGTTAATATACACTGAAAACTTTTAATACCAAGCAAAAATGTGAACTGACCCATTGCCCTTTAAATTTGACTTATTCAACCTCCTTTACTTCCGTAAATTAATTAAGTGCTGTTCTCCCAAATTAGTCCCTGAAGAAATCTCCTCATTTGCAGAACATGCTTTTAGTAGATCATGCACCGAAGGGTCTCCAAACAAATGTCCAATATAGCTCTGATAAACAATTAATAATTAAACACGTGCAGTGAACCGGTTTAAATTGAAAGTCTTGGAGGTGAATTCATTTGAGTGCGAGGTTTGAATTAAAATGATCTTGTATTTTCCATCTAGATTTCTTAGCATTTGAATCTTCCTGGTCAGGAGTTCTGGCAGATGGCAGTGGAGTGAGTCATGTCTTTGCTTGCTCTGTGCCCCACCAACAAAATGATTGTAGTGGGAGATGAATCGAACCGGGAATCGATACAGCTCTCACCCGGATGGTGTGGGGCGCTGGCTGGCACTGCCGCAGGAGCTCTGGCACTTGGACATGTTCTGGGTCACAGCTGTACCCCCTACACTCGCGCCATTTTGCACGTTAATCCGCGCTCTGCATTCATACTGCGTTGGCCATCCATCGGATCCTTGGAATAGTCAGGCCCTCACTTCACTTTGGCGTTTTAGCACACATTGTACGTGCACAGCGGCCATCTTTATCTAGGACATCTAGGAAATAGTATAGTTAAAAAATGGTTCTTTCATTCAACAGTTCGACACAAATTGAAACCATAAAAACAGATACAACACAGGGGGAGACACAAAAAGACAACACAAATGGTCTATTGGATGTTACTGCTCTGTATTAACATTATACATGATATTTGATCTAAGGCTCAATAGTCATCATATCAGATCTGTTCACAGCTCAGTCTTTTTTTGTACCTCGTCGATTCGTTTCAGTGGATTGTATGATTTATGCCACCTTCTTCAGGACATCATGCAACTTCCCCCACTTACAGTACAATTAAGTTAAAACCTGTTGAAGAACAGTGCAACTATTAGATTTCTTTTTTCTAAAAATCTTTTTATTAACAAAGCTCAGGAAAATGGCAGACACAGTATGCATAGTCAGGGTCACACGACAAGCAGACACCATTTTGCAGAAATTATATAATTCACTGAAGAATAGGTGGCAGAAAACACCCTCAGCATGGATCAGGATCTCAAGTCCACCCTCTATATTTCCGCCAGGGCGCCCAGATTTTCCCCCATTGCTTAGCGGACCCCCTATTTATGTATACCGTTTCTTCTGCGCATTGGCACCAGTCGAGGTCCTTCTTCCACTCCTACAGCGTCGGAGGCAGAGACGCACCCCACTTTCTGGCAAGGTTCCTTTTAGCCACCCCTGCCGTAAGAGCCAGCCACGGGCCCTGGTATCTGGAACAATTCACCAATCGATGAGAGTAGCAGGGTTCCAGCTGGGGCCCTGTCCATGGATAATAGTATGCCAACAGGAACCAATTTATGGAGGGTTCCCCAAGATCAGGAACTCAAAACCGGACCCTGCACATGGTTAAATAAAGGGTATGGGGAATGGCCTTATGCCTATGCCACTTGCCCCATTCACGCATGAAAGCGGCTCAACATGCTTATGCCGCTTTGGATCTGCTCACCCTCTATGAGAATACTCTGTTACAGTTCTCTGCTCCTGGATGTGTATTCACCAAATTGACTTATTCCTCTTCACTGTTGCTCGTTACATCCCACATATGTTTCACACAGATAGAACACAAGGCAGTCAGCTACCGAGGACAGATAAAGTATTATATTAGAGGTACTTAGGGGCAGATGTATCAACATCAAGATTTGCGAATCTCAAATAGCGATTTCTTAGAAATCGCTATTTGAGATTTGCAAATTGGTATGTATGTAGAAAATCGCATTTTTTTTGCGATTTCTTAAAATTCCTTAATTGTGATAAGCAAATTGCGAATCACAATTAAGGAATAATTTCCCATTCATGTCTATGGGCCAGGACGCCCATAGGAATGAATGTGAAATCATTCTCAATTTGCAATTCTCAATTTGCGAATCGCAAATTGAGAATAATTTCAAGGGTGCAAGGGTGTCATAAGGACACCCTGATGCACCCCTGAAATTCACATGTGCGTAGTAAGTAAGTAAAATCTTTATTCGGCGTTCATTTTCCATGAATTACCATAAAAGCGTTTATACATTTTATTTGCATGCATTTTAACAATACTAAAACATATTCAGCTCATTTAAAAATTGTAAAATTTTTGCTTAATCAAGACAATTTAATAGGTATTATTCTGAAGATTGAGCCTTAGTTTAAAAATGCATTTTAAGAAAGTACTAACTACTTTGCAAACATATTCTGAGCTTAAAAATTGTAGCCACAACATAGCGGGACGGCATTTTCGAAGGCCTAGAGTTCTCAACAGTGGGGTTAGCCAAAGCCTTCGGTGGGCGGAATAATATTTACAGAACAGTACAGTGTGAATTGTTGACTGTTCAGATAATTCATCACATGGGCAAGGCATTAAACTCTCTTCCCAGCTATTTCTGTTTGGGAATGCTACGACCCTATGGAAAATGTTCAACCTGTATCTCGCTAATAGAAATCGTTCAAACTGCGAGTCTACATAGGTTAAATATGGTTCCATTTCCATGGTCGTCATGACCGCCAGAGAGTGCTGTACAGATGGTTTCTTAATCTCCACAGTGATACGTAGTTCTTCAAAGTGACTCAACGCCTTTGCCTTGAGCTCTTTCTTGGGAATTCCAACAATAGATTCCGGGTTATAATAATACTCGGGCATTCCTAGATCAGTGAGAAGATTTTTAACATATGTTAACCAGTCTATTTTATCTGCGCGATCTAGGGTCATACAATCCGCAACGATAGCTTTAGTGAGAGAATTCTTTGTTGAAACCCATATTCTGCGCCAGAGAAGCACGGGTTCAATTTTGGCCAAGTCCTCAATGTGTGGTAGTCCCAGTTCTGCATGTGAGGCAAAAGTGGATACTCTTTTAGGGACTGACAGTAAAAATCTTATAAAAGTATTCTCCGCAACCTGTAGGGCTTTTGTGTGTTTATGGCCCCATAAACCCGCCCCATAGAGTGCGATTGAGTGGCACTTAGCTCTATAGATTTGGAGTAGTTCAACCGGGGGCTTTTTCCCTAATTTCTGGGCAAATTTAATGAGAGCAGCGATGGAGCGCAAAAGTTGGTGCTTGCGCGCTTCTATGGCCGCTCTCCAGTTGAGCTTCTCATCTATCATAATTCCCAAATAGGGGTATTGGGAAGTGGATTCTAATTTTTCGTTATTTAAAAAGATGGTTTTTCCGTTTTTCCTAACCCGTCCAGCTACCATAACAAAAGTTTTCTTTATGTTTATAAGAAGGTCTAGATCGCTCATAAATTTTGCATAACTATTCAAGGATTTTTGTAGCTCACGTGGGGTGCATGCTATAATCACCGCGTCATCTGCATACAAGAGCGCGGGCACCAGTCGATCTTTTACACGGGGTAAGTCCATTCCCCCCCTAACATCTCTACCTCGAGGCCATTGGTATAGAGGGAGAAAAGGAAGGGGGCAAGGACGCATCCCTGCCTGACGCCGCGCTCTACAGGAAAGGAGTCTGACAATTCACCCCGTACTCCAAAACGCACCCTCGCGGAAGCGTTGGAGTAAAGTTCTCTGAGGAAGGTCACGAGAACCTCGTCCATTCCCATGTTGGTCTGGACTGACCAGAGTTTTGCATGACTGACGCAGTCAAAAGCGGCAGAGAGGTCGACGTAAACCATGTACAACCTCTCGCGCTTTGCTGAGACATACTTTCCCATCAGTAAGGCCAGGTTCAGGGCTTGTTCAGTTGTTCCGTGGCCCTCTCGGAAACCATACTGAATGTCCGAGAGGGTCCCGGTATCGTCTGCCCACTCCTGTAAACGCTGGAGAACCACTCTGCCCAGTACTTTCCCCAGTGAGTCCAGGAGGGAGATTGGACGATAACAAGTCACCTCCTCTCTATTTCCCTTCTTAAAGATGGGTACCAGAATTGATTGGGTCCAGGATGTGAGTAATCCGGACACCATTGCTGCGTCAAACACCCTTTTTATTATCGGGGCCCAAAGATCTAGTCTAAATTTGAAAAAATCAACTGGTACCCCGTCCGGGCCTGGGGCTTTTCCACTCTTACTGGCATTCGATGCGTTTATTACCTCGTATAGGTTGACTGCCAGTGGAATTGGGAATGAATTATCTTCATTTATACTGTCATTTTTTCCACTAGCAGCTACTACTGGTGATTTGCCAAAAATCTTAGCGAAGTGATTTATCCAAGTATGTCCCTCAATGGCTACATCAAGACTTGGCTGGTCTATTGAATCCGTCAGGAAAGGTGCTTTAACCACTTTCCAAAATAGTTAGCTGTTTTTGTTTAATGAGCTTTCATGCAGCTGGTCCCATAATGCCTTTTTTAGCTCTTCTTTTCTCGCTTTACAGGCCAACTTATACGCTATTCTCAGATTCCTGACCTCCTCTTTATCTCTTGTTGTTTGTGTTAGTGCTCTTTTTAGCTTTTTATGGGCTACTGAGCAATCATGGTTGAACCATCCTTTTCTTTTTTCCAAGGCCCCTTTCTGCTTCACGGTAAGGTGTTTATTTACTTTGCCTAAGATCGTCTTAAAATGGGATAGGACTTCCTCATCAGATACCTCCATATCTAAGCACTTCAGGATTTCTGTTTGTGCTGCAATTACGACCTTATTTGTCAGTTCGTTTGGGTCAATCTGCCCCCACCCAAGGGTATAGCCATTTATTTTTGTGAGCTGGATATTGTTCTGGGAGAGGGCGGAGATTAAGGTTTGGGCTGATAGCAGAGATTGGTCCAGGATTAAATCAAAGGTTAAAGCTGAGTGATCACTTAATGTATTAATTTTCACTCTGAAATTCAGGGTCTTATTTACAAGGGTCGCTGTAGTGAGGATGTAGTCAATTGTAGTTTCACTTCCCCTTCCAAGATAGGTGGGGTCCAGCTTCCCAAGTAGAGGGTTTCTTTGGTTTAATATTATTAGATCCAGACTGGACATGGTTTCGTTTAGGAAGTCGGCCACCACTGAATGACTAAAGTGGGTTATGTGCTCCTCGATTCCATGCCCCATCCCACAGATATTACTATTTTGATTTTCGCAGGGGTGAAGATTAAAATCCCCTCCCCAAACGATACTCGGTGGTTCTGCCCCTGGTTTTAATTTCGTGTCACTACTTAGTTTCTTGCGTAAAACCCCCAATATTTTTGTTCTCTCGTTTTCCATTAGATTGTCATAGAGGTTGACGAAGAGAATAGTCCTCTTTGTCTTGAATACCAGTCTCAGGATCTGGTAATGGGTTTCTAGACTAATTGGAGTAACTACCAGGCCAGGTATAGTGTTCGATATGTAAGTTATCAGCCCGCCTTTAGCTCTCCCGTGGGTTCCTGCAATTCCTGCTGAAAAATAAGTTTTGTACCCTATCAAGTGCATTTCTTTTGTAAGCCAAGTTTCCTGTAAAGCTAAGCCTTGAGGTTCATTGGTGAACTCTAAGAGACTTCCGTCCAGAATTTTTTCTCGGAGACCTGCACAATTCCAGAACATAATTTGGATTTTTTCTCCTCTCGTAACGGAGACCTGGCTTCCATTTATCCTATTTAACATGTTTGGCACAGGTTGCTCAACCTCCCTATTACGGTCCTCATGAACTAGAGTAGATGTAATGGTAATATTGTTCCCCCTATTTAGATTATCCCGCTCCCTCTCAGATGGTTGATTAGATTGAGTCACCTGACTGTATTCTTCAGTGGTACGATTTTCGACCGTAGTGACTGGGGTGATGTCACCAGCTAGAATGCCTTCTTTTATCATAGAACAGTCTTGAATCAAGGGAAGATTGCTATTGAGTCAATCCAATCCATCTAAACCAGACAATGTTGAGAAGTAATTAAATGTTGGAATGTTAAACTCGGGGAATGGTGTTTGGTAGTTGTTATTCAAATTACCCCAGTATGTCTGAGAGTGGAGTTGTTGCAGAGGTTGATTCGAGAAATGGTTCTGAATAGGCTGGTAGCCTACTTCTCTCCACTCCGGACGATATCTTCTTGTTTGGAAGTGACTAGAATTATTTATCAATTCTCGTGGATAGAAGTAGCTAACGTAGTGTGTGGAGATAGTATCTCCGCCTATGGCCTCATTCCAATCTCCCAGGGTTCTTACCACCCTATGGTCCTTAAAGTTAATGATTATGACGTCTCCCCTTTTGTCTTTTGGCCTTGAGCCCACCCACACCGCTCACCT
The DNA here is from genome assembly GCF_964261635.1 of Lissotriton helveticus. Taxonomy (NCBI): domain Eukaryota; kingdom Metazoa; phylum Chordata; class Amphibia; order Caudata; family Salamandridae; genus Lissotriton; species Lissotriton helveticus. The sequence goes on from NC_136067.1 coordinate 56,851,987, forward strand.
TACTGACAGGATTTCACCATTTACATGTGCAGGAAGGGGTCTGTTCTGCTTCAACCAATAAATGGTTTTATTTTTTAGAGCATGATAGTTTTCTCTGGCCCCTTCTGCTAGTTCCGGAACTCCTGTCAGGACAATTGTATATGGAGCTGAATCCGGAGGTAAATCAACTGTCCTGCGTCTTGGTCTTTTTGATTATTGTGTTGAGTGGTCGCCCAAATCTCTGCTTGATATTTTATTCGTGGGCGGATTGGATTTTATTGTTGGTAAGGGAGGATTTGATTGTATAGAATTGTTTGTCACAGGGAGGGCTGGACCTGAGGACTGTGATGATGAGTCAATAATGTTACTATGTGGCACCAGGAGTGAATTAGCCATGGGAGGATGTGAGGGGGTGGTATCGATAGTCGCCAAATGAGTCCCCAAATTACATTGGGGGATTGGTGGGGTAAGATGTGAGGTGGGAAAGGGTTTAGGCTCAGGAGGTCTATCTCGAGTAGTGGCCGATGGTTTCATACTACTCAATGTGGCTTCTAAAATGGTGAGCCTAATCTCCACTTTCTTTATGCTCTCGCTGATAGGCAAGAGCAAAGATCTGAGCAGAAATTCCAGAGTGCCCAAAGGTGCGGCAGGGGGTACTACATTAGATGGATTAATCATGGGGGCTTCCTCGAGGTTGGTAGTGTGGACACCTCCATCGAAGGGAGAACTGCGGACATCCATCATCAATTTGTCATGATTTGGGGCTGGTTTAAGGCCTTTCCCAAAATCACAATGTGAAATTTTCGTTTTAGCATGCCCTCCCCTCATTTTCCTTCTTCGCTTATATGGGGGGGGGGGGTTGGGGGGGGGGGTGGACCTTCGCATCAGCAGCTGTTTTTGGCTTGCCCTTCCCAACTTTAGGTGCTTTAACCGATAGAATAGGTTGGGAGGTTAAGTCGATGGGCACTCTACTAGGGCTAGTTGGATCGATAACCCTGGGGGCTTGCTCAATGGGCAGACAAGGGGGAGTAGTACAATTCCTCAGCAGAAGCGGGACGCCCTCCTCAGATAATGGCCCCTCGCTAAGGCTGATAGACTCACCCTCTTGGAAGATAGAAATTTCAGTCAAGGGCCTGTTTTTCAAGGTTTCAATAGAGCGGCGTCGCTCGGCCCTACGCTCAGCCAGAGAGCAATCTTTATCCCCATCCCCGCCACCCGGTGTTCGTGAGAAATAGATGTCCAATGTCCTGTTTTTGGCTCCTCCCACCTTAGCAGTGAGCCCATCCAACGCTGGTGAAGGCATGTCAGATATATGCTATCCTAAACAGGGACGAAGACGGGTCAAGATATTACGCCAACAGCTAACACAAGAGGGTGGGCCCAGCCCAGGCTCCTCCGGCCTCTGAGGGCCACAGAGGGCCCGCCCTTTGCCCGGGCTTCGCCCCGGGCGCTCTAGCGCAGCGGTGCTGAAACAATGATATGGGCGAGGTAAGGCGAGGGGCGGGGCAGGCAGGGAGAGCGACCCAGGTGTTGCGGGTCTCGACCTCACGCAGGGACTCCTAGTAGATCGAGTCCCTGCGGGTCAGCTCGCAGCCCTGCAGCTCCCACCCAGAAGCAGACAACGCAGCGGGACCCGCGCAGCGGGTCCGGCAAGGAGCTGTTGGTAGTCCGGCGTTTTCTCCGCACAAAAACAAAGGCAGGCTCTATCTGTGACTCCCACGACGGCAAAACAGCTTACAGGAGATCCCAGCGAGGGGCGGTGCAGCAGGTCCTTATCTGCTGAGGCAAGGGCGGGGCAGGCAGGGAGAGCGACCCAGGTGTGCGGGTCTCGACCTCACGCAGGGACTCCTGGTAGATCGAGTCCCTGCGGGTCAGCTCGCAGCCCTGCAGCTCCCACCCAGAAGCAGACAACGCAGCGGGACCGCAAGGAGCTGTTGGTAGTCCGGCATTTTCTCCGCACGAAAACAAAGGCAGGCTCTATCTGTGACTCCCACGACGGCAAAACAGCTTACAGGAGATCCCAGCGAGGGGCGGTGCAGCAGGTCCTTATCTGCTGAGGCGAGGGCGGGGCAGGCAGGGAGAGCGACCCAGGTGTTGCGGGTCTCGACCTCACGCAGGGACTCCTGGTAGAACGAGTCCCTGCGGGTCAGCTCGCAGCCCTGCAGCTCCCACCCAGAAGCAGACAACGCTGCGGGACCCGCGCAGCGGGTCCGGCAAGGAGCTGTTGGTAGTCCGGCGTTTTCTCCGCACGAAAACAAAGGCAGGCTCTATCTGTGACTCCCACGACGGCAAAACAGCTTACAGGAGATCATGTGTGTACATATGGCGCACATACATGCCCTAAGGGCATGTAAGTGCGCCACATGGCACCTTCACAAATGCAAAAAAGTGCTTTTGAGAAAGACATCGCAAATTACCACCAATTTCAAGTTGGTGTTAATTTGCGATTTCTTAATGTGAAATCGCACAACTTGGGTGCTTCATACATTGCATTTAAGGAATCGCAAAATGTGCGATTCCTTAAATGCAATCGCAAAATAAGGAATCGCAAATTTGCGATTCCTTATTTTGCACTCAAATTTGCTACATACATACCATTTAGCGAAAATGAGTTCGCAAACGTCAAAATTCTGCAAATTTCGACGTTTGCGAACCCATTTGAGCTTCATACATATGGCCCTTAATTTATTTAACAAATTCATAAACCTCCCACTGGTTCCTGCAATAGTCTCCAATGGGAAGGGTTTACACTATCTTCTTATCTTATGCAATGTTTAACGAGACGCTCACGTAATGTCGGAGTGCTAGGGGTGGAATTCTGATTGCAACAAAACAGAACAGTCCTTCTATACACCCATCTCCCTGTCAGATAGCTAATTAAATTGCAGGACCTGGTAGTTATGTTGCCTATATTTGCACAGTTAAGCCAGGCCCCCTATACATGCAATTACAAAAAGGGGGTGGTGATGGACAGAGTATCTGAGTTAATCAGAACACTCCTACCCAGTCAACAGATCAGGGCTTGATCCATCACCGTTTTTTAGCTCACTGCACCATCCCAGCTCAGAACCTGGCTATATGCAAATTAGTCTGTCCCTGGCCCAGTGCATCATGGGAACAGGGCAGACCAAACTACCAAGCCAATTCTTCACTGGAAAGGAAACAAGCTTCCGGGGACCGGTTTCTGGCATTACAGCCGTCTTCGGCCCGGCTTGCTTGAATCCTGATGGTGCAATGAGCAAGGGACTCATGTCTGAGCATACCCTTCCACACTCATGGTGGCCAAAATAATTACAAAAAGGGGGTGGTGATGGACAGAGTATCTGAGTTAATCAGAACACTCCTACCCAGTCAACAGATCAGGGCTTGATCCATCACCGTTTTTTAGCTCACTGCACCATCCCAGCTCAGAACCTGGCTATATGCAAATTAGTCTGTCCCTGGCCCAGTGCATCATGGGAACAGGGCAGACCAAACTACCAAGCCAATTCTTCACTGGAAAGGAAACAAGCTTCCGGGGACCGGTTTCTGGCATTACAGCCGTCTTCGGCCCGGCTTGCTTGAATCCTGATGGTGCAATGAGCAAGGGACTCATGTCTGAGCATACCCTTCCACACTCATGGTGGCCAAAATAATTACAAAAAGGGGGTGGTGATGGACAGAGTATCTGAGTTAATCAGAACACTCCTACCCAGTCAACAGATCAGGGCTTGATGCATCACCGTTTTTTTAGCTCACTGCACCATCCCAGCTCAGAACCTGGCTATATGCAAATTAGTCTGTCCCTGGCCCAGTGCATCATGGGAACAGGGCAGACCAAACTACCAAGCCAATTCTTCACTGGAAAGGAAACAAGCTTCCGGGGACCGGTTTCTGGCATTACAGCCGTCTTCGGCCCGGCTTGAATGAATCCTGATGGTGCAATGAGCAAGGGACTCATGTCTGAGCATACCCTTCCACACTCATGGTGGCCAAAATAATTACAAAAAGGGGGTGGTGATGGACAGAGTATCTGAGTTAATCAGAACACTCCTACCCAGTCAACAGATCAGGGCTTGATCCATCACCGTTTTTTAGCTCACTGCACCATCCCAGCTCAGAACCTGGCTATATGCAAATTAGTCTGTCCCTGGCCCAGTGCATCATGGGAACAGGGCAGACCAAACTACCAAGCCAATTCTTCACTGGAAAGGAAACAAGCTTCCGGGGACCGGTTTCTGGCATTACAGCCGTCTTCGACCCGGTTTGCTTGAATTCTGATGGTGCAATGAGCAAGGGACTCATGTCTGAGCATACCCTTCCACACTCATGGTGGCCAAAATAATTACAAAAAGGGGGTGGTGATGGACAGAGTATCTGAGTTAATCAGAACACTCCTACCCAGTCAACAGATCAGGGCTTGATCCATCACCGTTTTTTAGCTCACTGCACCATCCCAGCTCAGAACCTGGCTATATGCAAATTAGTCTGTCCCTGGCCCAGTGCATCATGGGAACAGGGCAGACCAAACTACCAAGCCAATTCTTCACTGGAAAGGAAACAGCCAGGTTCTGAAACTGGGATGGTGCAATGAGCTAAAAAACGGTGTTGGATTTAGCCCTGATCTCTTGACTGGGTGAGAGTTTTCTGCTTAATTCAGAGACTCTGTCCATCACCACCCCTTGTTGTAAATATTTTTGTCCACCCTAAGCGTGGAAGGGTATACTCAGATGTGAGTCCCTTGCTCATTGCACCATCAGGATTCAAGCAAGCCGGGCCGAAGACGGCTGAAATGCCAGAAACCGGTCCCCGGAAGCTTGTTTCCTTCCCAGTGTAAGAATTGGCTTTTGTAGTATGGTCTGCCCTGTTCCCATGATGCACTGGGCCAGGGACAGACTAATTTGCATACAGCCAGGTTCTGAAACTGGGATGGTGCAATGAGCTAAAAAACGGTGTTGGATTTAGCCCTGATCTCTTGACTGGGTTAGAGTTTTCTGCTTAATTCAGAGACTCTGTCCATCACCACCCCTTGTTGTAAATATTTTTGTCCACCCTAAGCGTGGAAGGGTATACTCAGATGTGAGTCCCTTGCTCATTGCACCATCAGGATTCAAGCAAGCCGGGCCGAAGACAGCTGAAATGCCAGAAACCGGTCCCCGGAAGCTTGTTTCCTTCCCAGTGTAAGAATTGGCTTTTGTAGTCTGGTCTGCCCCGTTCCCATGATGCACTTGGCCAGGGACAGACTAATTTGCATACAGCCAGGTTCTGAAACTGGGATGGTGCAATGAGCTAAAAAAACGGTGTTGGATTTAGCCCTGATCTCTTGACTGGGTGAGAGTTTTCTGCTTAATTCAGAGACTCTGTCCATCACCACCCCTTGTTGTAAATATTTTTGTCCACCCTAAGCGTGGAAGGGTATACTCAGATGTGAGTCCCTTGCTCATTGCACCATCAGGATTCAAGCAAGCCGGGCCGAAGACGGCTGAAATGCCAGAAACCGGTCCCCGGAAGCTTGTTTCCTTCCCAGTGTAAGAATTGGCTTTTGTAGTCTGGTCTGCCCTGTTCCCATGATGCACTGGGCCAGGGACAGACTAATTTGCATACAGCCAGGTTCTGAAACTGGGATGGTGCAATGAGCTAAAAAACGGTGTTGGATTTAGCCCTGATCTCTTGACTGGGTGAGAGTTTTCTGCTTAATTCAGAGACTCTGTCCATCACCACCCCTTGTTGTAAATATTTTTGCCCTATACATGCAAGGCAACCTGCCCATCCCAAATATATTGTGCCACTTCTGGGATCAATTGGTTATAGAAGCAAACTGTTCAATATGAACAAAAGTACATAGGCAGAAAAGTTAATTGTGGTCTTAAGAATTGCCGCCATCCTTTTTGTTTTTCTCGTATTTCACTTGAATAATTCTAATTAATCTATGAATCCAGGCTAGACTAGACAAGGGCAGTTTTTCCATTGCACGCGTCTATACTTCAAAGCTGTATCATATTGTGGTAATATGCTTACATACATATAAAAAAGGGCGAAATACACCACAGTGATATAGTTGAGGAGCACAGCTCTATGCTATACAATAAACCAATCCCATTCTTCTTTGGTATTTAAACCACAGCCCCTAGTGTTGAAAGGGGATATGAACCATTGTACTCTCTGATTTCTGTATTATTCAGTATTGCTTCCTTTTCTATCTTTAGTGATCTGCTCCAGAATGAACCACCTAATCTCAGAGGTTGTGGGGCCTTTTCTAGGAAATGTGCAACTAGAGGGGAATTTATCTTCAATATTCACACAGCTGATTTATGCTCACATGTTTTCAATGTCATCTCTCTGCTAGTCTCTCCTATGTAGCCTAAGCCACTTGGGCACACAAGGAAGTAAATTATATTACTACTACTGCAATTGTTTATGGATTTGGTGGTGAACTTTACACCATCGTACTCAATAGTTTTGGTGCCCATACACTGATCACATATACTACAGTTGCCACACCTTTAGTGTCCTACAATTTTTGTCATCCCAGGCACATCTGTGATTGTGGTTTCTCTTCTCTTCAGGCGTGAACTAGGGAACTCCTCAAGGTTTGGTTTTGTTTATAGGCAAACAGAGGTTTGGACAGTTTAACCCTTCATTGTCACTGAGGATATTCCAATTCCGACAGATCACATTTTTGATCTGATTACTAACGCTGTAGAAGTGGCTCACAAACACAATCCTATCTGTGTTTTGATCTTTCTGGGTTTTGTTGAACATACTGTCCCGGTCTTAAAACCGGGCTCGAATGATTGATTAGCTTCTTCGAGTACCTCTCTCTCTAATTTTCTTTTTAAGGTTTTAAGAGTGTAGATAATAGTCATTGATGGATGAACAATTCCTTTGGAAATGGAGGAATTAGCCAAAGGGTTTATTATCTTTCTGTGATTTTAGGTGGCAGCTCGAGTAATGAAGTCATATATTGAATGTGTTGGCTAGGAGAAGAGCTCAGCCTATAAATGGTCTTGTACTTCCTTGATCATTATATCAATGAAGTCAACCTTCACATTGCTCACATTGGCTGTGAACTTTAGGTTTGCATCACCCAAATTTAACCACAACGAAAACTCATTCAAGTCCTCTCTAGGGCCTTCCCTTACGAAAAGGATATCATTGATGAATTGATGCCAGCCCTTGATGTCGTCATTAAACGGAGCCACCAAACTCATTGTAAATATATGTACTCTCAAATTCACCTACATAGAAACACACTAGACTTGGTGCACAAGTGGCTCCCATGCAGGTGTCTTTCAGTTTGAAGAACAGATCTTTTGTAAACAAAAATATGTTGTTCTGCAGGACCACAGTGACACACTTTACGATAAAGTCCCAATTTGCCCCTATCATGTCAGAATCTTCTAAACCCTTTCTAATCACCTCAATGGAGTAATTCTGGGGGATATTAGTGTACAACGCTTCGATGTCTAGCCTCACAAGAAATTGATTGTCCTCATTGAACAGTAGTCCTTCCAATAGAGAAATCATGTGAGCAGAGTCTCGTATGTATGATGGCTTCTTACTCACTAGGGGTTTTAGAAAGTGATCAGCATATCTGATGAGGGGTTCTAGCAGGGAGGCAAGACATGAGACAATGGGCCTCAGTGGTGGGTCCCATGTAACTGTGAGCCTAATACCCCCTTTGGGGGTTTCAGACTCACAAATGAGTAATTAGAGTGAGACACAAGAAAAACAAACAAAATGGAAGCCGTTCTTAAGACCACAATGATCTTTCCTGCTTACTTACTTTTGTGCATTTTTAGAGGTTTGGCTTTATAACCATTTGCGTCTCTGAAGTGAATACGTAAAACAGGTGAGCCACTATAGATGGGGGTAAGGCTGAGACTTTGTATAAAATGGCGCTCACTAGTAAATTCAACTGTCTAGTTGCTTTTCTAAATGAAGGGATCATGTGATAAACAATAATCAATGAGCTGGGCATTTATAACCCCATTGTGCTTTTGGTAAATTGTTTTTCAGAACAGGAAGGCACATCAGCGTCCATGCGGCAGTGAAAATATCCCAAGTAAGTAAGGCCACACTAATTAGACCTTCAGACAGAGGTAGAATGGCTAACCCTGGGCAGATAATAGACAGTGGGATGTTGAGCGGGTCAGTTAAGAAGAGATGTGGGCCCCACACTAGGTAAGATAACAATAAAAGCCCTTGAAATCAGCAGGAAGCTATGTGTGCATTGGGGGCCTGGATTAGCAACTATAGGCAACGTAACGATAGATGTGGGTAAGACTGAGACGGCGTACAAAATGACGCTCATTCCCAGACATCATAAGTAAATTGGATTGATTCTTTTTCCAGACTGGAACATCTATCAGCATCAACACAGCAGTGAAAATATTCCAAGTAAGTAAGCCTGTGCCTATAAACAGAGGTAGTATGGCTAACTCTGGGGAGGTAACAGAGAACGGGATGTTGAGCGGGTCAGTTAAGACGGAATGTGGGTCCCGCTCTAGATATGATAACAATAAAAGCCCTAATAGGAGCTGAAACGGGCAGGTTGACTTGCGTGTATAGGGGGCTTGGATTAATGGTGCAAATATAGACAACATAACTAGCAGTACCTGCACTTTAATTAGTTGTCTGATGGGGAGATGGGTCTATAGAAGGATTGTTCTGTTTTGTTGCAATCTAGAATTCTACCCCTAGTATTCCCCCGTCAGCTGTTATGGGAGGGCCCATTGGAAGGTAAGCCGATATTACATGGGTGCCCTCTGAGAGTCTTGTTAGACACCGTATAGGATTTCCATTTGCGTCATACTGTTGAAAAAACAGTTTTTTTTACAATACTATTTCCTAGACGTAAGAATTATTTAAAAAGTTTTTATATCTGCCAAGGGCTGTATATCAAGAAACACTTTGTCACTATCCTAGATTTTGTGCATTTTTAAAAGATGATCATTAAGAAAACCAACGGAAGAGCTTTGAACTCACTCTACTTTGACCTGGTCTTTATCAATGCTGTAGTGATACAGGAGTCTGTGTTTATATAGCATATGCGCAGCCACGGCCGGCAGTGGGAGTAAATGCAGGGCGGTGACGTGGGGAGGGGCAGGGTGGGTGGTAGTAATGTATGGATTACGGAGTTTTACAGGTAAGTAAACATTTAAATAAATAAAACTAATTTCGTTGCACGCACTGCATCGCATTTTGGGATGCAGTGTACTCAACGAAATTCGTTTTATTTATTTAAATGTTTACTAACCTGTAAAACTCCATAATCCATACATTACTACCCCCACCCTGCCCCTGCCCCTCCCCCTCCCCACGTCACTGCCCTGCATTTACTCCCACTGCCGGCCGCGGCTGCATATGCGTGATTGGTTGGTGCTGGTGTTTGATTGCATGTTGGAAGTATTCTTAGTCTGGTGTTTCCCAATGGGAAGATTATATTTAAATAGTATTTTCAATGTATGCCACAGTGTGTAGAGATAGTTTAAGTGCAGAGAGGAAAGCATCATTGTTATTGTACTATTTATGTCCCAAAGGGCAAGACATATTCGATCATCTTCCACAATTGACCAGGGAAGATATTGATAGCTTGAATGAATGTAAGCTATGTTTATATAAGCATTAGAAATGCAATCGGGCTCGGATTTATTTGAGTTTGAGCTAATGGCATTGTAAATGCCAATGTATTGTTGCTATGTGTTATGGAGTGTGTTCATGTGGTGTGTACTGCCAGTGATCTCCTTGTGAGTGTGAGAATATTGCACCGTTACTGCCTGTGATGTCCTTCTTGTGAGTGTGAGAAGCTTGCACCTCTGCTGCCTGTGGTCTCCTTGTGAGTGTAAGAAGCTTGCACTGCTGCTGCCTGTGATGTCGTTCTTGTGAGTGGGAGAAGATTGCACCTCTGCTGCCTGTGGTCTCCTTGTGAGTGTATGCACTGTCATCGCTAGCCTGTAGATATGCACTGTCATCGCTAGCCTGTAGATATGCATTGGCTTCACTAGCCTGTAGATATGCACTGTCATCGCTAGCCTGTAGATATGCACTGTCATCGCTAGCTTGTAGATATGCGCTGTCATTGCTATCCTGTAGATATGCGCTGTCGTCGCTACCCTGTAGATATGCATTATCATCGCTAGCCTGTACATATGCACTGTCATCGCTAGCCTGTAGATATGCTCTGTCATCGCTAGCCTGTAGATATGCACTGTTATCGCTAGCCTGTAGATATGCATTGGCTTCACTAGCCTGTAGATATGCACTGTCATCGCTAGCCTGTAGATATGCATTGGCTTCACTAGCCTGTACATATGCCCTGTCATTGCTAGCCTGTAGATATGCGCTGTCATCGCTAGCCTGTAGATATGCATTATCATCGCTAGCCGGTAGATATGCACTGTCATCGCTATCCTGTAGATATGCACTGTCATCGCTAGCCTGTAGATATGCTCTGTCATCGCTAGCCAGTAGATATACACTGTCATCGCTAGCCTGTAGATATGCATTGGCTTCACTAGCCTGTAGTTATGCACTGTCATCGCTAGCCTGTAGATATGCTCTGTCATCGCTAGCCTGTAGATATGCACTGTCATCGCTAGCCTGTAGATATGCATTGGCTTCACTAGCCTGTAGTTATGCACTGTCATCGCTAGCCTGTAGATATGCTCTGTCATCGCTAGCCTGTAGATATGCACTGTCATCGCTAGCCTGTAGATATGCATTGGCTTCAAAAGACTGTAGATATGCACTGTCATCGCTAGCCTGTAGATATGCTCTGTCATCGCTAGCCTGTAGATATGCATTGTCATCGCTAGCCTGTAGATATGCACTGTCATCGGTAGCCTGTAGATATGCACTGTCATCGCTAGCCTGTATATATGCACTGTCATCGCTAGCCTGTAGATATGCATTGGCTTCACTAGCCTGTAGATATGCACTGTCATCGCTAGCCTGTAGATATGCACGGTCATCGCTAGGCTGTAGATATGCTCTGTCATCGCTAGCCTGTAGATATGCACTGTCATCGCTAGCCTGTAGATATGCATTGGCTTCACTAGCCTGTAGATATGCACTGTCATCGCTAGCCTGTAGATATGCTCTGTCATCGCTAGCCTGTAGATATGCACTGTCATCGCTAGCCTGTAGATATGCATTGGCTTCACAAGCCTGTAGATATGCACTGTCATCGCTAGCCTGTAGATATGCTCTGTCATCGCTAGCCTGTAGATATGCATTGTCATCGCTAGCCTGTAGATATGCACTGTCATCGGTAGCCTGTAGATATGAAGTGTCATCACTGGCCTGTAATTATGCACTGTCATTGCTAGCCTATATGCACTGTCATCGCTAGCCTGTAGATATGCATTGTCATCGCTAGCCCATAAATATGCATTGTCATCACTAGCCTGTAGATGTGTACTGTCATCGCTAGCCTGATGATATGCACTGTCATTGCTAGCCTGTAGATATGCACTGTCATCGCTAGCCTGTAGATATGCATTGGCTTCACTAGCCTGTAGATATGCACTGTCATCGCTAGCCTGTAGATATGCGCTGTCATCGCTAGCCTGTAGATATGCTCTGTCATCGCTAGCCTGTAGATATGCACTGTCATCGCTAGCCTGTAGATATGCATTGGCTTCACTAGCCTGTAGATATGCACTGTCATCGCTAGCCTGTAGATATGCGCTGTCATTGCTATCCTGTAGATATGCGCTGTCATCGCTAGCCTGTAGATATGCATTATCATCGCTAGCCTGTAGATATGCACTGTCATCGCTATCCTGTAGATATGCACTGTCATCGCTAGCCTGTAGATATGCTCTGTCATCGCTAGCCTGTAGATATGCATTGTCATCGCTAGCCTGTGGATATGCGTTGGCTTCACTAGCCTGTAGATATGCACTGTCATCGCTGTCATCGCTAGCCTGTAGATATGCATTGGCTTCACTAGCCTGTAGATATGCACCGTCATCGCTAGCCTGTAGATATGCACTGTCATCGCTAGCCTGTAGATATGCATTGGCTTCACTAGCCTGTAGTTATGCACTGTCATCGCTAGCCTGTAGATATGCTCTGTCATCGCTAGCCTGTAGATATGCACCGTCATCGCTATCCTGTAGATATGCACTGTCATCGCTAGCCTGTAGATATGCTCTGTCATCGCTAGCCTGTAGATATGCACTGTCATCGCTAGCCTGTAGATATGCATTGGCTTCACTAGCCTGTAGATATGCACTGTCATCGCTAGCCTGTAGATATGCACTGTCATCGCTAGCCTGTAGATATGCTCTGTCATCGCTAGCCTGTAGATATGCACTGTCATCGCTAGCCTGTAGATATGCATTGGCTTCACTAGCCTGTAGATATGCACTGTCATCGCTAGCCTGTAGATATGCTCTGTCATCGCTAGCCTGTAGATATGCACTGTCATCGCTAGCCTGTAGATATGCATTGGCTTCACAAGCCTGTAGATAAGCACTGTCATCGCTAGCCTGTAGATATGCTCTGTCATCGCTAGCCTGTAGATATGCATTGTCATCGCTAGCCTGTAGATATGCATTGGCTTCACTAGCCTGTAGATATGCACTGTCATCGCTGTCATCGCTAGCCTGTAGATATGCATTGGCTTCACTAGCCTGTAGATATGCACCGTCATCGCTAGCCTGTAGATATGCACTGTCATCGCTAGCCTGTAGATATGCTCTGTCATCGCTAGCCTGTAGATATGCATTGTCATCGCTAGCCTGTAGATATGCATTGGCTTCACTAGCCTGTACATATGCACTGTCATCGCTGTCATCGCTAGCCTGTAGATATGCATTGTCTTCACTAGCCTGTAGATATGCACCATCATCGCTAGCCTGTAGATATGCACTGTCATCGCTAGCCTGTAGATATGCATTATCATCGCTAGCCTGTAGATATGCACTGTCATCGCTAGCCTGTAGATATGCATTGGCTTCACTAGCCTGTAGTTATGCACTGTCATCGCTAGCTTGTAGATATGCTCTGTCATCGCTAGCCTGTAGATATGCACTGTCATCGCTAGCCTGTAGATATGCATTGGCTTCAAAAGCCTGTAGATATGCACTGTCATCGCTAGCCTGTAGATATGCTCTGTCATCGCTAGCCTGTAGATATGCATTGTCATCGCTAGCCTGTAGATATGCACTGTCATCGCTAGCCTGTAGATATGCTCTGTCATCGCTAGCCTGTAGATATGCACTGTCATCGCTAGCCTGTAGATATGCATTGGCTTCACTAGCCTGTAGATATGCACTGTCATCGCTAGCCTGTAGATATGCACTGTCATAGCTAGCCTGTAGATCTGCTCTGTCATCGCTAGCCTGTTGATATATGCACTGTCATCGCTAGCCTGTAGATATGCATTGGCTTCACTAGCCTGTAGATATGCACTGTCATCGCTAGCCTGTAGATATGCTCTGTCATCGCTAGCCTGTAGATATGCACTGTCATCGCTAGCCTGTAGATATGCATTGGCTTCACTAGCCTGTAGATATGCACTGTCATCGCTAGCCTGTAGATATGCATTGGCTTCACTAGCCTGTAGATATGCACTGTCATCGCTAGCCTGTAGATATGCATTGGCTACACTAGCCTGTAGTTATGCACTGTCATCGCTAGCCTGTAGATATGCATTATCATCGCTAGCCTGTAGATATGCACTGTCATCGCTATCCTGTAGATATGCACTGTCATCGCTAGCCTGTAGATATGCTCTGTCATTGCTAGCCTGTAGATATGCACTGTCATCGCTAGCCTGTAGATATGCATTGGCTTCACTAGCCTGTAGATATGCACTGTCATCGCTAGCCTGTAGATATGCTCTGTCATCGCTAGCCTGTAGATATGCACTGTCATCGCTAGCCTGTAGATATGCATTGGCTTCACAAGCCTGTAGATATGCACTGTCATCGCTAGCCTGTAGATATGCTCTGTCATCTCTAGCCTGTAGATATGCGCTGTCATTGCTATCCTGTAGATATGCGCTGTCGTCACTAGCCTGTAGATATGCATTATCATCGCTAGCCTGTAGATATGCACTGTCATCGCTAGCCTGTAGATATGCTCTGTCATCGCTAGCCTGTAGATATGCACTGTCATCGCTAGCCTGTAGATATGCATTGGCTTCACTAGCCTGTAGATATGCACTGTCATCGCTAGCCTGTAGATATGCATTGGCTTCACTAGCCTGTAGATATGCGCTGTCATTGCTATCCTGTAGATATGCGCTGTCATCGCTAGCCCGTAGATATGCATTATCATCGCTAGCCTGTAGATATGCACTGTCATCGCTATTCTGTAGATATGCACTGTCATCGCTAGCCTGTAGATATGCTCTGTCATCGCTAGCCTGTAGATATGCATTGGCTTCACTAGCCTGTAGATATGCACTGTCATCGCTGTCATTGCTAGCCTGTAGATATGCATTGGCTTCACTAGCCTGTAGATATGCACTGTCATCGCTAGCCTGTAGATATGCACTGTCATCGCTAGCCTGTAGATATGCATTGGCTTCACTAGCCTGTAGTTATGCACTGTCATCGCTAGCCTGTAGATATGCTCTGTCATCGCTAGCCTGTAGATATGCACTGTCATCGCTAGCCTGTAGATATGCATTGGCTTCAAAAGCCTGTAGATATGCACTGTCATCGCTAGCCTGTAGATATGCTCTGTCATCGCTAGCCTGTAGATATGCATTGTCATCGCTAGCCTGTAGATATGCACTGTCATCGCTAGCCTGTAGATATGCTCTGTCATCGCTAGCCTGTGGATATGCGTTGGCTTCGCTAGCCTGTAGATATGCACTGTCATCGCTGTCATCGCTAGCCTGTAGATATGCATTGGCTTCACTAGCCTGTAGATATGCACCGTCATCGCTAGCCTGTAGATATGCACTGTCATCGCTAGCCTGTAGATATGCATTGGCTTCACTAGCCTGTAGTTATGCACTGTCATCGCTAGCCTGTAGATATGCTCTGTCATCGCTAGCCTGTAGATATGCACTGTCATCGCTATCCTGTAGATATGCACTGTTATCGCTAGCCTGTAGATATGCTCTGTCATCGCTAGCCTGTAGATATGCACTGTCATCGCTAGCCTGTAGATATGCATTGGCTTCACTAGCCTGTAGATATGCACTGTCATCGCTAGCCTGTAGATATGCACTGTCATCGCTAGCCTGTAGATATGCTCTGTCATCGCTAGCCTGTAGATATGCACTGTCATCGCTAGCCTGTAGATATGCATTGGCTTCACTAGCCTGTAGATATGCACTGTCATCGCTAGCCTGTAGATATGCTCTGTCATCGCTAGCCTGTAGATATGCACTGTCATCGCTAGCCTGTAGATATGCATTGGCTTCACAAGCCTGTAGATAAGCACTGTCATCGCTAGCCTGTAGATATGCTCTGTCATCGCTAGCCTGTAGATATGCATTGTCATCGCTAGCCTGTAGATATGCATTGGCTTCACTAGCCTGTAGATATGCACTGTCATCGCTGTCATCGCTAGCCTGTAGATATGCATTGGCTTCACTAGCCTGTAGATATGCACCATCATCGCTAGCCTGTAGATATGCACTGTCATCGCTAGCCTGTAGATATGCTCTGTCATCGCTAGCCTGTAGATATGCATTGTCATCGCTAGCCTGTAGATATGCATTGGCTTCACTAGCCTGTAGATATGCACTGTCATCGCTGTCATCGCTAGCCTGTAGATATGCATTGGCTTCACTAGCCTGTAGATATGCACCATCATCGCTAGCCTGTAGATATGCACTGTCATCGCTAGCCTGTAGATATGCATTATCATCGCTAGCCTGTAGATATGCACTGTCATCGCTAGCCTGTAGATATGCATTGGCTTCACTAGCCTGTAGTTTTGCACTGTCATCGCTAGCCTGTAGATATGCTCTGTCATCGCTAGCCTGTAGATATGCATTGTCATCGCTAGCCTGTAGATATGCATTGGCTTCAAAAGCCTGTAGATATGCACTGTCATCACTAGCCTGTAGATATGCTCTGTCATCGCTAGCCTGTAGATATGCATTGTCATCGCTAGCCTGTAGATATGCACTGTCATCGCTAGCCTGTAGATATGCACTGTAATCGCTAGCCTGTAGATATGCTCTGTCATCGCTAGCCTGTAGATATGCACTGTCATCGCTAGCCTGTAGATATGCATTGGCTTCACTAGCCTGTAGATATGCACTGTCATCGCTAGCCTGTAGATATGCACTGTCATAGCTAGCCTGTAGATCTGCTCTGTCATCGCTAGCCTGTGGATATATGCACTGTCATCGCTAGCCTGTAGATATGCATTGGCTTCACTAGCCTGTAGATATGCACTGTCATCGCTAGCCTGTAGATATGCTCTGTCATCGCTAGCCTGTAGATATGCACTGTCATCGCTAGCCTGTAGATATTCATTGGCTTCACTAGCCTGTAGATATGCACTGTCATCGCTAGCCTGTAGATATGCATTGGCTTCACTAGCCTGTAGATATGCACTGTCATCGCTAGCCTGTAGATATGCGTTGGCTACACTAGCCTGTAGTTATGCACTGTCATCGCTAGCCTGTAGATATGCATTATCATCGCTAGCCTGTAGATATGCACTGTCATCGCTATCCTGTAGATATGCACTGTCATCGCTAGCCTGTAGATATGCTCTGTCATCGCTAGCCTGTAGATATGCACTGTCATCGCTAGCCTGTAGATATGCATTGGCTTCACTAGCCTGTAGATATGCACTGTCATCGCTAGCCTGTAGATATGCTCTGTCATCGCTAGCCTGTAGATATGCACTGTCATCGCTAGCCTGTAGATATGCATTGGCTTCACAAGCCTGTAGATATGCACTGTCATCGCTAGCCTGTAGATATGCTCTGTCATCTCTAGCCTGTAGATATGCGCTGTCATTGCTATCCTGTAGATATGCGCTGTCGTCGCTAGCCTGTAGATATGCATTATCATCGCTAGCCTGTAGATATGCACTGTCATCGCTAGCCTGTAGATATGCTCTGTCATCGCTAGCCTGTAGATATGCACTGTCATCGCTAGCCTGTAGATATGCATTGGCTTCACTAGCCTGTAGATATGCACTGTCATCGCTAGCCTGTAGATATGCATTGGCTTCACTAGCCTGTAGATATGCGCTGTCATTGCTATCCTGTAGATATGCGCTGTCATCGCTAGCCCATAGATATGCATTATCATCGCTAGCCTGTAGTTATGCACTGTCATCGCTAGCCTGTAGATATGCTCTGTCATCGCTAGCCTGTAGATATGCACTGTCATCGCTAGCCTGTAGATATGCATTGGCTTCAAAAGCCTGTAGATATGCACTGTCATCGCTAGCCTGTAGATATGCTCTGTCATCGCTAGCCTGTAGATATGCATTGTCATCGCTAGCCTGTAGACATGCACTGTCATCGCTAGCCTGTAGATATGCTCTGTCATCGCTAGCCTGTAGATATGCACTGTCATCGCTAGCCTGTAGATATGCATTGGCTTCACTAGCCTGTAGATATGCACTGTCATCGCTAGCCTGTAGATATGCACTGTCATCGCTAGCCTGTAGATATGCTCTGTCATCGCTAGCCTGTAGATATGCACTGTCATCGCTAGCCTGTAGATATGCATTGGCTTCACTAGCCTGTAGATATGCACTGTCATCGCTAGCCTGTAGATATGCTCTGTCATCGCTAGCCTGTAGATATGCACTGTCATAGCTAGCCTGTAGATATGCATTGGCTTCACAAGCCTGTAGATAAGCACTGTCATCGCTAGCCTGTAGATATGCTCTGTCATCGCTAGCCTGTAGATATGCATTGTCATCGCTAGCCTGTAGATATGCATTGGCTTCACTAGCCTGTAGATATGCACTGTCATCGCTGTCATCGCTAGCCTGTAGATATGCATTGGCTTCACTAGCCTGTAGATATGCACCGTCATCGCTAGCCTGTAGATATGCACTGTCATCGCTAGCCTGTAGATATGCTCTGTCATCGCTAGCCTGTAGATATGCATTGTCATCGCTAGCCTGTAGATATGCATTGGCTTCTCTAGCCTGTAGATATGCACTGTCATCGCTGTCATCGCTAGCCTGTAGATATGCATTGGCTTCACTAGCCTGTAGATATGCACCGTCATCGCTAGCCTGTAGATATGCACTGTCATCGCTAGCCTGTAGATATGCTCTATCATCGCTAGCCTGTAGATATGCATTATCATCGCTAGCCTGTAGATATGCACTGTCATCGCTAGCCTGTAGATATGCATTGGCTTCACTAGCCTGTAGTTATGCACTGTCATCGCTAGCCTGTAGATATGCTCTGTCATTGCTAGCCTGTAGATATGCACTGTCATCGCTAGCCTGTAGATATGCATTGGCTTTAAAAGCCTGTAGATATGCACTGTCATCGCTAGCCTGTAGATATGCTCTGTCATCGCTAGCCTGTAGATATGCATTGTCATCGCTAGCCTGTAGATATGCACTGTCATCGCTAGCCTGTAGATATGCACTGTCATCGCTAGCCTGTAGATATGCTCTGTCATCGCTAGCCTGTAGATATGCACTGTCATCGCTAGCCTGTAGATATGCATTGGCTTCACTAGCCTGTAGATATGCACTGTCATCGCTAGCCTGTAGATATGCACTGTCATCGCTAGCCTGTAGATCTGCTCTGTCATCGCTAGCCTGTAGATATGCACTGTCATCGCTAGCCTGTAGATATGCATTGGCTTCACTAGCCTGTAGATATGCACTGTCATCGCTAGCCTGTAGATATGCTCTGTCATCGCTAGCCTGTAGATATGCACTGTCATCGCTAGCCTGTAGATATGCATTGGCTTCACTAGCCTGTAGATATGCACTGTCATCGCTAGCCTGTAGATATGCATTGGCTTCACTAGCCTGTAGATATGCACTGTCATCGCTAGCCTGTAGATATGCATTGGCTTCACTAGCCTGTAGATATGCGCTGTCATTGCTATCCTGTAGATATGCGCTGTCATCGCTAGCCTGTAGATATGCATTATCATCGCTAGCCTGTAGATATGCATTGTCATCGCTATCCTGTAGATATGCACTGTCATCGCTAGCCTGTAGATATGCTCTGTCATCGCTAGCCTGTAGAAAATCTCTGTTAAACTCTACCATATTGTTTTATTTTAAAAAACACGCGGATTGGCGAGGCAAGGGTGCTTGTATGCGAGGTATCTTAAAAAAAAATCAACTGTGACTGCCCTTGAAGCTACAGGAAAATTCTTTCCATTATCTCCGCCGTGAACGCGGCACTCTGACAGCTCCTAATTAAAATGAATGGACTGCTGTGCGCGAAAGGTAAATGTTAAACGCGCTCATGATACATGCAATGCAATGGTGAACGCGCTCGCACCATCTGGATTGCATTACCGGGCACTCTGACAGCTCCTAATTAAGATTAATCACTCTGCCGTGCTCGTTCTCGCACAGAATATGCCATACAACTGCAATAAATGACGGACGAAATGTAAATATACCCTATCACGTCAAGCCTACTAAATAGACAGCACAGCGAAGACGAATCACTAGGCAGATGCCCAAAAAAACGCAGGCGCGCACTAAAGAATGTGCCAGCAGGACCCCTTTCTTCTTTTTTTTTTGAACGCATAAGCGCTCGGAAGCTCCGCCCCCCACTTTGTGGCGGCGTAGGCCCGAGCCCTAAAAATGGAATAGTAATTTTCTGTCCACAGTGTCATCAATTCTAGAAAAATTTCATTTTGGGAAATGGATGCAAGTGAAGGGGGAGACAGTTGAAGAAAGCGTTACAGCACTAAGGAAGTTAGCTTTGTCATGTACAATTGGAAATTCTACGGATGTGCCCATAAGGGATCAATTCATGCTGGAATGTATTAATGATAAAGTCAGAGAACAATTGTGGTAGCAAGAGGACCCATCATAGACCTAAATGATAAATATGGCTAAGAGATTGGAGCACAGCCTAGCTTGTGTTGAGGTAATTAAAATAATTCTAGTGAAAGTGATGTCTGCAATAATTAAGAAACATACTGGGGTGAAAGAATCAGATGAAAAATAATAAAAACATCAATGTGAAATTAAACAGTTTGAAGGGAAATGTTTTAGATGCAGGATAGTAGGTCATATGACCAATGGCAAGAAATGTCGAGGGTAGAAGGTAGCTTGTAAACTTTGTTTACGGAAAGGTCACACAAGCAAGTTTTGTAGAAGTAAGTATAATGATGGGAAAGTCTATGAAATAATGGATGAGGAAGAAGAATGTGATGAAATAATATTGGAAGTGACTTGTAAACAAGATGATGGACCTCATGATTGTGTGATAGTACAGAGGCAGAAAATTAAGATGGTGTTTGACTTGGGTGCAAAACTGACAATCATTTCACAAGAAGTATTTCAAAATAATATTAAAAACAAAGAACAACTGGGCAAACCAGACAAAAGACCGACTGGTTACTGGGGTGAGCCTATAAAGTTGGTGGGATATTTTGAAGGCATGTTGTAATACTTAGAAAGACTGGCTGCCTGCAAGAGCTATGTGGTAGCCAAGGGTTATACAGTGATAAGCTGGTTGATCCCAATGCCGAACCACCTATTAGATTAAGAGATGATGTGGATTTGAAAGTGGTTAAACATCATGATGATCATGAATGTGATAAGTCTGATAAGTCCAAAAGTGTGTTTTGCAATGGATTTCCAGAAGCATTTTGTGATACATTAGGTTGTTTAAAAGAATATGTACACGAAATTAAATACGGAGACAATTCTACTCCAGTGGTAGGCAGGATGAAGAATGTTCCATTTGAAGTTAAGGAAGCGGTTCTCAAAGAATTGTGGAATTTGGAAGCTGCTGGATTGATTGAAAAGGTGGAAGGAACGGAATTGTTGTCTCTTGCAGTGATAGCGTGAAAGTGAAGATACCAGATTGTGTATGGACCTGAGGGGTTTGTACAAGGCAGCAGTAGTTTCAGATTTCCCATACCTGATATTAATGACTTGGTGTGTATGCTGGGTAATGCAAAATGGTTTTGCAGTTTAGACTTAGCCTCTGCATATTACCAAATTCGGCTACATGAGCATTTGATGGATCGCAACAGCATCTATTATGATTAATATGATCTATAGGTTTAGCTTGGTTTCAGCAGCCTCTGTTTTCCAAAAAGCAATGGCAGATTTGTCAGGAATGAAAGTGGACCAGGGCCGTATTTTTATTTTTGGGAACACTCTTGAAGAACATGATGAAAGAGTTACAAATGTTTTAGGGAGATTAAAGGACAAAGGTCTGACCCTTAAAGTTGAGAAGTGTAAGTTTCATAGTGCTAAACTTGACTTTCTTGGTCACACATTGATTGAGGAAGGGTTACGATCGAAACAGGAACCTGTGCAAAGCATTAGACTAATGCCTGTGCCACATAACAAGGAAGAGTTAGCTTCTTTTTTGACATTAGTGGAATTTAATAGTAAGTTTATTGAGAGAATTTTTGGAAAAGAGGTCTGTGAACCTGTTAAGAAAGAATGTTGAATTCAAGTAGACAAAGAAGTGTAGGAATTTATACAGATGCTAGCATGACAGAACTGGGTCCGAGTTTTGTTCAGAGACAAGGTAGAGTTGAGAGAACTGTAGCTTTTATTTCACATACCCTTAAACCAGTTATTGAAAGAGAAGCACTTGTGTTCTTCTGGGCAGTGTAGAAGTTGAAAAACTTTATTTGCATCAATGAGTTTACAGTAAAAACAGCCAATAAGCCATTAAGTGTACCTTTCATGAAAAAAGGAGTGGATAATATTTCTAGCAGAAATGCGAAGTGGGTAGTGGTGCTACCAGAATTAGATTTTCAGGTTATACATGTGCCAGGGGACAGCAATGTAGTTGCAGATTGCTTGTCAAAAATGTTAATGTAGGTGATATGGAAGATGATGAGCAAGTAGCTGATTATGAAAATGTGAGTATTGTGAATGAAGGTGTTGTGGAAAGGGAAGAGTGGAAGAAAGATGTTGGTGAAGGTAGGGTGCTGCAGAATGTGATGATGAAGATGGAGAAAGGTTGCGAAGAGAAGAGATTGACGGGTGAAGAGGTGAAGCCTTTTGGAATATTATGGATGAGTTGTCATTGGGTGAAGACATAGTGATCAGAGGAACAAGGTCAATTCCTCCTGAGTCGATATAGAAAGAATTGATTTGCATGGCTCATAAGGGTCACCAGGGCATTTCTAGGACCTAGGAACGGGTACATTTGAGTTATTGTTGGCCAGAAATAGATAAGGCGAGAGAGCGAGAGGTGAAAGAGTGCAAGGAATGTTGTCTGACTGACAAGGTATGTAAAACTAGTGAACAACCCATGGTGTTTCAAGAACTTCAGAAGGAATGAGAAATCGCTTTGTATATAATGGGACCTCTGAGTAGGGTAGCGCAAGGAAAGTTCATCATTGTGCTAATAGATTTGTTTTCTAGATGGCCGGAAGTAAATGTAGTGAATGATAGCTGGCAGAGAGTAGCTGAGTTTTTCTGTGAAGTTTTTGTGAGAGAGAGGATACCTGAGTATGTACTAACAGATAAAGGTGTGCAATTTGTATAGAGAGAGGGGGAAATTTTCCTTAAAAAATGAGGCGTTAAACATAAGAGACCCTCTCTTTATCACCCAGAAACCAATGGCACAGTGGAAAGGTGGAATCAAACAATTAAGTAGGCTCTACTGTTAATAAAAGTAGAAGAAGGAACTTATGAACTGGTTAGAAGCCTCATGGAACCACTGGTAGAAATCCCTTTGAATTGTTCAGAAGGAGGCGAGCTAATTCCATATTGCCACTATATTGGACAGAGGAATGTAAAGGGGTGGAGTTGAAGAGTAGAGTTAGAAAATTGTAGGAAAGGAAAGGCAATACTGACAAGTAAAAGCAATCAAGGTTGTGTGTGTTTAATTTGGTGAGATTGTGAAGCTTAAACATTATGTCACTCATGAGCTCTATTCCAAGCATTTGGAACTTGAATAAAGTTGCAAAGGTCACTCATGGACTTGGTAAGAAAATGGATGAAGAAGTTGTGAAAGAGACAGGGAGAAAGCAACGAAGAGGATGGATCAGAAACCGTAAGATTCCTGAAAGATTTAAAGATTTTGTTACGTATAAATAAATTGTTTAGTGTACAGCATTATATTATTTTTGGGCTGCATGTATTTTATGTTGGTATAGAAAGGGAGATGTGTGGTATTTTGGGGAAGAACAGTGGAATGTGGAACCATGAAGATTCTGCTAGTCATTGATATATGGTTAGTAGAATGTTATTGGGACAGTTATAGCTGGGACACTGTTGGAGGTTGAGCTGGGGTTGGAGCTTTTGTGTGGAGTAAACTTATACCAACACGATACTGCCTCTACTTCTCTTTAATGGATTACCATAGGGACATTACTTGAAGTCCACGCTTTTTGCTAGAGGAACACCTGAAGCAACTAGAAGCCTTGCTGCCTGCTGAAAGCAGGGATGATTCTGTCTGGCCCTACAGAAGGTAAGACTATCCAGGAGGAGAAAGGCCGAGAATATACCTGGGATGGATGGATATCCAGTAAGAGCTGACTCCTCAATCAGATGGCCTCCCTAATCTTCCACCCTGTTACTGGTGAGCCACTATAAGCTGCTGTACCTCTGGCCAGGTCAGGGGCTGCAAATTCCATGTTTACCAAAGGCTTAGTCTGGGCTGCAACTGCTGTGCTAATTGTTGCCTGGACTAGACCCACATCCACTTTTGCGCTGAAAATGTCACAATCACTGGTGGCCTCTATCGGGTTGGCACTGCCATTGGCCCCGTCAGGGTTGCACCAACGTAATCCAAGGAGATTGCCACGGCTGGATCATGACCTGTGCTGGAGCAATGGCATCTCATAACTCAGCAGAGCAGACACATAGACTGACACAGCCCGTGCCTGGCCAACCCTTCAGCCCTACCACGACCCCTGCATCAGATGTGTGTTGTCAAAAACATCAACATGGTAGGTATTATTTGTGGTCATAGCAGAGGGAGCCAATCAAGGTATATCACCCCAGGCATTAGACACATTGATAGTTTCTTGCATGTAGTCATTCCTAACATTATGGGGCTTATTTCGATGTCGGACGGACTTGCATCTGCCTTACACCGTCATGGAAACTGGAACAACTGATTGCCTAACCACGATGCCACCGCACGGTCACAAACTCCCATTCCTCTATGGTAGCTTGTGTTACAGCCGTAAACCCACTGTAACACAAGTTCCCATAGAGGAATGGGAGTCTGAAGTTATTTCTGCACCTTGTGGCAGGCACCTCATGGTGCCTGCCACGAGGTGCAGGAATCAACCTATGGTGCCCCTACGGCCCCCAAACAGAGGCTAAAAATAGAAGGGGGTCCTGCTAGGGGCCCACAAACACGCTTTCCAACAGTGTTTCTATGTCAGAAAGGCTGGCATGGAAACCCTGCCGGAAACTGCGCATCGTAATCCAGAAGGCGGAAACGCCCTTCATTTGGATTACGGGCCGGTCTCCGACTGGAAGCCAGCCGGTATGACCGGTCAGTTTCAATTTCAAACAGCTGTATTGTAATCAATTAGTCCGAATTGAAACCGATAATCTTGGTCGTAAGGCCTCTGACCCTAGATCGGAGGCCTAACGACCAATATCGTAATCGGGCCCTATATCTTCAGTACTGATTTTACATAAGTATGTCCTATATGTCTAAGGTGGAAAGTAAATTGGTGAGTACAGGACTCATTCCAGATGAGAATAAGTGTGAACTAGAATGTGGCAGCTATCTTTCAACTCAGAATACATTGAGGTTATTGAGTGGGATCATTGAATGCTGAGTTCAGGCACCCCAAACTACCTCTCTGAGAAGCATATGACTGCTCACCCTTCTACCCTAAAAGTCAAGTGCAGAAAGAGTTATACCTGGCTCAGTCTGCTGAGCCGGAGGATGGGACCCGGGACAGCAGTAGGAAATGTCATCAACCACCATAGTTAAGGCCCAATAGCCCCTGTTTGCCAGAGACCCCCCCTCCCCGAATGGGGTATGACACTATTACTGCCATGGGGATTGATGGGGAGAGATTGGCTGGTGTTCATCATTTATGGGGTTTCTACTTGCAGTTTGCAGTTGTGAGTTTCTAAGGAGTGATAGAGTCTCATCTAGGGACATAGATTAGTCATTAGATGTAGATTTTCATACTGGCAGGCTATAGGGATAGGGGAAACTGTGTTTTTTGACATAGTCCTTATTTGTAAGTTAAGTTCTAAATAGGGCCAGGTAGATATAAACTTTACCTCAAGAAATGCAAAAGCCGGTGCTTAATTTGAGCGGTGGTTGCTGGTGGGGGCCAATGGCACTTATTTTTGGGGACCAGCACTAATATTTTCACATCAGATAGTTACCATTAGCAGGAGAGAGAAAAACAAACAGAACGGAAACACGAAGGAAGACAAAGACTGAAAAGCTATCATAAAGGGAGAAATCAGGAAAATGCAAGAATAAGAAAAAAGGGGTAGTGTCTGGTAGCGGATTAAAGAGGCCTGCAGGGGCGGCTCCTCCATTTGAGTGGAGGAGCGTTGCCCCGCCTGCTGCAAGCACAGCAGGCACACACACAATCAGAAAAATAGCATGTCAATGCCATTTTACTTAACCCCTTCGACGCTGATGACGAGCTCAGCTCGTCATCAGCGACGCCTGTTGTACGCTGATGACGAGCCGAGCTCGTCATGTAACGCTTGTTTTTAAAAAAACGCAGCGCACAGCGGGAAAACTGCTAGCGCGCATGCGGTTAATTGTCACAGTGCAAGGGCAGGGCTGAATCCTGCTATTGCAGAATTACAGCTGCTGCTGTAGTATGAATGTCGGGTTGGCCGTCTCTATTGCTTCGGCCAACCTGACATGCACACTGTAAACCCAGCAATCCCCTGGCTGTGAAATAGCCGAGGTATTGCTGGAACAGGCCCCATCTTCAAAATGAGTGCTGGGTTAGCCTGCTTCCACCAACTCTGGAGCTGCTCTCAGCATGAGAGCAGCTTCAGGATTAGTTGTTTTGGTGTCCACTAAGCAGGAAGGAAGTCCTTACCTTTCCCGCTCCTGCACGCTGATCGGTGAGAGAGGTGCGCACCCGGGTAGTATATAGTGAATTTGGTGGCGTAGAGCCCCACCACTTTTTTATAGTTGTAGCTGACACTGGAGGCCTGAGATGAATTGAAGACTGCACAGCTTTGGTATATGGTGCACTGACATTTAATGGCACCAGCCGGACTACTAAGCAGATCTTTGGGCTTCAGCACTCATTCATTTGAACATTAAGCAAGTGGTAGAAGTCTTTTTGTGAGTGTACCCTAGGATCACCTTTGCTAGCGTCACTTGGGCAGCAAGGCCGGTGCAGAATACGTGCCTTGATATTACTTTTCTTGTCAGCACATGGTGGCTACGTATGCAGTTTCACTCTTCTTTGTTTAGCTCCATGTCCTTTGCGGCTGTGCGTGCAAGAATGTTCCTGGTGATGGAAACATGATTCCAAATTAGCGTTCCACGTTTGCCTGTGTACACACCTCAGAGTGTGGACAGCACTGCCTTCGGTGATTAGACGCTCAAGTGCATAGCAGGCAACAGTCGCGCAGGTGCCATCGCTGCAGGTGTCCCCATGTGCGCCGCATTGCGACCGCTATGACGTGCTTCAGTTATCGCCTGTGACACCGCATGCACTGCATATATACTATATATATATACATATATAATACGTTTTTGTTTACAATGTCTTTCGCAAGAGAGAGCACATGCAGTGCAAAAAGAAGAGGTTGAAAATTAGTTATAGTTAGGAGTTTATTATTTCTATACAAAACCAAGTTCAACCACACAAATCTTAGACAATAAAATATTTAGTTATAAATTGAAGTTTTATTTCTGCACCAGCCAAATATTTCTATAACTCAAGCACCTTCATACAGAGTATTGTAACTCATGCAATCTCAATTGATGTCATTTATGAGAACACTGCATGGTAGAAGGCGGAGTTATAGTTCATTTAGTCTGCCTAGCGAGTTCACAATACTCACAAGGAAGGTGTGCGAGTTTAAGTATTCCTAACTATAACTATTCTTCAGCCTTTCTTTTTTCATTGAATTTCAATGTTTTTTTTAATGCAAATTTGCTTTTAATCATATAAGGTTGTTTATTATACTATTATTATTTCTAATGTTTATTTTGTTACCGCCATACTTTCGAGGTAGTTCAAAGTAAATTATGAACGTCCGCTTGAGTGATAGTTTTGCTTTTTATAGCGGTTGTTCGAAAGTACTGTGGTATCTTCATAAAATTTAACAAGCATTTACAATGCAATGGTTTCGCCTTTGGAAAAGTTAGAGCTATTGGCATTGTAAATGACAACATTTGTATTTATGTGTTGGTTTTGGAAACAGATAAATAAATGTCATTGTCATATACAATGGCAATAGCTTAATCTCTCGCAAATGTGAGACCTATTGCATTTGCACCCACACATACACACAGTCACACACACACACACAGAGCCAGCCGCGCACACACACACACACACACACTCACAGAGCCAGCCACACACACACACACACAGAGCCAGCCACCCACACACACAGAGCCAGCCGCGCACACACACAGAGCCAGCCGCGCACACACACAGAGCCAGCCGCGCACACACACAGAGCCAGCCGCACACACACACAGCCAGCCGCGCACACACACACAGCCAGCCGTGCGCACACACACAGCCAGCCGCGCGCACACACACAGCCGACCACGCACACACACACAGCCAGCCGCGCACACACACACAGCCAGCCACACACACACACACACACAGCCAGCCGCACACACACACAACCAGCCGCACACACACACTCGGAGCTCCCTCGCTCCTCACAGTATTCAGCAGGAGGATCCGGGCAACAGCAGGCCCGCCGCACCCTCGTCCGCTGCCCGGACAGAATTTGTCCACCTACCCTGTCCCCGCAGAGCAGCACGAGCCGGGGCTCCCAGTTTCCAAGAGAGGGCTGGTACAGTGATGACGCCCACCAGTGTCCTGTGCTACGGGCGGCCGAGTGGTCAGTGCCGAGAGCTCCACACCTTAAGGAGGGGGGTCAGTACTCACAGAATTATGGCGCTATAACATGCCCCATTTTCACGGCGTCCTCAGTCCCAAGGCACAGCCCGGTAGTGTCCTGCCTGCAGTTGCCTCCGTGTGCCCCTGTTGCTTGCTTGTGCTTCTGTGTGCCCCTGTTGCCTGCTTGTGCCTCTGTGTGCCCCTGTTGCCCGCTTGTGCCTCTGTGTGCCCCTGTTGCCTGCTTGTGCCTCCGTGTGCCTGCTTGTGCCTCCGTTTTCGTGCCCCTGTTGCCTGCTTGTGCCTCCGTGTGCCCCTGTTGCCTGCTTGTGCCTCCGTTTTCGTGCCCTTGTCGCCTGCTTGTGCCTCCTTTTTCGTGCCCCTGTTGCCTGCTTGTGCCTAAGTTTTCGTGCCCCTGTCGCCTGCTTGTGCCTCCGTTTTCATGACCCTGTTGCCTGCTTGTGCCTCCGTTTTCGTGACCCTGTTGCCTGCTTGTGCCTCCGTGTGCCCCTGTTGCCTGCTTGTGCTGTGTAAGTGTGTGTAGAGTGCTCTGTGTGGGTGTGTGTGGGGGGCTTTGTGTGGCTGTGTGTGTGGGGGGCTTTGTGTGGCTGTGTGTGTGGGGGGCTTTGTGTGGCTGTGTGTGTGGGGGGCTTTGTGTGGCTGTGTGTGGGGGGGCTTTGTGTGGCTGTGTGTGTGGGGGGCTGTGTGTGGCTGTGTGTGTGGGGGGCTGTGTGTGGCTGTGTGTGTGGGGGGCTTTGTGTGGCTGTGTGTGGGGGGGCTTTGTGTGGCTGTGTGTGTGGGGGGCTGTGTGTGGCTGTGTGTGTGGGGGGCTGTGTGTGGCTGTGTGTGTGGGGGGCTCTGTGTGGCTGTGTGTGTGGAAGGGCATTGTGTGGGTGTTTTTGTCTGTCATTTGCGAGAGATAAAGCTAGTGGCATTGTAAATGACAATGCCATGTATTTATGTTAAAACAAAACATAAATAAAATAAAAATAATGTCAAGAGCAATGCCAATAGCTCTAACTTTAACAAAGGCAAAACCATTGCATTGTAAAGAGCAATTACTAGTGGCTGAGATTAATTCAAACATTGCATCTATCAGTTCTTTGTCTTTCCCAGTGAGACTTGGGGATGTTGCACTGACCAAGGATTGTGGGTTATTTAGTTCTTTAATGCTTGTTTTATGGACTGTGTACCACAGACCTGAGGCGTTTGTGCTGTGTAATTCCATAATGTAATGTTGGAAGCGCGGTGTGCAACAGAGAATGGCGGGTCAGTCCTATTCTTACCTTTTGTAGTGTTCTGTGTGGACCATTTGGATTGTACACAACCTAATGGGATGAAAGAAGTGGTTGACTTTAGCTGCTTCCAGTGAAGGTCCTCAATTACCCTATACAATGGGCACTTCTGGTGGTGGTCCTGCAATTGTTTTGACCTAATTTGGCTCTGTTCTACAATTCTCCATAGTATTTGTTTATATTTGTTGAAACATAAGTTGGGCTCTAATTTGTTACGGAAAGTGCACGTATGTGAAAAGTATTTGTTTTATTTCACTTAAATCACCGCTGCAAATGTTTAGCTGGCAATGCGCCCAAAATGTGGTGTTTCACAGTTGCAACTGGAGGTCAATTTGTGTAGAGTCCTTCAACACTGCTGCAGTGTCTGCGTTGTTTACCATTTAAAGAGGTCACATGTTGGAATTTGGGATTGTGTACTGGCATGTGCACAGAATGGACCATATCAGATGACTCTTGAGCATCAATGTCTCCATTTGTTTTGTACATTGTATGCTTTGGCGTACTCTGTAGGATCCATACTCGCAGAGCAAAAAAGTCTTGATAGGTTGTGACTAGAACTTTCTGGAGATTATATAATGTTGGATGATTTTTAGGAGATTTTGGTGGAAAATGCTTTTAGGTCTAAAGGTTTATGATTACTGGACATCGTTGTGATCTTAGCTGTGAATCTTCATTGGATGTGAAATGTGGAATTGGCATCTACAACTCTGAGAATTAAATTTTAATAGTAGAGTTTCTCTTCATTTTGTAATTTAACACATTCTGTATGGTACTAGGTGCCCATTTGATTGCATGTAGCATTTACACTGTGGTGTTTGTCTTGTTTGTTCTTCATTGCCTGTCTATAGAAGCCCACGGTGTCCTTACTTGCTTACTGTGCTAGATGATTAGTGGAGGCCGGTGTTTCTTCTACTACTTTGCTTTCTTTCTCTTTTTCTTTCTTCCCTTTTCATTCTCCCTTGCTCTTTCTTTCTCTCTGAGGTCTGTGGTGTTCTCTGGGCCTTGGACACTTGTTCTCTTACTCTCGTGACAAATCAAATCGTAACTAGTCTCTCCTGTTGCATGTGAAATAGTCCATGCATTTAAGAAAAGTCGCTGGTGCCTCTCATTTAATTGGCAACAGTCTGAGTCACTGTTCACTCGTGAGAAATCATAACTTGTTCGTAGCAAACAGGCAACTGGGATCCATGCTTTTAAGTGCGGCACACATCCTGGCTTTGTCAAATGTCCAAACATCAGTCTATAAAAGCAGGCCTGTTGGCATTGTCGAGGGCGGGAGGAGTCACCACATCACTATACATAAAGCAGATCATTGGCTTTGTCAAAGGGTCACCACATTCCTCAGTCCATCCAACTAGCAATCATGCATGCCCACCACTCCCAAAAACCTCTTCCCATTACTAATCCACTTCACTTACCCTATCCGTTTTTTTAACACAAAATTAAAAGCATGAGACCCCCGAGAACACAAACTTAAAGCAACTAATCCTACAAGGAAAAGGAAGCGCCTATTACTAGTCCTCTATCTATTTACCTCCAGCTTTGAGTTCCAGAGTAGCATCCTACATGCCGCAAAGTGCTTCAAAGCCTTGTCTGTGGTAAGTGTGATATAAATACAATTTGCAGCCAGTTCTGTTTTATACCAGAATATCCAGACCTCAAGCATCCATCACAAAGTTTTAATTGTGTAAAACCTCGGCTGGGTCAAGCAGTGGCGATGTGCACAAATATCACAGTGGCCATCCAGTCACATCAGAAGAGCTCACCCAGCTGCATGCTGGTCACCCCTTGGGCAATTTATTACACAGAGGTAAACTCTGGTTTTGAATGCCCAGCTCAGTGTGCGTCATGATTCGGATGAGAACAGATTTCTGCTGCTGTAGTTGGCCATGCAGCACACTGATTTAGTGCATAATGATCATTTTCTGTGCAGTTACTAGCTGCACGAGATTGGATTATTTAGGATCCTTTTAGGAAGGTGTGATGCTTGACCTGATTTGGTAATGTTGGCTTATATTTGTCCATGCACACACAGATGGGATCGCAAAGGCATCAGAGAGACTTGATGAGTCCATGTCCTTTGTTTCTGTGTTTACACCAACATTCCAAGGATTCTATATGTACAGCCCCCCCCCCCTCCTGTGGTACTTCCACCGCCCCTGACCGTTGTGCGTGATGTCTAGACTAGCCTTTGCATTGGGCCCTGCTCCCGTACAAAATAGTAAGACATAGGAACAAGTTATTCTAACGTTTAATGTGTGTAGCACTTTACAGAGCACATACAATCTTAAAAAACGGTGTGAGAAAACGTCACCCCTTCCTGGAGGTAGGTGAATTTTTTGACGCAAATGCCTGTTTTCCCCTTTTCTTGTAGAAAGCGATTTGAGTGAAAAATCCCGGGTAGTTGCATGGGAACGGCTGTGTACCACCCGGGGTGCGCCCCCTTGAGGTAAAGCAGAACATAGCGCTACCTTCCAGTAAATACCAAAGCAACACTTTGCACTTTTGTGACACAAACCCATCACAAAGTGCCCATAAATCTGTGCCCCGGTGTCCCCGGGTCCTGCTGCTGTGAAGGTGTGTTCTGCAGGCGCTCATCGCCCCTCCCTGCCCGCACAAGGCCCCCCCCCCCCTGGGACCACAGACAGTCGTGCGCATGAATAATGCAGGGGGGACACCTGAGCCAGGTGCCGCCTGCCAGGGCTGGCATCGGATGCTGGCAGTCAGCTGCCACCAGCCCCGGACCCAGAGGGACCTTCTGCCGTTCTCACCTGGGACGGATGGGCGAGCAGACCCGGGGACCCGGCCCGCGCAGCGGCGGCGCCCACCTCATGTAAGTCTATTCATGATGTGTCTGTAGTGCCTCGATGCCCACGTTCAAGGCACTTTCAGAGGCGAAGACAGGGAGACGGGGAAGGGACCGAGGTAAAGAGGGCGGCCCCCTTAGGGCGGTGGTATCAGGGGGTTTCTGTGCGCAGAGAAGGAGGAGCAGGGAACGAGGCGCTATAGAGCGCTTCAGGTTGGAGGAGGGGCATAGACCAGACCTCTCTAGGGGCCCTGGGGCCCCTAATAGCGTAGGTGTGATTAGTGTTAGCAAGGTTTTCTTTTTACCAGAGTCTGGATGGGGGGTGGGGGCGTTTGACGACACCCGAGGGCGGCTTCACGTTTACAGTTATTTTTTTGGGAGCTTGTAAACTGCCTGGTAACATCGCAAGGAAATAATTTACCGAACTCTCAGGGTTTGGTTTGGAAGTGATGGATCAAATTACAGTCTGCTGTTCCTCATGGGGAGAAGTGTAGCCTGTGTCAAGGGTACCCCACACCTGCTCCTAGCACTACAGCCACTGAGAGCAATAAAAGGGGATGAAGCGTCACAGCCAACACCGCGCTTGAGGTGCTTCCATGTTGTCGATCCTCACTGCGAAAGGAGAGAAGCCACCTCCCTCCTGCAGTGCCTGCAGGAGAGGTGAGTGTAGATCAGACCTGCTGCAGCCAGCATTAATGTCACCCCCACTGCGGCCTTGCACACAGAGCCCGCAAGGAAGTCACGGCCCGCAGTGCTACGAAGGCTGCTGTAGACCCATACACGACAAGCAGTGCCAAGTAACCTGCATGTGGTGGCCCCGCCCCCAATGAGCGCTGAGGTGGAAAAGGACTTGCGTCCCTGCTGCACTGGTACTGCCCCCACGCACCTTCAGTGCCCACGTGGATGAAGAGACCACACCAGCCCTGGCAACAGTGTCTCGCAAAGGACTGGCACAAATGGACTCAATACATCATCTACATAGCAGCCGCTCAATAACCTTACAGGTCAAAGAACCTGGAGTGCATTTACTGCATCTCGCTTCCCGAAGTCGGAGAGGGTGCCCTCCCATCTAGTGGCCCAGGTTTTAGCAGGCAGTCACTGAGGCCGTAACTGGAGGAGGGAGCACCGCATAATATGTCAGTCCCTGCGGCCAGGCGGCATACTCTCGGTTATGAGGCTGTACGCTGTAGAATTCTATGGGGCAGAGTCGGATTAGCCAATAGGACAATCGAGCAGTGACCAATGGGCTTTTCTGATTCAGCAGCGGGGGGGGGGGGCGTGAGAGGACACGGACGGCGGGAGGGGGCGGGAGGGGGCGGGAGTGTACACGGACGGCGGGAGGGGGCGGGAGGGGGCGGGAGTGGACACGGACGGCGGGAGGGGGCGGGAGAGGACACGGACGGCGGGAGGGGGCGGGAGAGGACACGGACGGCGGGAGGGGGCGGGAGAGGACACGGACGGCGGGAAACGTGCACAGGACAGCAAGGGGGGCGGAAAGGCACACGGAGGGGGCGGGAATGGACAGCGCATCTGAATTCACTTTCAGTGAAAGGGGAGGGAACGGGAAAAAACGTAACTCCGCCCTGGGAAAAAATCTCCGGAACGCCCCCGAATCTGGTCCAGCCTTGATGGACAGATCCGGCACTCAATGGCTAGCCTCCATTTATGGAGCTAACCAATGAGAGCCGGGGGACGTTCCAGGAGTCCTTATTGACGACATAGGATTTCACCTGCGCTGAAGAGCTGCGCAGAGCGCAGCCTTCGGCAGGCGAAACCCAAAAATGATATTTACAGCAAACATTTATTTTTTTATTCAAAATATGGATCAAGAGTTTGATGGTATTTTTTTAATGGTGTATGTGTGAGTATAAATGAATTACAATTTATTTATGTTCAATTACTTAAAATAATTACATATGCACGCATGGAATAAAGAAACACAGAGGGTTGTAAAAGGGGGCATGGCCTCGGACCACCTATCTGCAACACAGCTCTGTGATGCAAACTGGAGGTACCTGGTGGTCTAGTTGGACCCCAGGGACCCTCAGTATTCAAGGGGAAATACTTCCCCAGGGGGCCAGTTTGCAGTGTGGTGGAAAAAGGGGGCGTGGCCTCCGGCGAGGTGCCGGCTTTTTTGTAAATATTTTTTGTGAGGGGGGCTGTGTGGCCCCCCTTCTTTTACATTTCTTGGGCCCTGGGAACCCCATCCCCCAGGGTCTGATCCCTTTTTAAAAAAAAGAAATCGGGACGGGGTTGCGTGGCCCTCCTCCCGAGGCCAATTTCGCCCCGGGGACCCCATCATCTGGGGCACGGCCAGTTGTTTTTTTACATTATTTCTTTTGAGGGTGCAGCGTGGCTCCCTCCTCAGGCCAATTATGGCTCGGGAACCCCATCCCCCGGGCTCGGCCATTACTTTAAGAAATTTTTTTTTGGGGGGGGGCGGGATTCGCGACCCCAATATGAATTCCGCCAAAATGATTTAAAATGCTTTTTATGGCCCTGGGGTCCTTGTGGGACCCCCGGAGCAGGCCTAGGGGGTCAGGGTATTTCTACCCGTCCCCCTTTTCTTGTTTTTTATCTTTGTTTTACTGTTTTCTTGTGACTCGATTCTACTGAGTCACAAGATGGCTGCCAATATTTCCTGGTTTGGAGTGTTGGCAGCCAATCAGAGTGAAGCTCGTGCCCGGGAGGGTTCATGAACCCACCGTGGCCACTGATATTGAACCTTTTTCTTTTTCTAATTTCTTAGGGACTACTGGTGGGGTCCGTTTTCCAGTTATTGTTTTTCTGCCAATGTTCATTTATATTTACAAAACCCTCCAGTGGGCCTCAGGTCCGTGTAAGGGAATTTGGGAAGGGTTACACGGACCTGAGGTCCACTGGAGGGTTTTGTAAATATAAATGAACATTGGCAGAAAAACAATAACAATAACTGGAAAACGGACCCCACCAGAGGGAAAGAATCGGGACTACTACTCCCTGCATGCTGTTTACTGGAAAGCACGTGCATGATGGGTAATATATGTGGCAGTCCATTACCGATTATCCTGTTTGCCTGCCCTATGATTAAGGTGTCTGTTGGCACCGAAACACGTCAGGGAGTTAAAGAATTGGGTCCGTATAGCCTTTCCTTTTGAAATAAAAGTCCAGTGGAACTAATCCTTTGCGGAGTGCGTCTCTGTAAGCGTGGAGGCTTTTGGGAATATATATATATATATATATATATATATTTTTATATATATTACCTACTGGCGATAGCCAGTAGGTATATATAGTTAGGATTGTTTTCCATAGGGAAATCGCAACATTCTATTGGGAATAACTTTGGCGTCGGTTGAGGAATCTTCCTGAAATTTTCCTTAACTTTGCCTTGCGGCGCTCCGGTCCTTCCCTGAAAGTTTGGGGGGGATTCGTCAAGCGGGGGCCGAGATAAAGGGGGGTCCCAAAACGTGTTTTCCCCATGTTAATTTCCATAGGGCGGTTGGACTCACTTTTATCCCGAACGGCTTAATGGTTTTCCACCAAACTTGGCAAAATTGTAGGGACTGGTAGCCCGATGTGCCTTTGCTATGTCTCAAGATATGTGCTCGAGTGGTTTTTACGAAAATGAACTTTGAAAAAATATATATTGGGCTACATTGGGCTATATATATGTTAGAGCCCAAATGTAGCCCAATGTAGCCCAATGTAGCCCAATGTAGACCAAAGATGGCCACCAGAGACAAAATAAACCAAATGTAGCCCAAATATCAGCCAGATGTAGCCCAACTATAGCCCAATGACAGAATGTCCCAGAGTGTTCTAAAGAACAATTAGAGCGCTAACAGTCTTACTTATGACAAAAGTATGGCACACCTGAAGTCATCTTGATTGGAATAAAGTGTTAACACTTAAAACATTTAATTTGCAAAGGAACAAAATGAGGGGGTTCATTTTGCCATACAAATTATGATTAGTGCTGAAGAAAGAAAAATGAGGGCACATTTTGAGTGACTTCTCAAATCCTCTTATATTTCATTAAAACAATTCTGATATGCAGTCTCCCAAGATGGCCACCAGAGACAAAAGAGCCTGTGCTTAAAAACTCTGTTAGCAAAGCAGGCATTTGAGATTTAAAAAACGTTTTAATATATAAAAACGTTATCCGCTAATAGAATTAGCATTTAAAAAACCTTGCGAATTCAATGAAAAAACCATAGGTTTCAGGCCTTATATAGTTAGGAATTAGCATTTAAAAAACCTTGCGAATTCACTGAAAAAACCATAGGTTTCAGGCCTTATATAGTTAGGAATTAGCATTTAAAAAACCTTTGAAATTCACTGAAAAAAACATTGGTTTCAGGCCTTATATAGTTAGGAATTAGCATTTAAAAAACCTTGCAAATTCACTGAAAAAACCATAGGTTTCAGGCCTTATATAGTTAGGAATTAGCATTTAAAAAACCTTTGAAATTCACTGAAAAAACCATAGGTTTCAGGAGTTATATAGTTAGGAATTAGCTTTTAAAAAACTTTTGATATTCACTCAAAAAACTATAAGTTTTAGTGGTGTTATAGTTAGCTGGACATTTTACTCATACAAAACCATTGAAATTGCTCCTATATAGTTAGTTGTACTAACTATATTTCGCGCACCCGCAATCCACTGCTGATGATGTCACATATTAGATCATTTATGACATGGTCAGTGACATCACTGATGACATCTCAAATGACATCACTGATGACATCACTGATGACATCATCCACGTGACAATCACATACACCTTTTCATACACTATTACAATTTTTCATCACTCTTTGTAAAATACAGAGTATCATATTTAAATCCATTGTCACAGCAATACAAGTATCTAAAAATCCACTCAGTGATTCATAGATGTATACACACATCTAATCACTTACCTATGGATTCACTCATACATGCTGTCAATGAACAATAGAACACTATCAAAAATACTTATACATCTATATCGACATTAAACAACAGCACGCATCCTATTCACATATGAAGTCATCCTACTCACTTATGCAAACAATGGATCATACTTACATATTTACTTAGCAAATCACTTATACAAACATCACTTCTTCTATTCATTTAGATAGTAAGTCATACTTAGTGAATTATAAAATCATTATTACAAGTATACAGTTATCCATACAGTCACTCACACAATCATTGTGTCTTATACTTATTTATATACAACAACTGACACATACACTGCCTTTTATTTTTCTAGTTTGTTGGACCTGTACCATTGAGAAATATATTTGCTCATCACCACACCCATAAAGATATTCACTCACCCAAACAACTGTTAGAACATGTAGTTTTAACTTCATATATCTACTGAATCAACTATTCACACATCTTTGGACAGTCACACACCCCCCACCGAACCACACACACTTTCACACTCCCATACAAATACTCAGTTAACTAATCAATAACTAATATGACTTTCACATAGCTAGTAACCAACTGTAGAATCAGTTTACACAACAACTGACAAAGTGATACAGATATTCACAGAGTTTAGTCACTATCAACTATATTTAGTGAGACATTATAAATTGGTCAAGTAAACAGTCAATTACTCTGCTACTAAATCCTCCATCCAAATATTTATTTATATATATATATATATCCACTTATTCTTCAATGCAAATTGCTATATATATAATGCATATTTAAATAACGAAGCAAACCACATTCACTGGATAATTTTTTTAAATTTATTTATTTATTTTTAAATCCTCATTCGCATGCATGGCTCCAATCTATCAAAACAAAACTGCCACAGAGCAGGAAAGCAGGCAGTGCCTCTGTACTGTCTTAGCGTCAGCTGGCAGGGATAGCATAGGAAGGGTGATGACCAAATCCCAACAGTAACTACTGGCAAGCCAGAAAACTCTGACAAGTGGGCTGTTTTGTTAATCGATAGCGCCCGACCTACCAGGGCCCCCAAAAGAACCGCTACATATTGCAGCAGAACCAGAAGGTGAACCATGTCTGCGTTAATCATTGGACCTGGGGGAAACCCCCCCCCCCAAAAAAAAAAAACCAGGTTCAACGAGACCACTCCAGCTGATGCCAAAAGGCTCTTTTTTCCTGATTCCCTCCCCTTGCCAGATCAAGTTTCGAGATTTGGAGGATAGAGGAACGCCATTCATAAAAAGTAGGCGGCAAGGCGTCCTTCCAATGTCTGCAAATTTCCCTGCGGGCCGCCAGAATGGAATAGAACACCAAGTTCGAGGCTGCACTACGGGATTTCCCACTCAGCCCCGAAGATGACAAGGCTCAAATCTATAGAGATAGGAAAATCCAATATCGAGGTCAATTTGTTACTTATGGAGTCCCAAAAGGAGGTGATTTGCGGGCATTCGAAGAACATATGTGTATCTGACGCCGCCTCCAGCCCACATCTTGGACAAGAGACCGGACCTGCCAAGGAAAATTTAGTCAGCCTCTGCGGGGAATAGTAGGCCCTATGCATTGTGAATAAATGGTTCTTTCGGAGCCAGGCGGGTTTAACCAAATCCCACAACACCCTACATGAAGTTGACCAGAGTTCTTCCACGTCTTTTCCTGGCATCAATTCCGCCCACAATAGCGTTGGAAGACAAAATTTGCCATCTACTTCCTCTAAGATCATGTTGTACCAAAGCGAGATCTCCTTCTTTGCAGGGGGTTTGTCCACCAAACACGCCTCTAATTCACTTCCTCCCCCTATAGGCAAGCTGCTATTCCGCGTAGACTGTGTTTGAAATGCCTGAGCCCAACTTGAGATTTGTAAGTATTTGAATCTTGAAAGACTCGGCCCAATTTTGTTGACCAAGTAATTCCATGGAAGTAAAGATCCGTCAATAAACAGGTCGCCCCAAGATGCTATTCCAGCCTCTTTAAGTGGTAATGTTAATGCATCTCCCGTCCAGGCTGGGGGAACAGGTAAATCCCATATTGGAGCTCTACTAGAGTGATAACCTAGTTTAATCGAGTGCCTCACTCTATACCAGGTTTTAGCCATCCCCTGTAGTACCTTCAGCTTTATTTTTTTTTAAAATTTAGGGTCTCCAAATGTAAACAAAAAACTACCCTGCCCAACTCCCTCGCAGCTCAGCAAGGTGGAAAACATAAGGCCCACGCCTGTCTCAGTAGGTGTTTTCAAAAGCATTTGTGCGTGTGATAACTGAAATGCCCTCGCGTAAGCCTGGAGATCAGGGCCCGCCAATCCGCCCTTCTCCCTACGTCGCCTTATCTTTTTCCAAGCAATTCTTGGATTCTTGTTATTCCAGATGAATGAGAAATCTGGCTCTGCAGCTTTGAAATTATATTTGGGTCAAAAAACAACGGAATTGAATTAAATAAAAAGGAAACCTTTGGCAGTATAGTCATTTTAACAAGGTTTACCTTCCCCAAGATGGTAAAAGGGAGGTGTGCCCAAGCTCTCATCACTTTTCGGCACTGCGCTGCTACTTTAGCAACATTTGAAGGGGCGATCAATTTTATATCTTTATCTATATTTATCCCCAAGTACCGCAGGTTGACACTTGATGTTTCTCTGTGAATCTTTTGATCAACATTCCATGACATCGACTCAGTTTTAGAGGCATTCACCTCATATCCTGAAACTCTTCCAAATTCCAGGGCTGAGTCTATAACTGATGGAAAGGCTGTATTGATGTCTGATGAATAGATCATAATATCATCTGCGTAAAGGGCTACTTTTTTAACCCATTCGCCATAAGCAAAAGGTTTAATTTGGGTATCTTCTCTTAATTTCTGCGCAAACGGCTCAATACATATGTCAAATAACAGGGGAGACAGGGGGCAACCCTGTCTTGTGCCCCTTGTTACCCGAAATGGCTCGGAAAGACCCCCATTAATCAATATTGAGGCAGACGGACTCCTATAGAGCAAATTTATTGCTCTGCGGAACCTATCCCCCACGTTGAATTTCGACAAGGCCTCCGACAGGTATAACCAATTCACCCTGTCGAAGGCCTTGGTGGCGTCCAACGTAAGAACCGACAGGGGCACACCTTCCTTCGTTGCAATATCTATGGCGCCTACAAGATCATAAATAAGCTCATATAACTGCCTCCCCTTTACAAAGCCTTTTTGATTGGGATGCAGTATATCCGGGGCTACCTGACCAAGCCTCTTAGCTAATATTGTAGCAAAAATCTTGTAGTCGGCGTTTAATATCGATATTGGCCGATACGAGCCGCAGTCGGCTGGGGGCTTTCCTGGCTTCAATATAAGTGTTATAGAGGCGTTATCCCAGGAGGCAGGAGGGACCTCACCCTCCCTCAATATCTGATTAAACAAAGTCGCCAGGACGGGAGCGACCTCTAATAGCAAGTTTTTATAAATTTCGGATGGTAAGCCGTCAGTTCCTGCAGCCTTACCTCCCTTAGCTCCCCGTATAGCCTCCTCTACCTCTGTATTGGTTATTTCCTTGTCTAAGAAGTTACTCTGTTCAACCGACAGAGATGGTAGAGAAATACCCTCCAGCCAACTCGTAATACTTTCAGATGTCACACTAAGATCCTCCTGAGTCAATAATGTTACGTGCCCGATCGGATTTTGCTTTCCATGCCAACAACCTGCCAGCCCCCTCCCCGTATTGAAAGTTAGATAGTTTACTGGCCTCCCATCTCTTTAAAATGCGCTTATCTAGAACAGAAGACAATTTATTTTTCAAGTCTGCCAGGTTTTCGTATTTCAGGGATAAATCGTGATTCCTTTCAGCCCTGCAGTCATCAATGTCTGTCTGTGCTGCTGTCATACTAGCTTCGATAGAAGATACCTCTTCCATATACTGCCTTCTTCTGTAAACAGTCCTATTCTTTATCAGGCCTCTTAATGTACATTTAAAGGCGTCCCAGACATCACCTAGTGATGCTGAACAAGTATTAGCTATGAAGAATTCCCGCGCTTCAGCTTGAATGAACTCTATGTCCTCCAAGGAGGTAAGGAAAGATCTATCAAAGGACCAGATCCTAATGGGAAGCTTGGCCCCCCACTCAAGTTCCAGCATCATAGAAGAATGGTCAGAGAGATGTGAAGGAGCGTAGCTTACATTCTTAACAGAGTCAACCAGAGCACGACTGACTAGGATAAAATCTATCCTCGACCGATGTCGATATTTGAGATTTCTAAACGAAAATCCCTGCCTCTGCCCTGCTCTTACCCTCCAAATGTCAACATAGCCATATTGGTTCATACACCCAAGTAAGCAATTCCTAGATTTTGAAAGAACCTGCTGTCTACTTGCTGGGGATTTATCCAGTAAAGGATTTAACACGATGTTAAAGTCGCCAGTAATTATAACTGGCTTTGGGAACTGTAGGAGGTGTAAAAATAAAGATTCAAGTGCCGAAGGGTCATCTCGATTCGGCCCATAGTAACCGACCAATGTTAAAGCTATGCCTCCCATCTCGACCGCTGCAATGGCCCATCTCCCGCCCGTGTCCACCTTTTGCTGTATGATTTTCATGTTCATGGGTTTTTTAAACAAAATAGACACACCCCTTATATTTAGCAATTGGGAGGTAGAGACCGAGGTATCTAGCCACCTATTCTTCTTCACTAGCTCAAGCATCTCAGCCTCAATTAAATGTGTCTCCTGGAGTATAATGATCCCCGCATCTACGTCCCGTAAGTACTGCAAAATTTTATTTGCTCGAGGTTTGGTGCGAAGACCATTTACATTCCAGGAGAAGATCCTGAGCTTACTCATAGCACTAAGAGTAGGTAATAACAAAAAATGCTATCAAATGAAACAATGCCCTGTCTAACTGCCCCAAAAAAATTTGATTTCCTAATAAACTTTGATTGGAGCTCTATCGAGAATAAGTATTTTTTCCCCTTTTATCCCACCCCAACACCCCCCGGTGACCCCCCCAGCCACCCCTACCACCCCCCCTCCCATGAGAAACCCTTGTACTCACTATCCGGAAGAACCGGAAGTAAGGTGCCCCTACTCTACCCGAACCCCCCATAAGAGCCACTTATAGCTATTTACTTGTGTTTTTATTCACCCTGTTTTGTTTTGTTTTTATACGTGATTTGTTATTTCATCCTTAATATTTTGATTTAATACCTTGCCCTATCTTAGAGGTTACAGAGCTTATTCTATATTGCTCCTCGGCAACACCCTAAATCTAAGCCAGTTGCAATAAGAGATTCAGGAGGGGGGTCTTATAAAACTTATAAGACTGGATTAGCCTGCTACCCTTGAAAAATAAGCCTCTAACAAATCCTAATCTGCTTGCCCCTTCCTGCTACCCAAAGACAATAGTAGCTCATCAGCTGCCTGAACCGATCGTATGTTGTGCATTTTGTTATCATGCATAATTTTGAGGGATGCAGGAAATCCCATCTGCACCGTAGCACCCAGCCTACGAAAAGCATCCATTCTCTTGCCTGACTCCCACTGTTTATCAAGCGTGAATCTGGACAGGTCCGAGCGTATCTGAAAGTTGAACCCCTTGCCTGCTAAGGATTTTTGTTTCAAGGCAAGATTCAAAATTTGTTCTTTGAGTGTATACGTGTGAAAATTCGCTAGGATTTTCCTTGGCTTAGTTCTCTGCGGATTACGCCTAAATGGATCCCTGTGGATGCGCTGAATATCCCTTGCGAGATCCTCGTTAGAGTGTTGCAGGTTGAGAGACTCTTTTAGCAATGATATAATAAAGCCCTTGATGTCAGTTCCCTCGCTCCCTTCCGGGACATTAAGGATGCGGATATTGCATCGCCTGGCATTGTTCTCCACAACCTCCATTCTCTCCGATAGGGCCACATCTTCTTTCTTTAGCTTCAGTATGTCGTCCTGAACGCTATCGGCACGCATCAACAGTTGCCCCACAGTCTCTTCTAAGGCCTGAGTTCTCGCAGTGAGGCCATCGATCTTTCCATCTAGGGACTCGCAAAAGCTTCTTATGTCTCTCTGATTGGAGGCAGATTCCTCGAAGCCTCGCTTGATCTCAGCTGATAGTGCCGCAAACATTAACTGCAAGGAAGTAGCAGAAATGGGGGTAGAGCTTGAGCCCAAAGTCCCACTTTCTTCTGGGCAAAAAAGAACACCTTCAGTGGAGCTAGGGGCTAAAAAAGGCCCAGGAAGCCCGGGAGATAGTAATGTATCCGTTCCCACAGTATTCTCACTGTTCCCCAGGTTTATTGTTGTTTAGAGGCCCCCGTTGTCGTCTGGGGAGGGTGAGGAGGTCAAAGCTGCAACTTCAACTGATAAAGTCCCCGGTGCATCCACTTCATAGACTGATACTAAAGCCCCCACCTGACTACTGGACAAGTCTGGTACTGGGACTGATGGACCCCCCTCTGCCGTAACGTTAAGATGCCGTTTAGCATCAGAATCAGAATCAGCAACCGAAGTTAGTCCCGCTGATCCGCTATGGAGGTCTTGCTCCAGCGATGCCATTCCACTATTTTCCGTAAATAGCTCAATAGGATTGCTTTCCTTCAACAAGCAGTCTTGACCTATTTTTAACACCTGTGGGACCACTTTAAAGAAAGAACGCAGCGAGGGAGTGATCTTTGGGGTAGGAGCTAAGGGAGTTTTTGCCACCTTACTGCACTTTCTTCCCCTCTTAGCCTTCACCTCTGCCGAGAGGTACGAGGATGTTTTTTCTAGGTTCTGGTCGAAAGGTAGTCGGGAGAGGACTTGAAAAGACCTCCCAGAACCAGAACAAGCTGAAGCTACTGAGGCTGCTGAGTCTACTGAAGCTTTAACTAAAGGCTTCTCCACTAAAGACGACTACCCCCCTTTGCCCCTCTTCTTGCGGGGATACTTCACCTTTCCCAGCCCTTTCCCTTTCACTGCACCCTTACTTTGGCTCTGGCTTGCTTTTTCCAACTCAGCTACTTTCTTATATGAAGGGGACAAATCTAAAACTTCCAGCTCATTTCCACCCTCCTTCCCCTTCACCTCAATTATGCCGTCAGCCACGTCGTCCTGTGTCCTCTTGCAGGCAATCTGGTGCACGATCGCGTTTTTG
This sequence comes from Lissotriton helveticus, assembly GCF_964261635.1. NCBI lineage: Eukaryota > Metazoa > Chordata > Amphibia > Caudata > Salamandridae > Lissotriton > Lissotriton helveticus. The sequence goes on from NC_136067.1 coordinate 56,896,194, forward strand.
TAAGGCTTGTAACAGCGTTGGCGTTGGAAGCGCTGGGGGTGGACGAACTTTCACCACTTTTGCTAGTATGGGAGTCTTTACGGAGACTCCGTATGTGTCTAGCCCTCCGGAGCTCCAGGGCGGCCTGGCTCCAGTGCAGCAGCTCTGACGCCCGCTGCTCTCTCACTGGGTGTTTCCTGCCGTCGTCCTCCGAGCCTACCACCTCCACGCCGACATCCAGGCACATCGAGGCGGAGCCGTGTAGGGAGAAAAGCCTCTTCAACCTCTTCAACCAAGCTCACAGGTAATCGTTAAAATTATCTTCACTAAGCTTCCACACGCTACACCGCATTTGTTTCTGGAAACATGCTAGTGAACACAAGCGGGAAAAAAAAGCGAAAGAGCGTGGCACTCACGAGAGGGTTAGAGCGGAACACCGCGGCAGTCAGCCCGCTGCCGCCAAGTTTCTCCCAAAGCTGTCCACATTCACTGGATGATGTCATCAGTGATGTCATTTGAGATGTCATCAGTGATGTCACTGACCATGTCATGAATGATCTAATATGTGACATCATCAGCAGTGGATTACAGGTGCGCGAAATATAGTTAGTACAACTAACTATATAGGAGCAATTTCAATGGTTTTGTATGAGTAAAATGTCCAGCTAACTATAACACCACTAAAACTTATAGTTTTTTGAGTGAATTTCAAAGGTTTTTTAAAAGCTAATTCCTAACTATATAACTCCTGAAACCTATGGTTTTTTCAGTGAATATATATATATATACATATATATATATATTTTTTTTTTACATACTTTATATACTTTCTGAGAAAGTATATTTTGTAATGTAATGTAAAATGTAGTTATAATGTACTTTAAAAATTAAAATATCTAAAAATAAATAGTTTAAAAAATGTAGTAAATCAGTATTAAAAAAATAAATAGAACAATTAATACATTTAAAAATGGTCATTTACAAAAACCTTTGAAATTATATATATATATTTTTTTATACTTTATATACTTTCTGAGAAAGTATATTTTGTAATGTAATGTAAAATGTAGTTATAATGTACTTTAACAAATAAAATATCTAAAAAGAAATAGTTTAAAAAATGTAGTAAATCAGTATTAAAAAAATAAATAGAACAATTAATACATTTAAAAATGGTCATTTACAAAAACCTTTGAAATTCACTGAAAAAAGCACAGGTTTCAGACATGTTACAGTTAGGAATTAGCATTTCAAAAACCTTTGAAATTCACTGAAAAAAACATAGGTTTCAGACATGTTATAGTTAGGAATTAGCATTTGAAAAACCTTAGAAATTCACCACTGAACAAAACAATAGGTTTCAGGGGTGTTATAGTTAGCTGGACATTTCACTCGTACAAAACTATTGAAATTCCTCTGTTATAGTTAGTTCTACTAACTATAACTCGCGCGTCCGCAATCCACTGCTGATGATGTCATATATTACATCATTCATGACATGGTCAGTGACATCACTGATGACATCTCAGGGTTCGCGGACCCTGCTGAGAAAAAAAAAATGAAGCCCAGGCTCCCACACTTCGTTAGTATTCAGCCCCCGGGGACCGCCACCCCACGGGGCTACAAAAAGACATGGGTGGGGGGCTCAAAGGCCCCACCAAGCCCCGAGGACCGCCACCCCTGGGGCTTTATTGACATATTTGCGGGGGGCTCCTGGCCCCCCCGCAGCCCTTGGGACCGCCACGCCCTGGGGCATTAAATATTTAAAATAGGGGGTCCGTTACGGGCCCCAAGCCCCGGGGACCACCAGCCCCGGGGCTTTGAATTAAGTGGGGGCCAATGATGGCCCTGGGGACCGCCATCCCCGGAGGAGTGCGGAGGAGTGTGGCTCAATGGTTAGAGCTAAAGAATGGTGATGGATTAAACCCAGATCAGTTGACTGGGGGTGAGTGTTTGATTTGTTCGAACGCTCCGTCCATCATCCCCTTTTGTATCGCTTTGTTCGCCCTAAGTGTGGCAGGGTATGCTCAGACGTGAGTCCCTTGTTCACTTGGCCACTGGATTCAAGATAGCCTGGCTGATGAGGATTATGAATCCGAAACCGGTCCCAGGATGCTTGTTTCCGGTCCAGGGAAGACATGGCTTGGCAGTTCGGGCTGGACTGTTCCCACGAGGCACAGGGTCAGACTGATTTGCATATAGCCATGTCTGAACTGGGGTGGCTGAGTGAACTAAAGAATGGGGATGGATTAAACCCAGATCAGTTGACTGGGGGTGAGTGTTTGATTTGTTCGAATGCTCCGTCCATCATCGCCTTTTGTATCGCTTTGTTCACCCTAAGTGTGGCAGGGTATGCTCAGACGTGAGTCCCTTGTTCACTTGCCCACTGGATTCAAGATAGCCTGGCTGATGAGGATTATGAATCCGAAACCGGTCCCAGGATGCTTGTTTCCGGTCCAGGGAAGACATGGCTTGGCAGTTCGGGCTGGACTATTCCCACGAGGCACAGGGTCAGACTGATTTGCATATAGCCATGTCTGAACTGGGGTGGCTGAGTGAACTAAAGAATGGTGATGGATTAAACCCAGATCAGTTGACTGGGGGTGAGTGTTTGATTTGTTCGAACGCTCCGTCCATCATCCCCTTTTTTATCGCTCAATGGTTAGAGCGGCAGACCCTGATGCAGAGTTCTGGCCAGGGACCAGGGTTCGATTCCCGCCTCGGCGGGGTCTCGGGCTCAATTTCCTCGGACCTGTTAATTCTCGGACCTGTTAATTCTCGCCTCGGTGCCTATTCTAATCACGGGCCCCACGCTGCAACTCTGAGCAATAGCTTGCTTAGCCTCCACACCGGCCCCAACAGTGCTAAGGATGCCTGGCTTCACCCTGGGGGTGCCCAGGAGTGGACACTTCACAGGGAAAGCCAGGAGGGGTTCCACAGCGGTATGAGTATCAGCGCCAGGAAACCGAATAGGCGACACCGCAAGGTGACCGTCTGGTGACAGTGCGCTCTATAAGTACCATGACATTTACATTTACATTTACATTTCACCCCCCAGGGCCGGCTCTCGCAGTGTCCCGGGGTGCCCACCCCAGGACACTGTAGTTTGCTATGGCAGGGCGGGAGCCTCGCGTCTCCCACCCTGCCATAGCAAACTGCTTTGGTTTTTGGAAGAGAGAGCAGGAAACCTGCTCTGTCTTCCAAAAAACAAAGACGATTGCTTTTCCACATGGGGAGCTGCATCTTAGCAGCTCCCCATGTGGAAAAGCAATGCCGGCTCCCACAGGAGGCGGGGAGCTGGCGGGACCGTGGGGGGATTGGGGATCCCCCACGGTTCAAGTTCAAGTTCAAGTTCCAGAATTTATATAGCGCACTACTCACCCAGAGGGTCTCAAGGCGCTTGAGGGAGGGAGGGTGCATTACTTATCGAAAAGCCAGGTTTTTAGCTGCTTTCTGAAGGAGAGGTGGTTCTCGGTAAGGCGGAGGTGCGTGGGGAGAGAGTTCAAGGTTTTGGCCGCTAGGTAGGAGAAGGATCTTCCTCCCATGGTGGATCTGTGGATGCGTGGAATTGCGGTGAGGGCTTGGTTGGATGATCGTAGTTGGCGGGTTGGTGTGTAGAAGGACAGTCTTGTGTTGAGGCATTGAGGTCCTAGGTCGTAGAGGGCCTTGTGAGCGTGGGTAAGGAGACGGAACGTTATTCTCTTGTTGACGGGGAGCCAGTGGAGTTCTTTCAGGTGACCGGAAATGTGAGCTTGACGAGGGATGTCTAGTATGAGTCTGGCTGAGGCGTTTTGGATGCGTTGGAGTTTTTTCTGTAGTTTGGCAGTGGTTCCAGCATAGAGGGTATTTCCATAATCCAGTCGGCTGGTGACTAGAGCGTGTGTGACTGTCTTTCTTGTTTCGGCGGGGATCCAACGGAAGATTTTTTTGAGCATGCGTAGGATGTTGAAGCATGAAGATGAGACGGCGTTGACTTGTCTGGTCATCGAAAGGGAGGAGTCTAGGATGAAGCCCAGGTTACGTGCGTGATCTGTAGGTATGGGTGCTGTACCCAGGGCCGGTGGCCACCAAGAGTCGTCCCAGGCAGAGGGTGATGGTCCTAAGATGAGGACTTCTGTTTTGTCCGAGTTTAGTTTTAAACGGCTGTTCTTCATCCATTCGGCTACTTCTTTCATTCCTTCGTGTAGATTGGTTTTGGCGGTGTTTGGGTCTTTGGTGAGGGAGAGGATCAGCTGGGTGTCGTCTGCGTAGGAGATGATGTTGAGGTTGTGTTGCCACGCAATGGATGCGAGGGGACTCATGTACACGTTGAATAGGGTGGGACTGAGTGAAGATCCTTGTGGTACGCCGCAGATGACTTCGGTGGCCTCTGATTTGAAAGGGGGGAGGTGGACTCTCTGGGTTCTTCCGGCGAGGAACGAGATGATCCAGTCCAAAGCTTTTCCTTGTATTCCGACATTGCTGAGGCGTTGTATGAGGGTGCTATGACAGACTGTGTCGAAGGCGGCGGAGAGGTCGAGTAGGAGGAGGGCGACTGTTTCTCCGTTGTCTAGAAGCGTTCGAATGTCGTCTGTAGCTGCGATGAGGGCGGTTTCGGTGCTGTGTTTGGCTCGAAAGCCGGACTGTGATGGGTCGAGGGAATTGTTGGATTCAAGGAAGGTGGCGAGCTGACTGTTGACGGCTTTCTCGATGACTTTGGCAGGGAATGGGAGGAGTGAGATGGGGCGGTAGTTCTTAAGTTCAGAGGGGTCTGCTGTGGTTTTTTTAGAAGGGCGCTGAGTTCGGCATGTTTCCAGCTTTCCGGGAAGGTAGCGGAGTTGAAGGAACAGTTGATGACATCGCGGAGATGGGGTGCGATGATGGAGTCTGCTTTGTTGAAAACGTGGTGGGGACAAGGGTCGGTTGGTGAACCTGAGTGGATGGAGTTCATCAGGCGGATGGTGTCTTCAGTGGTGATTGGGTTCCAGGCGCAAAGGTTGTGAGAGAGCTGTTTTGGTTCGGAGGTGAGTGGAGTGGACTGATCCTCGGATTGGTTTTTGAAGCTGTTATGTATGTCGGCGATTTTGTTGTGGAAGAAAGAGGATAAGGAGTCGCAGAGGTCTTGAGAGGGAGTGATGTCGTTGGTGCCGGCGGTGGGGTTGGTAAATTCTTTGACGATGTTGAATAGTCCCTTGCTGTTGTGGGCGTTGTTGTCGAGTCGATCCTTGAATGCTGATTTCTTGGTGGATCGGATTAATTGGTGGTGTTTGCGGGAGGCGTACTTGAAGGTGGTCAGGTTGTCGGTGGTTGTGTGGTAAATAAATAATTAATTATAGGTACTATTTTTGAATACATTAATAAAACAGATAGCTCAATAAATAAGAGGCAGGATCCGGGGAATCTGAGTCTAACAGGCTTTAATCAGGCACAAGGGAAGGGACAGGATCTGAACAGCCTGAAATAGAATGGCACGAGTGGCAGCTGCCACGTCTCATTAACAGTACAAGGTATATATAGTAAAACATTAGAATTACATTGCATACAGTAGGCGTAACAAGTGACAAGCGTAAGATAAGAACACATGGGCGTGAAAAGAAGGCGTGCACAGGGCGTGCACGAAGACATGTGATGAGAACGTCACAGAAGTGTCATAAAATGGGTGGATACATGGAGGGGGCTACCTGGGCAGCTGGAACCTTTAACCTAGTGTTGCGCACAAACGGGCCATGACGTGTGACTGGGAGAACTGGGGGCTATGACTTCTGCACTAGAAGAGGAGACTAAAGTCTGCGGTGTCAGGACGACATGTACCTATAGCATATCTGGTATCTTGTGTTTGGAGTACATGTTGACAGAATCTAAAAGTTATCAGAGCAAAGGCTACTGGACACTAAGGCTGGTGTAGGCATATATTCTACATGTATTGCGTGTGCTATGAATCTTTTATGAATATTAATACAGTAATTCACTTGCATGGAGACTGAAAGACTAGACTATAATTGAAGATGTTTATGCGGTTCGTTAGCTTAGGAATGTGAAGACGGAGAGCTGAACTGATAACTAGAGGCATAACATATTCTTGGCAGACAGGCAGGCAGAGCCAGGCCGGGCACTGCGCTGCGCGGCAGGAAGTAAGCGAAGGGTCAGGGATGCAGGTGGGGGCTGTATCGCTCCTCGGAGTGAATTCAGGAGACTGGAGCTTGAATCTGGTGTCCGGGCCCTTTTGAGGCCTAGAAAACGGGGACAATGCGGGGAATATAACGTGCACAATGTAAAACGTTGGCAACATAGGCCTAATACTCGTTGCTTTCACGGGGACTGGAAACTGGCATACTAAAGTTGGACACAACTAGAATTGCGTCTTTAATCGATCATAGGGGGATATATGCATATCGATCATGCACATATGACATAGGATGTGGAACACGTAGGCACACATGACAAGGCAAAATTCAATTTTCCTCATTCCCTCCTTGTGCCCTACGTTTCCATCAGGAAACATCAATATTCATGATACCATCTATCTGTTCATATAGCTCGTCTCGACTTTTCTTGGAACGGGATTTAGGACTAGGACTACAGGAGGTAGTACACAAGCCGCAAATCGCAGGGCCACATTTGTAAACAGAGACAGCAACTGAATATGATCATTACTGTTATATCCAGGAATGATAATACTTTCCATCCCCAGGCAGATATTATATTCCAGAGCCAACCGGACCATGTCCAGGTGCCTGGATTCTGGTGTAACTGATGGGCAATTTTATGAAGTCTGGTTATAGCTGAATAAACAGACGGTGAAAATGCAGCAACTAGATCCGATGATCCCCTATCGGCCAGTATGACGTCAAGGACGAGACGATTTTGGAGCACAACAAATCTCATAGCAGATTGCTCTTCAATTAAGTTACCTAGAGCGGAAGTAGTCTCATTCACTACTGCTTCAAGGGTTCTGGTCAGCCTACGTATTAGCTTACTATTCTGGACAGGACCTATGAAGAAAAAGAAACCTTTATTGAAGTCTTGATACTGTTCTAAAGCAGTTTCAGTCTGATCGACAATTTGGGGACTCGATCTCCCTTCTATGTCTTACGTGTACTAGATGTGTGTTTCTGTGATAATCGGATGGGGCTAGAAAAACTGGTGGATAATTCGCCTTTCACTGGTAGAACTGAAATAGCAGGCAAATCTGGAGTAGTCTCGGACTGAACATTCAAAACCATGAAATTCGAGGAATAATTACCTAGATCATATACTTCATTTCTCTAGATCTAACCCTGTTCTGTGGGAAAGACCTTCCTTGTCTGGGAAACATGTTCTATTCAGAAGTGACATATCAGCCGAAGATGACGTTAACGTGGACCATGCTCCACACGAACCATTGTGTGAAAACGGGTAGGGAAGGAGTGGCAGAACTCCCTTCGGTATCTGGAAAGGGGGGAGTCGACCACACACCCAACAATTTGTGGCATTGCTGGTCTGGTGTGAATAGTGTAACATTCGGATAAACGTATTATTGCGCATGGCAAGACGATAAGATAACTCGTGAGGAGGCAGTTCACTAAATGTGTGCTCTACTGTAACATTGGAGAACATATGTACATGTGAATTAATAGGAAAACATAGATGTAAGGCATAACTTATGCAGGTAACCATAAGACTCAGAAATAACAAAAGTAATAGAGTAATAATACATCGATTTCGAAGATTTTTTACATTTACTTATTCTCTTAGAGTTTTGACTAACTCTCTCACTGGGTTGGTCTATCTCATACATGTCAGGAACCTGTCTAACCGTTTCACCCGAGAGGGACTTAGACAATTAAACTGGCTGACTTACTAGACCTTAACTTTTCTTTATACTCCTGCTGCGGAGTTTTCTCTAACAGAGGAAGTTTAGAGTCAGTATCTGGGCAGTCCTTGAGAACGGGGCAGTCTTTGAAAAAAGTTCTTGGCCGAAGTCCATGGAATCGCTTTACATGACTGGAGTGCAACCACCCCTTCCTGCCTTCCAGCTTCACGGCGGTCCTTGTTGTCAGCAACACAAGTTTGGGCTCCTTCCAGCGGGGCTCCAGCGGACTTGAACAATCAAAATTCCTCACGAGGACAAGGTCGCCTGGTATGACCTCGTGCGGTTTCACTTGAGTGTTGTCGGGAAAAGCAGCGGCAACCTGTGAACGACAAGAGAGTAGTGCAGACATCAAGGAAGCCAGGTAATCTGTCAGCATATTACTGTCAACATCAGTTATTTTACGTGGTCTAGGTGTACCCCACATGTTTGGGGGACGACCGAAAACTACCTCGAAAGGTGAGAGACCTGAACGGTAGTGAGCGACCATTCTCATGTAAAAAAGGGCGACTGGCAGGGCTACCATCCAATCTACGCCTTTTTCTGCGCATATTTTGACAATGCGGATTTTCAGAGTCTGATTATGTCTCTCTACAAGACCAGCTGCTTCAGGATGTCGTACACAGTGGAACTTCCACTGGTACCCTAACAGAAGGGATACTTGTTTCATGAGTTCGGATGAGAATGGCTGGCCGTTATCTGAATACACGACCCTAGGTAATCCATAGCGGGGGAAATACTCACGAACCAACTGCCTGGCAGTGGTCGCGGCAGTGTAATCTGGGACTGGATATGCTTCTGTCCACCTGGACAAAGCGCATACAACTACGAGGACATACTTGAAACCTCGACATCGCTCCATCTGAATATAATCCATCTGGAGGACTTCAAAAGGGTGGTCAGGAGGATGGAATCCACCTTGTTCCACCGGGACACCTTTACCTGGATTGAACTGACAACATATCATACAGGTACGCACTTTCTGCTTGGCTGCTGCTCGTAAATGCTTGTTAAACCAAAGGTTCTGAATACTGTCTATCATAGCTTTTTCTCCCAAGTGTGCTGGACTATGTGCGGTGTTAATAATGACTTGAACCATAGAGTCGGGGAGAAACCATGTGGCTTTTCCCTTCGTCAACCATCCTTGATCTGTCTGGACCCCTCCTTGTTCAGACCATTTCTTGATTTCATCGGGAGTAGCATGTGACTGTATATCTAGTACGTCCTGTGTAGGGTCCTTAACTGTCATACAAGTAGTCTGATCGGGAATGTCTGTCTGTGTCGTGTTACCTGGAATGTCTGGAGTCTGAGCTGTAAGCTTGGCTGTTCGATCTGCCAGGTCGTTACCCTGGGAAATGATATCAGTGACTTTAGTATGTGCCTTGCACTTCATGATAGCGATAGCTGTCGGTAAATGTATTGCATCTAACAAAGCTTGAATGAGGGGGCCATGCTGAATCTTGGTTCCATGAGAAGTCATAAAACCTCTTTCTTGCCAGAGTACTCCAAAGTCGTGTACGACTCCGAATGCATAACGTGAATCTGTGTATATGTTTACTTTCAGGTTCTTGGCTCGTATGCAGGCTTGGGTCAGAGCGACGAGCTCTGCTGCTTGATCAGACAGGGTGTCAATACGATGTGTTTCTATAATTTCAGTTTCAGTAGTCACTGCATACGCGGCTACTAGTTCTCCTGTACTTGTTCTCATACATGAACCATCCACATAAAGTGTCAGGTCGGGATCAGGTAATGCGATGTCGGTCAAGTCTTGTCTTGGCTTTGTCATGGTGTTAATAACTTCCACACAGTCATGTGTGGCAGGATTTGAAGTAACTGAGGGTAACAATGTAGCTGGATTTAAAATGTTGCAGCGTCTGATTTCTATGTGTGGCTGAAACAATGTCAGTTCATATCCTGTTAAACGTGCAATTGTCAAGTGCTGAGTCTGTGTTCGGTTTAAAAGAACTTCCACGGAGTGTGGAAACTGTACTGTCAGGGAGTGTCCTAACACTATGGAATCACTTTGTCTGATAGCTAGAGCTGTGGCTGCAACTGACTTGAGGCACGCAGGCAGAGCCTGGGCCACCGGATCTAATGTGCTAGAGAAATAAGCACAGGGCTTGTATTGTCCTGCTTGATCTTGTGTGAGAACAGATAATGCAGTACCATCACGTTCAGTAACAAAAAGTGTAAAAGGCTTACTGTAGTTTGGTGTCGCTAGAACAGGTGCTTGGCATAAAGCTTTCTTTAACTCATTGAAAACAAGTGTATGTTCTTGGGTCCAAGGGAGGACAGTCGATACGGCTGCCTCCTGTGTCGTTAACTGTATCAGTGGCTTGGCTAGAAATGCATACTGAGGAATCCATTGTCTGCAGTAAGAAGTGAGGCCGATAAAAGCTCGCACCTCCTTTTGAGTCTTGGGCTGTGGAAGATGTGCTATTAACTGGATACGGTCAGGTGTCAACTGCCTACCCCTCTTGGACAGTAAGTGTCCTAGGTAGACCACTTGCTGGACACAGAATTGCAATTTAGAAGGGGACACCTTGTGCCCCATTTCGGCTAGAAAATACAAGACTGTAAGTGACGCACGTTCGCAGTCACGTTCAGAACGGGCTGTGATCAATAGATCATCGACATACTGGAGCAGGGCAGTGTCAGTTGGCATGTGAATATTGTCTAGTTGTCTTTTAAGTGCTTGACTGTAAATGCTAGGACTTTCTGTGAAACCTTGAGGAGCTCGTGTAAATTTATAGCTTCTTCCATTTAAACAGAATCCGAAAAGGAACTGGCTGTCTGGATGAATGGGGACACTAAAGAATGCGTTCTTGAGATCAATAACAGTAAAGAACGTGGCTTCTGAATCAATGGCAGTCAATAGGGAAGAAATATCTGGAACCACTGGGTACTGGGGTATGATACATTTATTAAGTTCTCGAAGGTCAATCACTAATCGATAAACTGGAGGTGCATTGGGATCTGCACGTTTTAGAATCGGAATGATAGGAGAATTACATACATTGGAGTCAGTTTCTACAACTACTCCTTGAGCAATGAGTTCGTCAATAATTTTGGATAAGGCTGCTACAGCCTCAGGTGGCAATTTGTACTGTCGGATTCGTGGTAATACAACACCTTGTTTCAGAATGACACGATAGGGTGTAATGTGCATACAACCTACATCAGTTGGACCTTGCGCCCATAAATGCTGAGGTACATTCAATAATCTTGGATCAAAATCACGTAATACATAATGACCTTTAAAATCGCGCAAAAACAATTGTACTCCTTCTGGGGAACAGCATATAACTGCTCCTAATTCTTTCAGAGTCTTAATGCCTAGTAAATTCTCTGGACATGATTTCGTGAGTAACAAGTCTGTAGTTCGGGACAATGGACCAACTTCTAGGGTAACTGGTTTCGATATTTCATTAACAATAGGCTTTCCTGAAAATCCAAGGGAAACATTTCTAGAGCCTGAGAGTGGAGCCCCTGGAACCTCGTCATGACTGATGGTAGTCCTACTTGCCCCTGTATCAATCAGAAACGTTCTGTCTTTCCCTAATACTTGACTGTGTACATAGGGACCCTCTTGATCTACAGGAATCTCGATGAGAGGCAAGCCAACCTCCCTCTCTAGGCTGTTTCATGAATACGGCTGATAATCTGGATATTCTGACTGTGCATACTGGTACATCTGCTGTGTAACGTGCTGTGTGGCAGCTATAGGCTGCGGTACTGTAACTGTCTGTTGTGTGTTCTGCGGTAGCTGAGAATTCTGCGGAACCTGTTCTTGTCTAGGCGGACGTGGTCTCTCTTTCGTTTTACCAGTAGCTATGTTGTGTTTCAGAACTGCACATTCGTTTATATAATGACCTGGCTGTTTACAGTAATTGCAGGTCCCTTTAACGGGAGCTGCCGGATGACTAGCTTGATTCGGACCCCTCTTCTGACTGTCTTGTGGAACGGACTGTGCCACTAGTACTTTCATTTTCGTGTCTTTCATACGTCTCCTTTCATGTTCCTGCTCCTCCCTAATTCTGTTCTGGTGATACTGGAGCATCTGGAGCATTTGTGACGGAGTATTAGCTTGCCAGGTACTTTCGACTTTCAGTACTCGATTTTTTACTTGTGGTAAAGAATTCTCAACTAGTTTGGTAACAAAAAGATGTGGATACGATTCACTACTTGTTTTCAGACCACTATTAATAATAAAACATTTCTCAAATCTAGAATAAAAATCACTAGTGTCTTCGTCTTGTTTCTGTTTACAGGCTGAGATGGCATCCCAATCTTCCTTTTTCGTGGCTAGTAATCTTGGCAAGACTTGTATTAACAACTCGGGTAATGCTTTAGCTTTTTCCCCAAGACCGGTACCTGGAACTCGTGTGTTATCTTCAGTCTCTAATGCGGTCCAATCTATCTTTTTCTCTCCCACCTCCCATTCTTTTTCTTTGAGTTTTTCATATATGCCCGCAGGCAACAGGACCTTTAACATTTTAATGATATCAGGATACGTGTATTCTCCCATACGGAGCATGTCCTTTAGTTCACGGTGGAACCCTGCTGGATCTTTATCGTGACAGGGTATTAAATTTTTCATTTCTAGAAGTTCTATTTTCGTGATAGGGGTGTAAACAAATACTCGTTCTAGATCACCCCCCTCTCCCTTAACTGGATGTACTTCTCTCAACGGATTCTGTCTATCTATGTAGAATGACTTTCTTACTGGGGGTGGAACAGGAACGAAATGTGGATTCAGGAACGTTCTGTATTTGTGGCGCTGTTCTAAAATGACACTAATTAAATCGGTACCTAGACCTTTCCATCTGTTTAGGAGTAACTCGTTCAGTACATCATGTAAAGGACCTGGATCAGAATGCTGATCCTCATACAGGGTAATGAGGTGCTGGATCATATACATACCCACCAGACGCTGCTGGGCTGGGGGCAGTTTCAGAAACATTTGGGCCACTATTTCATCTGGAAACGTGGTAGAATCACTAGTCCATCGGACTGCTGATCGGGCTAGTTCTTGTTCATGCATGGTATTAAGCTCACTATAACCTATTCGTAATTTCAGAATTTTACCGGTGGCCTGGAATACTTGTTCAAGAGAACACTGTTCTGGTACGGGAGGAGGAAAAACTTTCTTGTAATCTAGACGTGAATGTCTGTCAGAAAGTCTAGTTCTACCTACATACGCTATTCTGGAGGGATTCTCGCTATCTACCTCTTCACTGGAAGAGTCATTCTCTTTCTCGGTTGCTCTTTTTGCTTCCTCCTTTTGGTGTATACTTATAATTTCCTTACGAATTTTCCTGTACATATTTTCTATACTACCTTGTGACTTGTGTTTTCCCTCGGCTATATTGTCACTCCACCTAGTCAGGCCTTTCATCTCGTCTTGGTCTTTATCAGGATAATCTTGTTCTCTTATTAAACAGTTAATCAAGAACTGTAAAATCATATTTTGAATCTCGGCTTTCCTGTGTGCCATAGCTTCGTGAATACTTCCTGGATTCTCCCCTGTACGGACAAAATGATATATTCTGTCTAGATGTTCTTTCATGTCGGGCAGGGTGGCCAAAAAGTTGGCAACCCGTCTTAAACGTACTGAATATAATATCATGTGATCTTCGCCTGGAACTGGATCATATATGCAGTCAGTAAAAAGTCGCTTGAGGTCTGCGTATGTAGCCACTTTTGGCGTACGCTGTAACGCTGCTTCTCGCGGCGTCAGTCGTCTTACTTGAGGCGGGGTGATAGGAGCACCTCCCCCCGCACTTCCTGAACTGGAATCATCAGTTAATACTGTACGTGCTGGTAGAGTGACTGGCAAAACGGGCACACTTAATGTGGGCTGGTCCGGGGGTACTGGCACATTAACTTGGTCCCCGGGACCAGTGGCTGGAGGAGCAGGAATTACATTATTCACATGGTGCTGCGGGTGAGCAGGCGGAATAGGATTTGTATATTCTGGGACTGTATCGTCCAAATAGGACGAAAGAAAAATTTCAGCTGCAGTCGGTTTATGACGTAGCTTAATCGGGACCAATGGTGGCGGTAAATTACAGGGTGCTTCCGGGGTTGCCTTCGGCAAACCCTCGGCAAGAAGAGGATACATACCTTTAATAAGGGCATTTCTCTGTCTGTCTGACTGTTCTGCTCTAACTCGTTCACCTTCTTCTAGGAGTTCCCTTTCTTGGGCTTTTTCTGCGGATTCCCTACTTAACTCTGCTTTTCTGAATTCTTTTTCGGTTCTTCTATGAGATTCTTTGCGCCATAACTCGATGGCATCTTTCTGGGACTGTCTGGCTTTCTTTTTCCATAATGCTTCTTCTACTCGCATGATGCACTCGGCATCCCATGTACCTGATACAGGCCATCTATATTTCTCTTCAAGATCCTTGGTGTAATCCACCCATAAGTCTAGATATAATATGGCATTTAAGCCATGCTTGTGATACATAAAATGTCCAGGACTGTCCCTAGGAGGGACAGGAACTGATTCTTCGAGTAACCCTTTTCTGGTTTTGATCTGACGTAATTTCGAAAATAGAGGCATAATCGGGTCGTACTTAAACTAAACACAATACACAATAATCACAGTAATGGAATGGCGAACAAATCACTCATACCACGACATAGAAATACATTAATAACAGTTCGAACAGAATACTACCTGATACACTGAAAACATAACACTTGAATTTCTCGAGAACGGACTTACTAGAATTACTGGATGCACTGCTAAAACAGTACAGAACATACCGGTCTCGTAAAGAGACACGTCATACCGTATCCACCCAGGTGGACACGTCGGACTGGATCTGCGTACCCAAACCCATCGGACCAGGAACAAACTAATGAACCTGTCTAGATACTTCCCCCGCAAAGGTACTCACCGGGAAGCAGAAACTGAAGGCCTCGGACTGGACTGGACTGCTACGACGTCTGGTTACTACGCATGCGCTTCGGACCTCGGGCTTCGGTTACAGGTGGGCCTCCGGATACCTCGGACCTTGCTCTCTCGGCTTGGGCTCTGGTCGGGACAAACCGCATTCCTCACCGCCTCGTCTGGATGCCGGACCGCAGTCTCCGTCTCCTCCGTGGGCCTGAGGGAGACTTGATGAAGCAGAAATATCTGCACGTGCACGGTAGAGTTCCGTCACGGCTGTAGAAGGGTCAGGGGGCCTGCGTTACATCGCCGGCGCGTGGGGAAGGGGCTCGTCCCTGTTCGGGCGCCATTATGTGGTAAATAAATAATTAATTACCGGTACTATTTTTGAATACATTAATAAAACAGATAGCTCAATAAATAAGAGGCAGGATCCGGGGAATCTGAGTCTAACAGGCTTTAATCAGGCACAAGGGAAGGGACAGGATCTGAACAGCCTGAAATAGAATGGCACGAGTGGCAGCTGCCACGTCTCATTAACAGTACAAGGTATATATAGTAAAACATTAGAATTACATTGCATACAGTAGGCGTAACAAGTGACAAGCGTAAGATAAGAACACATGGGCGTGAAAAGAAGGCGTGCACAGGGCGTGCACGAAGACATGTGATGAAAACGTCACAGAAGTGTCATAAAATGGGTGGATACATGGAGGGGGCTACCTGGGCAGCTGGAACCTTTAACCTAGTGTTGCGCACAAACGGGCCATGACGTGTGACTGGGAGAACTGGGGGCTATGACTTCTGCACTAGAAGAGGAGACTAAAGTCTGCGGTGTCAGGACGACATGTACCTATAGCATATCTGGTATCTTGTGTTTGGAGTACATGTTGACAGAATCTAAAAGTTATCAGAGCAAAGGCTACTGGACACTAAGGCTGGTGTAGGCATATATTCTACATGTATTGCGTGTGCTATGAATCTTTTATGAATATTAATACAGTAATTCACTTGCATGGAGACAGAAAGACTAGACTATAATTGAAGATGTTTATGCGGTTCGTTAGCTTAGGAATGTGAAGACGGAGAGCTGAACTGATAACTAGAGGCATAACATATTCTTGGCAGACAGGCAGGCAGAGCCAGGCCGGGCACTGCGCTGCGCGGCAGGAAGTAAGCGAAGGGTCAGGGATGCAGGTGGGGGCTGTATCGCTCCTCGGAGTGAATTCAGGAGACTGGAGCTTGAATCTGGTGTCCGGGCCCTTTTGAGGCCTAGAAAACGGGGACAATGCGGGGAATATAACGTGCACAATGTAAAACGTTGGCAACATAGGCCTAATACTCGTTGCTTTCACGGGGACTGGAAACTGGCATACTAAAGTTGGACACAACTAGAATTGCGTCTTTAATCGATCATAGGGGGATATATGCATATCGATCATGCACATATGACATAGGATGTGGAACACGTAGGCACACATGACAAGGCAAAATTCAATTTTCCTCAGTTGGGTTTTTTCTCCAGGTTTTCTCGAGAGTATGACATAACTTTTTGGATTTCTTAAGGTCATCGTTGAACCAGGGGGCCTTTTTGTTGCCTATTTTGATCTGGTGGTTTTTCAAGGGTGCTAATTCGTCAGCGCTGTGAGTGTTCCATTGTGTGAGTTTGGTGGCAGCATGGTTTGGGTCCGATGATATGGCAGGTGGGTTGTGGTTAAGCGATGTGAAGAGTTGGTCGGTGGTGACTTTGTTCCAGTTTCTTCGTGGAATAGGTTGTGGGGGGTTGTGGGTCGTGGTCTTTATGTAGCTGAAGTGAACGCAGCTGTGGTCTGTCCAATGGAGAGCTGTGGTGTGATCGAAGGAGATGTGTTTGCTGGAGGAGAAGATAGGGTCGAGCGTGTGTCCGGCAAGGTGGGTGGGGGTGTCAACAAGTTGTTTGAGTCCGAGATTGGCCAGGTTGTCCAGAAGGGTGGTGGTGTTGCTGTCGTTTTTCTTTTCTAGGTGGAAGTTGAGGTCTCCCAGAAGAATGTAGTTCTCGGAGGTGAGGGCATGTGGGCTGATGAAGTCAGTGATGTCTTTGTTGAATTGTGTGCGGGTTCCTGGTGGTCTGTAGATGAGGGTGCCTCTAAGTGTGGTTCTGGGGTCGGTGTGGATCTGGAAGTGAAGGTGTTCGGCGGTCGCAAGGTTATCGTCGGAGCTGGTCGTGATTCGGATGGTGTTCTTATGGACGATGGCGATTCCTCCTCCTGTTTGGTTGGTGCGGTCTTTTCGGGTGATCTTGTAAGCGTCCGGGATGGCTATGGCGATGTCGGGGGCTGATGAGGCGTTCATCCAGGTTTCTGTAAGGAATGCGACGTCCGGCGATGCAGTGTCGAGTAGGTCCCAGAGTTCAGTGGCATGTCTGTGGACCGAGCGGGTATTCACCAGGATGCACTTCAGGTCGTTAGAGTCGGAGCTGTGTTTGGAGGTTGTGGATTTGGTGTGGGTCCTGATGCAGGCGAATTTGCAGGATAGGCAGGTGAAGGGTCCATGGGTGCGTCCCGGGGCGGCTTCGCAGCATTGTGGTGTGCGTCCAGGGTTAAGGGCAAGGAGGGTAGCAGCGTCATATGAAATGCGGGTGGAGTGAGATTTGCGAGGACCAGGGGGTCTGGGGCTGGGCGCGGTCCAGGCGCGGAGGGCGTAGACGGGCTTACCTTTGGTGCACCTTCGGCGCGCATGGGGCGCGACCACTGCGCGTGAACGCTGCGCGAAAATGCATCTGTCATAAATGGATAGTGGGAGGGGAGGGGCGAGGGAGGGTCAGCTGGGAGGTGGGAGCGGGGTGGAGCTACGGCTAACAAGCACAACACCAACAAAATGGCTGCACCAGATGGAAAGCGAAACTGGGCGAGACTGGGGCACAATCAGGGCACACTTGGGCAAAAAAGTATATTTAAATTGGCAATGCCCTCAGAACAATGCGCTAATTAAAGTATATTGCACTGAAGGTGGCGATCACACAATGCAGCAATGCGGGGGTATAATATCTCTAAGGGATGGCAGCAGAGCGAGCGGAGCGCAGACGCGGTGCTTGAGGTCAGCTGGGAGGCGCTACGATACCGCTAGACAGCTTCAAGGCGCTCTGTAGTCAGCAAGTCACCAAGCCTTGGGAGCGACCTCCTCCAAGCGAGCCAGGAGAGTCACAGCGAGGGGATGGAGGTGGTGGTCTGCAACTATCTGTGGGAGGGAGGGTCAGCTGGGAGGCGGGAGCGGGGTGGAGCTACGGCTAACAAGCACAACACCAACAAAATGGCTGCACCAGATGGAAAGCAAAACTGGGCGAGACTGGGTCACAATCAGGGCACACTCGGGCAAAAAAGTATATTTAAATTGGCAATGCGCTCAGAACAATGCGCTAATTAAAGTATATTGCACTGAAGGTGGCGATCACACAATGCAGCAATGCGGGGGTATAATATCTCTAAGGGATGGCAGCAGAGCGAGCGGAGCGCAGACGCGGTGCTTGAGGTCAGCTGGGAGGTGCTACGATACCGCTAGACAGCTTTAAGGCGCTCTGTAGTCAGCAAGTCACCAAGCCTTGGGAGCGACCTCCTCCAAGCGAGCCAGGAGAGTCGATCGAGAGGGCCAGCCCCGAGGGATGGGGTCCCCGGGGCCCCGGGACTATTAGTGGCCCGGGAGGGGGGTCACGTGGCCTCCTCCTCAAAAGTTAAAAAAATTTAAGAAAAAGGAAGGGCTGGCCCCGGGGGTTGGGGTCCCTGGGGCCATAAAGTGCCTAAGGTGGGGGCAAAGCAGCCCCCCTCCAAATATATATTAAAATAAAAAAATGGCCATGCCCAAGGGGGTTGAGGGCCCCGTTGCCCCCTTCCAAATAAAAAAATAATAATAATAATAATAAAATAGGGGGCGGCCCTGGGGGATGAATTCCCCAGGACCAATAATATTGGGAAAAGAAGGGCAGCTACACAGCCACTGCGCTGCGTTGCAGAGAGGTGGTATAGGCTGTGCCCCTTTTTACACCTCTCAGCAATGCAGCTCTGTGGCGTTTACTGGAGGTACCTAGTGGGCTAGTTGGACCCTAGGCACCCTCAGAATTCAAGGGGACTTAATCTCCCAAATTAAAAGACCACAGAACGTGTTTACACAGTGGTGAGGGGAGGGGACAGGGCCTGAGGTGATGTGTGCAAACACACCCTGTGGCACGTTTTAAGTTGTGGAAATAATTCCCCTTCAATCCTGAGGGCCCCGGGGGGGCAACTAGCCCACCAGGTGCTTCCAGTAAGTGCCACTGCACTGCTTTGCAGAGAGGTGGCCTAGGCTGTGCCCCTATTTAAACCTCTCTTCGACGCAGCTCTGAGGCGCTAACTGGAGGTACCTAGTAGGCTAGTTGGACCCTAGGGACCCTCAGGATTCAAGGTGACTTAATCTCCCAAATTAAAACCGCCACAGAGCGTGTTTACACAGTGGGGAAGTGAGGGGACGGGGCCTGAGGTGACGTGTGTAAACACACCCTGTGGTGCATTTTAAATTGGGGAATTAAGTCCTGTTTAATCCTGAAAGTCCCTGGGTCCAGCTAGTCCACCATGTACCTCCAGTAAGCACCACAGAGCTGCGTTACAGAGAGGTGGTCCGAGGCCATGCCCAATTTTACACCTCTCCGCAATTCTGTGGCACTTACTGGACATACCTGGTGGGTTAGTTGGCCCCAGGGACCCTCAGGATTCAAGGGGACTTTATCCCTCAACTTAAAATGCCCAGAGGTCGTGTTTGCACACATGTCAACTCAGGACCACCCCTTCACCAGTGTGCAAAAGCACCCCGTGGCACGTTTTAACAGATAGTTTTAATCCCCCTGCCCTATTATATACTAGGGGCTAACAGAGGAGGTCATGCTAATCACAGGGGGACCCCAACGCATAGTGTTCCCTAGTGTATGTAGGTGTTTTAACTGTATTCTAAGTGTCTTTTAACATAGCACTGGCTCTAGGACTGGTTAGTCAGACTCACTTACCACCAGTACCCGTCTGAAAAAGTTGAGGGTACAGGATGATTTTGCAACAAGGCTTTTTTCTGCTCCTCTGTTTGTTCTTTCTGTACGTCTTGTTTCTTCCTGCACTTTTCTTTAATCTTTGAGGACTTCTGTTGCTTCTTTCTGCATTTCATTTGCTTCTTTGTGTGCGTTTTTTCTTCTTTCTTCACGTGTCCTACCTCTGTAGGCATAGTTAGAAACTATCATTTAAAAAATCCTTTGAAAATCACTGAAAAAACCATAGGTTTCAGACACGCTATAGTTAGGAATTAGGATTTAAAAAACCTTTGAAATTCACTGAAAAAAAACATAGGTTTCAGGGGCGTTATAGTTAGCTTGACATTTCATCCGTACAAAACCATTGAAATGGTTTTGTACGAGTGAAATGTCCAGCTAACTATAACACCCCTAAAACCTATGTTTTTTCAGTGAATTTCTAAGGTTTTCTAAATGCTAATTCCTAACTATATCAGGCCTGAAACCGTGAATTTCGAAGGTTTTGTAAATGACAATTTTTAAATGTATTAATTGTTATATATTTTTTTTATACCGATTTACTAAATTTTTTTAACTATTTATTTTTAGATATTTTATTTTTTGAATTCCATTGTTATTACATTATACATTACAGTACAAAATATACTTTCTCAGAATGAATTACTTTAGTTTTAATACTTTGCAAATAGGCAATAGACTTTAAAGTACAGTGTTACAGTTGTTGCAATGGGCAACACAATTTCAAACACAATGCAACATTGAGCTCAATGTGAATTTCTAGTTAAATGCAATTAGTTACTTTATGGATTACTTTTCTAACCACAGGACTGGATCCTAGATTCAGTCCTGGGACATCTCCTGTAAACAGTTGAGTAAAAGCGTTTCGGTTACAGTAGTGATTTTTAAGGAATATTATTGTATTTTAAAGGTTGACACTTGGAAACATTTTCACATAGAATCATCAATGTTATCCTATGGGAGGAAATTCACTTAGCAGGTAAGTAGTGTTTTCGTAACTCTTTCTTACTCAGTGGTGTATTCTGGATCCAGCACTGGTGCATCTCCTGTAAACAGTTGAAAGAATGCGTTTAAGTCATACAGGCGAAACTTTTCTGCTGAAAACCAGAAAAGGAATTCCTATGGAAGGAAATACATGTTACTGGTAAGTATGGTTAGAATTACTTTTCAGGGACAATGCTGGGCTAAAAGAAGCAGCACTGAGGTCACTCCTGATAACAGGTGAGTAAATCGAAATTCGTAGTTCAGCTGATTTTAGAGGAATATTTGTACGTTTAAAAAATCAACACTTAGAAACTTTTCTGATGAAAACCACACAATGGATTCCTATGGAAGGAAATACAAGTTACTGGTAAGTATGGTTAGAATTACTTTCTTTTCAGGATCAGTAGTAGCCTGAAAGATGCAGCACTGAGGTCTCTCCTGATAACAGGTGAGTAAATCGGAATTCGTAGTTCGGCTGATTTTAGAGGAATATTTTAAAGTTGCAAAACTCCACACTTCGAAGAATTTCCAAGTGAAACCAGTCAATGTTAGCCTATAGAAGGAAATTCAAGTTACTGTAAGTACGGTTAGAATTACTTTTCAGGATCAGTACTGGGCTAAAAGATGCAGCACTGTCTTCTCTCCTGATAACAGGTGAGTAAATCAGAATTTGTAGTTCGGCTGATTTTAGAGGAATATTTGTACTTTTCAAAAATCAACACTAGGAAACTTTTCTGCTGAAAACTACAATCAATCAATCAATCAATGACACTTGTAAAGCGCGCTACATACCCGTAGGGTCTCAAGGCGCTGGGGGGGGGGGGGGGGGTGCCGCTACTGCTCGAACAGCCAGGTCTTCAGCTTCCTCCTGAAGGAGAGGTGGTCTTGGGTCAGGCGCAGGTCGGGAGGGAGGGAGTTCCAGGTCTTGGCAGCCAGGTAGGAGAAGGACCTTCCTCCTGTAGTCGCTCTTCGGATGCGGGGGACGGTGGCGAGGGCGTGGTTGGCTGATCGGAGGTGGCGTTTGGGAGCGTAGAAGTTGACTCGGCTGTTGAGGTAGCTCGGGCCTTGGTCGTGTAGGGCTTTGTGTGCGTGGGTGAGGAGGCGGAAGGTGATTCTTTTGCTGACGGGGAGCCAGTGAAGGTCTCTGAGATGTCCGGAGATGTGACTGGTTCGTGGGATGTCGAGGATGAGTCTGGCTGAGGCGTTCTGGATCCGCTGGAGTCTCTTCTGGAGCTTGGCGGTGGTACCGGCGTAGAGGGCGTTGCCGTAGTCCAGTCGGCTGGTGACGAGGGCCTGGGTGACGGTCCTCCTGGTCTCGGTGGGGATCCACCAGAAGATCTTCCGTAGCATGCGTAGGGTGTTGAAGCACGCCGAGGAGACGTTGTTGACTTGCCTGGTCATGGAGAGGGAGGAGTCCAGGATGAAGCCCAGGTTGCGTGCATGGTCTGTTGGTTTGGGTGCGGAGCCCAGGGCGGGAGGCCACCAGGAGTCGTCCCAGGCGGAGGGTGAGGGTCCCAGGATGAGGACCTCCGTCTTGTCCGAGTTCAGTTTTAGGCGGCTGGTCGTCATCCACTCGGCTACCTCCTTCATCCCTTCGTGCAGGTTGGCTCTGGCGGCGGCGGGGTCGTTGGTCAGGGAGAGGATCAGCTGGGTGTCGTCGGCGTAGGAGATTATGCTGAGGTTGTGTTTGCGTACGATGGCCGCGAGGGGGCTCATGTAGACGTTGAAGAGGGTGGGGCTCAGAGATGATCCTTGAGGGACGCCGCAGATGACTTCGGAGGCCTCTGACTTGTACGGTGGTAGGCGGACTCTCTGTGTTCTTCCGTCGAGGAAGGAGATGATCCATTCCAGCGCCTTGTCCTGGATTCCGATGTTGCTGAGGCGCCGTACTAGGGTGCGGTGGCAGACCGTGTCGAATGCCGCGGAGAGGTCTAGGAGGATGAGGGCCGCTGTTTCTCCATTGTCCATCAGGGCTCGGATGTCATGGGTGGCGGCGATGAGGGCGGTCTCGGTGCTGTGGTTGGCTCGGAAGCCGGACTGTGAGGGGTCGAGGGATCCGTTCGTCTCGAGGAAGGCGGCCATCTGCTTGTTGACGGTCTTCTCGATGACTTTGGCTGGAAACGGGAGGAGCGAGATGGGGCGGTAGTTCTTGAGGTCGGTGGGGTCCGCTGTTGGTTTCTTGAGTAGAGCGCTGAGTTCGGCGTGTTTCCAGCTCTCAGGGAAGATGGTGGTGTCGAAGGATGTGTTGATGATGTCTCGCAGGTGGGGTGCGATGACAGCGTCGGCCTTGTTGAAGACGTGGTGAGGGCAGGGGTCGGTCGGAGATCCGGAGTGGATGGAGTTCATCGTGCGGATGGTGTCTTCGGTGCTGATCGGGGTCCAGGCGTGGAGGGTGGTAGTGGGGGGTGGTTGTTCGGTCATGGTGTGCGTTGGTTGGTTGTTGAAGCTGTTGTGTATGTCCGCGATCTTGTTGTGGAAGTATGAGGCGAGGGAGTTGCAGAGGTCTTGCGATGGGGTGATGTCGTTGTTTCCTGCGCTGGGGTTGGAGAGCTCTTTCACGATGTTGAAGAGTTCCTTGCTGTTGTGTGCGTTGTTGTCCAGCCTGTCCTTGAATGCTGTTTTCTTGGCGGCGCGGATCAGCTGGTGGTGTTTCCGGGTGGCAAGCTTGAAGGAGGTCCTGTTGTCCGGTGTCGGATCCCTTCTCCAGACTTTCTCGAGGGCTCGGCAGTTCTAATTGGAGCTCTTGAGTTCGTCGGTGAACCAAGGGGCCTTCTTGCTGCCGGGTCTGCTGTGCGGGGTCCTCAGTGGGGCGAGTTCGTCCGCGCAGTTGCTGATCCACTTCGTGAGGTTGTCGGCGGCCTGGCTGGGGTCTGCTGAGCTGGCAGGAGGGTGCTGGCTCAGGGAGGTGGCGAGCTGGTCTGCTGTGATCTTGTTCCAGCTTCTGCGGGCGGCCTGTTGTTGGTGGTGGTGGGTCGTCGTTCTCTTGAAGGTGAAGTGGACGCAGCTGTGGTCCGTCCATTGAAGTTCTGTGGCGTGGCTGAAGTCGATGTCTGTGCTGGAGGAGAAGACTGCGTCGAGTGTGTGTCCGGCGAGGTGGGTGGGGGTGGACACCAGTTGCTTGAGTCCCAGGTTGGCGAGGTTGTCGAGCAGGGTGCTGGTGTTGCGGTCGTTGTTGTTCTCCAGATGGAAGTTGAGGTCTCCCAGGAGGATGTAGTCAGCGGAGGGGAGGGCATGCGGGCTGACGAAGTCGGCGATGTCCTCGCTGAATTGTGTGCGTGGTCCAGGGGGTCGGTAGATCAGGGTGCCTCTGAGGGTGGTGTTCGGGTTGGTGTGGATCTGGAAATGCAGGTGTTCGGCGCTGGTCAGGGTGTTGTCGGTGCTGGTCGTGAGACGGATGGTGTTCCTGTGGATGATGGCGATGCCTCCTCCCATCTGGTTGGCGTTTCGGTCCCTCCGGACGATCTTGTAGCCCTCTGGGATGGCGATGGCGATGTCGGGCGCTGAGGAGGCGTTCATCCAGGTCTCCGTGAGGAAGGCAACGTCAGGGGCTGTGGCGTCTAGGAGGTTCCAGAGTTCGATGGCGTGTCTGTGGACGGAGCGGGTGTTGAGCAGGATGCACTTGAGGTGGGTGCTGCTGGTGTTCGACTTGGCGGGTGCTGGTGCGAGGCTGGTCCGGATGCAGGAGAACTTGCAGGCGTGGCAGCTGAAAGGTCCGTGGGTACGTCGTGGAGTGGCTTGATGGCATTCTGGGAGTCGGCCGGTGTTGAGAGCGGTGAGGGTGGCGGCGGAGTACGTCAGGCGGGTCGGTCGGGCTCTTCGGGGGCCAGGGGTCCTGGCACTGGGCGCGGTCCAGGCGCGGACGGGCGCAGACGGGCTTACCTTTGGCGCGCCTTCGGCGCACAATCGGCGCACCCGCTGCGCGTGACCGCTGCGCGTTCGCACGGTCGCCATTTAAGGCGAAGTGCGCGGGTGGGCGGAGCAGCTGGGAGGCGGGAGCGGGGAGGGAAACAGAAGAGAAAAGGGGCGGGGCTAATGGCGGTGGCGGGAAGCGGGAGCGGAGGGCGGCGAGGTAGGCGGGGAAGCAGGAAGGAGACAGGCACAATGTACAGAGGAGTTCAAAACACGACGAGAAAACGGCACATACAAAAAACAGGCAACAATTCAAGTCAAAAACGGGGGAAAAAACAGTAAGCACACGATCTTGGGCACAGGAAGAAACAAGCACAAATTACTGACAAAAACGGGCGAAAACCAAAGGAGAGCGCTCAGGGCGGCAGCGAGGCCGGCGCTGAGGCAGAGGCAGGCACTGGGGGCACACGCAGCAGCTGGTGGCCGTGCGGCGCGGGGGTGTCCCACAATGGATTCCTATGGAAGGAAATACAAGTTACTGGTAAGTATGGTTAGAATTACTTTTCTGGGTCAGTGCTGGGCTAAAAGAAGCAGCACTGAGGTCACTCCTGATAACAGGTGAGTAAATAGGAATTCGTAATTCGGCTGATTTTAGTGGAATATTTGTACGTTTCAAAAAATCAACACTTAGAAACTTTTCTGCTGAAAACCACACAATGGATTCCTATGGAAGGAAATACAAGTTACTGGTAAGTATGGTTAGAATGACTTTTCAGGGTCAGTGCTGGGCTAAAAGATGCTGCACTGGATTCTCTCCTGATAACAGGTAAGTAAATCGGAATTCGTAGTTCGGCTGATATTAGAGGAATATTGGTACAATGGTGAAGGAAGGAGGCGGGGCCTAGGGTGATGTGTGCAAACACGCCCTGTGGCGCATTTTAAGTTGCGAGATTAAGTGCCCTTGAATCCTGAGGTCCCCTTGGGGCCAACTAGCCCCCCAGGTACCTCCAGTATGCGCCAGGAGGCTGCTTTGCAGAGAGGTGTTCAGAGGCCACGCCCCTTTTTACAACACTCTGCAACGCAGTTCAGTGGCGCTTACTGGAGGTAGCTGGTGTGCTAGTTGACACCCAGTGACCCTCAGTATTCACAAGGAATTAATTTAAGCATGGGCGTAAAATCCGTTCCGCTCGCGGATTTTACGGATTTTCGGTAAATTCGCAATCTGCGAACTCTCGCGAATTTGCCGAAAATCCGTCAATTCGCACGCGGCGGATTTTTTTGCTTGGTGATACAATATTGCGGCGCGCGGCGTGGCGCACGGCGTTCATTCTCCGTCATTCAGCGTTTGCCGAGTTGTTTTTCTCGATATTTTGCGAGTGCTGCGCCATTTTGGATCTTGCTGCGGGATCCCGCGGGAGTTGGCGCCCGCGAATACGTAATCGCGGCTTGCCACCTTACCTTGCACAGCACGCATCGCGAGAGTTTGCAATTGCGAACACGTAGGTGCGGCGGGCAGGAACAATCTCGCACTCGCGAAATAGCGATTTTGCAATTCTGCACAAGAAATCCACCAGCAAACAGCATAAACCTTCAGAAAATGATGATTTTTATCAGAATCACTCCTCAGGTTGACATTTGCATGCACTTTTTTTTGCAAGGAGTCCATTTTTTGGGGGGGGGGGAGGAAGGAAGTGCCCCACAGTCTCCAACTTCCTGTTCCTGTCCAGCAGGCTCCTCCCAGTGCTTTCTTCATGTGCTGGCCACTTTCATTTGGACCTTGACCTGGAAGGATTACTTTTTGTGGGTGCTGCTGGATATTTGGATCACTTTTGGATTAGAAATCAACTTTCACAAGTAAGTTTGTTTGGGGCATTACAGTTGCTGCAATTACAATTTTGGAACTTTTTCAGAAAATTAAATAAAATATATTGTGGGTAGCCACAGTATCCAGTAGGACCAGGGTTGGTTATGGGTGCATGATACAACTGTTTTGTTAAATTGAAACATCATTGAGGCCATGGATGGGCTGGGATTGTGCTGAATTGTGTGTTTTTTGTCGATTTTTTGGGGCTGCTGTTGGGGCCTTTTGCCCAGGGGTAGTGAGTGGTGCATGGACTGAGTCTGCCTGTGGGGTCTTTTTAATGTAAACATCCTGGATGGCATTGGATTGTGGTGCTTTTTGTGTGTTTTTCGTTTTTTTTGGGGTGTACTGTTGATTTGGACTGGCCATGTGGGTGGTGGTGGCCATCTTGAGTGCTGGTACAGGCAACATGTGCTTGGGGTGCAAGGGGCCATTTTGAAGAGAGGCAGTGTCTGAGGCCTGCACTTATTTTGCCTAGCTTTCATCCATTATGCCCAGGGGTAGTGAGTGGTGCATGGGCCTAGTGTTTCTGTGGGGTGTCTTCTTGAATTTAAACACCATTGAGGCCATGGATGGGCTGGGATTGTGCTGAATTTTGTGTTTTTGTCGTTTTTTTGGGGCTGCTGGTGGGGCCCTTTGCCCAGGGGTGGTGAGTGTTGCATGGGCCTAGTCTTTGTGTGGGGTGTCTTCTTGAATTTAAACATCATTGAGGCCATGGATGGGTTGGGATTGTGCAGAATTTTGTGTTTTTTGTCGTTTTTTTGGGGCTGCTGGTGGGGCCCTTTGCCCAGGGGTGGTGAGTGTTGCATGGGCCTAGTCTTTCTGTGGGGTGTCTTCTTGAATTTAAACATCATTGAGGCCATGGATGGGCTGGGATTGTGCTGAATTTTTTGTTTTTTGTCGTTTTTTTGGGGCTGCTGGTGGGGCCCTTTGCCCAGGGGTGGTGAGTGTTGCATGGACTGAGTCTGCTGTGGGGTCTTTTTAATGTAAACATCCTGGATGGCATTGGATTGTGGTGCTTTTTGTGTGTTTTTCATTTTTTTGGGGTGTACTGTTGATTTGGACTGGCCATGTGGGTGGTGGTGGCCATCTTGAGTGCTGGTACAGGCAACATGTGCTTGGGGTGCAAGGGGCCATTTTGAAGAGAGGCAGTGTCTGAGGCCTGCACTTATTTTGCCTACTTTTCATCCATTGTGCCCAGGGGTGGTGAGTGGTGCATGGGCCTAGTGTTTCTGTGGGGTGTCTTCTTGAATTTAAACACCATTGAGGCCATGGATGGGCTGGGATTGTGCTGAATTTTGTGTTTTCTGTCGTTTTTTTGGGGCTGCTGGTGGGGCCCTATGCCCAGGGGTGGTGAGTGTTGCATGGGCCTAGTCTTTATGCGGGGTGTCTTCTTGAATTTAAACATCATTGAGGCCATGGATGGGCTGGGATTGTGCTGAATTTTGTGTTTTTGTTGTTTTTTTGGGCTGCTGGTGGGGCCCTTTGCCCAGGGGTGGTGAGTGTTGCATGGGCCTAGTCTTTCTGTGGGGTGTCTTCTTGAATTTAAACATCATTGAGGCCATGGATGGGCTGGGATTGTGCTGAATTTCGTGTTTTTTGTCGTTTTTTTGGGGCTGCTGGTGGGGCCCTTTGCCCAGGGGTGGTGAGTGTTGCATGGGCCTAGTCTTTCTGTGGGGTGTCTTCTTGAATTTAAACATCATTGAGGCCATGGATGGGCTGGGATTGTGCTGAATTTTTTGTTTTTTGTCGTTTTTTTGGGGCTGCTGGTGGGGCCCTTTGCCCAGGGGTGGTGAGTGTTGCATGGACTGAGTCTGCTGTGGGGTCTTTTTAATGTAAACATCCTGGATGGCATTGGATTGTGGTGCTTTTTGTGTGTTTTTCATTTTTTTGGGGTGTACTGTTGATTTGGACTGGCCATGTGGGTGGTGGTGGCCATCTTGAGTGCTGGTACAGGCAACATGTGCTTGGGGTGCAAGGGGCCATTTTGAAGAGAGGCAGTGTCTGAGGCCTGCACTTATTTTGCCTACTTTTCATCCATTGTGCCCAGGGGTGGTGAGTGGTGCATGGGCCTAGTGTTTCTGTGGGGTGTCTTCTTGAATTTAAACACCATTGAGGCCATGGATGGGCTGGGATTGTGCTGAATTTTGTGTTTTCTGTCGTTTTTTTGGGGCTGCTGGTGGGGCCCTTTGCCCAGGGGTGGTGAGTGTTGCATGGGCCTAGTCTTTATGCGGGGTGTCTTCTTGAATTTAAACATCATTGAGGCCATGGATGGGCTGGGATTGTGCTGAATTTTGTGTTTTTGTTGTTTTTTTTGGGCTGCTGGTGGGGCCCTTTGCCCAGGGGTGGTGAGTGTTGCATGGGCCTAGTCTTTCTGTGGGGTGTCTTCTTGAATTTAAACATCATTGAGGCCATGGATGGGCTGGGATTGTGCTGAATTTCGTGTTTTTTGTCGTTTTTTTGGGGCTGCTGGTGGGGCCCTTTGCCCAGGGGTGGTGAGTGTTGCATGGGCCTAGTCTTTCTGTGGGGTGTCTTCTTGAATTTAAACATCATTGAGGCCATGGATGGGCTGGGATTGTGCTGAATTTTGTGTTTTGTGTCGTTTTTTTGGGGCTGCTGGTGGGGCCTTTTGCCCAGGGGTAGTGAGTGGTGCATGGACTGAGTCTGCCTGTGGGGTCTTTTTAATGTAAACATCCTGGATGGCATTGGATTGTGGTGCTTTTTGTGTGTTTTTCGTTTTTTTTGGGGTGTACTGTTGATTTGGACTGGCCATGTGGGTGGCGGTGGCCATCTTGAGTGCTGGTACAGGCAACATTTGCTTGGGGTGCAAGGGGCCATTTTGAATAGAGGCAGTGTCTGAGGCCTGCACTTATTTTGCCTACTTTTCATCCATTATGCCCAGGGGTGGTGAGTGTTGCACGGGCCTAGTCTTTCTGTGGGGTGTCTTCTTGAATTTAAACCCCATTAAGGCCATGGATGGGCTAGGATTGTGCTGAATTTTGTGGTTTTTGTCGCTTTTTTGGGGCGTATAACTGATGTTCCTCTGTCTTCCATTGCTTGTAGGTGCACAAGAGAACCACCAGTGCCAGGAAGAAGTCCTGCTGCGGTGTGTGCAGCACAACGTCACGTGTGGCCACAGACAACTCTGCAACTTGTGCAACTGCGGCCTGCTGTTCAGAGTGACATCTGAAGAAGATGGCCCCAAAAAAAGTTGCCCGTAGCTCCTCTAGCAAGAAAGTTGCCAGTCAGGAGCAGAAGAAGCAAGTGGCGCCACTTGCCAAGGAGACTGGTGTGATGACGACCGCCACATTTTTTGGGGAAAAAAAAAGTACGCCTGCAGCAGCAGCGGGATCTGCTGGGGACCAAGCTGGGAGCAGCACCTCCGCTCCATTGGGCTCAGTGCCACCACCACCACGCCAACTTAGGTCCAAGCCCTTGAGTGCTTCAGAGGCAGCCAGTATAGTTCTTCAATCACCATCGACCAGTGATGTTGGCTCATCGCAAGAAAGCAGCAGCAATGTCCCTCAATCAACACAGGTTGTTGTAGCTCATCTGACGAGTGTTGAACAACCACAGCCGCAACAACAATCACATGTGCAAGTACAAGCCCAAGTACATGTGGAAGGAGAGGCGGCGCAAGGAGAGGAGCAAGCAGAGGTGCATGGAGGGGCACAATAAGTGGCCACAATAGTTGTTCCTCCAGAAGTAGGGGCACATCTGGAAATCGACAATCAAGCCGAGGTATCATTCGAGGAAGCCACTCCTCCTGATGATCATTCATTGTCGTCCACATCCCAAACAAGGAAAAGATCAAGGGTGTTGGTGTCTACATCTTCTTCAAGCCCACCTCCTTCTGATGATCTGGATCTTACTTGGGAACCAGCACCACTGCCGTCTGAGAGTGAGGTTGA
This sequence comes from Lissotriton helveticus, assembly GCF_964261635.1. Lineage (NCBI taxonomy): Eukaryota > Metazoa > Chordata > Amphibia > Caudata > Salamandridae > Lissotriton > Lissotriton helveticus. The sequence goes on from NC_136067.1 coordinate 56,926,545, forward strand.
GGAGGCACACCATGATCTGACAAATGTAGCTAAGCGTAAAAGGAAGGTTGTCAAAACTCTCAAAGTTATGGAGTGTGATGACGCTCAACAAGAAGTGGCGTATACTCCTGCTGCTGAAGACTCTCATGACGACGACGCAGTCATCATCACTAACGTCACTGAAGCCCCATCGGGCATGCAGCAAACAGACATTTTGACCCTAGCCCGACAGGCTGCTGAGCGTGATGATGAAGTCGACGAGGAGGCAATGGGAACAACAGAAACATTGATGTTAACTAGTACACCACAATGTACCGCTTCCATATTTCTTACTCGCCAGAAGGGACCTCCATCCACCTCGACCTCAATTAGTGGTGGTGAAAGTGCACAACATAGTAAAGTTCAGCAATACACATCCTCCACTTCATCTGGCATTAGCAGCACGGCCACCACCAGTATCGCCTCCTCCGGCCCCCACAGACATTTCAAGTCCGCAGTTTGGGACTTCTTTAGTGTTTCCACAAAAAGGGAAAACATAGCCATTTGTAGCATTTGTAAGCTTGCAGTTAGTCGTGGTAAGCTAGGTACCAACTATGGGACTGGAGGCCAGAGAGGTCATCTTAAGAGACAGCACGCTGTCCAATGGTTTGCGCACCTAAAGCAGATCAAGTAAGCCTGAATCGCAAGTCGAGAAAACGTTGATGTTCCATCTGATGATGATGACGAGGAGGAAGACACTTCACTTACACCCAGTACCCCTGGGAGCCACACTAAGAGTGTGGGACAGAGTGAGACACCAATGCGAAAAAGTTCATCAGCGAGCGTAACTGGGTCGAAGAAGTCATCATCGTCCCGTAAAATGGTCCAGGGCAACGTTAAAACAATGTTGTTTTCAGACGCGCCATATGACCGCAACCACCCAATGGTGCGTCTGTATAACACTAAGCTGGCTAAAATGCTAGCGCTGGATCTTCTCCCTTTTTCTTTTGTCGAAGGGGTTGGTTTTCTCGAATTAGTGGCAGCGCTCTGCCCTAAATGGAAGGTTCCTAGCCGGTACTATTTTGCCCGAGTTGCGGTTCCAGCACTACATGAAGATGTGCTGGAGGTGATTGGGGCAGCTTTGCAGAAGAGTGCTGTTCACACTATACATCTCACAACAGACATGTGGACCAGTGGCGCAGGCACTGATTACATGTGCATCACTGCACACTGGGTCTCTTTTTCAGGGGTTAAAGCAAAGCTAAACGCAGGTGCTGACCTGGACCAAGTTTTTAAAGCTGCTCGGAAACATGCAACACTAGCCATGTTTGGCTTGGAGAGACGTCATACAGCAGAAAACATTTTGAATGAGTTCAACACAAAGGTCTTTCACTGGCTGTCTCCAAAAAAACGCGCCATTGGTTATGTTTCCACGGATAATGGCGCCAATGTAGTTAAGGCCATGGAACTGGGTGACTATTTCAGAGTGCCGTGTTTGGCGCACTGTATAAACCTGGTTGTTAAAAAATTCTTGGAGAAAGAAAGTCCAGCATGCCAGTTAGTGGTCACCTGCCGAAAAATGTGCAACCATTTCAGCCATTCTTTTAAGGCCCGGAAGCATCTGAGGAGCCTGCTACATGAACGTCGAATGCCAGTGAAAGCACTCATCCAGGAGGTGCCAATACGTTGGAACTCAACCTTCTACATGCTTGAGCGTCTGTATGAGCAGTTTGTTGTACTCGATCAGTATTTCTTAAAAATGGGTACAGCTGTGAAGGAGGACCTGAGGTTAAATGCGGCGCAATGGGAGCTAGTTAAAAGCCTGACAGACATGCTTTGTCCTTTTGAGTCTTCACGCGTGCAGTCAGCAGGGAGGACTGTAATTTGGGAAAAGCTATCCCATTGTTGCGCATGCTGGAGCACAAACTGAAGGTGGTGTCTTCAAAGTTTCAAAACGATGAAGAAAAGCAAGACGCTTTTCTTTTGGCGGAGAAATTATTAGAGCGTCTATGTGGCGATGAACGTCTTCAAAAGATCCACTCAGAACAGCATTAAATTTGTGCTACTATTCTGCATCCACGCTACAAAAAGGCGCTGGCAGGCTCTGCATTATTTCCTTTTAGTGATGAAGATGCTACAAAGTACAAACGTTGGGTAGCCTGGTCAGCCATCAGGTTTGAAAAAGAACGGAAGCAAATTTAAGGAAAAGGCAATACATCAGCATCAGCAGGCCATCCCCAGTCAGAAGACTCCACTTCTGCACCTGTGGCTGTGGCAGAAGTGACCTCTCAGCCGTTAAAGACACCAGAAACCACATCATCTGCACCAGACACAACAGAAATATCGGGTGATGAAGAGGATTGGCTAGCTGAGATTGGTTATGGTTCTGAAAAGGTCCGAGCGAAAATTCAGCAAAGTGGAGGAAACGTGGAGAACTTTGAGTCGATGGTGCAGGACTATCTGAATGACTCAACAGAGGTCTATGTTAATGCTGACCCATTGGCGTATTGGCATGGGAAAAAAGAATTGTGGCCAGAGATCTCCCGCCTGGCTATACATTACTTGTCTTGCCCACTCGCAAGTGTGTCTTCTGAACGTGTTTTCAGTGCTGCTGGTGGCATTGTAACTTGCAAACAGACCCGCCTCTCGCCCAAAAATGTGGAGATATTGACAATGATCAAGATGAATGAGCACCTCATACCACCAGATTTCAAAGTACCAGATCGCACGACGCAAGAAGACGAGGAGGACAGCAACTTAGATGAGGGAATTTCTTCTGCGTTAGGTGACACTGACCTATTCCTGCCTGATGATTTCGCAGAGTATGAGGACGAACTCTTCTTCCCTGACACCGAGGCCTGAAAATGAGCCAATGAATTCAGACATTTTCTTTTTCGTACTTATAGGCTTTTATTCCTGTGTTTCTGTCTTTCTTTGTTTTGCACAAGTTAATATAATTAAAACTTTAATCACCTGTACTTTTGCTTTTTGGCTGTTTGGGGGTCTTCTACTTGTTTTCACCTGGGTTGACGGCTCTGGGGCCATTTCTGGGAAGGTCTAATACCGGATAAAACTGGTTTAAACAACATCCATGAGGAAAAAAGGTTTTGCCTTTTCTGACTTTTTGCTCAATGTAGCGTTTTCAGGGGCCTGTTTGGGGCGGCTTCCTGGTGTTTGTGGGTGGGTTTTGGGGTCTGGGAGCACTACTGGGTATGGATAGTTTAGATAGCAAGAGGTTTGAAGGAAATCCATGGAGGCAGAGGGGAGTTAGGGCCTAGCTGCAGAGCGCGCGCTGAGTGATTTAGGAAATGTTCACAAAAGTGACAAAGTCCACATTTTTGTACTTTTGCTTTTTGGCTGTTTGGGGGTCTTCTACTTGTTTTCGCCTGGGTTGACGGCTCTGGGGCCATTGCTGGGAAGGTCTAATACCGGATAAAACTGGTTTAAACAACATCCATGAGGAAAAAGGTTTTGGTACTTTTTGTAACTTAGGGTTCGTTAGGGTTAGCCCTAGCAACAGGATTGCATGTGTTTCGGGGTGTTCTTGGTTTTTGCAACTGAGATCTGGGGTTTTAGAGCACTCGTGGGAATGTGTAATTTTTGTTGCAAGCGACTTAAAGAAAATCCATGGTGGGAAATGGGGGATCACTTACTCTGTGAGAGGCACTTAGTGTTGAAAAGATTTAGCCATTTACACTTAAAGGAAGAAAATGACACAGACTTAAGTTTCAGGAAAACAAACTTACTGTTAAACCCCCACCCACCAGACTCAAAAGCAGTAAAAAACAGGTATGGTCTGATAAAGTTTCAAAAAGTATATTTTAGTAGCCCTAACAAAATAATCTCCCGCAAGACCCTCCCTAACCCCAACGATTGTCCTTCAAAAGTCCCACAACCCAACTCCCAATTCCCACCCCCCAAAAGTCTCTAAAAAAGGGGCAAGGGAGTCAGGACACTACACTACGGGAGGGTGCTGTTAACTTTAGCGGCCAGGGCATCATACTCCTTGTGGAGGATGGCATGGTCGAAGCGGAGGCCCTCCACCAAGTTCTTGTAGGTATGGACCTCCTGCTCCAGGTAGGACACTCTTAGGGATAAGCGGCGCTGGCGTGCCTTGCAACTCCTGTGGGGGGCAGCTGGTGTCTTTGCTGCTTGGCGGTGGCGGTTGGAAGCCCGGCTCCGTACCGCTGGAGCACTGCGCTGGCTGGCAGCCCGTGGGGGCACGGAGGAGGATGCAGCTGTCCCAGTAGACGTTGTTGTTGTCGTACCGGTTGACTGCGTGTCCTACTCCTCCAGGGCCACCAGCCGCCGATATTCGGCGACAGTGGCATCCAGCGTCCGTTGCCGGGCCATTCGAGCCTGCTCCCTCCGCGATGGTCTAGTTGATTTGGAAGGAGCAACTATATGAAGAAAGAAAGACATAGTCTGTAACCAATGCTCCTTAAGATTAATAACACAAAGTGATTGAGCACAAAGTTGTGTCACAGTACAAGTAGCAAATTGAAAGCACAGTACATAACTATTGAGGACAGTATCTATCTAACCTCCCACTTCTTCATCCTTGCTCTAACATTAGTGGGAGTTTAAGGAACTAATTCTACGAGCACTATGGACTTCCATTACAGTCGACTATGACAGTCCACCAGTCTTATTCTTCTTCTTCTCTCTTGTTTAGGAAAATTGGTACGTTATCTTATGCAAGCCGGCATCATGCCAGCGCAGTGAACTTGCACCCGAGAAAAACAGACGCACACCATGATGAGTGAGACAGACTTGCGTTATTGTACCGGTCCAGTACATGCAGGTGGTGAAGCTCTTCCTTTTCTATTATGGGTGGCACTGAGAATACTCTGTTACAAGGGCTACTGCTTAATTAATTTAGCTTTCACCCTGCAGTGCAAATGAGTACTAGAAAAGAAAAATGAAGAAGCTAAATAATTTGATTATCTATCACTTCACATGGGATGTATTTGATGACATATGGGATGACTTTAGGTGCTTTGCTTATTATTGAGTGAACAGTGATACACCCACACATGAATGACGTACTACTACTAAACTAAAGTTATTAAGAGAGGTAGGGAGGGAGTGTCCACCGTAAGAACCGGATATATGCTGTGCTTGCAGTTGCAATACAAACTACTGCTACTATTCATGGTAGTATTTGGACAAAATTACAACTTCTTTTCCTTGCCTTTCCTACACTGGAACGGACGTGCGGGTGCGGTGTTACATGCTCTTCAAGGTAACACTTAGTTCATCCAGTGACCGTCTACTCTCTCTAGATACACATATGCTATCTAAGAGTCAGATAATACCATGATCCAGGCATCCATCCATTCAAAGTATATGCACACATACAGTTTCTGTTTCACCCACCCAGGCTGTTCTCCTTCCACCCATCCTTGCTTCATCATTCACCCAGTCATGCACCATACCATTTTCTTTCCTTCCCAGCCACCTCGGGGACCAAGCAAACACATATCATTCTTCTTTGCCAGCCATCATTAAATTTCTCGTCCTTCCACACTTACTTACACCCTTCTTTCGCTTTTCGTTCATCCCATCCATCAAGTTCATCTCAGATCTTATTGGGATTCTTCTCGCCAAAAACTTCACTGCTAAGTCAAAGTACATTTAGAGGAGGCTACTACCTGGTTGATTTATAATACACCCGTGCAGAAAGCACACTATGCAGTCTTCAATCTCAATAAGTAAGGAATATATAGCTTACCTCTTCCCGCCACCACCGTGTGAACCCTCACAGGAACGTCCGGCACTTGCACCGCCTCCACCCCAGGGTCCTCGTCCAACACCACCACCTCCGCGCTGGCCCCGCCACCAGATGTTCCACCTACAAAGTACATTTAAGAATGTTAGAATACACCACTCACTACTATATAATATTTGGTCTAGGAGGAATAAAGAAATGTGAAAAAAACTAAATACAATGTAATAATTTATTGCATTATTTCGTGTCCATAGTTCTGTTTGTGCAGATTTGTCCCTGCAACAGTAGTAGAATGGATTGTCCTAGTATCCAAAACAAAAGTAAAGTAGTATCTTATTCTTTGTTGGTGGTCATTCACCTTTTTATTGTTGGCAATTGTCAAAGCATAAACATTTCGAAGACTTGAAAAGACATTATGTGGAGTAGTGTGGCTCACTGGTTAGAGGCGGCAGGCCTGAGAGCAGAAGTCAGCCTGGGACCAGGGTTCAATTCCCGACGCGGCAGGGTCGTGGACCTTGGTCAGCGGACTCAATAATTCTCGCTTCGGTGCTTACTCTAATCAGGGGTTCCACTCGGCAACTCTGGGCATTAGCTTGCCTAATCTCCACAACGGCCCCACCAATTCCGGGGATGCCTGGCTCCACCTTGGGGACTCCCAGCAAGGGACCATCCCACAGGGAAAGCCAGGACGGGTTCCCCAGAGTTATACAGCGCCGGGACGCCCCGTTGCTGGGGCAGCTGTGCGCTTTACAAGTATACTACATTTACATTTACATTTACATTATGGACAATCCCAGAGGACTGCACTCAGTGCATAGAGCTATTGCTGACTAGAATGGGAGTCCAATGGAATTGCCAAATGTGCAATCTTAGTTAGCTACACAGACAGACTAATAAGAATAATCTAGTAATACCACAGAGAGTCATAGTCGAGGCAGGATAAGAATTTAGTTCCAGTCTACAAGAAGATCAAAGACGATTTAGAAAAAATCGAATGAGGAACGCTAGGAAAAAATAGGTACTCTATATTAAAATTAAAACTTACTGGGGCCAGCAAAGGAGCCCTCGCCTGCCCGATCCTGGCCCGCATCCTGAACAGCACCCTCCTCCTTCTCCTGTGTCCTCCTCTTGCCCCTGGGGGAAGCTGATGTACAACATGAAAGAAAGAAAGACCAGAAAACATGGATGATATTTGTCAACCAAATCAAACATTTCAAAATAACAATACAAAATATTTTGGCGAAATAGCAAATAGATAGACAACTATTCCAAGGGATATATTGACCGATCTCATGTGGTATACTACGTTATTAGTATTGCTTGATTTGCGGACCGTTGACTTTGAAAGTTCCTATGTAACTCACTAAACAGACTACTAAAAAGGTTTACCTTGGCCTGGCAGGCAGCAGTCCGCAGCACGCGAAGTGACAGACAAAGTCCATCGTGCTTGCAGATCAGTGAATACTCAAACTATAAATCCACCGACCACCACCACTATTTCTTCTTATAGCCATGTGTCTAAAGGAAGGACTGGACTTGAGTCTGTAGGGGCTGATTTTGAAGCCCCTTGCGGCTCTTTTGCTCCATTGTTGTGTGACTTTTGTGACGCAGCGGCAGAACAAAAGAGGCGCCATGGTGCGGCGTATATTAACAAAGTGACGCATATGGGAGATGCATCACGTTGTAAAGCCCTGCGCCATCAGGGGGCGTTCCGGCGCAAGGGAGTGCGTTCCTGCGCAGGACGAATCCTAAAAGTGGCTGAGGGAAATCTGCAAGATGTCAATCAGTCACTTTTAGGACAATGATGCGTGACTCAAACCCTGCGCCTGCTTGAAGCCGACGTACGGCTTGATGCAGCATTGGGGAGATAGGGCACCCCAGAGCATTGCTGGAGCTGCGCCATCGGTGGCACGCAACTCCAGCAATGCGCCGCCTTTACGGCACAGATGCATAAGGCTTCTGTGACGTTTTGGGCCCATGGGTGGTGGTGGCATGGCGCACAATTACTGGTGCATCCCTGCTACTTTGCAGGGATGCGCCGGTAATTGAAAATATGACCCTTAGTGTCTAGCATTACGCAGTTCTTTACACTACACTCATACATAATTTCTCAGGCCAATGAAATGAACACAAAATACAAAACAAATAAGCATAGTAGCAAGGCTACTGAGAAGGAGAGCAGTGCACCTGAAATGCATAGAAGATTTTGAAATATAATTTACCTACAATGTAATCGGCAGCATTATTGCTCTTGGTAAAAAACAAACATTTGCAAATAACAGAGCCGGATAAAACAGAGTAGTGATGAAATAGCTAGAAATAGCTACTACTACTCACCAAGCCCGGGGATCTCTATGCCAAGCACATCCAGCAAGTCGCGTTCCCGGTCCATGACATCCGTCCAGCGGTGGGTGGCCTGGTTATAAGTGCGCCGGACCCCAGAGAGTTTAAACATGGCCCGGCACACCTTCTCCCACCGCTTCCGGCGCTCCCGGATGCCGTAGCCGGTTGCGATCTTGCCACCTCCCATGATGGTCTTGGGGAGGCGGCGCTGGACGTGAAATATTAGTGCGGCCACCTCCTCCGCACTAAAAATCTCCCGAGCTGTCACTGCCTCCCCCCTCAAACGCCCGCACGGGAGCCGGGCACGGGGTGCGGGACCCTTCCCCTTTGCGGGCTTCTTCCCGGCTCCCTTTACCATGGTCTGGGCAGAAAGGAAGCAAAATAGGAAAGAAGAAATAGAACAGGGAAGAAGAAAATAAAAGCGTTTAAAAAAAGTAGTTCAAAATTAACAAAAAGTAGCAGAAAACACAAAAATATAGAGCTAGAAAAATAGAGGGATAGATAATAAGTAAAATAGATTTTAAAAAAAATTCAAAAAAGCAAAGGATGGCAGAGATTAAGAAAGGATACAGAGAGCATGCCCAGAACCATAGCAATGAATGAGAAACAAGATGGCCGCGCCCGTTCACGACCGCGTGGGTAAGTTCGCGCGAGATTTTCCTCGCGATCACGCGCGAAATTGTACTAGCGAGCAGCACACTTTGCGAGATTACACATAGCGGCCGGAAACGGAATTACGTCACGCAAACAAGATGGCCGCGCCCATGTACGACCGCTAGGGTAACTTCGCAAACGTAGCGCTACAAGCGCCTTGCGAACACGCACAAAATCACGCGAACATACACGCCGCAAAAAAAACAAATCGTGTATTCGCATGCATTCGCGGCTTACGAAATCGATCTCGCACGGATTCGCGTCCCGCAAATCGCGCGAAATTGCAGAAAAACGATTTTTGCAGAACTAAAAGCAATCAGCAGGTGCAAAAGTTCAATCTTAACATTAGTAACCATTCACTCTAGTGCTTCCTGAGGGGCCCCGCCAGAGTTCAGTTGCCTATTTGCAACTATTCTATGACCCTGCTCTGACCCAAACAGCAGGCTCATAGAATAGCTACAAGTAGGCCATAAAGGTCCTGTGAAAAAAAAATTGCACTGCAACAGAAAGCAAATTACAGATAAGGAAGGAAGCAGGTGCCAGCCAGACTGGAAGTTTCAAAATCACTGACACATTAATCAACCCCAAATTAATTCATGGCAGTTGAAGCAGGGCAGGTGTGCTTGCTTTTTTTCACCCCCATAATTTACAGTGATAAACCAACCAGAGGGTGGCAGTGAGGGTGTACCAGAGGATGGCATGGGTGTACCAGAGTGTGGCAGTGGTGAAACAGAGGGTGCTGTGAACCTGTGATGATGAACCAGACGTAGAAACAACATAGTCGCGGCAGTTGCGAGCCAACAAGTAAGTTCGCAATTGCGAACTGGTACACAAATCCTCGCGAACCCTTGCGAACACAAAAAACACAAAAATCCGCAAATTCGCGAGAGTTCGCGGATCTTGCGGATTGCGAATCCGTAAATACGCAAGTTCGCGTACGCCAGATTCGCTAAATCCGCCCATGCTTAAATTCATTCCCCAACGTAAACCGCGTCACAGGTCGTGTTTGCACACATGTGAACTTATGCCCCGCCCCCTCCCTTCACCACTGTGCAAATGCACCCCGTGGAGCATTTTAAGTTGGGGATTAACTCCCCTTGAATACTGAGGGTCCCTGGGGTGCACCTAGCCCACCAGCTATCTCCAGTAAGCACTACAGAGCTGCGTTGCAGAGAGTTGTAAAAAGAGGCGTGGCCTCAGAACACCACTCTGCAACACAGCTCGCTGGCGCATACTGGAGGTACCTGGTGGGGTAGTTGCCCCCAGGAACCCCAGTATTCAAGGGGAATTTGTTCCCCCTCTGCAAACGTGCCAGGGGGCGTGTTTGCAGAGTGGTGCAATAAAGGGGTGTGGCCTCAGGCCCAATCTCCTTCTTTTAAAATTTTTATTTTGTGAAGGGGGCTGTGTAGCCCCCCTTCCTTTTTCTTTTTTGGGGCCCTGGGGACCACATCCCCCAGGGCCTCACCCCCAAATTCAAATTTTGAAAAAATATTTACAGGAAGGGGGCCGTGTGTCCCCCCTCCCATGGCCAATTCCGGGCCCGGGGACCCCAACCCCCGGCGCCGGCCCGCCTCCTTTTTTACATTAAAAAAAAAAAGCGAAGATAGCAGAGAATCGAAAGAAGATGCATCGCGGAACACTAACTACACTTACCACAGTCCTTAGGGGCGATCCCGCTGGTGTGTGAGTAGTGTGCGACCCCACCCCCAATTGTTATGTTAAAGCTCCCTCGAGCAGTTGGCTGACGAGCCTGGGACCCTGCACCTGCGCACCCGAGTGGTACTAAACCTGGCAATATTTGGCAGCCACCGGCAACCCCAGAACACGGCCTAATCCCTGCTGATGAGGGTAAATACCCCGAAACACGTGTCCAGGGATGGCGAAGATAGCGAAGATAGCAGAGAATCGAAAGAAGATGCATCGCGGAACACAAACTACACTTACCACAGTCCTTAGGGGCGATCCCGCTGGTGTGTGAGTAGTGTGCGACCCCACCCCCAATTGTTATGTTAAAGCTCCCTCGAGCAGTTGGCTGACGAGCCTGGGACCCCGCACCTGCGCGCCTGAGTGGTACTAAACCTGGCAATATTTGCCAGCCACCGGCAACCCCAGAACACGGCCTAATCCCTGCTGATGAGGGGTAAATACCCCGAAACACGTGTCCAGGGATGGCGAAGATAGCGAAGATAGCAGAGAATCGAAAGAAGATGCATCGCGGAACACAAACTACACTTACCACAGTCCTTAGGGGCGATCCCGCTGGTGTGAGAGTAGTGTGCGACCCCACCCCCAATTGTTATGTTAAAGCTCCCTCGAGCAGTTGGCTGACGAGCCTGGGACCCCGCACCTGCGCGCCTGAGTGGTACTAAACCTGGCAATATTTGCCAGCCACCGGCAACCCCAGAACACGGCCTAATCCCTGCTGATGAGGGGTAAATACCCCGAAACACGTGCCCAGGGATGGCGAAGATAGCGAAGATAGCAGAGAATCGAAAGAAGATGCATTGCGGAACACAAACTACACTTACCACAGTCCTTAGGGGCGATCCCGCTGGTGTGTGAGTAGTGTGCGACCCCACCCCCAATTGTTATGTTAAAGCTCCCTCGAGCAGTTGGCTGACGAGCCTGGGACCCCGCACCTGCGCGCCTGAGTGGTACTAAACCTGGCAATATTTGGCAGCCCCCGGCAACTCCAGAACACGGCCTAATCCCTGCTGATGAGGGGTAAATACCCCGAAACACGTGTCCGTGGATGGCGAAGATAGCGAAGATAGCAGAGAATCGAAAGAAGATGCATCGCGGAACACGAACTACACTTACCACAGTCCTTAGGGGTGATCCCGCTGGTGTGTGAGTAGTGTGCAACCCCACCCCCAATTGTTAATTTCAAGGGGAATTTGTTCCCCCTCTGCAAACGTGCCAGGGGGCGTGTTTGCAGAGTGGTGCAATAAAGGGGCGTGGCCTCAGGCCCAATCCCGTTCTTTTAAATGTTTTATTTTGTGAAGGGGGCTGTGTAGCCCCCTTCCTTTTTCTTTTTTGGGGCCCTGGGGACCACATCCCCCAGGGCCTCACCCCCAAATTAAAATGTTGAAAAAATATTTACGGGAAGGGGGCCGTGTGTCCCCCCTCCCGTGGCCAATTCCGGGCCCGGGGACCCCATCCCCCGGGGCCGGCCTGCCTCCTTTTTTACATTTAAAAAAAAAAGAAGTAATTTTTGGGGGAGGGGGGCATGGCCCCCCTCCTGGGCCACTTCTATCCCCGGTGACCCCATCCCCCGTCACTGGCCCTCTTTGTGGGGGACTGTGGGGAGGTCCACAATCTCCCCACGGTCCCTGCCGGCTCCCCGCATCCTGCGGGAGCCAGCATTGCTTTTCTACATGGGGAGTAGCTAACATGCTGCTCCCCATGTAGAAAAGCAATAGTCTTTGGTTTTTGGAAGAGAGAGAGAGAGCAGGTTTCCTGCTCTCTCTTCCAAAAACCAAAGCAGTTTGCTATGGTAGGGTGGGAGCCACGAGGCTCCCACCCTACCATAGCAAACTACAGTGTACCAGGGGTGAGCACCTCGGGACACTGCTGGAGCAGGCCCTGGGGGGGACCCCAGGGCCACCAAAAGACTCCAGGAGGGGGGCAGCGCGGCCCCCCTCCCAACATCTAAAAGCCCTGTGGGGTGGTGGTCCCCGGGGCGTGTGGGAAGGCTTGAGCCCCCCCATAGGTTTTTTATTTAAATAGAAGCCCCGAAGGGGTGGCGGTCCCCGGGGCTGCGGGGGGCTTCGAGCCTCCCGCATACGTAATGTGAAAGACCCGGGGTGGAGGTCCCCAGGGCTGGGGGGCCCCTCTGGGCGCCCCATTATTATAAAACACATGCACAAGCAAGCCGGGCTGAAGACGGCTGGAATGCCAGAAACCAGTCCTCGGAAGCTTGTTTCCGGTCCAGGGAAGGCATGGCTTGGCAGTTCGGGCTGGACGGTTTCCATGAGGCACAGGGTCAGACTGATTTGCATATGGCCATGTCTGAACTGGGGTGGCAGAGTGGGCTAAAGAACGGTGATGGATTAAACCCAGATCTGTTGACTGGGTGTGAGTGTTTGATTGGTTCAGATGCTCCGTCCATCACCACCCCCTTTTGTACCACTTTGTTCGCCATAAGTTGGCAGGGTATGCTCAGACGTGAGTCCCTTGCTCACTTTGCCACTGGATTCAAGCAAGCCGGGCGGAAGGCGGGTGGAATGCCAGAAACCGGTCCTCGGAAGCTTGTTTCCGGTCCAGGGAAGGCATGGCTTGGCAGTTCGGCTGGACTGTTCCCATGAGGCACAGGGTCAGACTGATTTGCATATGGCCATATCTGAACTGGGGTGGCAGAGTGGGCTGAAGAACGGTGATGGATTAAACCCAGATCTGTTGACTGGCTGTGAGTGTTTGATTGGTTCAGATACTCCGTCCATCACCACCCCCTTTTGTACCACTTTGTTCGCCATAAGTTGGCAGGGTATGCTCAGACGTGAGTCCCTTGCTCACTTTGCCTCTGGATTCAAGCAAGCCGGGTGGAAGACGGGTGGAATGCCAGAAACCGGTCCTCGGAAGCTTGTTTCCGGTCCAGGGAAGGCATGGCTTGGCAGTTCAGGCTGGACTGTTCCCATGAGGCACAGGGTCAGACTGATTTGCATATGGATGGCCATGTCTGAACTGGGGTGGCAGAGTGGGCTAAAGAACGGTGATGGATTATACCCAGATCTGTTGACTGGGTGTGAGTGTTTGATTGGTTCAGATGCTCCGTCCATCACCACCCCCTTTTGTACCACTTTGTTTGCCATAAGTTGGCAGGGTATGCTCAGACGTGAGTCCCTTGCTCACTTTGCCACTGGAATCAAGCAAGCCGGGCTGAAGACGGCTGTAATGCCAGAAACCGGTCCTCGGAAGCTTGTTTCCGGTCCAGGGAAGGCATGGCTTGGCAGTTCGGGCTGGACTGTTCCCATGAGGCACAGGGTCAGACTGATTTGCATATGGCCATGTCTGAACTGGGGTGGCAGAGTGGGCTAAAGAACGGTGATGGATTAAACCCAGATCTGTTGACTGGGTGTGAGTGTTTGATTGGTTCAGATGCTCCGTCCATCACCACCCCCTTTTGTACCACTTTGTTCGCCATAAGTTGGCAGGGTATGCTCAGACGTGAGTCCCTTGCTCACTTTGCCACTGGATTCAAGCAAGCCGGGCTGAAGACGGCTGGAATGCCAGAAACCGGTCCTCAGAAGCTTGTTTCCGGTCCAGGAAAGGCATGGCTTGGCAGTTCGGGCTGGACTGTTCCCATGAGGCATAGGGTCAGACTGATTTGCATATGGCCATGTCTGAACTGGGGTGGCAGAGTGGGCTAAAGAACGGTGATGGATTAAACCCAGATCTGTTGACTGGGTGTGAGTGTTTGATTGGTTCAGATGCTCCGTCCATCACCACCCCCTTTTATACCACTTTGTTCGCCATAAGTTGGCAGGGTATGCTCAGACTTGAATCCCTTGCTCACTTTGCCACTGGATTCAGGCAAGCCGGGCTGAAGACGGCTGGAATGCCAGAAACCGGTCCTCGGAAGCTTGTTTCCGGTCCAGGGAAGGCATGGCTTGGCAGTTCGGGCTGGACTGTTCCCATGAGGCACAGGGTCAGACTGATTTGCATATGGCCATGTTTGAACTGGGGTGGCAGAGTGGGCTAAAGAACGGTGATGGATTAAACCCAGATCTGTTGACTGGGTGTGAGTGTTTGATTGGTTCAGATGCTCCGTCCACCACCATCCACTTTTGTACCACTTTGTTCGTCATAAGTTGGCAGGGTATGCTCAGACGTCAGACTGTTCCCATGAGGCACAGGGTCAGACTGATTTGCATATGCCGGGTCTGGTCGCTCAGTGGACTAATGAGTCTACTGCAGGGGCCTGTGTTTGACCTCATGGTCACAGGTTCAAATCCCGGCGGGTCCACTCAGCCTTTCATCCATTTGGGGTCGATAAAATGAGTACCATTGAGTTGGGTAAGAACAAACATCTGTTATTTCAGCGCCAAGATGCCCGTAGTGGTGAACGTGCGCTTTACAAATACTCATGTTATGTTATGTTATATGGCCATGTCTGAACTGGGGTGGCAGAGTGGGCTAAAGAACGGGGATGGATTAAACCCAGATCTGTTGACTGGGTGTGAGTGTTTGATTGGTACAGATGCTCCATCCATCATCACCCCCTTTTGTACCACTTGGTTCTACTGAGGCACAAGATGGCCTCCAACACTTCCTGGTTTGGAGTGTTGACAGTCAATTAGCATAAAGCTCTTGCTCGGGAGGATACGCGTACCCTACTTCGTCCATAGATATATCTGTGATTTTACTTTTGATTTTCTCAGGAACTACTGAACGGATTTACACCATTTAACAAAAAGCGTAATCTGCGAACCAAACTCTACCTTGTTGCCAAATTTGGTGTAATTCCGTTCAGCAGTTCGGGTTGTAGCCGTGTCTAAAGGTCCCTATGGAAAATTGCATGGGGAAAACACGTTTTGGGACCCCCCTTTTTTCTCGGCCCCCGCTTGACGAATCACCCCGAAACTCTCGGGATAGAAGGGGAGCGGAGGGGAGCGGAGTGGTCCTACTTCTTGGAGAATTTCGCGAAGATTCGTCAACCAGCGCCAAAGTTATTCCAAATAGAATGTTGCGGATTTTCTATGGAAACTAGGTCCTAACTATATCTACCTACTGGCGATCGATATATTGACAACCAAAGCCTCCTGCCAATTCGCCGCTTTCCCCAGCATGCGCAGGAACACCAAGCACGGACCAAATTTTCACGGTGGAATTATTTGTTCGCCAGTCGGTTCATAACGTTTCGGCACCCCTTGTGCCTTGATCACATGACATATATATATATATATAGATATATATACACACACACACACTCACACACATATATATATATATATATATATATATATATATATATATATATAAATATATATATATAGTCAAGTCAAAGAAAGTCTTTATTTCGTTATCTATACTAATATAATAAAGAGAGAGCCCAAACCTTTGAGGCGGGTAATCTCAGGAACCACAGCACCAATCACAACACCCAATACAGCGTTGGAAAGGGCAGTTGCAGCAGAAGGACATAGGCTATGCAGACGCCCACTATATACATTTAAAAGGTAAAAGAACCGTGCCAGCAAAGCAGTCCCTTATGGGCGTGTTTATGTTGTGCTGTGGTCGTGTGCAGGGGGCGTGACAAACGCTGGGGGCATGTGGTACGCTCCGCCCTTCATGCCATGTCTCATATCGTGTGCTGTGGGCGTGTGCTGGAGGCGTGGGCGTGTGCGGGGCGCAGGATTACGGGGAAAAAAGTGCGCGCTGTGCCCAATATTTCATTGTTTTTTCTTCCCAGGTTCTGTACATTCCAGCTCCGGGTGTCCACCCTGCTCCCTTTAAATACCCCTGCACCCCATAATCATAACCCACCCTTACTCCTTGAAATACCACAACACCCTTAAACACTAACCCATCTTAACCCTATAAATATACCCTGTACCCCAAAACCCAAACCTATCCCTAAACCCTAAAAATACCCCTGTACCCCAAAATCCAAACCTAGCCCTGAACCCTATAAATACCCCTGTACCTCAAAACCCAAACCTACCCCTGAACCCTAAAAATACCCCTGTACCCCAAAACCCAAACCTAGCCCTGAACCCTAAAATACCCCTGTACCCCAAAAACCAAATCCTGCCCTGAACCCTTAAAATACCCCTGTACCCCAAAACCCAAATCTACCCCTGAACCCTATAAATACCCCTGTATCCCAAAACCCAAACCTAGCCCTGAACCATAAAAATAAGCCTGTACCCCAAAACCCAAACCTACCCCTGAACCCTAATATACCCATGTACCCCAAAACCCAAACCTAGCCCTGAACCCTAAAAATACCCCTGTACCCCAAAACCCAAACCTACCCCTGAACCCTAAAAATATCCCTTTACCCCAAAACCCAAATCTAGCCCTGAACCCTAAAAATACCCCTGTACCGCAAAACCCATACCTATCCCTAAACCTACCCCTGTACCCCATAACCCAAAACTATATCTGAACCCTTAAAATACCCAAACAACCCAAAACATATACCTCAGTACCCCAAAACATATACCCCTATACCCATACTTACCTTATCCAAACATTAAAAAGAAAACATGCTTTTACCATTCATGCATTTACAATGAATTTTGTTGTAAAAGCATGCGTGGTAAAGCATATAAAATGTAATGCCATGCGTTAAAATGGCATTGCGGAGTCATGGTACTTTCGTAATAAAAGTAATCGGAGTGATGGTATGCGGAAAGAAAATTGCGGAATAATGGGTGTTTACCCTCCCCCGGTAAGTACATTGGTGGCACGGCGGCCCACATCTCCAGCAACATACTCATATTTTTTCACCACCGATTTGAAAAATGCACAGGTCTTTCTCATTGATGGCCAGCACCGACATACACTTTTAGACACACCTCCCGCCACAAGTTCTAGAATTGCGAACTTTAGAGCTGGGGAGCTACGTTCGAATCTCGGCATCAGCTCAACATCCTGTGATTCCAGGCAAATCGCTTTGTCTCTCCGTGCCTACCACAAATGAATGTGTTCTTCTGTAATGTAAATTGTGCTCATATAATATTGCAAGGAAAAATAAAGTAGGGAAACTCGAGTTCACACACTACTGAACGCGCACTCTTAAGTGCATCAGCAGTGCACTGTGAATCGGAGCGTTTAACAGGCCTGTCACAGATAAGAAATGCTATCAAAACGAAATCCTACAAAACAATATACTACTTGCCGGCAGCAATTCATACCCGGACAACGTCGGGACGGGCTGCTAGTTTCATCATAAAAGACATACTACACAAATCAACCATATAAAACAATCCCAACCCCTAAAAACAACCACTCGGAGTGGGTTTGTTACCCTACTATACAAATTCACAAATATGAGTATGATTGTGTATTATGGTTAAAACAATACATTAATATGCATTAAGAACAACATAAAATAGCATTAAATCACAATATACAAGACTTCATTTACAGTAAAAACTCATAAAAGTGACATTTAAAGTGCATTATGACATTCCCCAGTACGTCAAACCTGTACCCAATCTGGCAGGTATGAAACATTTAATACGGAGTTAATCAACCTTAACCGTAGAATCCAGGCCCAACCAGTAAATTTAGCAACCCCAATTACCACCAATAATGAAGTGTCGGTCTTCAAAATTCTACTAGCTGTCTTCGTCGAGCGTATACCCAATGCCTTACAGACTGGGCGTAACCACTTATGTCTTGGGGCATAGTACAAAGGGCAGACAAATAGAAAGTGGTCAACTGTTTCTTCCGACTCTTTACACAATGGGCAGCATCCATTGCCACTATTAGCCCAAGACTTCGTTAGACCCCGTAGTGGTAGTGTCCCTACCCTAAGCTGATGGAATAGCTTACGATCCAGAGGCCTGGTAATAACATTCCAGTAGTCTTCAAGGCGACAGACGTCCTTCACCGACACAAATGATGCCGTCAGTGAAGCATGTCTTTTGGAGACGGCCCATCCCCAGTACAGATCTCTCAACAGCTTTTTCGGGGGGAAAGTAACTGTGTCCGGGTTAGACCAGAGTTCCCCCAGCCCCATATCAGACAGTGTAGTTCTAAGGTCACTCAACCAGCCTATCCTATGGGAACCCTGAAGGCTTCTGACTTCTAACAGGGCATTAGTATAAAGCGATAGTTCAGGCGTAGTCCACAGGCGCCACCAAAACGCCAGTGGTCTGTAACGCACAACATCCTTAACCGGTTGGCACCCTAGATCATATAGAAGAGGAATATGGGGTGTGGACTGCGGAAGGCCTGTAGCTGCCCTAAGGAATTTGTTTTGGGCCACTTTAAGGAGCCATAGATCTTCATAAGGGGGAACATGGGCTTTGTTTGGGAGCATCTGTGTTCTTTAAGAAGGGCTCCTCCTAATTGGACGTGCTTTAAAGTAAGGAGGTGTATCTGGGGGTTCCAGCTTAGATTATCACTAAAAGTGACACCAAGATAAGTAAAGACCGATGTCTGTTCAAGGGTAGCCCCGTCCATTGTTACCCTGGCTGTAATTGGGCTCTTCCCCCGGAGGACCATGAACTTGGTCTTGGCCACATTGACCTCTAACTCATGCTCGCGGCAAAATAGTTCAAACCTAGACAGGGCTAATTGTAGTTCCTGCCTCGTTTTGGATATTAAAACCGTGTCGTCCGCGACCATGAGTAAAGGAATTTTCATTCCAGCCAGTGATGGTGCATCAGTAGGGTGGTTTGTAAAATATTTTAGGACCCCATTAATGAATAAAGAAAACAAAGTAGGGGCCAATACACACCCTTGTCTGACACCCTTGGAAACATCAAATCTATCAGTCACCTCGCCTGGCTTACCCCAGCGAACCTGTGCGTACGTGTGGGCATGTAGATTTACCAAAAGCCTCACCAATTCTACTGGCATGCCTAGTTTTAATAAACATTCCCATAACTTTACCCTTGGCACAAGGTCAAATGCGGACCTTAGATCCACAAAAGCCGCGTATAGTTTGCCACCCCCAAGGAGAACAACCTTCCAATAAAGTAACACAAATCTAAATGCCTGATCTAGGGTCCCTACATGGGTCCGAAAGCCCGCCTGTAGGGGTGTTAGTATATCAAAGTCAAGCATCCAGGACTGTATACGTCCCAAAACTAGACGGGCCATGATTTTTTGTGCCGCGTCTATTAAGCTGATCGGCCGATAATTGGATGGGGCTGAGCGGTCACCCTTCTTATATATTGGCAAAATCTCAGCCCCGAACCAAGAATCGGGGACCTGTACACCATTTGCTATGGCGTTGGCTAAGATGGTTACATAGGGGACCCACAGATCCTGTTCTTGTAAGTACAGGTCCACCGGAATGCAGTCGGGGCCTGAGGCTTTGCCACTCGGGATTGATTTCATAACTAATTTTACCTCAGATTGTGTAAATGTTAGGAGTTCATGAAAATTCGGGGGAGGAAGAACCACTACAACCCCAGTATTAGTTGTAAACTGATTTTCAAAAAAGCTGACCCACTTTTTTGGTTCCACATGGGCAGACCTGGGCCGCTCATCAGGACTATTGCCCCATTTAAGGTGGTGCCAGAACTGCGACAAGTTTCTGCCATTGCAGGCCTCTGTAAGGACCCTCCAGCTTTCCTCATCCCAATTTTTTTTTGCATTTTTCAGTGCTAGTTTATAGCTTGCTCTGCAGGATTGTATTGGCCCCGGAACTCTAGATTTAATTGCAACAATTAATTCACGGTGGGCCTGGCTACACTTTTGGTCATACCAGGAGACGTTCCTCTGGGTTCCCTTTCTACCCTGGTTTGAGATACTCTTAATAAATAGCTTTTTAAGTCCCTGGAATAACTCTCTATGGGCACTGGGAATTCTAGCGTTGATCGAATCCTGAGTATCACAACTCCTCAGGGTCACCACAGCTTGTGTAACGAGTGATCTTATTGCGGCTCTGGCTACCTCATGTGTGGCTATCTTGGGCCACCAAACCCTTCTCAGATCATTTTTTAGTATGACCCGGGCTTGCACAACATTAGATTCGTCGGGGGCAGCCTTGAGAAGCTATAATCTGTTAAGACCAGTACTAGTGGGTTGTGGTCACTTTCTAGTCTGGTTGTAACCTCCTTATCAACAACAGCGGACCATAGCTGCACATCGATCAAAATATAATCGATTCGGCTACCATGTCTGCCATTGTTGAAAGTATTTTTACCCATCCTATCTGATTGTACCCTACCATTTACTGCCCTCAATCCTAGGTTGAGACACAGCCCTTTCAGATACATAGCGTATTGTGTCCACTTCCTTATGGGTACCAGTTCCAACTGTGGAATTCCCCACACCATGTCCTCAGCCTCAGAGAGCTTCCCATCTTCTCCATCCAGCGGCTCAAAACAGGTATTAAGGTCTCCCACCACCACCCTATACCCCTCACTCTGTGTATTAATGAGAAAGTTCTCCAAGAGTGTAATGGTAGGAGAAACTTTCCCACCCTGGAGACCCCTTACATAAACATTCACAAGCAGAATATTGAAGCCCTTGGTCGAGCAAATCCTAATAATCAGTATATCAGGACTGTCAATTGTAATCTCTTCCACTGTGACTCCTTCATGCTGACGGACCCAGGTGGTCAAACCACCTACTGGTCTCCCTCTAAGGCCTTTAACTGCTGGTTTAAAAAAGTTTAGGAAACCAGCGCGGAATAAAGGAGCAACCGCCCAAGTTTCCTGAAAAGACCAAATATCCCCTTGTTGTATGAACTCCACCCAATCAGGCACACAAAGTCTGGACTCCAACCCTGCTATATTCCAACCGGAGATCTTAGTGTGGTGGAGGGATGGCAAGGACACATTTCCCATCACGGTGGGGATGTTTGGATTGACTGGTTTAGTAGGTCTCAAGTTTACTGGGGAGGGGTACAATACTGAGTGGTCATTAGACCCTAGACACGGTGAGACTAGTGAATCAAATAGATGCTTCTCAACTGGTGTAGTAACGTGGTTTACCCCTGACAGAGGGAAGTGATTACCATCCCTCAGTCAGTCATTTTCTTCAAGGGTTGACAGTGGTGCATAACTGTTGTGAGTCATAAGGGGCTGGGTTGAAGCAAATCCCACATTCCCCACGAGAGAACCATTTTCTGTTCTGGGTCTTACGGATAGCATATGTGGTACTTTGGGGTACAAATCGCTAAATTCCCATGTTACTATGCATCCATCTCCCATTTGTGGTTGCCAGCTTCGAAGGTAAGGGATCACACGGTCATTCCTAAAATTTACTATGACCAAGTCTCCTGGTATGTCCTTGGTCATATGACCTAACCACCCAACCCTTCTGACATTTAAAATTCTCCCATCGATATTTGGGGGGAAGGGTCTATTTTTGCTTAACCAAAATGCAACTTTATTTTTTAATTCTTGGTGACCCTCTATTTTTCCATTTGGAAGCTCTGGTACCCCAGAGAGAACACACACATAGGGTGCGGCCTCTGGCGGTAAGTCAATACAAGTGGTGCTGCTATTAATTCTGCCATACTTTGTGCTTACCCCATGTGAGTTCGTGCAATTATTAGGCTGCCCCACCATAGGGGCTGCAGTCTTTGGTGTGGTGGGACCTTTATTTGGTTTTGGGTTCTGTATATTAGGTGGTGGGATGATATGAACAACAGATTGACTTATGTTTGATTTCGACACCCCATTTGATTTGGCCTCTGTGATTTCAACTGGTGTAGTGTAGTTCCTATTTTCCCAATAGGCTCTGCGCATTGGAATAATATCTTCAAATAGTATAGACGTAGGACTGTGGTTAACTAGGTCTTCTACTGACGATATTAGACATAAAGTTATGTGTGCCAGCTAGCTCAGAGTTCACTAGAAACTTTCTCGAATAGGCAAGGAGGAGTTTAACCTCCCTGGATAGACAAGAAGGAATTTAGTTTCTGACAACCATAGAACATGACAACTTTGCTCCCCCTAATCATGAGTATATCTCTAGAGTCGTGTGAAAACAAAAGACAATCATTTTACTCAGTCAGTACGTGCATTCTTAGTTTCACCAGATTGTAGAGTAAAAGAAGAGACGGGCGTGTTCAATAAAAAGGTGCTATTTATTGATCAGTCTCTTTCCTCTTACAAGAGAAATTAATCGCTATTATTGCAATACTTATAGTTAAGTAAAGTGCATACAGTAAAAGCAGGATTATAAAATAATACTGTAAAAGCATTGATATGGTTTCTTAGCCATATGATACTTAAAATGGATAAAAGATATACATACATATATACATTGAGTATTCGTTCTCAACTGGTGCTTCTAACTACGCCTACCCCGGTGTACCTGACCTAAGCCTAATACGTGGGCGGGAGTAAATAAGTAGCAGTTTAAGTTAAGTTTGCTTTGCCAAGAATCTGACTCAAGAATTCTCTGTAAGGGGTTAGTCAGTTCAGTACATGGGATTTAGAAGGCTGGAGGGCTGGTATCTCTGTCTCAGGACTCGGTATCCCAGTTACCCGTGAGGGCAAGCCGGGAACGCCGGAGGCTGGATTTCTCGGCAGGAGAAAAGGCAGCGTCTATCTCAGGGCTTCAAAAGGGAGGGGCAGTTTCCGTGGGCTTCCTGCATCAGCTGGGCTCTCCGGCAAGTAGCGCTGCTCCAAGCTCGTCACCACCGTGTCTTTGCTTAGGGCAGCGTCGGTATATTTATACCTGAAAGGTGCCGAGTTTGACGTAAGGATGGACATAAGATGTCAGTAAAGAATGTCATAAGGACTGGTCGTTCTTACATTCTTTTCAAGAGTTCTCGAACGTAATCAAAACAATAGCTGCGGGGGATTTCCCAGGTCTGCTGGAGGTTTGGTTTGTTTTGAGAACTCGGTGTGCTTTCTAGGTGGCTGGAGGAATAGGGCTTGCTTAATGTGACAGCATGCGCTATGACTTAATCTGAAAACGGTTTCTGTGCCGTTGTATGGCCATTAGTGAATTAATAACCGGACAAGGGTCAGAACTAGGAGTATCAATATAGGTACCTAGAAAAACACACTACACCCACTCCACGATTTTATGTACATATTTACTAACCTAAGCAATAGTAAACATAACTAACAGTGCATGTGTATACCGGCCCATCCCAAAATACATTCTTTGTATTTAAAAATGGCGTATGCGAAATACACGAAATGAGTATAGGTACTGTATGCATTCAAGCAGTATAATCATTCAAAAAGGAGATGCACATTTTATATCAGCATGAATGATTTGCGAAATTACACATGAAATGGCTCTTAATACAGAAGAAAAATTGCGAGACCATCTCATCACATATAAATACAATTATTTGTATATAAACTAGAGGTTGAGGTAATGCAATGTCTCTAGAGTTCCTAAGAATAGAAGCTCTGTTCTCTAAGAATAGTTTTACTTTAAGCAGAAGATAAGTGCCAAAAAGGTAAATATTTTGCAATTGGAAAAAAAATGTTCGCTTTTCAGGGCAGAAGAGAAAAAATAGTTCAGAAGTCACTTTGTTTTCAAAACTTGAAGGCCAAATTCAGAGTTCAGGGAACGCTGTGTGCAATTTTGCTTAAAGTCATTCTTTCTGTTCTGGGGGAAAACATCATTTCAGATAAACTCTCGAAAAAACAGTCTACGGCTTCTGGTGAAAGTTCGAGTAGGTTGGACAAAGTCGCTACCATGCAGTCATGCGCATGATTGCTTTCAGAGATGGTTTGATCAGCATAGCTGACAGAAGGTCATACCTGATCGATGCTGCTTTCATCTAGTACTTCACTACCCTTCAATCGTAGTGGTGAAGTCTCCACGAATGCCGTCATCAGAATAGGTAGCCGCTGGGGACAGCACAATGCATGAGCCTTTACTGGACCCAACAAAGTATCTGCATCCAATGGTACTTCTGATTGTAGTGTTAGACAGGTGTCCAACACGCATTCTTCTCCGCATAGCATGCACCTCAATACAGGCATAACACAATTCTGCCACATGGGTCTGAATGAAAGAAACCAGGTCATATTTAGATCTCGTAGCCGGGCTAATCCAAGGACTTTAGTTATGCGGTCCCGGTAGCGGATAGCTAGGATCGTTTCTTCCATTGTTGCTGGAGTCTTGTCTGTGACATGGCTTGCCATAGCGAAGCAATAGTAGCAAAAATAGGACGCCTTCTACTAGTCCCAACAGAAGAGGAAGTCCACCAAAGATGGAATGGACGAAGTTTGGAAAAATACCCAGGATCGCTTTAAATGGGGTTAAAGCTCCTGAAAAAACTGTCTTAAATACACTTGCGATACCACTTGTATCAGAAATATTTAAGATTTCGTTTAGCATTTCTGCGAAGTGTAGGGGACAATTCGTTGATAACATTGAATGAATCTCTGCCGTTGTCCTTGCAACTTGGAGATCATACGTTTCTTTTGATGACGTCAACTGGGTTGGCGTCTGTAGGAGCACAGTCTTCATTCTGCTTAAAGTATCAATTCGAATAGAAGAGATTTTTAAACTGGGCCATAACCTTCCCTCCCTGTCTGGAGCATCATTCGGGAACAATACTCTTTCACAGCACATGACCCTGGAAGTCACGCTTATAAGATAAGGTTTTCCTGGCAGCAAGCCACAACATCTGTGATCTACAATTAGAATGTAACTCCCGTTCGAAAGTCTTCTAAAGAATGGTTCAATTTGTGTTGCAGGTGTGCCTAACTGTTGACATGAAAGGTTATTTGAAGTCCTTTCACAGGCCCCATGCAAACTTATACCCTGACACAGAAGTATGCCACTTAGTGATTTTTCACAATTATTACCACTAAGAAATACACTCTGTCCTTTATTACTGACACATGTGTATGTATAGGGTAAGTTCCATGTTGACTTAATGTATCCTTTACCCAACCTTTCATACTGGCCTGCCTGTATATATTTTTGGCAGTATTGAAACTGGAAAGTTGTTATCGGAATATTTATTATCCCATGTATTATCCATTCAATGACAGGTCGTTCTGACATTGTCAATGGTAATCTCTCAAGTTTTTCAATGCTCAGAATTGTATAGTCAGCACCCTTCTGTGCCAAACTGATTTGTTTATCAGTAAGGTTAAAGATATTAAATAGTGACGTTGTGTTGATTAAACGCCAAGGCACATAGCCTGAACGCAGATTTTGTAACGTCCAGCCAAGCTGTACAATAGAACGTAATTGAGACTGACCGTGTTGCAACATCAGTAAGTCTTGTTCTATTATATCGATTGCAAAAGATACAATACTGTCCAGTGAATATATTCTGGAAGACAGAGTCATTAACCCATTGTCCACAACAGAAAGTGATTTTTCCAAATTAACACTGTCAATTTCCCGTATTTTTTCTGCTGTCTCAATTTGAGTTTCTTTCCAAGCTTCGTTATAAGCTGCATATATAGAGGCCGCTATGAAACGTTTTTGACGCTGTTTGCGTGGTCCCAAAATGAAATCACGCAAGTCAGCACCTTCTTTAAGTAAAGTTAAGTGTTGCTTAATTTCTGACAGTGTGGATGTATTTAGCCATTGAAGGCAGAGTTTCCCCACACTGTAAGTAGTTACAATCCCTGGATGTTGTCTCTGGGAGTATCTTGGGTCTGGCCTGGTCAATGTGAACCCCTGTATTTTGTTCAGAAATCTGTCTTGACAGTTATTTGTGTCTGTGGGCCAGATCAACCATTGTTTTCAATCATGATGTGTTCTGTTTTGGTTTAAAATATGGGATACGTCTATCGAAACATCCGTAGTGCTATTACTGTTAGGTGTTGGTTTAGGAATAGACGGTTTGTTTAAGTCTTTGATTTTGGCTAGGCCAAGACAGGTAGTCTGTTGAATTGTGTCATTCAAAAATATAATTTGTTCTGGGATCATGCAGGCCCTAAATAATGATTCTATACCTTGCACTTGCCAATCTTTTGTGCCCCAGATCGTTTTCGTTTCAATGTTATTGTTCCAGAAATCAAAACCGAATGTATTCATTTTTTCAAAAAATGAGTCTGAATATATCAATTTTGTGTTTGTAAGCATGGTTTTCACTCCTGTCTTATTTAACAATTTGAAATAAAATGTTTCTGCATTACTTGTGTTAAACCCTGAAAAGTATGAATATTTATCAAAAAATTTCTTTGAACTGCCTTTTGGTGGAGTTGCACAATGTTCCCATTGGTTAAAATTTAAAACATTTCTAGGTTGAGTAGATTTATGCAGATAAAGGTTACTATAATGGTTGTAACAAAACATTTGATCGTAATTAGATGAACCGTGCAAATACTCATGTTCTGTAAATTTAGCTGACATTACTAGATCAGACATCATATCATTAATACTTTCAAAGTCCCAATCATCAGCGAATGTGCTTGGTTTTACAAAGTCACTCAATGAAATCTTAAATTGATGAGGATACTTCAGGAGCTCAACCGGACCATATATCTCGTAATCAGTTTTGTCCAATGCTACCCCACCGGGTATAGGATTGGCTGTGAAGTTTACTGAAGAAAGGTATCTTTTCTCGATGTGTGAAGACTTGTGTGGTTTCAGGACCAAGTTGATATTCTGACTTGCTGTGTCCATTATAGCATATTTTCCCTCAATGAAATGTCCCAAGCATAGTACCATAATGAGCCAAAGTATGAGGACAAATACACCTAGTGACACCCAAATGTTAATCCATGGAGAAATCAGATAGGTTTCTTTTAGTTGATGATAGAGTTCCTTCGCTTTGTCTTTAAAAGTTTTTTTTGTCGGCTGTTCCTCAGGTTCACTCAGATCCTCAGAAAAATCATCGAAGTTGATGAAGTAGCCGGATGCTGTTCTGTCAATTGTTTCAATTGCTTCTGGATTCCTTTTTGCTTTAGGTATTTGCTTTGTTTCATTAGCATAGTCTGTGGTTACATCACTGTAGAATGGAGTTTCTTGATGTAAAGTTTTGATTTGGGTTTCAAGAGGTTTAAGTTGCATTGCTTTGTTGCATAGTCCTTGTTGAATCACTGTAGGTTTATCAGGTATGTTTAGTCTTTCAGTTTGAACCTCTGTATTTGTAGCAAACTTTGGTGTTCTACTACTTCTTGGGAGTCCACTTGGCCTACTACTTGTTATCGGCCACATGATTGTGGTTTAACCAGGTCGATGGATACAACTCGGTTCTCCTTTTTACCAGCAAGGGGCGGTAGTACTACTGATCTTGTCCCGTTGACAGACAAGACAGGAACTGCTTTTCTGTAAGAAGTCCCAAATTCCTTCTTCACCGCGATCTTCTCTCTGACCAGATCCCCGATTTTTGGAATCCAGACAGGCCTTGCTGGGACAGGTGGTTTCTCTTCAGTGGTTATTGGCTGCTGTTTCAACTTTATGTTGCTCAGGTCTTTTCTTGTTTCATTTAAGTCCTGTAAAATAGCCAAACGATCTTTGATATCAAAGCATTTTTCTTTAACCACTGAAGTTTGACTATCTAGGTCCCGGATTAACATTCTAGTCCCAAACAATAGTTTGTACGGACTGAGACCTCTTAGAGAACTTCTTGGCAGATTATTAAGACTACGTTGGACACTTATTAAATGTTTGACCCACCCAGCTCCCGAACCTAATACCTTTACCGTTATAGATTGCTCTATGCCTTTGATTTTTTCTTTACACCATCCCGTTTCCCTCAGGAAGGAAGTGACAAGAGTACCGCAATGCAATGCTCATTCTGGCCATGCCCCCCCCTATAAGCTCGAGAGCTAAAGGCAAGACATCGGTCAGAACGTAGCATGCTCCTAGCGTATATGCCATTATAGACTTGCAAATCTTTGTATAACAGTTCAGACGTCAGCCGAGAGCTGTGGTCTACATTACAAGTGAAAATAGTCTCTACATGTTAATATGACGCATTATTCATACTGGGTATTTTATGTCGATAGCCTATTCCTTATTGAGTGAAACGCCACGGTAGTACACCGTCTCGGTCACCCCTGCGATCTCTGTTGCAGTTTGGACAGTTTCTTGCGAATAGGTGATGTTCCAGGCTCATTCCTGGCCACCAGTATGTTGATTGTAATTCTTCTAGAGAATCCTTAAGTGTACGGTGTCTAAGACCCTCACCCATATGTGCGTCTGCTATTAACAAGACTCTCCTGTTCATGTTTGGAATTACTCTATCCCCCACTCCAAGGATTCGAGCAAAAGGAACGGAGTTTGCATCGATTATGTATGTATAATTGAGTGGATACATGATGGGTAGCGCTGAGCGGTCGCCTTTTGATGACGTTTTTACCGCCAGCATTGTTTCCCCGTCAATGTATTTTACTGAACGTTTTTTTGTAGCTACGGAAGCCGATTTAGTTGTTTCCGCTGTGGCTGTCTCAGCCAATGAATTCCCTGCAACGTGAACGCCATCACGCTGATGACTCAGTGAGTGTATCACGTGAGTCTTTGGTAGTTCTTTCTTTAAAAGAACTATTTGTTCCCAAAGCAATTTTTGCTTTATTGTTGCACCTGTGTCATCTTTGTAACCGTTTTGAATCCATTTCTGTAAATCGTTATTGTATGATTTGACGCAGTAATACGAATCGCACACTATTAGTGTCGGGAATTCGCGATCGGCATTATCTAGCGCCATTTTTAACGCTATTATTTCAGTTTGTTCTTCTGAATTATTTTCCACTGAGTGTGTTTTTGTAAACAGAGGTTTCAATTTACCTTCGCGCCACACATTTTTTACAATCTCGCATGTGGCGTTGTATGCTTGCTCTCCCCAAACTGAGGGTTGAGCATGTCCGTCTGTATGTATTACACAGGCGTACTGTCGTATGGGCAGAATGTCGATTGGCAGAGGATATTCTCTTTCATATTCTAGATATTTTAATTTTGTCATTTCCGGGTCAAAATAGTATTTTACTTTGTCTGTAGCAAGAGAAGTTTCCCATTGTATCCATTTTGGATTTAATGCCATAGTAGGTAAATTACATGGGCTTGTTAATGCCTCAAAAGCTGATTCTGCTGTTCTGACTGTAATACGTCTGCCGTCAGCTTGGTCTCTTTCTCTTGCTACAGCTGTTTGAACCTCTTGAACAATGTTTTCCTTAATGCTGAATGTTTTTTCAGCTTCTGTGTACAAGTGTGATTTGTATGCTATTGGTACCGTTTCTCCCTCATTAGAGGTTAGGTATGTGAATCCGCATCTTCCTGGGATGACTCGGATTACAAGGTTGCGTGTGTTATCGCGTGTTTGCAGTTTCGTTTTAACTAACATGTCTGTTTGTAAAGATCTCAAAATTTCTGTGTGTTTTTGAGTCCAATTGATTCTTTTAAAATCTGGTTTCATTAAGTCATAGAGAGGTTTAACCCTCTCCGCGTAATTTATAATGTAAGTTCTTCCGAAATTCAGGAAACCTAGAATTGATTGCAAGTTCTTCAGTGTTCTAGGTGCTTGGATTACAGCACATTTCTCTAGGAAATTGTCAGCCAGGCTTTTGCCTTCACTTGATAATTCATATCCTAAAAACAGGACCGTTAGATGGGCAATTCTTGACTTTTTGGAGTTAAATTTGTAACCCTCTGCTGCGAACCCAAGTATTATGGTGTTCACTCTTTTCAAGTGAGTATCCAAGTCATCATCTGTTAGATAGATGTCATCGACATAAGATAATGCCTAGTCATCATATATTTGTAGTAACTCTGTTACCCTTGCTGAGAATAATCCTGGGCTGTTCTTGAACCCCTGTGGCAAACGACAGAAATTTTTCCGCGAGCCATTTATTGAGAAAGCGGTCAAATATCTGCTTTCAGGTGCTATATTTTGACAAAAGAATCCATTAGAGATGTCTAATGTTGTTTTATATCTTTTGCGCACTATGTTATTCATTAGTGCTGCACTGTGTGATTTTTGTACTGCAATGGTCTTGCAACATGAGTTCAAGTGTCTGTAGTCCAAAACAAGACGATATGAATCATCTGGTTTAGAGACAGGAAACAAAGGATTGTTCATTTGTGAGGTGCAAGCTTCAATCACCCCCTGGTATTCAAGTTGACCTAGGATCTCTTTTACCTGTTTTTTAGCTTCTTGCTTGATTGGGTACTGCCTCTGCGCAGTAGGTTGAGATTTTAACTGGATTTTGTGAGGAGGAGAGTCCTCATCCCATCCCACATGGTTTTTATATAATGCAGGAGCTTGGGCTACTGCCCACTTTCTTGCAAGTGTATATTTTTTATGAATTGGAATATGATTTGAGAAGGCAGGCATAATCATTTCTTCGCCATGAGGGCACTCCCTGACAAACTCTGGTGGCCAGTCTTTTTCAGCTAGAAGGATGTCATAGCCCTTGGAGAGATTATCCCAAAATAGACCCCTTATTTTCCTAGTCTTATCTCCCTCTATACGTAAAGTTATTTCATATATTTTATGAGGTTTGCTAACTCTGGTATCTGCAGTTTCCACTTGAATGTATTCATTCGTGTCCACTGTCTCCAGATGATTCATCAGGATCTTGCGAGCTATGCTCACTTCTGCTGCGCTGTCTAGCATTGTCTGAGCCCACTCTCCGTTTTTCAGCTGAGTCCTCAGGATCCTCGGCATGTTTGATTATTTTAATGCTGGCTACCTTCTTCTTGGAAATTTTAACTTTTTACTTTGATGAAGCGGTTCTTTGTCTTTGGACTTGACGTGCTCTTCCCTGTGTTCTGACCGTCCTCTTCTTTCCGATTTCTGCGAGGAAGTCTGAAAAGATCGAGAGTGACGTGTATCAATATCTTGATATCTATCAGGTTTCTTCAAATTATCCCTATTTCTAAGGTTGTATTTTTTCTCAGAGGGCTCCCTCTGGGGAGACTTGTGTCCTTGGTCCGGAGATCTTTCTCTCCGCCGAGGAGACCTTCCTTTGGACTGGAATCTTTTTTCTTTGGGAGTGGATTGTTTATTTCCATCCCAGCTCTTTTTTGAATTGTTTAGATTATTTTTAATAAATACCTTTTCAGGATTTTCAATTAGTTGGGGTTTCACTGGTTTTCCACCCAAACTATCTCTTCCTAGTTCTTCATAGGATTTTTCTATGATTCTGGCAAGTTCAAATGGTTGGTCTGCTATATCTGTTTCTATCAACCTTTGGCGGATTGCCACATTTGCTGCTTCCCCCTTTATGTTGGCTAGTAATATTGCCGAAACCTGCTTGAAGTCTTTCAGTAATTTCATACCCAGAGTTAAAGCAGGTTCTGGACCGTATTCATTTTGAATCTGTTTTAGCACTTCTGGTATTACCGACATGGACGGAACACCATGTGTTTTTGTGTAAATGGAAACAAAGACTGTGCCCCAAGTGTCACAGTCCTCCACATGTGGTGCGATTCCCATTGGAAGACAGATAGTCAAAATTCTGTGTTTCTCAACAGGGGTGGTATCTGGAAATACCGCCTCTATTTGAGTGATTTTTTGTGCTAACCAGAATGGAATTTGTTCCCTTTTAATGGGTACTTTACCTAGACAGGACTGTATGCTCTCTGGTGTGATTTTATTTGTGTTCCCCTGATGAGGGGTCAGCTGTGGAATTTTAATAGCTGGTTGGACTGTTGAGGTCCGCATTACATATTGGACTAATTGTTTGTGTATTTTAATCAGTTGTTTTAGCTGTGTTAAAAGTTCTGGTATTGACATTTTTCCAATGTGTGGATGTGGTGTGTAGCCGGCTAGAACTGGCCATGTTGCTCCTGGTCTACCTAGTGGACCGAGCCTGGTGATGTGATCATTATGTTTTAGGGCGCCATTAAACTAGAGCAGGTGCTCTTGGTATTTGAGTGGTATTTCCACCTCCTCGAAAGGAGTGTACTCATCCGGAGGTTCCTCTATCTTGTAATAGTGGAATTCCTTTGTTACAGCGTTTGCTGCTGGAAAGTTTATCCATGAATAGAATACCTCTGTCTGCCGATATTCGTGTGCCTCAATTACGAATATGACTGTACCACCTCTCGGTGTTAGTCCATTTTCTATAAGTTTTAAAGTTATAGTTTTTCTTATGCTGACCGGGATGAGTATTGCATCCCGGTCTTGCTGTAGGAGACTTGTGTCATCTGCTATGAGTTGAGCTGCTGATATTTTAGCTGCCTCCCTTTCTTCTTCAGTGTCTGACATTTTACTGACAAGAAGTTTTTTTTGTTTGTTTGCAGATCAGGTTTCTATGGAAACAAAGATTAGATGCACAATATTTTGGAACACTGTATCCTTCAACGTTGAATAAACCAAAAACCATACATAGGAGTCTCCTCCTACTAAGTTTGGCGGATTTAACCTTTCACCCACTCCAGACGTCTTTCGAGTTTTATGGGAAAAAAGGGTCTGTGTGAAAAAGCACGACTGAGTTACTCTAATGTCTTGCGTTAGATTTATCGCCTATCCAAACCGTTGGGCGCCATGTAGTGTAGTTCCTATTTTCCCAATAGGCTCTGCGCATTGGAATAATATCTTCAAATAGTATAGACGTAGGACTGTGGTTAACTAGGTCCTCTACTGACGATATTAGACTTAAAGTTATGTGTGCCAGCTAGCTCAGAGTTCACTAGAAACTTTCTCGAATAGGCAAGGAGGAGTTTAACCTCCCTGGATAGACAAGAAGGGATTTAGTTTCTGACAACCATAGAACATGACAACTTTGCTCCCCCTAATCAAGAGTATATCTCTAGAGTCGTGTGAAAACAAAAGACAATAATTTTACTCAGTCAGTACGTGCATTCTTAGTTTCACCAGATTGTAGAGAAAAAGAAGAGACGGGCGTGTTCAATAAAAAGGTGTTATTTATTGATCAGTCTCTTTTCTCATACAAGAGAAATGAATCGCTATTATTGCAATACTTATAGTTAAGTAAAGTGCATACAGTAAAAGCAGGATTATAAAATAATACTGTAAAAGCATTGATATGGTTTCTTAGCCATATGATACTTAAAATGGATAAAAGATATACATACATATATACATTGACTAATCGTTCTCAACTGGTGCTTCTCACTACGCCTACCCCGGTGTACCTGACCTAAGCCTAATACGTGGGCGGGAGTAAATAAGTAGCAGTTTAAGTTAAGTTTGCTTTGCCAAGAATCTGACTCAAGAATTCTCTGTGAGGGGTTAGTCAGTTCAGTACCTGGGATTTAGAAGGCTGGAGGGCTGGTATCTCTGTCTCAGGACTCGGTATCCCAGTTACCCGCGAGGGCAAGCCGGGAACGCCGGAGGCTGGATTTCTCGGCAGGAGAAAAGGCAGCGTCTATCTCAGCGCTTCAAAAGGGAGGGGCAGCTTCCGTGGGCTTCCTGCATCAGCTGGGCTCTCCGGCAAGTAGCGCTGCTCCAAGCTCGTCACCACCGTGTCTTTGCTTAGGGCAGCGTCGGTATATTTATACCTGAAAGGTGCAGAGTTTGACGTAAGGATGGACATAAGACGTCAGTAAAGAATGTCATAAGGACTGGTCGTTCTTACATTCTTTACAAGAGTTCTCGAACGTAATCAAAACAATAGCTGCGGGGGATTTCCCAGGTCTGCTGGAGGTTTGGTTTGTTTTGAGAACTCGGTGTGCTTTCTAGGTGGCTGGAGGAATAGGGCTTGCTTAATGTGACAGCATGCGCTATGACTTAATCTGAAAACGGTTTCTGTGACGTTGCATGGCCATTAGTGAATTAATAACCGGACAAGGGTCAAAAATAGGAGTATCAATATAGGTACCTAGATAAACACACTACACTGGGTTCTCAATATGGTTGCTTTCAACCAATTTCTTAATTGATACGGAGTTAGCATTAGTTACTACTTCGATATTCCCAACCTTTTCTCCTATTCTTTTTAGTCTTTCTACTAGTGGCAGAATTAAAGATCTCACTAAGTGTTCAATTTGCGCCAGTAGATCTGATGGAGGGGTTAGTGTGGGTACTTGTGGTCCTATGTTACTCTTCACGGGACTTGGCGTACTATTGATGACCTTAGGGGGACTCTGATACAATTTGGCTTGTTTAGCCAACCTCCCCCTGTGCTTAGCACCCTTACGTTTCCTTTTTGTAGGGGGGGCCTGTCCAGATACAGAGGGTTGGATATTATCTTTTTCCAGTATAATGGGTGGGGTTCCATGGGGGCTTTCCTCTGATATGATTTTTTTAATATATATTTTTATTATTTGAAGAAAAACAAGAGTGAGTACATACATCGGGTACCATGCAACGAAGCACATTGCAGAGGTGAACAGACAAATAGACTAAAGGGGTACATATCAATTAAACGATGACTGAGACATCAACACTAGCAAATACGTAGCAGGAGTAAGGACATAACAATCCACAACCCGGCTAGGCTGAAACCTTCAGAGCCCGTCTACCCGCAAAATCAGGATGATTACAGCCAGAAGACATGACACCCGAATATAAGAAACAGAACAGCTCAAGATAATCCACCCACATCCCGTAGAAGAAAGAAAGGAAAGAAGAGAAGGCCATAGAAACAAAATAAAGACAAAATAAAAAACTAAGCCCTAAAATAAGGAAAAAGCGGAGGAGGGCATCGTATAACATATCCCCGGCCCCCCCACCCCCCGCCCGAACCTAGAATCCCCTGAAGTAAATCAAAAACGTAGTAAGCTGTAAATTCGTAGCGTAAAAGGGGAAACTTCAAATACCGCCCTGCCTTCCATTGATAGTACCATCGCAAACCCCATGTCCAGCGGGACTCGATGTGAAACTCAGTCTCTCAATCTCAACCTTGTCCCCTTTGAGCCGACACCCGAACCCTCTCCGGACGAATAGCCGCTTCAGCAGGATAGTCAAAACATAAAAAGATCGGGACAGAGTCAAAACCAGGATGTAGCACAGGGCGGAGAGTGCAGATAACTCCACCAAGGTCAGAGACTCCCCTAACCGTCACGGATGCACTGCATGGTTGCGGCCGCCATCTTGGCGGCATAGACACATAGGGGAGTAACGCAGGTCCAGGCCGACAACAGTTCCCAGCGTAGGGTTCCGGAGGGGGAACAGCAGGTAGCCCATCCATAATCAGCAGTAGTCGTAGGTCACACGATCCAGTCACCACTCCGTGTTCTCTCCGTTCACACACATCACAGTTCAAAGGCTCCGTCTCCTCCAACAGCACAGGGTATGGATCTCCCGTCGAAGTGGCCACCAAGGGCATCTCGAGTAGTTCCGCTTCCCGCAGTGGAACAGGGTCCGGTCCGGTCAGCTCAATTCCAATCAAGCAAGTCATCATTGTGCGTAGGTGTGCATCAATACAATCATGGAATGACCCTATGGCCGCCAAAACAGTTAGTAGTGACGGGACACTACCGGTTCCTTCCACAACACTGCATTCGGTCTCAATCATAGTGTCGTCTCTGAAGAGCCCGGTCCCTCGGAGGGAAAAACAAGTGGATGCGAGACGGAAGGGGACACTCCATTGGCGACAATGATAGTCCGGACGCAGCTACCGCAGGCGGAGAACCTCACCCGGCGAGCACCGGCCGCTCCCAAAACCGGGCCACCGGGCCAGGAACCCCGGTCCGCTGCTGCAGTTATTTGTAGTCACCCCTCTTTCAATGTATACCAGGCACACCAATCGCCGTCCGTAGCGGGTCAAAAGAAAACTTGCCACCTCAGCTGACCGGACCCTGTCCCACAACCATGGCTGATGTTGTTCAACTTCAGCCCGGATGAGCCAGTACTCGAGGCCCCAGCTGTCAGGCTGGTGTAGGCCGCAAAATGCCACTCGACGTATCTTTTTCCACCGGAATGGCAGAAATCTCAGGATTGCATCATTTCGGTCCAGACCCGTTCAAACACAAGAAGGCAGGGCGCAAAGTCAGGATATATGACAGGATCTACTGGCAGGAGACGGAGGTCGGCGGAGGCGGGAACTCACGCGGCCGTCTTGGTTGCTATCGTAGCTCCTCCCCCTCCTCTGATATGATTTGCACATTTATTTATTTATTTATTTTCTGACATTTATAGAGCGCGAACAATTACCCTTGGGTGTCTCGGCGCTAGACTGCAGTTATGTCATTCCCTAGAGGTGAAAATGCGGTAGGTGTACTACATTTATTGGTTGAATAACCACGTCTTCAGATTTTTCCTAAACTGTAAGAGCGATGGACTGGCTTTAATGTGGTATGGTAAGGTATTCCAGATCTTGGGGGCCGCAACTAGGAAACGGCGGTCACCCCATGTCACAGTTCTGCTACGTGGGACCACTAATTGGTTAAGTGCTGAAGATCGTAACTTTCTAGCAGGACTGTAAGGTATTAGGTGATCTTTAAGGAAGCGAGGCCCCTGATCCTGCATTACTTTGTAAACTATGCACATCGCTTTAAACTTTATCCTGTTTTGAATGGACAACCAATGGTAGGACCTTAGAGTATCTGAGATGGGTGCGAATTTTGGTTTTTTGGACAGCAGGCGTGCTGCCGCATTTTGTACCATCTGCAACTTCTTTGTGACTCTGGATTGTGCATTCAGAAAGAGTCCGTTGCAGTAATCTAGTGAACTTAAAACCAATGACGTGACCAGGGTCTTGGCGGCTGTGTCAGGCAGAAAAGGCAAGATTTTCCTGATTATTCTAAGTTTAAAATGGGCCGTGGACGCTACCTTATTGGCATGAGCCATGAAGTTCAGCTGATTGTCAAAGGTAACTCCCAGATTTCTCACCTTGGGGGTTGGGCAAGGTGGGGTGCCAGATGTTGATGGCCACCAAATATTGGGCCACCGTGGCAAGAGATTGCCAAAGATTACGACCTCCGTTTTCTCGGAGTTGAGCTTCAGGCAGTTTCCTGCCATCCACTCACCGATAGCTATCATACCTCTTTGGAACCTTTCTGCCACCTCCTGTCCGTCACCCTTAATGGCCAACACCAACTGTGTGTCGTCTGCGTACGAGGTTAGGCTCATCCCATGTGCCTTGATGACACTGGCAAGGTCCGACACATAGATGTTAAAAAGTGTCGGACTAAGGGATGAGCCTTGAGGAACCCCACACGGCAGCGACAATTTGGCAGATCGAAATGGTCCAAGAGTGACCGCCTGAGTTCTATTAGCCAGGAAGGAGGCAAGCAGGTCTCTCGCTGCAGAGTGGATTCCCATTTTTTCGACACGGTCGACCAAGGTCTTATGGTCAACCGTGTCGAATGCTGCCGAGAGGTCCAAGAGTACCAGCAAAGCTGTCCCTCCTTGGTCCCGGATGAGTCTAATATCATCCGCTGCCTTGATGAGGGCAGTTTCGGTTCCATGATATTTACGGAACCCAAACTGGGTATCATCAAGCAGATTGTTTCTCTCTATATATTCCGACAGCTGCTGGTTCATGGCTTTCTCTGTCAGTTTGGCCAAAAATGGAAGATTTGCTATGGGCCGGTAATTTTTCAAATCATTCCTGTCAAGATTTGGTTTTTTAAGCAAAGGCTTAATCAATGTGTTTTTTAAAGAGTCTGGATAGGTCCCAGAACTCAATATTATATTGCAAACGTGAGTGATAATGGGATTAATTGTGTCTGAAACCATGGCTAACACCGAAGTGGGGCAGGGGTCCAGTGCAGAGCCTGATTTAATGGACCTCAGTATGGTTTTAGTATGGTGCTGCACTTGTGTTCCCTATATTTAAGTCAGGGCTAGCTACCCGAATTGATCCATGGTCATGCTCCATAGAAATACCAATGATATTAATGGTATTAATGAGCTCATTTACATCCCCTAGTGTTGGAGCAATTTGGGGAGTTTCAGATAGCCCTACAGTGGACCGTTTATTGGGTGATGTTTCTAAAGGTAAGCATTGTTCGGCCCTCCCAATTACCCGCTCCGTATCAGATGTAGCCCGTGTTAAGTAGTAATCGATTGTCCCCTTGAGTGACCCTCCCTGTGAGATAACATTTTTAGGGACCCCTTTTGTGCTCATAATGTTGGTAATATTTCTAAATATGACAAGATGTTATCAGGCACAGAAGCAGCAAAAATACACCCCCTGTAGAGTTATAGAATCGTTTTAACAAAGTCAATGAAGTGTAATCGACAAGTCCCCTAATTCAAGCTTACTTAGTTGTGTCCAGAACCATAGAACAAAGACAAGGGGGGTGGCCCAGCCCAGCCTCTTCTGGCCTCCGAGGGCCACAGAGGGCCAGCCCTTTGCCCGGGCTTAGCCCGGCATGTCCCGTGCGCGTTCCCGTGACGCGGAGGCTGCAGGGAGTTTATAGCGCCTCCGGGCGCAAGGGTGACGGCATCAATCCGCGCGCAAAGGATCTTTGGAGGGTGAGTCCTCCACTCGGCGGCGGCAGCAGTGTGGAAAGCAGCAGCGGGAGGACTCGCAGGGAAAGCGTCCAGGGCCAAAGTCCAGCAACAGAAGAATGGCTTGCAGGGTAAAGGAAAACTCCCAAATGACAGATCAGCCGCCCGCTTCCCGGGGCTGCAGGGAGTTTATAGCGCCTCCGGGCGCAGGGGTGACGGCATCAATCAGCACCGCAAAGGATCTTGGGAGGGCGAATCCTCCACTCGGCGGCCGCAGCAGTGTGGAAAGCGGCAGCGGGAGGACTCGCAGGGAAAGCGTCCAGGGCCAAAGTCCAGCAACAGAAGAATGGCTTGCAGGGTAAGTGAAAGCTCCTAAATGACAGGTCAGCCGCCCGCTTCCCGGGGCTGCAGGGAGTTTATAGCGCCTCCGGGCGCAGGGGTGACGGCATCAATCAGCGCCGCAAAGGATCTTGGGAGGGCGAGTCCTCCACTCGGCGGCCGCAGCAGTGTGGAAAGCGGCAGCAGGAGGACTCACAGGGAAAGCGTCCAGGGCCAAAGTCCAGCAACAGAAGAATGGCTTGCAGGGTAAGTGAAAGCTCCCAAATGACAGGTCAGCCACACACCAAAATGTTACTATTTCAAATTGAAGAAACTATTAAGCAACTGAGTAAATGGTTTGGTCAAATAAGCAGATGTGGAAAAGGGACACATACCTGCATTAACATCTCAGTGCTCATTTATTTCAGGAAAAGCTTAAAATTCAACGTCTATTCCTATCTAATGGTGTTAATGAGTGTCTCCCTTTTGTCTTGAATAAAAAATTTAAGAATTCTAGTTTTTCATTACAACACTGCGGTGAAAGACTGCTGCTGGTGTTGGAAATACACTCTGCATGTCAGAATGTTTTACTGAAACGGGTGATGAAAATATTTGAGAACTGACTGAAAATGTGTTCAAATTTTAGCTTTCTGGAGTACTAACCATGATTTTTATGACTCAACGAACTCCCTCATTTTTCAAGGAAATGCTATTAGTTTTACAGCTTTGATTCCAAGAGATGGTGTGCCACAATTTTGTCATAAATGCAGGATGGTACCACTCTAGTTGTGAAAGAGAGAGAAACGCACTCCTATGAGTAAACGAGCTGTCCTCAAGCAATGGTAATATGGTAGGTGGTGCAATCAGGTAAGTCCTCCTGAGGATGAGGATGATCAAGACGTGGTTGCACTCTCCTGGGTTAAGAGAGTGGTCCCCTCTTGCACTCAATAGGAAAGTTCAATCGTTATTCAATATGGTAATTAATTGCTTCACGTCGTTATTTTCATAGTATATCTTTTTAATTCATAAGTTCTCCAATGACAATAATCGTTGAAATATTTCTGTCAGCTTTGAATTAAACCTTCATTCAAAGTGCCCGATGCATTTCGGGCCGATGAGCCCTTCATCTGGGGCTAGTGTACTGTAAAGAAGGAAACAAGGTGTCAGCAGAATGACGGAGGTTGTTCATGATACATGAATCCAATTGGTGAGTAGTGCACCCCATACATGTGCGGAACTGTCATGGTGATAACATGTGAGATACATTCGTGAACTTGAAAACACGTGTTCAAAGTGGTCACGTGGCTGGTGCCTGTCAGTTCAAAGAGTGTTCAATGATACCACCGTGTTGGAAGAGATGAGTGAATTTGTGACGTTCAAAATATCGAGACGGCTGGACAAAAAGGAAGGTGCACGTGAGTAATGGCGGAACGGCGGTGAAAAGGAGTGTCAGAAACGGCGAGTGCTCCTGTGATAGTAGAAGTGCTACGGCGTAATATAAATGAAAATATCTAATCGGTGAAAGAAAAAGCGGGACCTTTAGAACGAGTGCTGTGTTAGACTCAAGTTGGTCATTAGAACACAGGGGAAGCTACAGTTGAACACTGGGGAATCAATTCACAGGCTGCTGTTGTTTCACTCAGAATATCAGACTTTATTTTCACCTGGCTGAGGAGGATAGTGTGGACATATAGAAAATGTGCTCTAATTTTAGTTTCTGAAGCACCTTCCACCTTCTATGACAAAATCATGAGAGAAAGGCTTTCTCTCAAACATGGTTCATGAACACCCAACAGAGAGTCAGTATTTTTTACTGGGTAAAATCATAGAGAACTCATCAAAATTACAAAAATGAGTACATAACCAACAAAGGATGTATATTGTGACTAAAATCTGTTATCGCCCTTCATATGAGCTCCTTTTCGTGACTCTCCAAACATGGCATTCACTACAATGCATTTCAATGAGAACTTGTTCATGAGTTCTGTAATAGCTGCCACAACATGATGTGGCCAGCCAATCAAGGGAATGGATGTCAGGGTATGATCACCCTGCCCCCTAAATTTTTTGTTAATTCATTTTCAAGACACCTATACCATGTACCAGAATCGTGTAATGGCTGCCACATCATATTGTTTATGTTGTGGACAGCTATTCAGGATTGGTTAGTCCCCTTTAAATTGGCCAATCTGAGCATATCTGGACACCAGCGGCCAGATATATCTAACCATCAACCCCCTTCAAGTGTAACCCAAGTCACTCTTTAAAGGCTAATTTTTCGAAAACGGATGGCTCAATTTGCACTACACCGCTAAAAACAGGGTTTCCAAGTTCATTTCTTCCTTTTTAGCAAATTTGGTGTGATTCAGTTCAGTCATTTTGTTATTTTTAGAGCAACATTTCCGATGGGAATTAACGTGGGAAATCATACTTTTGAGACACCTCTTTTTCTTGGCCCCCCTTTTACAGACCAGTGCAACATTTTGCAAGAAGTTGTCGAGGAGGATGAACTTTATTTTTGCAAAGTTTTGTACAGATTTGTAAAACGGTGACAACGTTATTAGTGAAACCGAAAAAAATGCTCTTTCTATGGAAAGTTTGATCTAACTGTAACTACATAGTGGCGTCTGTGTGATATATATCTAAATATATATACACACACAATCAATCAATCAATCAATCAATCAAAAACATTTATAGAGCACGCTACTCACCCGTGAGGGTCTCAAGGCGCTGAAGGGAGGAGGGGAGGGTTCTGCTACTGCTCGAATAGCCTGGTCTTTAGGTGCCTCCTGAAGGTGAGATGGTCCTGGATCAGTCGTACGTGTGCGGGGAGGGAGTTCCATGTCTTGGCGGCCAGGTAGGAGAACGATCTTCCTCTGGCTGTGGCTCTGTGGATCCGTGGGACAATGGTGAGGGCGAGGCTGGCGGAGCGGAGCCGGCGGGTGGGAGTGTAGAACGTG
The DNA here is from genome assembly GCF_964261635.1 of Lissotriton helveticus. NCBI lineage: Eukaryota > Metazoa > Chordata > Amphibia > Caudata > Salamandridae > Lissotriton > Lissotriton helveticus. The sequence goes on from NC_136067.1 coordinate 56,968,336, forward strand.
AGGCGGTTGTTGAGGCATTCGGGGCCCATGTCGTGGAGAGCTTTGTGTGCGTGGGTGGGGAGCCTGAATGTGATCCTCTTGTTGACGGGGAGCCAGTGCAGGTCTCTCAGGTGGGCGGATATGTGGCTATGGCGAGGGATGTCGAGGATGTGTCGTGCGGAGGCGTTCTGTATGCATTGTAGTCGTTTCTGGAGTTTGGCGGTAGTTCCTGCGTATAGGGCGTTTCCGTTATGCAGGCGGCTAGTGACGAGGGCCTGGGTGACCGTCTTTCTGGTTTCGGTGGGGATCCACCGGAATATTTTTCGGAGCATGCTCAGGGTGTTGAAGCATGATGACGAGACGGCGTTGACTTGCTTGGTCATCGTGAGGGTGGAGTCCAGGATGAATCCCAGGTTGCGTGCGTGGTCCGAGGGTGTTGGTGCGGAGCCCAGTGCTGAGTCCACCAGGAGTCATCCCAGGCGGAGGGGGATTGCCCGAGGATGAGGACCTCAGTCTTGTCTGAGTTCAGCTTCAGGTGGCTGAGCTTCATCCATTCTGCGACGTCTTTCATTCCTTCCTGTAGGTTGGTTTTGGCGGTGGCTGGGTCTTCGGTGAGGGAGAGTATCAGCTGGGTGTCGTCGTCGTAGGAGATGATGTTGATGTTGTGTTTGCGTGCGATGGCGGCGAGGGGGCTCATGTAGATATTGAAGAGTGTTGGGCTGAGCGAGGATCCTTGGAGTACGCCGCAGATGATTTTAGTGGCTTCTGTGCGGAATTGAGGGAGGCGGACTCTCTGGGTTCTGTCGGAGAGGAACAAGGTGATCCAGTCCAGGGCCTTTCCTTGGATCCCAGTGTTGAAGAGGCGTGTTATTAGGGTGTGATGGCATACGGTGTTGAAGGCTGCCTAGAGGTCCAGGAGGATGAGGGCGCAAATAGATATATCCACACACATATGTAGATATATACATGGTCAGATAGAACTGTAGGCAAGCCTGGGTGCTGTCAGTGTGATAAACAAAAAAGAAAAAAACACTTTAGACATTTGTGAGTGTAGGAAAATATTATGTGTTACAGCTACTTAACACTCAACAGAGGGACTGGAGAGAGTTGATGGATTCTTAACGCTAACCTCCACTGTACTAGTTCGTAATATTGACTGAGGACTTAGCAGCAGGCCTACGACCAGAACAAGAGGTCATAAATCCAGAATATAAAAAATGCTGGGAAGTCCCTTGGCAGACAGAATTTTTTACAGTACATGTGAAGTCATAGCAGGATCTTGGACAATCATCAGATCAATAATTACATACGTGTCTTTGCAGATATTTGCCAGTCGGAGGGACCACTAAAGCACCGTTAAGGGATTAGCTAGCCTGAGAGTCACTCATGCATCTGTGTTTTCTATGATGGACCATAAGCTGGGGAGGTTCACAAATAGCTTATTGATCAGTGTTTATGAGCAAATATCTTTGGGCCTCATTAGGATAGCGGGCGGAAAACCACCCCCACCCGCCATGGAGGCGGGAAACAACCACCCGCCGGGGCCGCGGATAAACCGGCGGCCAAATTAGGATCAACCGCCAACAAAGACCGACCGCGGCGGTAGCAAGCCACCAAAACCGTCTGACGCGGGCGTTAACGGCAAAAAACCGACCGCGGCGGGTGGAAAAGCAGCGGAAAAGCAACAACCCACCGCAAGCAAAGCGGAGACACCGCACGGGAAATTAGGATATCCCCGAAGGTCCCGCGGTCGGAACCACTGTTTCCGACCGCCGCGGTCGCACACAGCAGTGAATGGGAGAGATAGCGGAAGAGCTGCAGCATAGCCACCGCAGCAGACGGGACATGAAAAATATGGCTGATGATGCCAAATCACCGCAGTGATGCCAAACATTGCACAAATCAAAGTAGCCATGCCCTCCAAATACATAAAATACAAACAAATGAAATATACAAATGCAAAATAAAAACAAAAGCCCAGAACAACTCCCACAACACACCTGACAGCAAAATCCCACTTGGACAAACCCACATAGCGGAGTATAAAACCAGCCCCTTCACTGACCACAATCCTTTGCAATACTCCAGAAGAGAAGGCGATACACCACATCCGACAGGAGAGGCAAAAGAGCACAGCACACACACACCACCACCACCACCATCACTATCACCATTACACCAGCACCAATCCCCCAGCACACAACACACCTCACACACCAACACCACACCCACCACCCACACACCTGCACCCACAAACACTTCAACCACCACATCACCATGACATCACAGAAAAATTCACAGAGAGTGAGTTGACAGTCATGGTCAATGAGATAGTCAGAGTGGAGCCACAACTGTTTGATAGCCTGGTCCAACAGACACCATTAGCCACAAGGACACAAATGTGGGAAAGGATAGTACAAAGGGTCAATGCAGTAGGGACCACCCCGCGATCCAAGAAGGAGATCATGAAGCGGTGGCATGATCTCAAGAGGTTTGTCAAAGAGAGGAGGAGCAAGAACCGGGAGCTGGCTGGCAGGACTGGCGGTGGCCCTCCCATCCCACAGAAAACATTCAAGAAGGTGCTTGCCATACTGCATCCTGAGAGTCTCACAGGAGTACCCGGGGGACCGGAGGCTAATAAGTACAAACAAATGGCAACCAACACACTGAGAAGTACTTCCTTGCACAACCCAAACACCATTACACTGTCCACCCTCACCCAACAGGTAGCTAGCCATCTTGCTTTGGAGGCCTGTATGGGGGAGGGAGGTCTGTACAACAACTCACACCATACCCCCTGTACCACAGCCTACCAAGGTGGATCCCTCCCCCAATACCACCCAGAAGCATGTGTAAGCCATTGCACTGTTCACCCTCACCTAACAGGTAGGTAGCCATCTTGCTTGTGATGTCTGTCTGTTTGAGGGAGGCCTGCACTACCACTCCTACCATGCCTCCTGTCCCACAGCTGAGCAGGATAGAGGCCTCCCCCACCCAGGAGCATGTGTCAGCCATTGCACTGTTCTCCCTCACTTAACAGGTAGGTAGCTATCTTGCTTGTGATATCTGTCTGTTGGAGGGAGGCCTGCACTATCACTCCCACCATGCCCCCTGTCCCACAGCTGAGCAGGATAGAGGCCTTCCCCACCCAGGAGCATGTGTCAGCCATTGCACTGTTCAACAAACAAACTTACAGGTAGTTAGCCATCTTCACTGGGAGGGTGTTTGTGGGAGGGAGGCCTGCACTACCACTCCCACCATGCCTCCTGTCCCACAGCTGAGCAGGATAGAGGCCTCCCCCACCCAGGAGCATATGTCAGCCATTGCACTGTTCTCCTTTACTTAACAGGTAGGTAGCTATCTTGCTTGTGATATCTGTCTGTTGGAGGGAGGCCTGCACTACCACTCCCACCATGCCCCCTGTCCCACAGCTGACACCGGCCAGTTCTGCTCCCCGGGGGAAATGAATATAGCGATTCTTATATAACATCATGACAGCAAGAACATCCCTCAGCACCTGGCTGAACATGGGCTGCGACATCCCTGCAGCGCTGGCCACAGTCTCCTGGAAGGAACCAGTTGCAAAAAAGTAGAGTGCTGCTATGACCTTGTATGTGGGTGTGAATGCCGTTGGGTAGTGGCGGGCGAGGCTGCAGGTGGGGCTCCAACAGATCACACAGGGTCTTCATTGTTAGTCTGTCGAGGCGGAATTTCCTAATTATTTCAATATCCTGCAATAACATGTCTTCCAGCACTGTCAGGTGACGTAGGAGATTAGGCCTCTTCCTAGTTGAGATGTAAATGGACAAATGTCAATGACAACCATCATGAGATGGCCACAGCACATACCATCAATGATGTCATGGAAAAACAACGACTGCCCTGAGAGATGCGTGGTACACCAGGTTACATGGGTGCCCATTTGAGACACACAGAGGGCACAACTCTCCATTAACAATACACAAGTGCCGCTAACAACACATCAGTCAATGTGAATACTCACATACTGAACCACACATTTCACATGTGCACGCATGGTGCTGTACCATCCATCAACGTGTCCAAAATGACCCTGACTGTATCATACCCATCTGCTGTACCTGTCACACTTCAATGCATCATCTTAACCTTGCACACATCCACACCACAATAATCACAGTAGCTGGAAAACTGTCACTTGTGTGCATGAGCTGATATGAAAGCACCAGTCTGGTATGATACCATACAGTGAGACAAGCCATGCCAAGGTCAGCACTGACTCCCAAGACATTGATCTGTTACACATCATTGACACCAGCTTAAGACTGTCAAGCATCATCAACCGTCAAATGCATAAGTGACATGGCAGGGACCACAGACCAAAGTGCGTCACACATAACGTACGTCCACCTGTGGAATATATGGAAGAATGGCATTGTCTGCACAATGATGTGCCCCTCACCATGTTGCTGCTGTGTACTGATGTAGTGTTCATGATGTACATAGCCATTACATGTTACAAAAATGGCGGTAGCTATCACCTGGCCACGGCGGTGTGACACCAGCCCCGCCCCCTTCACAAGTGCGGTAGCCATTGGCATGTAGACATGTGTATATGTCTGTGGGCATGCTCCTCCAGCCAAATGGCGGTAGCTACCGCCTGGCCACGGTGGTGTGACACCAGCCCCACGACTTTCACAAGTGCGGTAGCCATTGGCATGTAGACATGTGTATATGTCTGTGGGCATGCTCCGCCAGCCAAATGGCGGTAGCTACTGCCTGGCCATGGCGGTGTGACACAAGCCCCACCCCCTTCACAAGTGCAGTAGCCATTGGCATGTAGACATGTGTATATGTCTGTGGGCATGCTCCGCCAGCCAAATGGCGGTAGCTACCGCCTAGCCACGGCGGTGCATCACCGCCATGGGTCATTGCCTACAGCCAATGGGAGCGACGTCTGCGGTGGCATGATGCAGATTTGAAAATCGCGGTAGGTGTGCTCCGCCACCGCGGAGGCGGTCATTGGATGCTTTTGAATGATGCACCATCGTGGTAGCGCACTCCGGGCACCTGCGGTGCATCACCACCATAGAGCATTGCCTACAGCTAATGGGCGTGATGTCTGCGGTGGCATGATGCAGATTTGAAAAACGTGGTAGGTGTGCTCCGCCAGGCGCTCATTGGATGCTTTTGAAAGAGGCAGACCTGGACAACCAATTGTTGCATCTTTGTACCTTACAAACGACCCCAGGGGGCTATAAATCAGTGGGAGTGAGCCTCACATTTCCACTGCTCACAGAGCATGCTGCCTGGGACCCTCTCCTGCTGCTGCCTGAAGTGCCTGCTGCCTGGGACCCTCTCCTGCTGCTGCCTGAAGTGCCTGCTGCCTGGGACTCTCTCCTGCTGCTGCCTGGAGTGCCAGCTGCCTGGGACCCTCTTCTGCTGCTTCCTGAAGTGCATGCTGCCTGGGACTCTCTCCTGCTGCTGCCTGAAGTGCCTGCTGCCTGGGACTCTCTCCTGCTGCTGCCTGAAGTGCCTGCTGCCTAGGACCCTCTCCTGCTGCTGCCTGAAGTGCCTGCTGCCTGGGACCCCTCGCCACTCACTTCCACCACAGGTGTTCCATGTCCACAGGGATGGCAAGGACAGAGAAGATCTGTGCCAGTTCATTCACAACCGAGGAGCTGGAGGTCCTTGTGGACGAGGTGCTGGCACTGTACCCAAGGCTGTTTGGTTGTCCCAATGTAGTGGTAAGTCACCATGAAGGTAGCTGTAGGGCATGGGGGTGTCAGACATGTAGTTGTGCTGCTGCAGTATATGCCTGAGGATGTGGGGTTGTGTCAAACACTGACAGACAAGCTGTCTCCAGGGCAAGCGAGTGTGTGTGTGTCCCAATGTCACTCGTTTCCCTGCCTGCACTTGTATGTGTGAGTGGGGTGTGTTACATTGTCAGCGATACAGAGCCACTGGATGTTAGCCATGTAGGTGCCAGGACAGTAATTGCTGGTTTGAATGTTTCTGTGTGCCCCTGTTGTCTGACTCTGTGTGACCTAGACACTAGGCCCAGTGCCTGCCCACCCAAATGAGAAAACATCACCAAACTTAGATGCTCCTTGCTCCGGTCCCTTCACACTGAATAGTAGATATGCCCTATCTGTGTCCTGTATACTTGCACACTAACACACTTCTGTTGATGCATATTGTGTATGTGCATCCTGCATGTGTGTGACATTATCAGGGACCCTCTACGCCCCAATGTGTGCATGCAATCACATCTGTTGGGCCATGCAGAGTGCCCTTGCGAGGAGTCCCCCAGTTTTGGATGGAGAGAGGTTACAGTTGGTCCTGAGTCTGTTTATTGCCACTGTACTGATAGATGTTGGTACATGACACTGTGTAACTGGTCATTTACCCTTCTTTTCTCTCATACCTGCAGCTCAAGGTACACCAGCGTAAGGCCGTGTGAAGGGTCATTGCAGCAAAGGTGCGCGCCCTGGGGGTATCCAACCGACGACGCACCCACTGTCTCAAGAGGTGGGACGACATCAACCGGTTGGCAAAGCAAGTGGCAGAGGTGACTTTGGTTTTGCTACCACGCACAGGGCGTTTGGCACGGCGCAGCATGACTCCACTGATGGGGCGCATCTTGGCAGTGACTCATCCAGACCTGGATGCACATCTGAAGGAACATCAGCAGCAAGGCAGGGGTGGTGAGTATTTGGGGAGGGGACTTTGGTTGGGAGTGGATGCATGTGTACAGGGCCTGTGGCTGTGGTAACCCATGTGATGTGCGTGTGTTGCTGTGCTGTGCTGTGTCATGTGAGTGGCTGCTGTGATGTGTGCTAGTATCAGGCATTGGGCCATCTTGGCCTTACTAAGCTGATCCTCCCTTCTGTACTTTCTCAGTGGCAGATGTGTTAGGCTCCACATGGCCATTCAGCACTGGGATAGTGTGGGGAATCTATTAGGGGGTGAACAGCAGTGTATACTTACTGAGTGTGACTTCATGTATGCCTGCTTTTTAGGCACCATGATCGTTGAGGCACACACATCTGCCAACAATGTGCCCCAGAGTAACACATGGTGCTTGGTATGGCCCACTTGCCATTGTGGACTGTCATCTCCTAATAGGTGTGTGTGTTGTCCCCTCCTGTTCCCTGAAAGTCTGTCAGTGGTAATAAGTGTTGTACCTTCTTCATATCCCAAGGTGTGGGCAGGCCAAGTTATGTGTGTGGTACACTTCATCTATGGGCGGGGTGTAGTGCTGTGTGGCATCAACATGGCTCAGTCATGGCAGATATTCAGCGTTACAGGCACTGTTTGGTCTATGTTGTGTGTTGCTGCAATGTGATTGCAGGGTGTGGTGGTTACCATGTTGGTTTGGGGCTCTCCTGTACTGCATTGATTGTAATTTGTGTGACCAAATGATGACACACACACAACCCTGTATCCCTCTCTCATGCAGATTCGCAAGAGACCACGGAGGAACAAGAGCCAGAAACCAGTGGTGGCGAGAGTGGCACTACAGCTGCACCGGAGGCCAGTGACACAGAGCCCACCAGCGCATCTGCGGGGGACAGAAGTATGCAGGAGGAATCTGTGGCTGAGACACAGAGTACTACATCATCTGATGCCAGCGGTGATGCAACCATGTTGGCAGGCACAGGGGATGGGGAGTCTCCATCATCTATCACCCAGCAGCCAGTGCCCAGCCTCCCATCCACTTCCTCTGGTGCTGCCCGTATCCGTGTCAGTAAGAGGGGATGAGTCACATTCACACCTGGCACTGCTGCCCCTGCACCTGTCACCCCTGCTGCCCTCAGTGCAGAGTCTGTAGAGCTCCTGCGCCAGCTTTGTGTGGGCCAGACCGCCCTGCTCAATGCCTTCAGCGACCATGACAAGAAATTAGGCCAGGTGGTTGCATACATGGAGGGCATACACTCTGACATGGGTGGGCTACACCGTACAGTCCAGGCGTTGTCATCTGCAGTGATGTCTGCCCTTCAACAGGCACATGCTCCCATTCAACCTCAGGTGCCTTTGTCCACCCCCCAGTCAGTGGCCACATCAGATGACAGTGATCAGGGTTCGGCTGCGTCATAGAAACGATACAGCACAAGGAGCACACAACAGACACAACCCAAGCACTCCCGCCCACAGACACCATCCCCACAGAAGAGCAGAGCCACCCCAGAATGCACAGAAGAGAGCCAGTCAGGGAAGAGCAAGGCCAGAAGAGCAATGAGGCAGACAATTGGTTCCCATGCCGCAGAGGCATCACCAGCAAAAGACTCTCCTGTCACTAAAACTTCATGCAGACCTACCCATGCAGTGTCTGTGCCCACTGAGGAGGTGTTGTATAGCAAGGGTACACCTAGGAAGAGCACAGGGACACATCCCCCACCACATCAACCCCAATTCCGAGCCCAGTGAAGCTGGTGGAGGAGGGCACTGTAAAGACCACCCCTGAGAAAAAAGGAAAGGAGGACACTGTAAAGACCACCCCTGAGAAAATGACAAAGGAGGACACTGTAAAAACCACCCCTGAGAAAAAGGCAAAGGCGGGCACTGTAAAGACCACCCCTGAGAAAAAGGCAAAGAAGGGCACTGTAAAGACCACCCCTGAGAAAAAGGCAAAGGAGGGCACTGTAAAGACCACCCCTGAGAAAAGGGCAAAGGAGGGCACTGTAGGGCGTACACATGGCAAAGAGGGGAGAGTGGTCCAGAGGCGTAGCCAGACAAAGCTTACCTCAGGATCCAGCACATCACCAGAGGTAGTGCCAGAGTCTGCACCTGATGTGGGACAGTTGGTGTGCCTGTTGTGTCATCACTACTTCCCATCAACCCCAAGACAGGGAAGCCATTTCATATTCCCAAAAAGTGGAAAGGCACCCCTCAAAGCTCTCCCACCCACACTGTGTCAGAGGTCGGCATGACTCCACCTCCACGTGCCACTATGCTACCTGGTCCACACAGCCCTCCAGCTTGCCAAGCCACTGATAGCCCTACATTACCTGGGGCTCTGTAACCCCACTCAAAAGGGCCTGCTGTCCCCGACACACAGCCAGGTCCAAGTCCGCATGACAGCCAGGAGTGAGTGGACATCCCCCTCATACGCCTGTCTCTCATACAGGTGTGCTATTCCTGAACATTGTTTACAACCTGGGTTTGTTGCTGGCCCTGTTGCTCTGCTGTGTTGGCCTCTCCCCTGTGCTATGGACACCGGCCCTGTTGCTCTGCTGTGCTGTACTCTCCCCTGTGCAGCCTCTCATGTACTTGCTGTGCCACCTGTGCTATGGACACTGGCCCTGTTGCTCTGATGTGTTGGCCTCTCCCCTGTGCTATGGATACTGGCCCTGTTGCTCTGCTGTGCTGTACTCTCCCCTGTGCAGCCTCTCATGTACTTGCTGTGCCACCTGTGCTATAGACACTGGCCTTCCTGTTTGTATTTAACCTGTGCAGATTCTATTGCATATGATCATCATTTTGTGCCTTGCTGTTGTCTTCTTTTGTTCTACTGCAACATCTGTGCAATATGTGAATAAATACAGTTACTCCTGTTGTGTGTTTTGTCAGTGCCCTTGCTGATTGAAGTTATTTTGGTGTTTGCATTTGATTGCCTGTGCCCCATGCTCTATGTATCACTTCAACATTGCCAAGCTCTTTGCCCACATCAGATTTTTAGACAGGGGTGACAGGGTCTGCAGTCCATTCAGACCCTGATACTAGTGTTATCTGTGATGGCTATTTTACCTGCCATGCAGTCATGTTTTTAGCGATTTGCTTTTGTTGGCTACACTGTTCACATGTCAGGTTGGGGGACACTGCCAGCACAGGGTGTGATGCTGTGCATAGGTTTGCATGCAGGGTGGGAAAGGTCATTATGTATGTGTGTGGATTCCTCTCTGTGTGCCCAGCCGTGTATGTGTATGGTCATCTTGTGTTGGCCCTTAGTCCTGGTACCATGGCCTACATGAGATGCGTTGTCTTGGGTGTAGCAGAGGTGTGAGGTTTGAAGGGTGTAAGTTTGTAGTGGCTGTGTGTTTGCCCATGGATTGTGAGAGACACACATGTGTCACCCAGGAGCTGTGTGCCTGTTGTTTGTTTTGTCTTGCCCTGTGTAGGAGATTGTATGCACTTGAGTGCGCTGTTTGTTGTGCACTGTGCTGTGTGTTGGTGAGTCCATGCTGTTCTGTGTGACTCCTCCTTGTTGTTTTGGTAACTTAGAAGTGTCCAACATGTGTGACTTGCACAGCAGTATTGTGTTTGTTTGATCCTCAATGTGTCTTGGGTGTGTTTTTGTAGACTGTGTGGCCCTGCTGCTCCACACTGCCATTGTGTTTGTGTTTGCCATGCATTCCAGGCACATGGTGCCTTTTCTCCTCCTGTATGGCATGGTGTGTGTGGTGTGCAGCCATCCCCTATGTGTGCCACTTGTGCCTGGTCATTGTGGGTCTGCCTTCCCTCTATTTGTGTGTGGTACACCCCTTACATGTCTACTACTGACATGCAGGGTAGTTCACTTTGATGTCAGCTGTCCCCTTGGTTTCCATGTGTGTGTGCCTACCAATCACTTCATTGTGTGACTGTGCTTCGTGGTGCAGTTCTTGGGCCAAGAGTGTTGCTCCACTCTAGACATTGCCCCAATGGTTTATGTGTGCTGTTCTTGTGCCATTAGTCATTCAGGATTGGTCATGTGCACTTCAGCTGTGTGTGCTGCCCAGTGCTCTGTTTGGGGTGGCTGGGCTCTTGTATCCCAGAGTGGTGCATGTGTGGTTGTTGTGTTGGATATCTGTGTGTTGGCTGTGGTATTCCTTCACTTCCTGGGTGTGCTGTTGTATTTGTGCAGTGCTGGTTTGTGGTGTGTGTGTTGAGGTTGTGTCATTCATGGTTGTGTGTGGCTGTTGTGCTTGTTGTGCACACACTGCTTGTTGTGCATACAGTGCTGTGTGTATGTGGCCTTGGGATTGCCGGATGTGCATCCCCTGATGTCCTGTGATGTTTGTTGATTAGGATGTCATGTGCATCTGTGGTTGGTTTGATGTGGCAGTGTGGGTCTGTGCAGGTGCACTTTTGTGTGATTTGTGTGTGTGTTTTGTTCCTGAGTGATGATGGTGTGCACTCCTGTTGTGTCTGTGCTCCCATTGCCTTTCACCAGTTTGGCTGACATGGTATGTCTGTTTCTGTTGGGGTTCAGTGTGTGTTCCTGTAGTGTTTATGTGTTGGTTTTGGGCAGGCATCTATTGGGGCTTCCCTGTGTGTGTGTTGTGTCTGTGGCTACACCCAGGGTGTGTGTTTGTTTGTGTGTGTATGTGCTGGCAAGTATTGTCAGCCTTCAGTGTGAGTGGCACTGGTGTTGTGTGTTCCTTGTTAGCCACTCCTGCAGTGGCTGTCTCCCTGGTTGTGTGTTGTGTGGTGCAGGGTGTGTATTGTGCTTGCTTGTTGCAGTGCTTGTTGATGTGCATGGGGGTGCACGAGATGGGCAGCTGGCCTGTGACTTGCTAGTGTGTGTTGATGTGTGGTTGGTGGTGGTGTGTCCCTGTGGTGTTTGTGCCCTGCCCATGCCTTGGAGTTGCCCTGCCTTCTGCATAGTGCGAATGCGTTGACCGCGGCGGGGACATGACCGGGACCGGGACGTTTCTGCTGGTTGTCGGTCGATGTGTGCCCTGGATGCAGAGGGGTGCCTTGTTGTCAGGTGGGTCATGTGTTGGTGCCCTTGTGGATGTGTTGTGACCCCCAGCAGGGTGTCTGTGTGGTGATTGGACCCTCTGTGGGCCTGTGTGTTGTGTGTTGTATTAGTGTAGATGCGTACCTGTGGCGGCGTCCGTGGCGGCCCATTTGATGGTAGTGTTGCAGGAGGTACATCACCGGATGCATATGGAGGGCTGGGTCCATGGCATTCATGACAGGGTCTCGGCGATCGCGCTCCGCTGTCGACTTTCCGCCGTCTCTGGTTGTGCGGTGTCTCCGCTGCGGTGCACTGCTTGTTTGGGCCATCCTAATTTGTGGAGCGGGGCGGACGTCAATCCCCACGGCGGAGAGTCTCGATTGGCTACCACCGCCGCGGTGGCGGGCGCACTTTCATTGCGGTGCGCGGCGCTCCGTGCCGGACGGGTAATGACCTATATTTTGCTATACTAATATGGCGGACGTGATTCCTGCTGCCCGCGGGCAGAAAAATATGTTTTTCCGCCCCGCCACCACCGCGGTGGTGCCACCGCCCGACATCCTAATGGGTCCCATTTTGTGTGGGTTGAGCACTGGTGCCCTGGACACCTCCAGTGCCAGGGCTGTGATCAGCTTAGAGCTGCTCAAGGACGGATGCAGCCCCCCCTGCATGCATCAGGGATGTATGGGCTCAGTTGGACGTGGAAAAGGAAACTAGTGTGAGTTCAATGGAATATTTAATTCTTAAAAGTGTATAGATTGTGAGTAGAAGAGTATAGATTGGGAGAGAAACGGGATGTATTGCAGTTGAATATTGTTATCTTTGTTAAACAATCTATCTGTAATTGTTGATTTCAGCTCTCAATGCCTTGGTAAAGACCCAGGGAGATCACTGTTTGCAGGATAAATTGTAATGTGGACTCTTGAGCTCAATGTGTTTAAGCAAAAACCTTTGAATTATTCAATTCTAGCATGGGCTTTTCATAATGATACCTTCTAACACAGCTCATTACGTTTTTACATTCTATCAGGGAGTTCATGATTGGTGAGTTCTCGCAGGGATTATTACTGTTATTAACATGTAACACAGGTTGCTGGGTCCAGCAGCTCTCATTACCATAAACTAGCCAGTTCAGGCCTTTAAAAGCCGGTCACTTAGGCACAAAGCAGGTAGATGCTTTGTTATGCTGAATATTGTCGAAAGATTGCAGCTTTAAGCTTAAAGAAATTGATGACATTTTTGTTTGAACGACAAACATACCAGCAGCAGGGGGGATAAACCAGCCTGGGGGAAGGGTTTTATGGTTTTATAGCACAACACACAAAACTCACTGTAGTCTCTCCAGATGGCTCCTGAAGAGGTGGTAGTATAGCAGTTAGGGAATGATGGAGATGTATATTTCTTACTTTCTTCCAGAAGACTGGGTAGTTTGGGACATAGAAAACTAGAGAGATGGTTGTAGGCTCCCGCACTGAAAAGTGGCATCTGCCTTTGAGTGTGTGAAATGTGGAGTAAACTTTGGCTGGATGAATTGAGGAGCACCTTATCGAATAACTTCTAATTTATTGTGCAGTAAAATCTCTTGTGTTTCGATGGGTGGATTTTTGGGTGGTGTGGAGCATGTTGAAGAGTCAGGCATTTCTAGGGTGCCAGTTTGTGTCCTCAGGGAGTGGGTTGGTGAGGCCTCATCCAATAAACTCTTTGAGTTTCTGGACTGTACTGCAGGCAATGGCAGAAAACCTTTACTCCATAGTTATTATATCATTGTATCCTAGGCCTTTATTTGTGGCTGGACGTGACACTGGATCAGTACAAAACATCGACATTCCCGGGGGAATGTGAATACAGCGTCTGTTTCTCCTGGTTATACCTCCCTTCCTCGATAGTTCTCTCTAAATGAAAGATAATGGATCTGCAGAGTTCACATGGTTCAGTTCAAACCACTTTATTCGGCTAGCAAAAGCCATAAAAGTACACCACAAACAACAATTTTCATATGAAAAGTACATAAGATCATATTAATACATTTTAAATTCAATAAAATATACCACATACAAACAATAAAAGAATATCGGTAAAAAGAGGTGACTTGTACTTCATTAATCAAGCAATAAAACAATTATATCAATATATAAATTCAATCAACAATTTTAAATTTCTAGCACCCTTTCTTCCTATGTCTAACTGCCACCACCCAAAAATTTGCAACATTAAAAATCTCCCAAGGGTTATTTAACAGCTGCAAATATAGTAAGGCAGGTCTAACTTGCACACAACCCCTCCCCTTTAAAATAGGACTTAAAACGTTATCCTCATGGGGCTAAAATGCTCACAAAACATTATAAAATGTAAGGTATCCTGTGTTTCGAAAAATTGTCACATGTACAGGGGCCTACATCATTTACCCTACTCCACCCCTGTACATCTGCTAAAAGGCAATGGATGGGATTTAAACTGAACCTGGTTAGAAGAAATCGGTAGAAAGGTTTTGTGACAATTGTCAAGTACAGTTCTATCCGGGGGACTGTCTTTAACAAGAAATGGGCTTTCACCATAGGTTTTACAATCTCAAACGCCTCTCTCTCTGCAGACAGCATGTTTAAAAATGGTACTTTAACCCATGCTAGGTACTCTTTCACTATCTTTTCTGGGTTGGCAAAAAGTTCTGGTCATCCCGTTTTACCTAGCATTGACTTGACATATTGTATCCATTGGATTTTACTTACATTGTCCAGCTCTATACATTCCCTGATAAATTCTCTATTCAGTGCCAGTTCCGTATTAACCCATGTCTTTAGCCAACATACTACAGGAACCAGCCAAATTTGGTCCTCAACAAAACCACTACCCAACTCTTGGTGATTGGCATAGATAGGGGTAGATTGGGGGAACCACCAGGAGATATCTCATAAATGTATTTTCAACTTGCTGAAGTTGTACTACAGCTTTGTATCCCCAAATCGCAGACCCATACCTTGCTATAGCAATACCTTTAGATCTATACATTTTGAGCAAAGCTTCAAGGGCGCTTCGCTCCTAGTCGGGATACAAAACCTTGTATACCAGCTATGGACCGAGACATTGCAAGTTTTCTCGCCCTTAACTGGAGCCTCTCTCATCGAATAAAACTCCCAAGTAGGAGTTCACATGGATCTCAGGATTACCATCAGGATGGAATTACCAGGCCTTAGAGTGAATATCCTGCTCAACATGATCCCCCTCCAGTTCGAATTGGTGGAGCTGGTTGTAGGCTCTGCTTATCTGCACAGGACACCAGGGAATGCTGCAGTGGCCCAGGCAGCCTCACATAGGGGGCAGCAATTCTAAACGCACCAGTGCCCCCACCCAGCCGCGAGCATTTCAGGTTCAGCGAGGACCGCTAGGGGGCAGCGCTGTGGGTCCTCTCCAGGGCACGTGCTTCAAAGGAGCGAGCACGTGCCTTGACCCCCCCCAGCCAGCCCTGAAGTGTGGCTCTGCCCCCTTCCTCTGGGAACAGAAGACTTTCCCTGTACCTGTGAGTGCACCCCGCAGATACGAGCTTCTGCCCTCCCCCACCAGAGAGCAGGGGGGGGGGTAGTGGTGCCAGACCTCCTCCGCCACATCACACCCCCTACCTGGGTCACACCCTAACAGCTCTTAGGAGGGCCAGGTGCCCCCACGCCACATATGGCCTCTGTCACACCCATCAAGGGAGCTCCATGGGCAGCAGTGCCAGAAGTGGGGCAGCAGTGCCAGAAGGTGGGCAGCAGGGGGCGGCAGTTCCACCCCCGCCACCACCACCAGGGCACTTGTCACCAGCATGAACACCAGCCCTACTCTACAAGGAGAGGAAGGGGTCAGCAGCGCACTGCCAGCCCCCTACACACCCTCGCCTGACATTAAGCCCTGCACAAGAGTGCCTCCACATATAACAACACGTGCCCCAGATACAGTGTGCCACCACTCCCAGGAGAGCAGGAGAGGGTGGCAGTCTCACACCCGGCCCTCCACATGGGGCACACCCCTAACAACTCTCTGAGGGTGCCACACACCAGGCATGGCATCTGTCACCCATCGCCAGGGAGGTCCGTGTGCTGCAGTACCAGAAGGAGAGCTGCAGGGGGCAGCAGTGCCAGACCTTGCTACCAAGGATAGAGAAAGTGAAAGAAAGGAAGGCCAAGAGAGCAAGAAATAGAGATACACTGATAAAAGAAGAATAAGCATTGAAAATGCAATAGGCCTTGCCTTTAATTAAGTTAAAGCCATTTGCTTTGCTAATGGTATTGTATAGCAATGCAAATGGCTTAACTTAATTAAAGGCGAGATCAATTGCATTTTTAATGCTTGTTTCAGTAGTGGGTGAGTAGCCCTGTTCTAAGGCGGCCTACCACCAGTTGTGGATTAGAGAACAATGTAAGCGCTTGGCAAGAGTAAGAACAGGGATCTTATCTGGTCCTTTATGCTTTCTGCACACAGTAGATTGTAGTTATCATCACTTCTGGAGAGGAATGCCTCACCAGGAACAAGAAACTAGAAGACACCGTTTTTCCAAGGTTAGGGACATGGCCTAGAGCCTGGAAGAAGCCCTGCTCCTGATACCTGCCTTGGAGGAAGAGGGTTTTACCTGCTGGGTGTGAAGAGAGGACCATTCACTGATCAGGAGGAAAAGAAGCAATCATCCATGCACAGCACTCAGAGTCCTTATCCCCAGAACCCGCTGTGAGTTTGTATGTATGTATATATGTATGTATGTATATGGTATTTCTACAGTGCAAACCTAGCCAAAAGTCAGCAGAGTCAACGACAAGTATAAAGCCCTCGAGTCATAGTAGGGGCACTGGGTTGTGAATTGTAAATCAAGGTAGTGTAATATTCTCTATAGAGTCGAATCTTCAACTCATTGCATGACTGTGCATGACGTCCAGGGCTGTGGCTGCAGGGAAAGCCCCAAAGGTGGGGTTGCATTGCATGAGTATGGAGCATTAGGCTGTGGGCGAGAGAGGTCTCAGTCTCGATTGGAGCTGGGACGCGCTCCCGCACAGTCAAAGCAATCTAATATTTGACGTTAAAGTAGGGTTCTGTGAAGAATCCCAAACCTACCCTTAGTGGCATGGCACAAGCAGCAATATATTACTACCAGAAAATGTCATGTGTAACATCAAAAGCAACACCAAAACAAAATACAGCTTTGAAATATGTCACTTTAATTTCCCAAACCAAGTTAGTTAAAAAGAAAACAATATACTGATTAAAATGAGACACAATGAAATCATCTGATCTAGAGCTCAGGAGATGTTCACAAAAGGGACTGTGATGTTTTGTGGATTAAACGCATTCTTTAGAATAACTCATCTAAACAGGGGTCTCCAACCTTTTCAAAAGTGAGAGACACTTCTGATCTACTGCCTAATACATGAATTAAGAAACCTCACAAAAAAGATCGAGCCACCTAATCGTTGTCCCTAGACCGCCCTGTCCTGATGCAGCAAGCTCATACCATTAATGGCAGAAGAGTTGCTGGGAAAAGATTTTGGAGCTCTGCGGTCCACAGTAACCAGTGTTGTTCCTTTACTCTTTGTGAATCATGTGACAGAGGTATCTCAATGGTTTTGTGGTCTCTTCGGAATACAATACAAGGGATGACACCAGTGCTTAATTTGAGCCTGTAGTTTACGGTGCTCGGAACTGGCACTTAATTGTCAACACCGGGGCTTATGATTGATAGTCTGCCATAAGGTGGCACTGTCTGGCTAATTTAGAGATGACCACAACAACAGTTATTATTCATTCAATGTCCATTAAAAATTACTATTACCTGTTGCAAAGCCATTCTTCTACCTTTGGGGGACTGAAATAGTCTGAATTGTCGCTCATGTAGGAGTGTGATGATTAGTGGTTGTATTGCTACTATTATTGGCAGCACTGGTGGAGGCAATGTGTGGTGCAAGCTGCAGTGGCCTACTGATGAGAGCCCTGGCACTTTTTGCAAATTAAGCACTGGATGACTCTATCCTCATTGTGTGTGCTAGGACCCAAAATACGTCCATTTATTGGCTAATTGCCCTAAAGTTTGTTCATTGATGGCCAGAAACTAGCATTGCTTTAAAGATTTAAGATTAAGAATAGGTATATGCACTCTTCATAGCACCCTACAAGTGAACAGACCTCTGCAGCCATCAGCATTACTATAAATGTAAATCTGAGGCAAAGATGAAAACACAAATTAATGAATGGAGAGATTGCTTTAGAAAGTTAGGTACCTCTAAAGAAGGAACGTAAAGAAACAAAGACAGAAAAAAGAGAAAAAGAGTGAAAAAAGGAAAGAAAGGATAGAAAGAACACTGAAATTATGAAAAAGAAAGATGGAAAGAACGAACGGAAAGAGTGAAGGGAGGAAGGAAGAGAAGCGGGTCAGAAAGAGAAAAGAAGGAGAGGAAGACAGATGGAAGGTGGAGAATGAAACAAAACCACAGAAAAATTCAATAAAGTAAGGGAGGGAAAAAAAGGAAAGAAGGAAGAGTAGAAAGAAAGGAAGATAGTAACCAAAGAGAAGGAACAAAGGAAACAAAGAGGGAAGGAATAAAAAAGGAGTAAAGTAGAGAAGAATATGATAGCAGGAGCAAAGAGGAGGAGGAATAATGAAAAGGGAGTAACATAGATAACAAAAATGAAGGAACTAAGCAGAGAAGGGGAAAGAAAAATGGACAGATAATAGAAGAGATTGAAGGAAAGGCATTTGATATGGAGAAAGGGAAATGAAGGAATGATAGAAGGATAGGAAGAAAAAAAGCAAAATAAGAACCAGCCAGTGTGAGAGCAAGCGAAAGGGTAAGAGAGTGAAAAAAAGAATAATACCAAGAAAGAGCAATAATAATACCAAGAAAGAGAAAGAAAAAACAGGAGAAAAAGAATACAAAATAATGTAAAGAAAGGGTCACAAAGAAGAATGAAAGAGGTGAAGAAAGACAGGTAGAGAAAGAGAAAGAAAAACAAGGAAAAGAAAGACAAATGAAATATAGAATAAGGAGAGGAATAAGAAAGAAAAAGGCCTGAAAAAAGAAAAAGAAGGAAAGGAACAAAAGGAACAAAAAGGAGAAAGAATCGGAAAAAATAAACAAGAAAGGAAATTTCAATGCAGTGCAACTCTTCTACAAATACTTTACTGCATTTGGCTTTAGAGTAATAAACCCCTCACCTGTTATCACAGATGATGCATTTTGTCAGAGTAAAGGTTTTTAAACAGTGTGTTAATTGTTCATTTAAGGCTTCTTATCATCAACATTTGTTTTTAGGAAGATAGAAGGCTGCATATTGCTCCTGCAATCACCTTACCCACTTTTTCCACTCTCACTGCTGCATTTCCAAAAATGAAATGACAGGCAGCAAGATTCTCCATGACAGGCTGCGAGCTACTAGCAGTTTGCAATCGACCTGTTGTAGACTCAGTGCATTTGTTTTTTTTGTTGCAGTTAAACAAAAAATGTCCCTGTTCAAAATTAAATCAAATGTCAACTTGTAAAATAAGACCTATGACCTCTGCTCTAGTGTTTCAAATGTTCCTAAAATTGCAGACAACGTTTCTTGGACACCAGTCATGAGTGAAATTGGGGAAAATACTTTCCTCCACTTCAAGGTGGGACAATAACTAAACGTCCAATTTTTTGCTGATTGTATTTCCTGAATGTGCAGCCCAATCTATTCATTGGCTCTTCCAGTCTCCTCTTCCTGTAAACGTAGATATACCACTGACATCTCAAAAGATCCTGGGCCCGTAGTCTTTGTGGCTCCAAGAGACCAGTTATCCTGGCCCTGAGAGCAGGTATCCAGTCAGAGGTTAGATCCAGGGGAAACAGGATTTACACACATCTCAGACAGAAATGATTTCAAGCAGGAAGTTGTCTGATGTCTTAAATAGGATTCAATCAGCAGCTGTCGCATGTTTCCTTCAAGGATAGATTGATGCACTCTTTTTCTTCCTTTCGTTCTCACCACAATGCCTTTATTCCTCAATATAAAAAAAATGCAAAATGAAGTCTTGTCTATGTTTCTCTTATGCATTCGCATGCTTACTGATAGGCGTGATTCTGCCTACGGCATGAGTGTTTCTACAATTGCCTAATGCATTGCTATGTGACATTCGGGCGTGACCTACTGAATACCCTGCATGTTTTGAATTCTCACTCTCTATATCTCTCCTTTCCATTGCAGTTCGGATTTTAGATATCATAAGGTATACCCTGAACTTTGAGGGTGACTTTTTGAAATTGGGTATTGTTGTCAAATAACACTACTATAACCCAACATTGGTAGATTAGGTTAAATGATCCTGATGAAGTGCCCAGATCCACAGGGACTTAAATAGCACGAAACATGTTGATCGACATTCTCACTTTTCTGTGAGCTGTACCAGATCAGTGTCTCCAACACAGCCAAACTGTTTTTATTTATAACGAGAGGTACCACATATTAACATATTTTTGCGTCTCCCTTAGTTGTTTTTGAGGGGCCTGTTGGGCATTGTAGCGCCGGCCCAATGAGGTGCTGCACAATGATGAGGCGTGACACCCCTCAGGTGTGTGAGGGCTTTTGCTTCTGAGTAATCAGATCCCACTGATATGCTTGCTCAGACCCCTCCCAACCTACTGCCTTTTCTGATTCTTTTGGGAAGTGCATACTCTACTTGACAAGACCTCATTGGTATATGACAGACAAGCATCTATCTATGATCCCAACGAGGACTGACAAGCATGGGGCTCAGGTCTCCTCTGATCCATCTCATGTATCTCAATCCAGGACCGTACCTGATCATTCCGCATGTACTGATCAACAAAGTGGGGGGCAGGGTCGGGGGAGGAGAGGTGCAGACACCGCCTTGCCTCAAGATGGATCTAGAGCACCTAGAGGGTGTGTGTCCAACCAAGAGATCTACTGTACCATGCCCCACACTTCCAACCACATGACTCCGAATAATAACTTCTTGTGTCCCCCAGTTCGAACATTTACAATGAACCAGAACGTGGAGGCACGCTCATACCCATCTTTAGGCTCATCAGTCCAATTCAGGAGTACTGCAGGGTTTGACCTGCAGTGGCGTAGGAAGGGGGGTGCGGTGGGTGCGAGCCGCCTCGGGTGCCAACATTGAGGGGGGCGACAAAATAGCACAACTATGTGTTTTAAACACATATGTTTGCCATTTTGTCAAGCCGGGGGTCACAGGAAATGTTCCGCACTGGCTACCACCTGACCTTGCTACGCCACTGTTGACCTCTTAGACACAAGGCACCTGCCCCCCACACCTCCCAAGCACACCACCCCACCTCCCTCACGTCCCCTGCACACACAAGACATAATTTGACATGAGAGAGAAGTAGTGCAAAAACCAGCGGATGTGACTAACTCTATGTGACCCGAGAAGTCTTGCTTGAATTAAATTGACTGACTAAGGGAAGGATTCTTGGCCAAGTATATAACCAGAGTACCCATTGCTCAAAGCTTACCCTTCGTTGTCCAAGCCTCTGTGCTGATTGATGGCTGTTTAGATGCGACTGTCCTACATAGACTAAGGTACATCCGCTCCCCAAATCACTGCTGGTTTAACCGAAAGTGAGCCGGTAACATAGGCAACCGAACAAGGAATCTCAGATACTATTCAATCCGTTGACAGTAGATTTAGTCCCCTTAAATTAATGTCTTGGGAAAAGGGAAATTGATAGAACCAGAATGGGATAATTTATTCAACAGGTTTGACATAATTACACTCCAAGAAATATAGACTCTGGATAACGTTTTTGGCAAGGGCACAGTATAGAGGCAGTTCACGCCAGGGCAGGATGCCCGTCGGGCGGTCTAATAACCCGGATAAAAAACAGCCAGGGGTCACTGCCAAAAGGTTAGACATCAATTGTAATAATATTCTGCATTTGTACATAAGTGGTCAGAATGGTCTCAGCCGCAAGGTTTTAATATCTACAAAGGATCTACAAGCAGGAATAAAGATTCACCTACTATAGAGCTATTGGCTCATCATTTTACTGAGTTGTCTGACAACACCTGCGTAGTCATAGCAGGTGATTTTAACCCTACCTTCGAGCCTCTAGAAGGTCTAACATCGATTACAGAAGGGGATGACAAAGCTAGGGGCATTCAGAAACTGGAGGCCAAACCATTTAGATCATGGGCTTCTGCGGCACTCCACTTATTGCCTCTCACCCTTATCACTGGTTTACAGGCCTGAAATGGCAGAATTTGAGCCAGACAAGCCTTCTGCCCCAACTTTTGCCAGCGGGACTAATCAGAGTAGAATAGACTATGTTCTCCTAGGTTCACTGATAGAATATCAATGTTAAAAATATTGATGTTCAAAATATCGAAGAAAAAATATAGACTACAAAAATATTGACTACCATACCTACACAGCTAAGTACAAAATAATTTAATCAAAATTATTGATGTAAAAAATTTAGATGTAAAAATATCAATTAAAATATATATATAGAATCAAATTATATATATTAAATATATTAAAAATGCATATTAATTTTAACAAAATTAATTAAATGTAATATACATTTTTACAAAATATTACAAATAAACTTAAGTTAAAAAAAGCTAACACACAAACATACTTTATATATATATATATATATATATATATATATATATATATATATATATATATATATATATATATATATATATATATATATATATATATATTTTACCTACTGGCGATAGCCAGTAGGTATATATATATATATAACAACTAAGCTCTCGCAACCACAAAACAGTGTGACAATTAAGACAAAAGTGACCAAAAAAGTAACAGAAAGCAGCAGATCTCTGTGTTCGTGTTCTATTTTCAAAGGGATGTTTATTTGAATCCACAATCAGCCACAATCAGCCGACACGTGTTTCATCGTGTTGAAGTGGAGTCAACACGACTCTTCAGGGCTGGTAAAAATTCCAGGTATTGTTTCGTCGATGGAGAATTATTGTGAGCAAGTAGATCGATATATCCTGAAAGAATAATTGACGGGTATGTCAATCTATAATTGGCGTAGAGAACCCTGGTAACGGGTTAGAAGTCTAAGTAATCGTTTCTGGAACACGGCGACCGGGAACACACAGAGGAGGGATACCGCGCGGCAGTACGTTTACCTACGGAGAATTGCACCCAATTTCTATCCGGAAAACACTACAAACATTCGGATCCCCTCCCGGTATGGCTAAACACATACATGTGTTTAGTCTCATTTCGGAATAAACGAGCAGCATTTTAACAGTCCAATACAGCTTTGTGATTACTTAGACTTCTAACCCGTTACCAGGGTCTTAATTGTCACACTGTTTTGTGGTTGCGAGAGCTTAGTTGTTATAAGTTTATGATAATCCTTGATTGTCTTGAACGGTTTTAGGGTTTTCCGTTCGCTCTGAACGCACCACGCATCTGAACTCTTCTCCTTACAGGCTGTAACGTTTACTTCAGGCAGAGCACCGTTATCTGAAATTTCTCTCAAGCCAGTAGGTATATATAGTTAGGATTGTTTTCCATAGGGAAATCGCAACATTCTATTGGGAATAACTATGGCGCCGATTGAGGAATCTTCCTGAAATTTTCCTTAACTTTGCCTCGCGGCGCTCCGGTCCTTCCCTGAAAGTTTGGTAGGGATTCAACAAGCGGGGGCCGAGATAAAAGGGGGGTCCCAAAACGTGTTTTCCCCATGTTAATTTCCATAGGGCGGTTGGACCCACTTTTAGCCCGAACGGCTGAATGGTTTTCCACCAAACTTGCCAAAATTGTAGGGACTGGTAGCCCGATGTGCCTTTGCTATGTCTCAAGATATGTGCTCCAGTGGTTTTTACGAAAATTAACTTTGAAAAAATATATATTGGGCTACATTGGGCTATATATATGTTAGAGCCCAAATGTAGCCCAATGTAGCCCAATGTAGCCCAATGTAGCTCAAAGATGGCCACCAGTGACAAAAAAAAACAAATGTAGCCCAAATATCAGCCAGATGTAGCCCAACTAGGTCCCAATGACAGAATGTCCCAGAGTGTTCTAAAGAACAACTAGAGCGCTAACAGTCTTGCTTATGACAAAAGTATGGCACACCTGAAGTCATCTTGATTGGAATAAAGTGTTAACACTTAAAACATTTAATTTGCAAAGGAACAAAATGAGGGGGTTCATTTTGCCATAGAAATTATGATTAGTGCTGAAGAAAGAAAAATTAGGGCACATTTTGAGTGACTTCTCAAATCCTCTTATATTTCATTAAAAAAATTCGGATATGCAGTCTCCCAAGATGGCCACCAGAGACAAAAGAGCCTGTGCTTAAAAACTCTGTTAGCAAAGCAGGCATTTGAGATTTAAAAAACGTTTTAATATATAAAAACGTTATCCGCTAATAGAATTAGCATTTAAAAAACCTTGCGAATTCAATGAAAAAACCATAGGTTTCAGGCCTTATATAGTTAGGAATTAGAATTTAAAAAACCTTGCGAATTCACTGAAAAAACCATAGGTTTCAGGCCTTATATATTTAGGAATTAGCATTGTCATGAATGATCTAATATGTGACATCATCAGCAGTGGATTGTGGGTGCGCGAAATATAGTTAGTACAACTAACTATATAGGAGCAATTTCAATGGTTTTGTATGAGTAAAATGTCCAGCTAACTATAACACCACTAAAACTTATAGTTTTTTGAGTGAATTTCAAAGGTTTTTTAAAAGCTTTTTCCTAACTATATAACTCCTGAAACCTATGGTTTTTTCAGTGAATATATATATATATATATTCACTGAATATATATATATATATATATATATATATATATATATATATATATATATACATATATCCAACTGTCCTAGTTGCCCTTGGGGAGGATGCCCACACGGGACCGTTGCCTCATACCGTGAGGTCACCAGAACAATTCTGCTAACCATTCAGACATTCCAAACTCTGTTGGCTTAACGCGTTTCGGCGGTTAATCCTTGGTCACAAGCCATTCACTGAAACAGCAACAGCAACCATAGTGTGAAACACCTGCCCTTTATTTGACATAGTCCTGCCCACATGCGCACGATGACCCGCCTGCATGGGCGTACGCACAATTGCATTCTGGTTATAGCAGTTTAACACTAGAAAATAAAACCCCCGTGGAGCTGCTGTTGTTGTTGAAATGAAGTTAAAATCACACCCCTAGTGGGTTGATGTCCGTGGAAATGCAGGACCTGCTGTAGTAAAAAGACCACTCTCAGTCGAGCGATCTTGTCCTGAGTGCGGCGCTAGATACTCTTCCGACACCACAGGTCAGCTGTGCTGCGGCGGTGCATTTTCGCGGCTTGGACACAGTGAATGGCTTGTGACCAAGGATTAATTTATTTTAAAACTGTAAAATTATATAAATATAACACACACACACACACACATATATATATATATATATAATTTAAAATATTAAATACAATTCTAGAATAAATTAAAACATTAAACTATGAAAAAATATTTAGTAGGAAAAGTGTTGAATAGCAAAATATTTAAATGTATTATTCTAACTCCAGTGAGTGCAAATGTAGGGAAAGTGTTGGATAGTGGAGGGGTAAAAATTACTATTCCCACTCCAAACAGTGCAACACTAGGGAAAGTGTTGGATAGGGGAGGGGTAAAAATTACTATCCCCACACCAGTGAGAGCAACGTAGAGGTAGCGAACGTATTGGATAGCGGAGGGGTACAAATTACTATTCCCACTCCACTGAGTGCAACTGTAGGATAAATATAGAATAGCGAAAAGGTCAAAATTACTATTCTGACGCCAGTGAGTGCAACAGTAGGGAAAGTGTTAGATAGCAGAGGGGTAAAACTGACTGTTCCCACACCAGTGAGAGCAACAGTGGGGAAAGTGTTGGATAGCGGAGGGGTACAAATTAGTATTCCCATTCCGGAGAGTGCAACTGTAAGGAAAGTGTTGGATAGCGGGGAGGTAAAAATTACTATTCCGACTCCAGTGAGTGCAACAGTAGGGAAAGTGCAGGATAGTGGAGAGATAAAAATGACTATTCCCATTCCGGTGAGTGCAACAGTATGGGAAAGAACTGGATAGGAGAGGGGTGAAAATTACTATTCCAACTCCAGAGAGTACAACTGTAGGGAAAGTGTTGGATAGCAGAGAGGTAAAAAATACTATTCAAACTCCAGTGAGAGCAAGAGTAGGGAAAGTGTAGGATAGTGGAGAAAATACATTACTATTCCCACTCAAACAGGTAAAAAAAAAAAAGATAATAAAATTGAATAAACAATATGTTAAAAAAATTAAAATATTAAACATATAAAAAGACCACATAATATAATATTAATTATAACAAAAAAACTACAAATATTATATAAAATAAAATAATAAATACATTTGCAATAAAACGATTCTTTTAAACTAGAAAATATTTACAAAGAAATTAATTAAAACATGAATGTATTTATTTTATTTCCTACCCTATAACACCAAACCAATACCATGACACTTAAACTTTTTTAAATACATTTGTTTACATAATTAGCATAATTAATAATCAATTAACAGTACTATTAATAAAAAACGAATAACTAATAATTGACTAAACGCACTTTAACACTATAATATTCATAACACACACTGAATCAAACTACAAAATAATAAAACACAATTAAAAAGTATTACTATTAACAACTAATAATTAAATAATTAAAATGTATTTAATATCCACCCTTTATCCCTTTAAAAGTAAAAGCAACACACACAAAAATAAACAATTACCCAAAATTAATAGCAAATAATTAATATTAACAACTGTATATATGAATTAATTAGACGCAAATTACTTCCCACCATTTACTCCTCTAAGCACCACAACACACACCTAAAATTAATTGCACAATTACCATAATTCATTTCCAATTAATTAATCAAAATTAATTAACAACCAATCATAAATTCCTCAATTAAAAATAAATTCTTTCCCACCCTTCCCACCCTATACACCTATAAAAACCAAAGCACACACCTAAAATTAATTACACAATCAACAAAATGAATTAATTAAAATTAATTAACAACCAATTATTAATTCACAAATTAAGAATAAATTACTTCACACCCTTTAACCTATAAACACCACAACACACACCTAAAATTATGGACAAAATTACCAGAATAACCAATTAATTAATTACGATTATTTAACAACCATTTATTAATTCATATTTTGCAAATAAATTACTTCCCACCCTTTACACCTATGAACACCACAACACACACCTAAAATTAATTACACAATTACCATAATTAATTACCAATTCATTAAAATTAATTACCAACCAATTATTAATTATTAATTAAATATTACTTTACACATTTCACACTATAACATCTCAATTAAACAAATATTAATAAATAGAAATTAATCAATACATTTAATATTATTAAATTACTTCCCACCCCATTCCCCCATAAACCCACAACCTGATATGGAACCAAGGGCCAGATGTAGGTAATTCTATTTTACCGATTCATAAATACCGAATTTTACCGATTCGGTATTTATGAATCGGTAAAATAGAAGTACTGAGATGTAGGTACATTTCTTTTTAAATTTACCGAATCGGTAAGAATCGGTATTTACCGAATCGGTAAATACCGATTCGGTAATGCCCATTGATTCCTATGGGCCTTGAAGCCCATAGGAATCAATGGGCAATACCGAATCGGTATTGCCCATTGATTCCTTGATGCCTTGAAGCCCATAGGAATCAATGGGCAATACCGAATCGGTATTTACCGATTCGGTAAATACTGATTTTAGCAAGGGTGCAGGGGGTGTCACTTTGACACCCTCTAGCACCCTAAATACAGGTATGTGTGCCATGTGGCACACAGACATGCCCTAAGGGCATGTCTGTCTGTCACATGGCATAGGTGTGCATGCACACATGTGCATGCACACCTGGATTCGGTATTTTACCACCCAATTGGATTGGGTGGTAAAATACCGAATCTGTAAGGCCTGTGGCACTCAGGAGTGCCACCTACATTTGGAAATACCGAATCGGTAAAATTACCAATTCGGTATTTTACAGAATCGGTAAATTTACCGATTCGGTAAATTTACCGAATCTGTAAAATATATGCCCCTACATCTGAAAACCCAAATACCGGTCGGTAACGGCCGAATTCGGCCGTTACCGACCGGTATTTTGGCTCCTTCATCTGGCCCTAAAAGTGCAAAATTGTAATAAAATGTTTTTATAACTACTAAAAATGTAACACATATATTAAAAATACAAACAATTCTTATACAAAAAAACATACATCACTTACATATAAAATATATACTAAAATACATAACAATAATAAAAAACGATATTATTAACAAATATATTGCTGCAAAAAATATTAAATACTTCAATATTTTTAAAAAATCGATATACTTGACCACGATATTCTTGCTGTCGATATTTCTGACCTACGATATTAATGACTCGATATCTGTGCAACTCCATATTTTGTACTCGATATTCTGTCTCTGCACCATTCTCCTAGACATCGACCTCTTGCACTTTGCACTAGATTTCGAAGTCATAGCACAGGAAGACAGTGACCAGAATGCACTTGTACTGACAATGGATGGAAAGTTGTTTAAGACCAAGGTAACCACAGTACCAAGCCCTAAAAAACAACCCTGTCACTTGCAAATAATAGAAAAGCAGCTAAATGGTCTAGAATCAGCTACAATCTAGGCACACTCTTACAAATATACACTACTTTTAACAGTTTACTGGGCCCTTTTGATAACATTTCACTTAACAAAACACCCATGGGTAGTGTACACAATCCCTTGTTAAACACTTGGGGCCCGATTCCGATTTTGGACGGAAGGGCTCCGAACGATGGTCAGAGTCCTTCTTGCTAAAATCGGAATGTGCCGGCTGGATTCCTTTCCGACCAAGCCAATCCGATGGGATTGGTTGGAAAGGAATCCTACTCAGATTTCCGGATGGCTTACGACAGGCTCGGAGAGCCCGTCCGCCGTCCGGAAATCCTTCAGTACTCCTCCGGTCGCCTCTCTACAACCGAGGGAGTATGATGGCAGTTTTTCACTGCCTTTTTGTGCCGGTGCCCCTTTGTTGATCCCTGCACCCAGTTGCAAGCACCTTGGGGTGCAGGGATGAACGGCACCCCTCCATTTCACAATACAGGCATGCATTCCGCTTGGAATGCATGCTCCCATTGTGACACAAACGAGTGCGACCGAACAGGGTTCGGTCGCATCGTACTTGCAGGGCCATAACCGACGACAGTCAGTCATTCGGCCACGGTTCCTGACCGATGTCGGACGGATTCAGGTCTGTACGACATCGGAATCGAGCACTAAATATACCTTATGCACTAAAACTATGAAGGCTTGTAAGGGAAGTGGAAGCCAGGCCACCTCGTGTTATACAAAAGGATGTTACCATGCTAAGGAGCGTTTGACCAGGGCAATCAAATTGGGCGATCATGAATCAATCAGGCAACACTGAGTGATTCACAAATCCATCATCACTATTTCTAAACAGGAATGGATTGATTCAAGTTGGATGGCCTTGATTGAAGCTTCAAAAAACAAGGGCCAGAGATCATTCTGTCAGATTTTCTCACATGGTGATGCAACAACTGTCAGCCCCATTGAATGCCTGGTGCAACCCCAGCAATGGGTTGAATATTTTACAGAACTTTAAGCAGCACTTTGCCAGACACCCCTTACTAGGGCTGAACATAAAATAGACTTGCATGACTCAGCTGATGCCAAAGTAGATAAATCCCCTCGATTTTCTCTGGACGAGACAATAATGGCTATTAACTCCCTACGCCCTGGCAGGGTGCCTGGATCTGATAAGGTCCCAGGATATCTCGACCTTTCGGAGCCTAATGTATGGGGACCCTACAGTAATGCCCTAGATTCTTGAAGGTGGTAGTGTGCCCCCTCCTGGTTAGGTGCAGAAATAATCCCCATTTAAAGAAGGGTGTTAGATCATCCCCATGAAATTACAGACAAATACGTCTGATTGATAACCTACAAAAGGTTTTCTGCCATCAGATCCTATCTAGACTCCATGACTTGTTTTAGAGAAAGATCCTGTCGCCCTTCCAAGCTGGAATCCGAAACAAAGTGAGCACCATTGACCAGGTTTTCTGCATAAACCTTCTAGGATGGATTTTTGTTGGCACTTACACTAGGGGGCCGGTTCTGATCTCGATCGGAAGGGCACCGAATCGGGTTCCGCATTAGCGGATCCAATTCGGAGGCTGAATTTCTGTCCGGTTCGTACACGGGTCCGGACGTCAAAGTACGATGCGACCAAGCGCGAAATCTCCGTCCAAATCGTTTCCGGGTCTGAACCGCTCCGTACGACTTGGCCGTAAGCTAACCGTGGCGCGCAACGGAGACGTTTCACGACCGAGCTAGTACGATACTCGATTCGGACAGCCTGATCGAGTCGGAGCCTCCGACTCGCAATAGCTCCCGGAGATGGATTTTGGGGGTCCACATCGGACCCCCGTTACCCGCAGCCTTACGACTCGGACACAGGGGGAGACCCATGGGTCTCCCCAACACAGGCATGGACGGTGCGGATGGCACTGACGCGTACTCACTGTAGCGAGCGCCCTTGTCCGCAACGTATCCATTCAGTCAATGGGAGCTCATGTACGCGCCGTACGACCGGCTCTTATTGACTTCTATGGGAGTCCGACCGAACCGAGTCTGACAGCATACGGATGCATCGTACTCGCTCGGTCAGTCTGCAGGAGTCCAGGTCGGTCGAAAAACACCCGGGATCTGGCTCGGTCGGAGTGATTTCCGACCCAGATCGGAATCGGCCCCCAGGAAGCAGATTATTACTCACACTTCATAAAAATAGATGTAACATATTTTGGTTCTTCACAGTTTTGACCGTAGTGTTTTTAGAACACTATAATATGAAATCAGTCTTTTTCACTCAAGCCTGAAAGTCCTATTTCTGAGGTCTGCATCAATACAATCACGTACATGCAAAAGCAAATTATAGATAAAGGCAATTTAGAGCCAAAACACAAGCCACCTTTTCATTTCCCCTGCACTTTAAAAAAAAAAAACATTTTTATTAATTTTTGCAGCACAAAAAACAAACAACAAGCATGTCATTGTCGAGCAGCACTCCCACATCCCAAGCCCCCCACACTCCCCTCCCCTCCCGTGTTCTAGGACACTGTTTCTTGTTTCCAAATGTTCATCCATAAACCTTTCCCCAGTCCACATTAGTAATAGCTCAGGGTCCTGTAGCTCCATCTCCTCAATGTCGACCATACGTACATGTCTCTGTGCCCCATCAAAGCCCTCCATCCAATCCATGGTAATGACGCCATTTGCCCCACACCCTGCCAAATTTCTTTGGGCACCCTCTCGCTTTGTATGTGACCCTTTCGGCCGCCATGTATAAATCCATACCCCTCCTCCACTCCTCCAACTGTGGTATGTCTGGCGCCACGTTCCTCTTGGCCACTACCAGGGCGAGCACCAGAAAAATCAACAAAGGGCGAGCCAAGTCTACATCATTAGTCATTCCCAGAAGTACCAGCTTCGGGTCCAGTGGAATGGCCGTCTCCAACTCCTCTCCCAGTTCTGAGAGGACCTTACCCCAGTATGTTTGGATGTTCAGGCAGGACCAGATCGTGTGAAGGAAATCCCCTCTATCGTATCCACAGCGTAGACAGCAGGGATCAGGTACTCTCCCCAGTTTATGCAGCCGCACTCTATCAAAATAGGTCCTATGTAGAATCTTAAACTTGATCAATCTGAGGCGTGATTTAATCGCTACCTCCCTAGGATGCATCAGGACCACACTCCAATCTACTTCATCCATGTCCCCCACCTCCCGCTCCCATGTGGTCCTGAGGCCCTCCAGTTTATTAGGTCTATTATTCATTATTGTTTTATATGTCAGGGACACTGCCTTCCCAGGGATCCGTTCCTGCAAGAATTTCCCCTGCACTTTTGACCCATCACTACCACAGTTCACCATTTTGTTGAGGATTATAGGGAATGTGGTTGCACTTCAGCCGCAGGCACATCAATGGGCTTCCTTGCAGAAATAGTAGCCTGAACTCCGGACACAGCAAAGACACAAGACAGATATTTTCCAAGTGGTAGATCACATCCTCCAGTTACTGATGTGAAGACGCTTGCTTGTGTTGCTTGACCTCTCCACAGTGCTTGATACATTGACCCATAGGGCCTTCTCGTCATTTCATCCTCACTCATGGGGTCTGATGGTGAGGCTGTGGAATGGTGTATATCTTTTCTTTCCAGCAGATTTCAATCAATTCAGATCAGATCCTCTAGAACCCTACCCCCTCCTCCCCTCACTGTAAGATGCATTTATTTCTCAACTTCCTCCTCCAGTTACTTTGACTACAGCTGTCACCTAGAAACATCAGGCAAACTTCTTTCTATGACCATGAATGTAAGAATTGAAATACAAGAACGGTACCAATAGAAACATACCCAGAGAGGAAACTACTGAAGGCGCCTCACCAACAATCATGCAGCTCCCCATTTACTGTGAAACCTAGGAACCACATGTACACTGCCAGTAATAATCTATACTGATAACATCTCCCTCAGCACCAGTAGCAGATGCCCATACCTTCTTCCATGTAGCAGTCAGTGGAAAGTCCATTACTTGAAAATGCACAATTCAATATGATGTTCCCATTACTACCTTGGAGTGTGACCTCTTAACTGGGCACACTGGAAACCATGGCTTCACTCATGTGCTGGAGACCCACATCATGTGCTCTGGAAATGACAGTGCCCATGCAACCCTGACATGCTAAACACCCGCATGCATGGTAACCTTCGCAGCATGCACCAGCAGAACTCAATGCACCAGATTTTGAAAGTCAATGATCTCATGTATTCTCAAAGCCTTTGCAGGACAGACACTTTCACCGGCTGAGATGTCTCATTTTAGTGCTATCCATAGACTAATGCCCAGATGATAGACATACTTCCCTGGGATAATGATGCAAGTTTCATTGTTTGCTTAAAACACTGAGCCCTACCTTAGGCTGTTGATCTGACAAGAATGAACAGTCGATGATGCAGAATGAACAGTTGATTGTGAAAGAAATCTGATAAAAGTTTCCACAAAATATAGGAAAACAACAAGATGGCTCTTTCATTTGAGACATGATCTACACAGGACGTGTTGTATTTTCCTATGCTCATTGAAGATAAGTCACTAAATCAAAATCATCAATATATTTTAAAGCCTTGAAAATGCAAGCAGATCACAAAGGCATGTTGGCTGTTTTTATGACAATAATGGTAGAAGAATGTTGATGAAATATTAAATGTATCCCAAAGAAAAACACTGGTGGCTCCAGATTATGCAACCTTGGATGACATAATTCCAGTGGTCTTGCTTACAGCGCTGTGTAAGTGCTAGAGGCGCTTGCCCACCTCCCAAAATTGTCCTTCCACCAGCCGTCCTCCCGCCCTCCTCAACCACTGGTGCCCTAAAGTTTGCTGGTCATGCTTGCCTTTCTACTATATATGGAACATAGACCGAGCGAGGACTCATTAGCAACATAATTTGGAGACCTATCTAGGGTTTATGTGTCACAAGTAGGTAGGAAAATTAACTGAGTGGGAGATTAGTTGTTACGGTTGCTAAGCCCTCTGTAGTTGTAAATGTCTAGCAGGTCTAGAATCATGCCACACCGTGGTAGCCTGGAGGTTAAAAACGCGACTAAAGTTTGCTGGTCATGCTTGCCTTTCTACTATATATGGAACATAGACCGAGCGAGGACTCATTAGCAACATAATTTGGAGACCTATCTAGGGTTTATGTGTCAGAAGTAGGTAGGAAAATAAACTGAGTGGGAGATTAGTTGTTACGGTTGCTAAGCCCTCTGAAGTTGTAAATGTCTAGCAGGTCTAGAATCATGCCACACCGTGGTAGCCTGGAGGTGGAAAACGCGACTTAGGATTGTAGGAGGGTAAGATGTCAGACTATTAAGGTCATAAATATTGACACTCGAATATAATCACGGTACATAGATGTAGGGTTAAGAGTGGATAGCAACATTTACTTATAAGTAGTAACGTTGACGATGTACTGACTGTCGATCTTCTGAAGTTCATACTCTTATTGGTTGATATAGAAAACTCAGAAGCTTAACTTTTATTTTCTATTTCTTGGTATTGGAATCGCTGCCCTTCAATGGCTATACATACTACCGGAAAATTTATGCTTGTCCATATCTACATGTCTCTCCCTTGTCACCTAAAACACATGTGGTCTGATTGTTCCCCAAAATTGAACATTGACCTACTGAGGTCCTCTTTAGGCTTGGCTAGAATCCAAACAGTGGTTCAAGTTAGCCACTTAGATTGAAAAAGAATTTGGGGAATAGACAAAAGTAAAGCAAACTAGCATAATGAAAAATACAATGGAGAGAAAGAAAAGGAAAAAGAAGTGCCAACAAGCTAACAAGGCACACTGTACCCACGTACAGGCAATTTCTTTTGTTAGAAAATGTATTGTTCAAATAAACAATCAAAAGTACATACACACAACAATGATGGCGCTCATAAGGTCACACAAACAGTGCTAGACAATACAATGTGTAATCAAACAAAAAGTGGCTGAGGATAAAATACAAAAACAAGGTTCTGGACAAAACAGAAACACACAGAAGAAAAATGTGTCCTCTTCAATTAGAGGTGTTTCGACCCATTGGAGCTTGAAGGGTCATCATCAGGACAAAACATCAAACATGAGAGCGTCCACTAGGCTTCAGTAAAATATCTGATGGCATATCAGGGAGCAATAAATGACTGAGGTCATTCGCAAAAATCACGTTAGAGTTGATAAATTTGAAGTAGTCAGGCCGGGTAGGCAATTCACAATTCAGACACTGCTAATAGTGAATCCAGTAAATTAATCCATCATCACAGTCTTGATGGTGCGATGGTTCCCGGTCGGTGTGCTCATTCAGATGCCCATTTTAGCCGCCCTGTCCTGCCAGCATGCCGAGTTGAATCACGTCCTGTCATGAGACCCACTTCTGGGCATACCCGTGGCTCAGTGCGCCAGGTATGCCCAGATGTGGGTCCTGGGCTCACTGTGCCACTGAAATCAAGCTAGCCAGGCTGATGAGGTTGATGCCCCGAGACCGGTCCCAGGATGCATGTTTCCGGTCCAGAGAGGACCTGGCTTGCCAGTTCGGTCTGGACTGTCCCCATGAGGCAAAAGGTCAAGACTGATTTGCA
Source organism: Lissotriton helveticus (assembly GCF_964261635.1). Lineage (NCBI taxonomy): Eukaryota > Metazoa > Chordata > Amphibia > Caudata > Salamandridae > Lissotriton > Lissotriton helveticus. The sequence continues at coordinate 57,003,279 of NC_136067.1, forward strand.
TATGGCTGGGTCTAAACTGTGGTGGCATGGTGAGCAAGAGAACAATAGATTTAACCCAGATCTATTGACTGGGGGTGAATGCTTGATTCACTCTGCATTCCGTCCATCCTCTGTGTGTCTTTTGCTTTCTTGCCCTAAGTGCGCCAGGTATGTCCAGAGGTGGGTCCCGGGCTCACTGTGCCACTGGAATCAAGCTAGCCTGGCTGATGAGGGGTGAAACACCGAAACTGGTCCCAGGATGCTTGTTTCTGGTCCTGGGGGGACCTGGCTTGGCAGCTCGGTCTGGACTGTTCCCATGAGGCGCAGGGTCAAGACTGATTTGCATATGGCTGGGTCTAAACTGGGGTGACATGGTGAGCAAAAGAACGATGGATTTGACCCAGATCCATTGACTGGGAGTGAATAAGCAGTCTCCTCAGCACACTTTGGTTAGCCACCAAAGTGTAGGAGTGGAGAGGCTTAATACAATCTTGGTGAAAAACTAGGAGGGAAATATATACAGTCACAGGTAGAACAAAACGGCCGTTTGAAAATATCAACTTTGCAGATAGACAAGTGGCAAATTCGTATACACATAGGTAAAACAAAGCATCAGTTAAAAAATGCCAAGTTTGCAGAAAAACAAAGAGGCAAATGTAAACAGACATGGGCAGGGGAAAAGCACATTTGAAAAATTACAACTAAAAATCAATACCGGGGTAAAGGGCTTAGCTTGCTATGAGGATTCAGGCATGTTAGCCAAAATGGACTTGAACATGGACTGCATGTGGCTTATACATTTAAGAAAGTCTCATTAGGTAGCAGCACAATGCATTATGAGATTAGAAGTTTTTTGTTTAACGCAGTAGGCCCTCGACATTTATGACCCAAAGTTAAAAGGGCCTTTGAGGATCTTCCTATATCTTTCATTCAAACTGGTCCAGTCAACCATCAAAAAAGCTTTCCTCAAAAGCTGCCACACACCAGCAACAATATCACAGAACATTAAGAGATATCAACCCCCCCAAATCCATTTGGTAACTTATTTTCTACATAAAAAACATAATTCAGGTGGCATTCTTCCCATTCTCAACTTTGAAATATATTTATTCCTGCTTTTTGCAAGAGTATGTTTCCGACAATTTCAATGTGGGACAGCCTGAGAAAAGATCTGTGAAGAGCAATAAAGAAATATGTTTGTGGGTGTTCTCTCTGAGGGCATGCATGCCTTTACACCTGGGAGAAAAATTACTCATACCTAAAAGTGTGTATGAGTAAATCATGTTTTGTTAATCACAAAGTGGGTTTGCAATTTTAAAACATTTGTATGAGAAAATTGAGGTTTCTGATTGGGCATACTGGCCCAGATTTGCTAACATTTTGTGATGTGGTGGCGATACTTTTTTGTTTTGGCACAGCCACGACGTAAAATATGACTTGCCATTTACTATGCCACGCAATGGCTCAGTGGCATTGCCTTGCATGGCTTGGTATAGAAAAAGCAATGCTACGCAGCCTCCTGCACTGCGTTGCGCTGCACTGTATCTGGGAGGTATTCCATGGGTGGAGCATTGGCGTTCCCACCCTCCACTAAGGGACTATGACGCAAGCCCACATTTACTAACACTAGTAAACTAGGGAATGTGGCATGTCTTCCCCAGTTAGGTGTAACTAGGAGAGGAGCAAGCTGAAGAATGCCATATCTCAGTAGATATGGCGTTTTTCAGCTCTCTCCCGTTCATGCAATGCAGCTCTCTCCCGTTCACGCAATACAGCTCTCCCCCGTTCACGCAATTCAGCTCTCTCCCATTCACGCACTACGGCTCTCTCCTGTTCACGCAATGCGGCTCTCCCCCATTCACGCAACGCGGCTCTCTCCCGTCCACCCAATGCTGCTCTCTCCGGTTAAAGCAATGTGGCTCTCTCCAGTTCACGCAATGCAGCTCTCTCCTGTTCATGCAATGCAGCTCTCTCCTGTTCACGCAATGCAGCTCTCTCCTGTTCACGCAATGCATCTCTCTCCCGTTCATGCAATGCAGCTCTCTCCCGTTCACGCAATGCAGCTCTCTCTAATTCACGCAACGCAGCTCTCTTCAGTTCACGCAATGCAGCTCTCTCCTGTTCACGCAATGCAGCTCTCTCCCGTTCATGCAATGCAGCTCTCTCCCGTTCACGCACTGCATCTCTCTACCGTTCACGCAATGCATCTCTCTCCTGTTCATGCAATGCAGCTCTCTCCCATTCACGCAATGCATCTCTCTCCCGTTCACGCACTGCATCTCTCTACCGTTCACGCAATGCATCTCTCTCCTGTTCATGCAATGCAGCTCTCTCCCATTCACACAATGCAGCTCTCTCCCGTTCACACAATGCATTTCTCTCCTGTTCACGCACTGCAGCTTTCTCCCGTTCACGCAATGCAGCTCTCTCCCATTCACGCAATGCAGCTCTCTCCTGTTCACGCAATGCAGCTTTCTCCTGTTCACACATTGCAGCTCTCTACCGTTTACGCAATGCAGCTCTCTCCCGTTCACTCACTGCAGCTCTCTCCCATTCACGCAATGCAGTTCTCTCCCATTCACACAATGCATCTCTCTCCTGTTCATGCAATGCAGCTCTCTCCCGTTCACGCAATGCAGCTCTCTCCCATTCACGCAATGCAGCTCTCTCCTGTTCACACAATGCAGCTCTCACCCATTCACGCAATAGAGCTCTCTCCCGTTCACGCAATGCATCTCTGTACCGTTCACGCAATGCAGCTCTCTCCTGTTCACGCAATGCAGCTCTCTCCCGTTCACGCAATGCATCTCTCTCCCGTTCACGCAATGCAGTTCTCTCCCGTTCACGCAATGCAGCTCTCTCCTGTTCATTCAATGCAGCTCTCTCTAATTCACGCAACGCAGCTCTCTCCAGTTCACGCAACGCAGCTCTCTCCTGTTCACTCAATGCAGCTCTCACCCTTTCACGCAATGCAGCTCTCACCCATTCACCCAATAGAGCTCTCTCCCGTTCACGCAATGCATCTCTCTACCGTTCACGCAATACATCTCTCTCCTGTTCATGCAATGCATCTCTCTCCTGTTCACGCAATGCATCTCTCTCCCGTTCACGCAATGCAGTTCTCTCCCGTTCACGCAATGCAGCTCTCTCATGTTCACGCAACGCAGCTCTCTCCCGTTCACTCAATGCAGCTCTCTCCTGTTCACGCAATGCATCTCTCTCTTGTTCATGCACTGCAGCTCTCTCCCGTTCATGCAATGCAGCTCTCTCCCTTTCAGTCAATGCAGCTCTCTCCCGTTCACGCACTAAAGCTCTCTACCATTCATGCAACGCAGCTCTCTCCTGTTCACGCAACGCAGCTCTCTCCTGTTCATGCAATGCAGCTCTCTCCTGTTCACGCACTGCAGCTCTTTCCCGTTCACGCAATGCAGCGCTCTCCTGTTC